>NW_026962011.1:36514325-37139325 GCF_032445375.1 Bacillus rossius redtenbacheri
GGCATGGAGGCTGGTTTGAGCCTCAGCCATTGTCACGGTTACATCACCGTGGCTTGATGAGGTGAACTGGGCGAGATGATATACCACGATGGTTCGCCATCACCTTCCGCGGTATCGAGGTGAAGGGACACCAGGACACCCGGACGTGGAGCCCGGAAGGACATATCCCCGTATACAGGCCGGGAATCGAACCCGGAGTCCTCGGGATTTGCTCACGAGCTGGTTGGGTGTGGGAGAAATACATCTCGAAATAACTCTAAATATCAGCGTCAATACTCACAATTTTGTTACAAGTGTTTATGCTTGCTTGGGCCAAATGCACACCGCTGTGTCTGTGAAACCGCTCGGGCTAAATGTCAACTGGGAGTGTTTGTTTCTACTCCCACGTCACATTCTACTCACATCTGGTGGAAAGCGGGGCTGATGGATTCTCTTTACATATTTGGGGTGTTTTGGCACCAACATAAAGAAAATAATTTTTCGCAAGGATGTATAATAATCATGTGACGAATAAGTCAGTAACATCGACTTTAACAAATGTTACATAGTCGTTGGAAATTAGAATGGCAACAAGAGCTTAAGGAAACACAGAGCAATGTATAACACATATTTAGTACGGCATGTACAGAGATTTATTCACACATTATACAAACACATATAATCCTCATACATTAATATAAATTTTCTTATTATGTTGGCTGTTACACATTACTGCTACAATTCATGTTCCAGCGATTACCAACAAACACCTGAAATAAATTTATACAAAATTACGTACCATTCACTACTTTTTAAACATTTTCTCATAACCACACGAATTATTCCTCAATAAATAATTCTAACTGGACCCTTTTCTTTTAGTTATAATTACAAATTCTTTTTAATACAAAATACTTAAACCTTCACTACAGATCAAAATTAGACATTGTTTTAACAGTACCAGAGACTTAGGAACGAGATATTTCTAACACAATTTAAATTTCAACACTTCTCCCCAAATAAAATTGGCTAAAATCTTCAGTGTCGTTTAAGTGATAGCGGCGAGTGTTTTTTTTTATTTCCGTTGATCCTTGACCTGATCACCCCAGTCGGACCGGAAACCATCGACGGAGCGAATTTCTTTATTCTACCTCTGCCGCCGTGCTGATTCCCTGATACTTGCACATTTTCGCCGGCTCTTAATTCACACTATTTGGTAATAAAACGAACACTATACTAGTGCAGAGAATTGGAGACAAATCACCTAACATGCTGTTGCTTGAAATTATTTTAAAACAGTTTTTCATTAAAATTTTACCTCCTTGTTTATGTTCATAGGTAGTCTTAAACGCCACGACTGATAGTCCCGCTAATGCCACTGCACTATGCCCTTAACGTTTTAATCAAGTAGTAGCACCTTTTATTTTCACCGTATTAATAGAACGAGAAAATATATTTTTTTTTTTGTTAAAGTATTGCTGAGCAGAACTCTGTTATGCTCCTAGTCGCAAACCACTTCATGACCCTCGGCGTAATTTTCTATGTTCCCCTTGGTCATTTTACTGCAAAGTCCGACACATACTTTTTACTTCCAACGTCCCGTGCCAACTTGCAAATTGTTACTGGGCTACCACTGAATTATTACCAAGTCCGTAACTGACTTGTATAATTTGCGGCCTCTCTTACCGCCTTTTTCGGGATCCGTGCGCAGCTTGAAGACCTCAGCGGGCAGCCTTTCGGCGTCGATGATCGAAGGTGCGGGTCGTGGTCACCGCATTATTCACGCAGCCGGTTGAGAGAAGACTCTGTGGAACTCGTGTTAGCAGCCTGCTTATATACTCGCTGCGCTCCATACTAAAACAGCGAGGAATATTCTGGACATCCTGAATCGGAAACGCGGCTCGGAAACTTCCGACCACGTCCACGTGCTCCGATCAAAGGCGATTCGGCACGAGTGGACCCGAGGATCTGCTATCCAACGCGCATCAACTGAAATTCGCGCGCCGAGTCCGTGCAGTGTATGGCGGGTGGTATCCCACTAGCCCGCAGGGGCGAGTTTCCTCGTTACGCAGTACCAACCTGCGTAACACAAAAAAATAAAGGTTGTTCTGTAACACATTCAGTTTTACTTATGTTCGAACTACGAGAAAGTTTCAGACGTGAATTCGATAGTTATTACAGCAGTATTTTTTATTTTAAAGAAAATAACATGATTTAAAAAAAGCATATAAGTAGGACACTGTATTCATTAAACAATGAACTGTGACGTTCTGAACATACGAGTTTTGGAGCGGTAAAAAACAAACCGAGACTTCAAAATTTTTATGAATTGAGTAAAAATGATTTTAGTAGGAGAAATAATTATGACGTCAGTAGAGTTAGCATTTTGCGAAGTCGATCGTAACACAGTAAGTAACCAACGAGGCTTCTTCCAATCGTACAAATTATGTAAAGTTACTGGATTTTTTTAAAATTACCTACAGATCGCTACGTTTTACAAAAACTTAATTCATCTAAGGAAAGAAAATGACGCTTGGATATCAGAAAAATAGGTTCTCAAGGAATATTTTTTTTAGGGATGATAGGAATAAATATTTACACTTTAGTATATGACATCCATCTTAAAAATTCTATTATAAATACACTACATTTCATGATTTTTTTATTTACAAAAGTTTGAACTGTATTTGCCAACATTTAAACTGACTTGAAAATTCAAAACACATTAACTGAAAAATAGAACGCTTTTTCGAATTATGTGATCGGACTTGTACTTTCAGCATAGTGTAATTATTTGCTGTTTTTTAAGGTAAATATTTAATAATTAATAAAAAGGTAAATATTTAATAATTAATAAAAAGGTAAATATTTTTGAACAAAGAATTTATTAAGAAAGAAATACAAGATTTTTTTTTTTTTTTTGCTTTTGGACAGTTCAATAGATTCCTATAGTTTTCAGAAAGATCTGAGACATTCTGTACATGATGAAATGAAACTTTTGGATGATAACCACGAGAACTCAAAAAAAAGTCGAAAATTTAAATTGTAGCTATAATTACTATAGTCGTAATAGGAATTATTTAAAAATAGCGGCATATGTTGTTAACCAATCAAAATGGAGTGTGTGCAAGTTTTCCCGCCAAACGGCCCAGACATTTATGGTGTGCCATTATATCCACGGAATAAAATTTATTTTTATTTGCATTAACTGCTAGTGACTTTTGTAAGTAGTAATAGCAACTATTCATTTTTAAAGCAGATATTACGTGCACCAGATAATTGTAACATCTCGACAATTGCTTTGTTACAGTATTATGATAATTATAAACAGTTCTCTAGTCCCGCCAGAATAGCATCCACTCTACTCATTGCTGGCTGGTGCGTCATTAGGTGCGTACCGTAATTAAAATATATTCCTTTATCTCCAATGAGCACGACATGTCTCCCGTGCACAAGACCGTCATATGCGCTATTATGAAACAGTAGGTTGGAAAACATGGCGGTCATATCTTGTGCACACGACCTACTGTTACTATTACTGTAATTTTTTTGGTAGATTTTAAAGAAATACTACCTATATATAGCAGCCGTTACCATTGTGCGACTTTCAGAAATTTTTTTATATAGTTTTTCGATTCATGGTCCATAGAACACAAATCCCATCGTCAACTCAAAAGTATATATATATATTTAATATATATATAATATATATAATATATATATTATATATATCACAATTTTGTGGACATGATAACTGTCGCTATTTTTCACAAATCATTTACAAACTGATATATAAAATCTAGTAATGGAAAAGGACGGTCGATATCCAACCAAAAGGGAATACCCAAAGGGGTAGAAATGGGAAAGATTATTTGAAAAACAGAAAAAATGTGGAAAATATCACATCTGTTTGAACATAAATTATATCCCATAGGAGTAAAACCAAAACATTTTTTTGAATACGTTTTGATAGGACCAACCATAAATGCAAGAGGTTGATAATTCATGTGTTTGAGGTAAAAAAAAAAAGCATACTTCCCTTCGTAGGCACAACATTGAATTCGTACAAAATTAGTATTAATCTAGCAATTTTTATCTAATAATTTTGCCTGAAACAATTTTTGATCAGATGAACAAATGCGGCAAGGGGTTTAAAATGACGGGTAGAATAAAACAAATCATAACTTTATTAGTAGGAACACTATAAAAACCATTTAAATTGTTTGTAAATCTTATAAATATTACCAAATAATTTTGTCAGGAACAATTTCTACTACTTACGCCGGAGTGAGACACGAAAACGTCAGCATGAGGTACGCCAAGCGCACGTCTGTGGGGACGTCACAATGGGAATGTGGCGCACTCGCACAACCACCACCACGCTACCACCACGCCATCACCACGCTACCGCCACGCCACCACCCTGCCACCACCACGCCACCATCACTCCACCACCACGCGACCACCACGCCACCACCACGCCACCACCACGCCACCACCACGCCACCACCACGCCACCACCACGCCACCACCACGCCACCACCACGCCACCACCACGCCACAACCACGCGACCACCACGCCACCACCACGCCACCATCACGCCACCACCACGCCACCACCACGCCACCACCACGCCACCACCACGCGACCACCACGCGACCACCACGCGACCACCACGGGACCACCACGCCACCACCCTGCCACCACCACGCCACCACCACTCCACCACCACGCCACCACCACGCGACAACCACGCCACCACCACGCCACCACCACGCCACCACCACGCCACCACCACGCGACCACCACGCCACCACCACGCCACCACCACGCGACCACCACGCCACCACCACGCGACCACCACGCGACCACCACGCCACCACCACGCCACCACCACGCCACCACCACGCCACCACCACGCGACCACCACGCCACCACCACGCGACCACCACGCCACCTTCACGCCACCACCACGCCACCACCACGCGACCACCACGCCACCACCACGCCACCACCACGCCACCACCACGCCACCACCACGCCACCACCACGCCACCACCACGCGACCACCACGCCACCACCCTGCCACCACCACGCCACCATCACTCCACCACCACGCGACCACCACGCCACCACCACGCCACCACCACGCCACCACCACGACACCACCACGCCACCACCACGCGACCACCACGCCACCACCACGCCACCATCACTCCACCACCATGCGACCACCACGCGACCACCACGCCACCACCACGCCACCACCACGCGACCACCACGCCACCACCACGCCACCACCACGCCACCATCACTCCACCACCACGCGACCACCCTGCCACCACCACGCCACCACCACGCGACCACCACGCCACCACCACGCCACCATCACTCTACCACCACGCCACCACCACGCGACCACCACGCGACCACCACGCCACCATCACGCCACCACTACGCCAACACCACTCCACCACCACAGAGTTGTAACACTACAACACCCACTCAGATTCCAAACCAAGTCACTCTAAAATTTGAACAATATGATGTTGAAAAATCCTGACCCACCAATTATGTATTTTGTCAGGAATTTAAATTTCATAGTAAATGTATTTGAGTTCAAGCTAATGAGTATTAATCCTTTTTTAAGGTTGAAATGGGACACTGATAGATACTGAGTCTGAGTGCACCATGGTTTTCTGAATGTAAATTCAGTCAGTCACTAGAGTGTACATTACCTCAATTAATTGGTATTTACAACCAACATGTCCTTAATTATATTTCCTAAACAAGTTTTCCATGCACTTGCACATATCCCAAAAGTTTTCTTGCACCATCTCCGAAGGAAATTAAAAATATATATTATTGTATAAAAATGCAAACGATGGGTCTAACTGGAATTAAATTTAAGTCTTCATTGTTATAGGAAAAATGGGCTCTGCAACCGACGCAGTTTTTTCGACTTGCTTGGAGCCAGTTGCAACTATGTCAACATTCTTCGGACTGGAAACATGGGACCTCATATCTTCAAAGGGACGTGATGGAGCGATACGGCTGGGCATGAAGAGATCTTTAAAAGCCACAATCTTCAGCTCTGTTGTAGCGCTCGTTTTAGGTGTCAGTTACGTAAAACTCATTATTTTGGAAGCGCCTGACTACTTTCAAATGGGAATCCCGCATTCAACACTGCACATCACAGTGCTGATAAACAAAACAGTCGAGTTTGCGACAGCAATATCGGGGCTCATTGCTATGAGCCTGAACGACAAACCGAGGAGGAGATTGATGCGGTTTTTCCAAGATGCGGACGACTTACTGCTGGAACGACCAAGTGAAGTCTACAAGAAATGGACGACTATGTCTACTTTATTTGTTGCACTTTCTTTCGCTGTCCTCAGCGTGGTTGTTTTAATCTCTGCTCGCATGCGGTTGTCATCGAGTTCAGGACTTCTTGTAGTTATGATCCACAATCCTGTGGATTTCATTATTTTGGCGATGACGATCAGTTATGTGAACACTGTCCTCCTTGTCTGGCAGCGCCTGAGAATGCTTAACAAAAGAATTGGAGGAATTTTTGGCAATGACACTTTAATTGGCTCCGTGGAAATCAGTGGAGCGACACGGGCTACCCCGGACATCCCTCGACCAATCCCCTTTCAAAGAACGAGCGTTTCAGTGAGCAGCATGCTTGGCGCGGAAATCACAGTTGATCGAACAAGAGACGATCGCATATCGACCATACGTTTGGCGAGATCGATCTTCAACAAGCTTCACCACATTGTGCTGCTAATAAACAAGGCTTACGGCGTTTTGGTCCTGTTGATCATGTTAACGTGTTTCACATCCATCACCCAAAGTTTTTACCTGGGTTTGGACATTTTCACCAGCCGACTCGAAGACGCGCACGGCTCTCTCCGGGTTGGAATACTGTACACGCTGTGGGCTGTCTTGTACTCTTCGCAGGCGCTGGTCGTGGTCGGAGCCTGCCACGCCGCCAAGAAGGAGGCAGAAAAGACGAGCGACATCATTCACGGAGCGGTGGTACAGCCTGAGCTGAACGGACGGCTCGAGGAACTTTTGAAGGAGTTCTGCACCCAGCTGACGAATACCCAGATCAGTTTCAACGGCGAAGGAGTGATCACCGTCGACTTGCCGTTACTGACTTCCATGCTCGGTTCCGTGGGCTCTTACATGCTGGTCCTTCTTCAGCTGAGAGATGCCGAGAAACCGTGAGGGTCAACCGGAGTTCATCTGGCACCTGCAGTCCAAGATCTGTGCCGGGGATGGACCGGAAGATGTTATACTGCTGCAGAGTGATAAATTTCAGTTTGGACTAGCAGATGTTGTACTGCTGCAGACTGATTAATGTCAGTTTGGACTAGCAGATGTTATACTGCTGCAGAGTGATTAATGTCAGTTTGGACTAGCAGATGTTATACTGCTGCAGATTGATTAATGTCAGTTTGGACTAGTAGATGTTATACTGCTGCAGAGTGATTAATGTCAGTTTGTACTAGTAGATGTTATACTACTAAAGATTGATTAATGTCAGTTTGGACTAGTAGATGTTATACTGCTGCAGTGTGATTAATGTCAGTTTGGACTAGCAGATGTTATACTGCTGCAGAGTGATTCATGTCAGTTTGGACTAGCAGATGTTATACTGCTGCAGAGTGATTCATGTCAGTTTGGACTAGCAGATGTTATACTGCTGCAGAGTGATTCATGTCAGTTTGGACTAGTAGATGTTATACTGCTACAGAGTGATTAATGTCAGTTTGGACTAGCAGATGTTATACTGCTGCAGAGTGATTAATGTCAGTTTGGACTAGTAGATGTTATACTGCTGCAGATCGATTAATGTCAGTTTGGACTAGCATATGTTATACCGCTGCAGAGTGATTAATGTCAGTTTGGACTAGTAGATGTTATACCGCTGCAGAGTGATTAATGTCATTTTAGACTAGCAGATGTTACACTGCTGCAGAGTGATTAATGTCAGTTTGGACTAGTAGATGTTATACTGCTGCAGATTGATTAATGTAATTTTGGACAGGTAGATGTTATACTGCTGCAGAGTGATTAATGTCAGTTTGGACTAGCATATGTTATACTGCTGCAGAGTGATTAATGCCAGTTTGGACTAGCAGATGTTATACCGCTGCAGAGTGATTAATGTCAGTTTGGACTAGCAGATGTTATACTGCTGCAGAGTGATTAATGTCAGTTTGACCTTTTTAATAGCTGTACACTTCATTGTTAGTCAAGTTAATTTAATCGTTTCATGTGACTCTCTTAAAAATCAGTTAAATTGTATTGACCTTACACTAGATGATAACAATAAAACAGTGCTGACAAATTGACGGTAGCAGAATGTTGACGAATGAGACGATGGCTATCATGTTCAAGACACGTCTTCAGTTTAACACGGATTGACCCGACATAAACGACACTCATTAAGTATTAACACTAAAAGAACAGTATTACAGTATTGCATACATACATATTATGTCACGAGAGGAGTGAATTGGTGGGTCACTGAAAAAAAAGAAGTAATTTTCTGATGGTAACAGTCTGATTCACGTGATAGAAATTTAAATACAAGTACGTACTCGTATTCTTTTCGCTTTCCTTTTTTTTACAATTTTGTTATTAGTTTGAAATTATTTTTTTGGAGAGCTCAGAAAAATCAACTGAAATTATAACAAAGCCTTATACATAACACACTATTTCTATCAGTGCGTGATGTGGCATTTTTGTTTTCATAGCAGTATGGGGAACAATAACCAGGTTCAACTACTTTACGAAACCAACAAACAATGCTATGAGTAAATAGCTGTAAAATATTTCACGCAAAAGATTTGAATTTAAAAAATTTTCATTAATGCTTGTGCTTATGTCTGAACTATATATTGAATCCTTAATATTTAAGTAATGTAATTTAGAGAAAGATTAATGCAAAACTTTTAATTTTTTGACTTTTAAAACATACATGAATTTACTATTTCGTTTGCACTCGCTAAAATTATTTCTCTCTTTTTTTATAGATAAATATGTTATGAATTTCTTGGTTCATTGACCAGTGTGTTAAAATATTATGTATTCGTGATATACAACGGTTTGAAAAATTATGTATTTATTATTGTACAATGGCAAACCTTTATTCCGCTGTTTTAATATGCATGTAACTCTTTTGTTGTGATTTTGTTACAGGATGGTTAAATATATTAAATAAATTTTCGATTCGATCATTATATGTTAAATGCATTTTGTAGTAATAATATTATTTTTCTTTAAATTTCAAAGTGTTTTGTGGTTTATCTGAGACATATGCGCACGTGAAAAGGTAGCTTTAGTATCAGTGCAGTTAAAATGTTTTATATATGTATATACATTAAAAATCAGTTAACTAGTGTAACTGGTTGTAAGTGTAGGTACGAATGCACTAATGATTTTAACCTTAATGTCCGACAGTTTAATTTGTTATGAGAGCAGTTTATATTTTGTCGTGATTGATACATTGGAAAATGTCATACACGAGTTCCAATGTTCTATGTATATTTCTGTAACTACACGGGCTAAGTGTTTTATTAATTCCTGGTAGGCACTACCATAACACAAATTGTATTCAAGAAAATAAATTACAACAGATTATTTTTTTTTGGAAAATTAAAAAAGTTTTATTTAAAAAAAACATTATAAGTAAAACTATTCTGCACTCATATTTTTGGTAAAATTGTGCTTTGGACTGAACTGTAGCTCATAATTTTAGTACACTCATGACGTCAAATGGAAGAATAATTTCTACGGTCCTATTAGAACAAGGCCGTGATTTAAACAACCACGAGTTTTATTTGTTTATGTGCTTCAGGAGGTAATGTATATACTTAAACTATGCAAAACTGGAAATGTTCGATTTTTTACATGTAAAAATAAAACAATGGTGCACGTATCAAATAGTATTTTTTACATTGTTATTCA
The DNA here is from genome assembly GCF_032445375.1 of Bacillus rossius redtenbacheri. Taxonomy (NCBI): domain Eukaryota; kingdom Metazoa; phylum Arthropoda; class Insecta; order Phasmatodea; family Bacillidae; genus Bacillus; species Bacillus rossius. The sequence continues at coordinate 36,524,287 of NW_026962011.1, forward strand.
TCAGTATTTTAAAGGAACACTCATCAAGATCATAAAAATGCTAATAATTTATATGAACCATCAAATAATTACTCAGTTAATTATAGAATCACAACAGGGCGACGGACGTGATGTGAAGAGAGCGAGGCGACAGAAAAATATCGCGATATTATCAACATGTGGTTTTTATCCGAGCGAAAAATAAAAATATAATATAATATTTTTTTTGGCTATTACATAAGAACCATAATTAAAGACGGCCATCAATAATAAAAAGATTTTTTAATCGACATTTTTAAGGGAAGTAAGTTTAATCTAAATTTAACATATGGTCGAAAAAAAAGCACCTTGCGTGAAATCAAGATAAGTAAATCTAGTGAACAAAAACTTTAAAAATCTACGAATATAATTGCTAAGTACCAATGCCACCTTCACAAAACCTAAAGAAAACTTCAGCAACGTCGCGCCTGCGACTTGATAGGAATATAAACTCTTCCTTATAGAAAAGTCCGTTACAGACATGTTGAACATGAAATATTTTTTTTTCACGCCAAGCCCATTGTGCCATCGCGATATTGAGACTCCACCATAAAAGGGCGATTACATGGGCAGAGTAAACGGGATAGCAACTAGGACAAGTAACAGGATCGGTTACATGGGCAGAGTAAACGGGATAGCAACTAGGACAAGTTACAGGATCTGTTACATGGGCAGAGTAAATGGGATAGCAACTATGACAAGTAACAGGATCGGTTACATGGGCTGAGTAAACGTGATACCAACTAGGACAAGTAACAGGATCTGTTACATGGGCAGAGTAAACGGTATAGCAACTAGGACAAGTAACAGGATCGGTTACATGGGCAGAGTAAACGGGATAGCAACTAGGACAAGTTACAGGATCGGTTACATGGGAAGAGTAAACGGGATAGCAACTAGGACAAGTAACAGGATCGGTTACATGGGCAGAGTAAACGGGATAGCAACTAGGACAAGTTACAGGATCGGTTACATGGGAAGAGTAAACGGGATAGCAACTAGGACAAGTAACAGGATCGGTTACATGGGAAGAGTAAATGGGATAGCAACTAGGACAAGTAACAGGATCGGTTACATGGGCAGAGTAAACATTATAGCAACTAGGACAAGTAACAGGATCGGTTACATGGGCAGAGTAAACGGTATAGCAACTAGGACAAGTTACAGGATCGGTTACATGGGCAGAGTAAATGGGATAGCAACTAGGACAAGTAACAGGATCGGTTACATGGGCAGAGAAAACGGTATAGCAACTAGGACAAGTTACAGGATCGGTTACATGGGCAGAGTAAACGGGATAGCAACTAGGACAAGTTACAGGATCGGTTACAGGGGTAGAGTAAACGGGTTAGCATCTAGGTCAGTTAATCGGCACGCCCACCTGGGAACACACCAGGTGTGCAGAGCTTTAGAAAAATCCACGCGATTTAAAAACTATTTACGATATCCGTGTGGGGTCTGTTTACGAAAAACAGCTAAGAATTCGCCGAGGGTGAATTAGTATAGTCCTGTTTCAGTTTGTAGTTTGTAAACTGTATTTTTAGAAGAGTGAAAATTTCTACAACACATGCTTCGGAATAAACTTAAGGCACGAAACATTACATATTCTTGAAAGAACTCAGGGGCCTCACATTATATTTTAATTTTAATTTCTCCGCCATATATATATATGTAATGTCACCTCCCAAATCTCAAAGTTGCTCTATGCACTAAGTACAGACTGCGCTCCATTACAGAGCCTTGCGCTCAGAGGCGACACCGCATTAGAAGCACCAGAGAGCATCGCACTAAGGTACGAATTCAGAGTTGACCTTCGAAAGCGCATCCAACTCTCATTCATCTGGCAGACTCTCCACCTCTCATACTTCAAAAACGCCTTTCGAATGACTGCCAGCTGAAAGCTTGTTCCCATCCACTTTCGGTGAAGAGCTGACAACATGGCACAACAATTTTCTTATATCAAGTACTTGGTGTGTGTGTGGAAAAGCGCCCTATTTCATTTCGAATGTCTTTTGTCTGCTCTCCCGCTGAAAATAATATTTTGTTTGGATTGGACACGAGGTTGAGAAATTTTCTGAAGATGGATACGTTGCCTAAAATTATAGTGTTTTTTCCAGATAAAAAAGCGATTATATTTGATCTCGTGAGAAAGCACAAAACCGTAATCGGAAAAAAAAAAAACCATGCAGTTTCTTACAGAGAAAACAAATTGTGTTTCGTACTCTTGATCCCGATAAAAATCAAACGGGTATGCTAAATTTCTTATATACCTTCGCGGAACTGCATTTTCATTTTTAAGATCATCAAAAAATTCAAAAACCTCGTCAATGTGATTTGGAAATTCATCCAAATCTTCTGCCATCGCTACAAAACACGTGTCTGATGCACACTTTGCGGGCGAACGATTTCTTTAAAAACGCATATTTAATTCCAAAACATATTTTACATATCTGCCATATGACAAAAATGTTTTAAACAATTATAAACATACATGAACACGTTTTTATGTGGGAATTATATATTAAAACCATCAACTGCTCCGCCGATTTTCAACTGAACAGGCATTCGAATGAGCTTCAGACCACATTCACTTTCAAGTGGTTGGCTCTCCTTATCCAGCAGTCAACCAACCACTGAAAAACGTCTCTGCCGAGCAGCTTCAATTGAAAAGCCTTTCGGTGTGTGGATAACCGTCGAAAGAGCTCTCTGAATTTGGCCCTAATAGTCTGTCATTGCTAACACAGATCCACCCGTGACTAGGCGCACCCCTTAACCGCAGGCGACGTATGACGAGGGGCCAAATTTAATATCAGCCATCTGTCTGGGTACAGAACCCGTCGTGGTGTGAAACTCCTAGTTTCAGGCATTCGCTGGTTAGACATACGGAGAGGTCTTCCTATGCGGCACTTTCTGATTGAAAGAGCTTCTTGGGAAATTGTACACTACGTTCTTGCTGCAACTAATTTTGCCTCCCCGTTCATCAACACATCGACTATCTCTGTGAATGCTAAGTCTGCCATACAGTTTCTGTTCGTCAAATCTGTAATCGCAGCACCGTACCCAGTCAACACCGCGATAATAGTCCAAAGCCAAACGTCCAACCATCCGGTGCGCTGCCCATCAGACTGCTGGTTGCTGGTGCTATGGCATACTAGACTCCTCCCTGATTCCCTCTGTCCCGCCTGGTCAGGAGGGTATTTGTGTATGTGAAGCGGGACGATAAGTGCGATGTTCGCTTGTGCTTCTGGTGCGGTATCGCCTCTGAGCGCAAGGCTCTGAACTGGCGCGCAGTCTTTACTTCGTACATAGGGCAACTTTGAGATCTGAGTGGTGACACGATGATGGTAGTTAAAAAGGTGTAATTCATGGCCCTTTAGTGCTTACTAAGAATAAATACGGGGGTTTCACGCCTGAATGCGTTTTGGTCATTTCCACTCTTCTAAAAATGCAGTTTTCAGAACGAAATACGGAATACTCGTCCCCCCTCAGCACGTTCTTGAAAGCCTGTCGCTGACAGGCACAGCTCTGATACCTGGGGCGTGGTTTCATCCGAAGCTCCACACCGCGCGTGTGTGCGGGTGGGCGGGGCCTTAGCCGTAACGGTCGCTGCGATCGCGAAAGTTCGTGCCTGTAACCGTGCAGGATTGCGTTTCCAGACATTGTTTCTTTGGTAGAAATTGGTTATTTTGGCATTCCTACCAGCCATCGAATTGACGCTCAGCAATTTACGAACACCCTACATACGGCGGAAATCCGAAACACAAGAAGTTGAAAGTTGGTCAGTTCTTGCGTGCATAGTTTATGAACGTGTAACGATAGTAGGCTCAGGAGGTTTGAAAGCTTGTGGGGGAGATTAAAGTGACTGTTTTTTAATTAAGTAATAATTTATTTTTATAATTATTGGGGGTACATACGTAGCTGTTATGAACAAAATAATACCAACATTGACTAATTTTTTCTGTGTCTGTTCAAGAATAATTTCAACTGTCGTAGGCTTTAAGTATTACTGCCTATGTTGGACTCCGAATAGTGTTGGTTCTGAAATGTTGCGCTCTGCAGATGTGCTGTGTTAGATGATCCCTGATCCGTAGCAATTTTTTTTTTCCAGTTGCACCACGAACACATTTAGTGGGATGAAAACGCAGGGGTAACTAAAAGAAAAGCGTGTACTGTTTTACTGCAGCAGGAACGCGATACAAAGCTCACGCGAATGTACAGCAATTGTTTACCGTCGCTACAGAAGCAGGGAGGTTTCCAGTGTTTGTAACGGGTGTTGACAGGATAATTTTTCTTCCTCGCCTTTGTCGTTCGCCCAGGATTTTTTTTTGTGAAACGCACAAATTAAAGTACACACGGATGAAGCTACAAGCGCTTCTCGTGTGACTTTTTATCTTTTGCCACGTGTGCGTCGAGCAGTTTAATTCGGAAAAAAGTTATTTGTTCTTTTTTTTTTTAAAAAAAGTGAGAGGCTTATGATGCAGAAGGAGATAGGTAAACCGAAAAAAAACTGCAAAGTACCTTCAGAGATAAAAATTTGGAAACGTAATATGCACGGATACTTTGTTCATTTTTGTATTCAGCTAATACCAGAAAAGGAACTCTATTCGCATTCCAGAGGATCTGGGTTCGAATACTTATTTCAAATTTTTTCATGGATTCAGGAAATGAGCCTAGCCAAATGCTGGAATGGTTACTTTCTACATGCCAGTGCTTATACCATTCCAGATATCACTGATCTGGTTCATTGTGTGCTAGCGTCTCATTTTATGTAAATATCGAGGAGACAATGCCCAAATACAAAAAAACTACCGAGTTGAAGTTCGCTTTCTATTCAAGACTTCTAGGGGAAGCAACACCAAGCATAATATTCACACTTAATTGACCTCTACGGACGTGACAGTGAACTATTATGAAGTTATTTCACACATGCAATGCACGAATGCGTGACAAAAAAAACTGATAGTTTAACCGTGTATATCTCTTTTTTAGAATACTCAATTATTGTGACATGTTCAAATTCCACGTCTTATCGCTGTTATTTAAAAAAAAATTATTTTCAAGTTACACTGAAAAACAAATAAAAATTATAGGGTACATTAAATGAAAGATATAATTTTGCGAAAAGTTTCTCTCAGATAATTTTTTCGAAACACCCTAATATCAGCTACCTTCCATGACTTTTTAATTTTTGAACTCGATCTGATTTCGTTTGCTAACGGAGAAATGACATCTACTGGCTGGACTCAGAACTCGCTTCTCATACATGCAACGACCAACTACAAGAGAAAATCCACGCACGTCAGCTCAGTAAAGTTAGCTACTTATGGCTGGCTTCAGATCGTTTTGCCAGAAAATTGGAAGTCACGACGGTATGGAAGTTGGACCATTCTCCTGCAAACGTAGGGAATATCGATCGACACCTGTCATGTCTTCCAGTGGGAAGTGATGTTGGCTCACGTGTACAAGTTCCGACAGGATTTATTTTGCAATTAATTGTGGTTACAGGGAGCGTTTTCATACTATAATCCGAAAGAAGCATTGAGAACAAAATAACATCGTGAGGTTTTATACAAGGAGGAATGGGGAGGAGATGTTGGTTGTGCCATATTAATTATTAATTTTCGACATTTATTTAATCGTACTTTAAAACAAATTAAGTTATTTTAATTAAATTATATGTTTCGCGGAACTCTCACCATACTCCTCACGGAACTCTCGCCACAAACTTGCGGCACTCACTGGTCCTCACCCTCGCGGGACACTGTCGCCATAAAAACCTGTCGCCGTGGCCGGCGTCGCTGTTTAAGTAGTCTGTGACGCCCTTCTCGAACTGACGAGAGCAGCTGTGACGAGTCGCGTCATCCCGGGCTGACCCGACGCCGGAAGCGTCGAGAATATCGTCGCTCGTTCACGCCACCTCACGCGGCGGCCAGCGGAATTCCCAAGGCCGCTCAGCGATAGATAACGGCGCCGAGGCAGGAAGACACGCGGGGAACGAAGAGGGGAAGGGGGTTAGCGACGACCCTTGAACTCCATGATGACGTCAGAGGCTTATCGGAGGCTGTAGACATGGATGCTTAAGCCTCAATATGGAATACATGTTCTTTCCAAGGCAAATTGACTTTTGAGGTTTTTCCAAATTCTAATTTTTGAATTAAAGAATTTTTTTTTAAATTTTTGGTGGATTTTTTTTCCAAAAAGCTGGGAATTTAGGCAAATTTTGAAGGTTAAAGGTCAAGGTCAAAGGTCAAGCTCATCCAAGATGGTCGCAGTGACGTCACAATCCAAGATGACGGTCGTCACCACAGCACCACACCCTGAACTCTGTGACCGGTCCGGCCAATAAATACTATTCATGTCTTTTATCATCTTTCCCACAGGCAGAGTTTTTGGTGGAAGGCTTGGTGTTCTGGCACCTGTATTATTAATGTTGGTGGCCGTGTTTGATGAAAAGTCTGCCTAATGATTTATTGTAGTGGATTCGTTATCAAGTAACATAAAACGGGGTGAATAGAAACAGCGAGGTTAAAAGAAGTCAGCTTAAAAACTCTTTATGAATAAAATCGTCAAATTATTTTTTTCCTATTTTGCAAGTTATTTGCCAACATTATTAAGTGTGATTTATATTGAATAATTGTATGTTTATAATTCTCTGCTAGCACTGTTTTTGTTCACCCCGCTGTTTCTATTCACTCCATTATACAGTATTTATAACAAATTTTGATATTATTGTCTAATTGTAACCAGACCGGAAAAGATGATCATAGAAACTGATTATGTTATGCCAGTAAAATTAGCTTCCACACGTATGATTACGTTGAAATGCTAAATTTTTTTATATAGTCGGCAGTATTTGTAGCCTAATATGTAGGGCCATGCATATTTCACGAAAAGATTCCGAGACTAGTTATAAGTTAAAACACTGTAGCACCGTCTGCGTTTCGTGATTGGGTGAATTTCTTGAAGGTACGTGTCGATTGATACAACACCAATCAGATTAATTCAGTGCGAAAGCAAACGAGTCCTGAGTGGCTCAGCCAAAAAAAGGCAACGAATTCTCTCGCAGACGGCCGCCAATCACAATAAAGAAACCACTGATGCGGGTGTACCTTGTTGCAGTCTAATAGGCGTTCGGATTTATTCGCGAAAAATGCCTGCCCCTAGTAATATTGCTATGTACAAAAGTGAGAATTGTGTAACTGTGAGCATGTGCCTGTGTCGAACGAAGCTGAAGGGTTGCCGCTCGCTCATTGCTGGTCCATTTTTCTCTCTTTCTGCTCCGCAGGAGACAATGGGGCGGCGGAGTGGCGCCGGCAGATCCGCAAGGACGAGGAGGCTAGGAAGTCCTTAGGCGACATCCTGCCCGGAGGCGACCTCCGGGGATCAATATTCACTCCACTTCTCTCTCCCCGACTCTCAATCGGGCACTTCGGGGTAACCTCGACGGCTGGTTTTCAAACGACTGAAGAATTCGAGAGGGATTTTTTTTTTTAAAAATCCTTTTTTTTTTCTTCTCCTTTCTCTCTCCTTCGCAGTCGGTCGGGAGAGAAGGCCTTGGAGGGTCTGACGGCGAGTTATGAGCTCGAGTGCGCCGGGGACTGTACGCGACCCGACGACGCCCCCCCGGAAGAGGTCTCTGCGACGCGCGCCATGCCCCAAGAGGCGGCGGTCTTATCGCCGCGGGGATTCCCCCGTCGGGGTCGGCAGCGGCCTTCGGAGAGACGCGCGCCCCCTGTCTGCTTTTTTCCCCCCGGGAGAACCCCATTCGTCCGCGTCGAACAAACCGAGCTCCGTCAAACTGTAACCGTGGATGATTAGAGTGCGTGAGTTTTACGAACGAAATTTTTTTTTAACTCCGTGTGGGTGACTCGAGTGGCGTGAAAACCAAGCTGATCGAGACTGCGTGCTCGCCCCGGCTGAACTCTCCCATGGAAGCGGCGACGGAAGGGGCCGTCGTCAACATAAACACGAGCTTGGAAACCTGCGTGGAGCGTTACGAGGACTTCGTGATCCCGGAAGGAGGTAAGGACGTCATACATGTACTATATATATATATATATATATATATATATATATATATATATATATCCTACGGTAAAAAACCTTGGTAAACTCTGGTGAAAAATCGTCGCAAGGCGAGATGATTGTGCAGGTTCCCTGTGACGTGCAAACAATTCCCTAAGTAGAGGGTGCAGTGGCGTAGCCAGGGGGGGAGGGGTTAGGGGTTCAAACACCCCCCCCTCCTTAGCACCAAATCTTTAATTAATTTCTTATTCATTAGTCAAACAAATTTAATTTTAAAATTAATAAAATTTTTACCATTACAATATTTAAATTTAAGTACCGAAAACTGCTAAAATAGCACTATTTTACACCTTAAAATCAAAATTTTCCTAGGGGGGGGGGGGCATGCTTCTTAACACCCCCATACACAAATCCTGGCTACGCCACTGAGAGGGTGAGATGGTTGATGATATATTATGAATATTTGTACAGCAAATATTTTAATTGATGTAAAAACTACCAAATAATCATGATCAATAACTGTTTATTTTATCAAAAGGCATTTCGTGTTTTTTTTTTTTTCTAAATGAACATCGTGGTTGGATTTTTCTGAGGTGATTTATTATTTATATACTTTAAGATACATATAGATGCGAGGAATGAAGGAGACGTGTGCAAGAGCCGTAGTTTTCCCCCCTCATGCTTATTTACCAAATTTGGGGGGGGGGGGGGGGGGAGGGATGAGCGCCCCCTCTCTTGTTGGCACGGCTTTGTGAGGTTCTATTGTACAGTTTATCGCGGGTTTTCAGTGACTGTGATTGCCAACGATGGTGTTTTAAACTTTGCGGGCTCGATGTCTGAACCCGGGAACGATATAAGTCAATAAGCGAGTGGTTTGGAGCCCGCTACAATCCCCTGGATTCTTTCCCTTAAAACTGCTCTGCATTACAGTGTGATTAAAACTACAATTTTTTTTTTCACAGGTTATAATTAACTTAGACCACTAGACGTTCCTGATGAAATGGTGGTACAATTTTAGAGTGAACTCAATTTACAAACGTTTGATGTTCAGTATACTACCAAATTAAAACTTATAGGCCTACCTGTTTTTTTTTCTCTTCAAATCACTGGATGAGTTTCTTCTATATTGTCATAGAAAAAAAAATTAGATCATATGCATAGAAAATCGTTGCAGTACTTACCATCTGTTATATATTTTAACTTGTGACATAACGTTTTTCATATTTCATATCCAAATGAGCAATGAGTTAAAGGAGGCATATAAAATAAAAAAAGGTCATATAGCTAGGTATGCATTAAAATTGACGACAAACTAGTATGTGTAATTTAAACATGCCTACATATTATAATATAATTTAGTTTATGTACTAACATGCTACGATAAATCATGAATGAATGGCACAACTTCACTTTATTAACAACTTGGTAGTACAAAAGTTCATATCAATTTTACGTAAGTCAATATAAATTATTTTATCTGTGTTATAAAATATATTTTGAGCCTCATAAATCTACACACACACATATATACACAAACCCTTCAGGTTGAATAAACGTTTCATGCATTTACCACAGATTCATTTTCCTTACAACATGGAAGGTAATTTTTTCCATGTGGAATGGTTTGTACACGTAATAAATTCTAGTATATAACTCTTACAAGGGTGAACATCCTAAAGCTATACTACTAATACACCGAGTCTCATCACGAAGTGAATATCTCAAGTCGTGCCTTCCCATTGTTAATAAAGCACACATAGTCTAAACATCTGAAAGTTTTTTTTATAAAGAACTCAAAGACTCGGAAGAGTATTTTTTCAGCCACTACACTGAAACCATCCACTGCCACTTACTTGTATTCATTCACGAACCAAAACTGGACGTGTGATAATTCTCAATGTTTTTTTTTGAAGTTATATTTATTTAGGCTCGTTGTGGAAACTTGATGAGAGTAAATTGTTACTATGCGCGCGAACCACGCAACATAATTTTCACATGAAGATGGCGAAACCACGTGTATGAACACGAACCCATATATTGTCACTTTCATAAAAAAAAAATTAGGGGACATACCAAACGTATTGGTGTGCCGAATGAATTTTTTATGATAGTGAAACTACCCTGGAATATATTTGGTGAACTAATATAGTCCTAGTAAAGAGTAATCTCAAGTTAAAAAAAAAAGAATCGAAGTTATGTTTTCGTATGTATTCTTTATCTTCATTATAAATTATTACTTCATTATTTAATAAATAAATAAAATAAATATTAATAAACAATCAGCATATTGATTGAGTTTCATTATTAATTAAAATTTATCTAAATTATTTTATAAAATTAAATAATTAAATTGATATACACATGTTCATATTAATATTGAATACCGAGTATTCGTTTAATTAAATTTTGTTACAAAAAATTTCAAAATAGTTCAGTTCCAGATAAAAAAGAAGTATAACTTCTAACACGCGTACATGGTACACGCAGGTTTTTTTTAAACCCAGGCTAAGATATGGAAATCTTAACCAACCACAAACAACAGGTAAACGCATCGTTGGTTAAATGATGGCACTGAGAGGCTCGTGGTACCGCACGTGCAGGATGTAGTTGCGAGACGAGACACCACGCAGCTAGACGTCACTTGTGTCGGAGGTCCTGCGCCCAGAGCCTACCCGCGGGGAAGCGCCTCTCGGCCAGCAGGCGGTAGAAGGCCGCCTGCTCGCGGTCTGGCGGGTCCGGGATGCGGCCCGCCAGCTGCCGCCGCCGCCTCCCGCCCCCGGCGCGCCGCCTCCAGCGCAGCGCCGCCGCCGCCAGCAGACCCGCCAGCGCCGCCGCCGCCAGCAGACCCGCGCGCCACGCCATGGCCCGCCGCCGCCTCACGGGGCGCGTATACCTGCGTCAGCGAGTGGGCGGAGCTCGCTGGAGCTTCCTGATCGGGAACCGTTACAGCAGGCGGCGTGGGAACGAAGACAATTGTCCCTTGAGTGCTTTCAATAATCTCTACCAGAGGGGTTCTCACGCCACTTTCATCCATTTACCACTTTTCAAAAATACTTTTTTCCGGAAACAGAACTACTCGTCCACGCTTTTCTTGAAACAGACAGCTCTCGAATATCTCGAGCAGTTTTCAAATCTCATGTGTTTTTTTTCTCTCCTCTGAACACGTATGTGTGCTCGGGTAGCCGGGAACCTCAAGTTTCTCTCGCAACTGGACGATCCTCCTTGGGCTCGGGTGAACGACCTTTCAGGAAGTTGGCGTCACTCGCTTGCACGCGTCAAAACTATACAACGAATCCCATGGCTGGAAGAGCACCTACTATGTTCATTAGTACTACATGAATGAACTCGAATTCATCCGATTAATTAACTTTGTTTTCAGTTCTTCAAATTCTAGTTAATTTTTATTTGGAAAGAATGTTTTCCAGATGACCTGCTATCAGCACGTTTACATGTTTTTGAGTACGTTAGATTTGCCTTATTGCCATTCCTGTCTAAATCACATTCGATCTAAGTGTTAAAATTCTTTTAAGTCTACTTAACATTTTTACAAATGATTTGACTATATGATGGAATATTATGTCAAGTTAAAAAAGGGGGAAAAACAGGAAGACTATGCTCTTTGATAAAGGAAACGCACAATCAAAAAAAATAAATTTGACTCTTTTGTAATTTAAAATTTTATCTTCTGTTTCACTATCATAATGAGTTAGATTAGGTGTAACATTTGGATCGCAAGGTTATGGATTAGAATAATTCACAGAAGTATACATGTATACAAGTATACATCGTAATAATCCTGACATTTTGAAGAAATAAACTAAATTAACATCTATAAAAATTGGTTGTCTGAAAAGTCGGTTTACGGACGATAGTTTAACGTGACAACATCATAAAAAAACATTGATGAAAGATTGCATACTTTTATGAATAAAATTGAATAATTTTTATTGAATTATCACTATTTTGTATGGATACACATAAGGAGTGAAATAAAATCTACAATTTAATTGATAAATTTACTTTTATTTGCACTCATTAATTCAAATATGTTTATTACTTTAACGAAGAGAGATTATTTCAACTATAACTTTTATACATGTTTGTTATTTAACTTCTTCCAATCTGTGTTATTCTGTTAAGGATATGACGATGATAGGAACAGTAGGAAACGAATGGGAGTGTTTCAAGTTTAATGTGCGTCGAAAAAGTCAAATCGATGGTTGTTCCAATCGAGTGGAAGAGAGATAGATGCGGTGCAAGCGTACAATGAGCGTAAAGGGACACAGAATAACGGGACAATGTGCGTTACGGGACACTTTTTCGTGCGTATCGATTTATTTGACGTTGTCACGTCAAAAACAACAGCATTAAAAAGTGGTTCCTTTAGCGTAGAATTAAAAAAAAATTAGAGTTAAAATAAACATTACTGTACAACGAGTGTAATAAAAACGAGAGAAAGTACTTCAAGGACATGCAGGTAGATGTGAGGCCGCAGCAGGTAGAGTGCTAGAGCGGTCGGCGCGAGGGGTCCCGCGCCAGGACCTTGCCGAACGGGAAGCGGCGCTCGGCCACGAGGTGGCGGTAGAAGGCGGCGTCCTCGGAACTCGGCGGGTCAGGGATGCGACCCGCCAGCTGGCGCAGCCTGAGGCGCTCGCCGCGCCGCCTCCAGCACAGCGCCGCCGCCGCCAGCAGCGCCGCCGCCGCCAGCAGACCCGCGCGCCACGCCATGGCGCCGGCCGCCGCCTGCGGGAAGCCTACAACTCACGTAATTTCGGTTCCCTACCACGTTCGTGCAACTTCGGATTTCTCTCAAAAAATTGAAATTAAAAAAAAATATATCGAAGGGTTAAGGTTAGGTTAGGTCAGTCACAACATGCTTGTTTTCATCGGAAACTTCTTATTTAGCGACTGGAGTGTGGCGTTAGTACCAAAACGCAAAAACTTCGGAAATCTTCGGAAATTCTTGCAGGGAACCGAAACTACGCGAGTTGAAGGCTTCCCCGCCGCCTGCCCGGGCAGGGGAAGCCTTTATTTCACAGACGAGAGAGCCACAACCGAAGATCCCCGAAGTTCATGCTCGCTTCCCCCCCCCCCTCCACCCCGTATCATTTGTGTAGCTATCCTTACCAATTTAACCGTCCACTATGTTCTAAAGTATTTATAATGTAGCTAACCTAAGATAATTGACCATTAGTATCCTTTTATCAACACCGTCATATTTATTTACAATGAACAAAAAAAAAATAATAACCCAGAAGATGCACGATCGGAGTTGAGTCAGAGTTCTCTCGTCTGTGAAAAGATGGCTTCCCCTCCGGACAGAGCTTCAGGACAACACACGCTATTTGGAAACTGTTCGAGAATATCCCAGAGTGGCGTCTGTCCACGGAAAGCATTCAAAGACACTCTGCAGTATTTCTGTTTCCGTATTCGGGGAGCGACTGCCACAGCACGTTCAGCGCGTACACTATCGTGGGAGGTGGGCGGGGCTGGCTGGAGGGCTGGAGACGTGGATTGGCTATCTCGACCGTGCGTCACCTCGACTGGGAGGCGCAGTGGGGGGGGGGGATGCCTTCCGCCCCTCCGGCATTCCTCGGTGATCCGTGCCATCTATAGCTCTCCGTCCTTGAGTCTCGCTCAAGTCAGTACTTGGCGTTGTGTTGAGCGCGTTAAGCTGGACTCCCAATCATCCGTTTCATCCGTCCGTCACCCGTAAGTCCGTCCGGTTAATTTCGGTCCGTTATTTTTCTCGGCAATTATTACCTACTCTCAACCATCCGCCATCCGTCCGTCCGTCCGTCACTATTCTAAAATATCAGTGCTACAACTTTCTGCCACATACTTTCTCAATTGTAGGTAAACTTTTGGTGAAAATAATTTACTTGGGATAATTAACTTTTGTTTTTATGAATGTGATAATAAGTAGACAGGCGGGAACCGTGCTTTGACAAGTGGATTAAACGGGTGCCGTCTTAAAAATAACATTAGTCATGCCAGCAATAAATAAAATTATGCTTCTTTTATTACTGCGTCAAAGGAAACAGAAAGAAGCTATTTCTATCCAGGCTTTTTCCCTCAGTTGCTTATCCCGATAGTCTTTGCTATATATATTATACAAATGCTCCCTTTCCCGGACGTAATTTATCAGCATTTCTTCCGAAAAGCTCATTTTCAAAAGCAATCTTTACCGTTATTATGACAATAATAATAGGTCAATACGACACAGACTTCTATATATTGCAAATTAAAAAAAATCGAACGCGGTTTTCGGAAAGTCGTATTGAAGACGATCGACTTAACAAGGCGGTGGACCATCCGTTGGTCCGTCAAAAGCTAAAGCTTGGCAAGGTTTTGACGGACGGACGGATGGAATTTTTCGGGCCATCTGATTGGCTGCAGGTCACGTGCTTGACTGACGGACGGGTGACGGACGGATGAAACGGATGATTGGGAGTCCAGCTTTACTCTCCACCCCACATCATCCTGTCCTCCAGAGAGATCCCACTTACCCCGCCTGGTTGTTCGCAGCTGACGTAGCTACTGGCTGGAGTGTATTTGGTTATGTGCGAACATCCTAGCCCTCGGTATGCGGTATTTGATAGGAGTAACTTCTTAAAAACGGAACGGAAGTAGATGAACGGAAATGTGTCACTAAGATGGTGGACCCACGTGAAACAAACATAAAACCGCATAAAGTCACTTCGTAAATATTAGGGGACATATCAAATAATTTGGCGTGCCAAATTATTATTTATAATAGTATAAAGACCCTGGAATATATTTGGTAAACTGAAGTAGTCATTGTAAAAAGTAATCACAATTTTTATAATACCTAACAAAACTGACATTACAATAAGTATAAAACATATTCTCCTTCAAAGCTTCCAAGTGAGTTAGTAGCACATCGGTAGAGCACGCACTTAGTAATTACATGGGGCGCGGTTCAAATCTCGTCACCGAGAAATGATTTTTTATTTTAAAAAAAATATTATAATAAACTTTAATCAACTCAATAAATTTAAGGTTTGTTGGGAGGATGCATTTACAAACTGGTTACAGTTTTTTAAATACAAACTAATATACAAACATATTCTTAATGTTTTAATATGGTTTTTAAATTATGTTTTTAAATTATGTCTTTTAACGCGTGGAAAACTTTATAGTATTCACTGTTCAGTGAATTTTAACAAGCTGGGCAGTATTTCAATAAAATTCCTTTTCGAAAATCAAGTCCAAAGCTGGGGATTTATCGGAGCTGTTTCTAATAGTTGAAAATGTCCGGGTGTTTCATGCTACTAGTTGCTATCTGCTTTTGATGGTGGAAAGCAACGTTAACGATTCAGGCAGCGAATTATAGCGGCGGGCGCAGAAAGTATATACGTGATTAGCATCCAGAAATATTGGCTTTTAAAAAGCGACAATTTTATTTATCAGTTTATTTATAAACATCAAATTTTTTTAAAATAATTCAATATTAAATTTTGAGTCCGAGTTTCGTATTATGAGATTATTTGCAACATGTGAACAAATGAGTTTGCTCGTTACCATCACTGGAGATATTGAGAGACTTACTCACCTTAAAAAAAAATACACTTTATAGGTACACGATTACTTCCAGAAGTAAGCACGAGCTTATGACAAACTAAACGACAGTAAATTCGTGTAATAACATCGTGTTTGTCATATAGCACTATCCATTTTCCTTTAACTCGCGGACAATATATCACCCTGTGTTCAGCCCGGGGAACGCCAGGTACTGCAGCTACTACAATATAATAATAAAGTACAATAATTATGTTGAATCTGCTCAATAAGGATGATATTTATTTGCAGGAAGTATTAGAGACTGACTTCAGTCATTTAAACAAAAACTAATTTACAAACATAAATATAGTGTTATAAATTGTGTTTTTAAATGTTTCAGGTTAATATTTTAGTAGGCCTAATGCCATAGAAGAGCATCTTCAAACGTGTGCGGAAACTTTATAGTATTAACTTGTTAATCAATTTTAACAAGATGGGCAGTATTTAAAAAAAAATTCCTTTTCGAAAATCAAATCCAAAGCCAGGGTTTAGGATATTTTTAAAATCTTTTTCGCTTTTATCTGAGCCGTTTTTAACAGTTTAAAATTTCTGTCTGTTTTGTGCTGATATCTGCGCTTGATGGTGGCAAGCAATGATTACGATTCAGGCACCGAATTCTAACGACGGGCGCAGAAAGTAGGTGTGCGATACGCGTTCAGACATTTTGGTAACTTGAAAAGTTGATTATTTATTTATTAGTATAATTATGACTCTCGGCCATATTTTAAAGAATTCTAGGTTAAATAAGACTCGCTCACAATTTTTGTATAACAATCTTCATAACTATTTTCTTTTATTAAATTGAGCGACATAAAAACCAGTTGAAAAGATCACACTAAAATGGTTTCTACCTTGTTTATGGTATATAACTCCTCTTCAAAGACAGACACGCGTGAGTGAACAAGATGAGTGTGTTCAGGCGCTGTTTCTAAGAAGTGGTTCTCCTACCAAGTTCTCTAAACAACTGCGCGTTTGGTGGCGATTAGAAATACAGCTCCTACGTGGTTGGTTTGTGCTGCCGGTGGGGGGAGGGGGAGAAGGGCGGGGGGTTTGGCAAGGTGAGGAAAGTGCCTTTGCGTTCGCGACAGTTGAATAATGCAAGAGGCTCGTGACGTAGAAACGAGCATCATTTGAATAGCGATGCGCGTGAGAACAAACACTGTTTTTTTTCCCCTCGTCATTCGTAAGTCATCTACCATCAGAATGTTTTGTTAAGCAGTCACTGCTGTGTAGGATGGCGATACTTGTCAAACGCCCTGTTTTATTGTCATCACAAATAGCTTATTTAAAAAAAGAATATATATGCATAAAAATAGTTTGGTTCAAACAGAATACCGTCTACGTTCTGAATTAGTAACAATGTCAGGGTACGTGAACAAATTGCGATATAGATAATTGACATATTTAGATGACACAACGTTTGTGTTGCAAAAGGCAAAAATTCTGCCTTGCATTTAACTTAAGAAAAAAATAAGTTAGAGAAAAAAATTGCTTTAAAGGAGAAAATATTAAACTTTTTACTCACATTTCTTTAGAGTTCAAATTAGCACAAGGAAATATTACTTCAGCTAAAATATTTGCTTTCTTTTTCAAAGTAAGTGTTTTTTTACCGTTATACTGTGAAGATTTTAAAGTACGGTAATTTTTATTTACTGTTGCTATCGTCATAACATAATATGAAACAATTGCATAGGATTTAAGGTATTTATTATGATTAGATTAAATATTTGGTCTTTAACTATTTAATGACTATGTCATATACAGAAATTCCATTATATAAATATATTAAACAATGAGCAACCAGTCGTGATTAGTTGTTGTCGAAAGTTGTAAAAGTCAAAGTAACACAGGGAGGAATTTCATTAAAAAGTACAGTATTATTTATTTAACTATTAAACTTTTTTTACACTAATACCAATTTATAAAGTAATTTAATCTTTTTTTATTCTTATATGTAGGTACAGCATTTTTAGTTTATAACTGCGAGAATTTAAGTTAAATCAAAAATACTACAATGAATTACCGGTATCTTAAATTCATTTTTTTCTTGACGGTTTAATATTTAGCACTGAAGAAAAATAATTAAAATCCGAATAAAAAAAACCTGAACACACATGCGAAAAATTGGAATTCTTCAAATATTAAAAATAATATAAATATTATAGCTGATACAAGTTGTTTCTAATATTTACGGAGTTTCATTTTAAACATTTAAAATTCCAATTTTTTTTTAAACAAAATGTAATGAGTGGAACTGACTATATGTTTAGTAAAGGAAACGATAATTTTTGATTTCTATAAATATAAACAGGAAAAAAAGTCTTATTTTATAACCGTTTTTGACGTATATTTGAAAATACTATTTTATTATTTCGAAAGTTTCAGTGTATTTGCTTTACGCGAAGCTTATTTATGGCTGGCTCCAGGTCTGGTCTGATACTGGTTGTTTTCGGAGAAACGTATTTCCAACACGCAGTGGCCTGTTGTAAAAAAAAACATTTTAATAAACAATCTTCATAGTTATTCCTCGGCAGGCTAGATGGCTCCGTTTAAGAGTGCGTCGTGTTTTGTTTTGTAGTACAAAGTTCTGCCGCGCCGCAGCGTCCGTTGGAGGCTGCAACGTATCGATTGCAACCGGAGTCACTGCGTGAAGCAGGCAATGAAGGGCCTGAACTCCCTCCCCCCTTCCCACAATCCCTCCAGATTGTCCGCAGTAACTACGTGCTGCTGTTGTGCAATACTGTCCAATCATCCAGTCGACTCGACACTAGTACAGTCGGTCCGACGAAGCTGAATGGATGTGACGAGACAGTACCTTCACAACAGCCGAATTTACTAAAAAAAAGTTTTGATGGTTTTTTTACACTTAAAATATTACGTTCAAAACAGGTGTTAACATTTTTTGACGTGACAACGTCTAATAAATCGATGAACGTCGGCTTCACGCACGTGAAAGTGTCCCGTTACGCACATTGTCCCGTTACGCACAATATCCCGTTACGCATATTGTCCATTTACGCACATTGTCCCATTACGCACATTGTACCGTTAAGCACATTGTCCCGTTACGCTATGTCCCGTTACGCTCATTGTACGCTTGCGCCGCATCTATCTCTCTTCCAATCAATTGGCCTATGAATCTACTATTATATTAAATAAGTTAAGGCGGGCTTTTCAAAAGTAGCTTTTAAATTTAGTACTTTAAATAAACTATCATTTCATCAATGTTTTGTTATGACGTTGTCACGTTAAACTATCGTCCGTAAACCGAATTTACAGACAATCATTTTTTTTATTGAATTTAACGCAGTTTATCATAGTCGCGTCCAGGAAAAAAAAAGTCGATCGGCGAACCTTTCGACGGCATTTGATGTCCAGAATGGTAATAGATACACGTAAAAAAAAAGGTCTTCACGTGTTCAATCAACGCTTATGTCATGTGACCATGTGTTTTAGCAAACTGGTTCATGAAAAAAGTGAAAATGAGAAGTATTGTTACGTTACATGGAGCAGTTTCTATTTCCGGTAGTTAAACCAGTTTTATTCAAGGAATACCCTCCGCAAATATTTTAAACTTCTCTGCTGTTGAAAATTAAAATATTAAAAAGGGGAACGTTTATTTATATTACTTAACGACAAAGCTCTGTCAAGTAAAACATATAGTCTTAATAGGACACGTTCTTGCTTGCCGCTCGGATGCCGTTGGCCAGGGTGAAACAAAATTATTGTCTACATTTTCAAAGTTTTTTTTTTTTTTACTCGGAATTAACTGGCCAGTGAGCTTAACTACGTTGAGGGGTAAACACCCTAAAGATGCACTACTAATACACCGAGTGTCCTCCCGAAGTCAAATTTCCCAAGTCTTGTCCTCCTCTTGTTAGTTTGGGAATAGGCAGGGGCAGGCAATTCTCGCGAATAAATCTGAGCACCTATTAGACTGCAACAAGGTATACCCGCACCAGCGGTTTCTTCCTTGTGATTGGCGGCCCGTCTGCGAGAGAAGTCGTTGCCTTTTTTGACTCACCCATTCAGGACGCGTTTGCTTTCGCACTGAATTACTCTGATTGGTGTTGTATCAATCGACATGTACCTGAAAGAAATTCACCCAATCACGAGACACAGACGGTGCTACAGTATTTTGAACTTATAACTAGGAGCATGCATATTTCTCGAAAAGATTTCGAGACCAATTGAAAGTTAAAACACTGTAGCATCATCTGTGTTTCGTGATTAGGTAGTTTCTTTCCAACTTATGTCGATAGTTTCATAAACCAATCACAGTAATTCAGTGCACAAGAAAACGCGTCCT
The DNA here is from genome assembly GCF_032445375.1 of Bacillus rossius redtenbacheri. Taxonomy (NCBI): domain Eukaryota; kingdom Metazoa; phylum Arthropoda; class Insecta; order Phasmatodea; family Bacillidae; genus Bacillus; species Bacillus rossius. The sequence continues at coordinate 36,544,223 of NW_026962011.1, forward strand.
GAGTGGCTCGGTCAAATATGGCAATGACTTCTCTTGCAGACGGCCGCCAATCACAAGTAAGAAACCGCTGGTGCGGGTACACCTTTTTGCAGTCCATTAGGCGTTGAGATTTTTTTTTTCGCGAAAAATGCCTGCCCCTACTTATAACTAGTCTCGGAATCTTTTCGCGAAATACGCATGGCCCTAGGGATAGGTTGTGGTGTGGTGGATGTTTTTAACACATCTGCGGTTTCACGTCCGGCTTTGGTCCAGCACTCACTTACCGCCCCGGGGGACCCGGGGATCAGTAGGACTTGGCTTGAGGGTTGTTGTTGTTGTTGTTGTTGTTTGTTGTTGTTGTTGTTGTTGTTGTTGGGGTGTACCTAGCAGGCTGCCTCGCGCACAATGGCGAGCGCGCAGTTGGCTTCACTCCGCAGATTGCCCCGCGGGGCGTCTCTCTGCGCGCAAGGAGACGTGTGACGTCACTGACAAGCTCAGGACAGTCACATTTATAAAAAAAACTCACGTTAAAACTATTATTTGTGACGTGACAAACGTCTTATAAATCAATGAACGCCGGCTGCACGCACGAAAAATTGTCACGTTCCGCCTGAGCCGAGCGTGCAAGAACCGGCCAACCACCGTGCGAGAAAATCTTCTATAATATCAATCAGGTTAAGGCGGGCTTTTTAACTAATTGTTCGTGACTATATTTAAACAAATTAAATGATTAAATTTGCAAAAAAACTGCGAATAATAATTTGAAAATTAAAAAAAAAAGTATGCAATTTTTATCAATGTTTTCTTATGACGTTATCGCGTAAAATTATCGTCCGTAAACCGAATTTCCAGACAACCCACTTTTTTTTTGTATCACTCTCTACCGGAAAAAAAAACTTTACAACTTATCATCCACCTCGCCAACGCATTCCCACGTGGTTATTCTGTTTCAAAAACCCGCGAAGTTGCCACGAAGAAAGAACAATGATCGTCGCAATGCAGAATATTTAACCCAGAATTTTACGAAAAAAAAAAATCGTGAAGTACTGTTCGTAAAAAAAAAAGGTTTAGGACGACAAGCCGAATAAAAGAAAAGAGTCGTGTCCAAACCTCCGACTGGCGGTACATACTTTCAGGGTCAGCAGGTGCAGACAGCTAGTACCCTGAGGTCTTGGTCTGGATGCTCCTGTTGTGACGCTTGAGAGGTGACGTAATGAGTGGGCGGAGGCAACGCAAAGGTTCACGGCGACGTCCGTCACGTTTCCCCGCATCCGGGGCGTGACGTTGCCAGGGGTTGAGCCCGCCTCTCCTCGGAGGTGCGGCCTATCAGCTGCCAGCTTGTCATCTTCCAATGTACTCAAACGTTTGGCTCTTTATTCCATGACTAGGGACACCTGTATTTCGCGAATACATTTCGTGTCAAGGTATTTCACAAAAAAAAATTCTGTAGCTTTTCTCCTGTGGTTATTGGCTGAGGTCGGTGAGAGGTGTCATCCCGCTCTTGACGGGGCCGATGAGAATGTGGTCACCGTACTGCTGCACCCTCACAATTTGCCATGACTCTTAGAAAAAGGCTACAGTGTTTTGTGAAATACCTTGACATGAAATGAAATCGCGAAATACAAGTGTCCCTATCCATGACGCATTCCCTCCAGGCGACTCGAATCCACGCCCATGCTTTACTCGGGACTCGAACCCGGAGCACCTAGTACTAAACCGTTTGATATATATTAATATTGCTAGTTTTGCAAAATATTGTTCAAAAGAAATTTTGATCTATTAGTAGACACAGAGACTTTTAAATCATTGTGTCTATATACTATACAGGTACCAGTTGACATTGGTTATACTGTATGCCGTATATAAACTTCAATAACGGACAAAATTATGAATACGGAAACACACAGGAAACAAGCCAAAATTAGCCGAAGTCATAAGTTAAATGATTATACCACATAGAGTATTACGTAAAAGGAAATAGTCAAAAATAATTTAAAAAGATAGGCACACAGGTCTGTCTATTTTCAAGATTTATTATTTTTGTAATATAATAAACGTGCAAAATATTTTTTGAATGATTTTTGTTTTTCATTTTGTGTAATGGTATTACAACTCTCAGACTTATGGGATATAATATATATATATATAAATAAATAAATAAATAAATAAATAAATATATATCATAATTAAACCAAGCAGTATAAATATTCAATGATCATGGAACTAGGATTTTCGCAAAATGTTGGCAATTTTAAATTTCATATCTACAAACTAGATCTCATAACGAAATGCCTAAAGGCTAAATGAAGCTCATAGTCTAAGCTATCCCCCAATCCCTCACTAAAATTACAAAAAAAAAAAAAAAAAAAAATTGCTTGAAGTAAACCGGCAATCCTAAACTTACGCTTAGGACTGTACTTGCAAATAAGTGTAAATTTTCAACACTAACCCCCGTTAGATTTTCAAAATTTATGCCACGTATAACTGTGTTACATCGTAAATATTTATCTTGCAGTAATTTCTTGTTCACAAATGGAATTAATTTTACGTAATTTCAACAAATTAGTTATAAAATTCACGGATATTTCTTGCAGTGCTTGAAGAAATTATTCTGGATGAACATCCGAAGAAAGGATATTCAAAATAAGAGGGGCAAGCATAATTCTGTGTGTGTGTATCCCACTCGAGATGTTTTGTAATATGTGCACCATCTCTGTACTGAGAGTAAAGTACTGTAGTAAGCTTTCAGGCTGATAAATTTCCCGCGACGTGGCAGCAAAACACAGAGGGAGACCTCCGGTGGTTAATGACAGGTAATTAGTGGGGCTACCTCTCATTTATTATTTCAGACGAATGCACGCCATGTAAATACGCAGCGAAAAAATAAGTTCATTGCCAGAGAATCTGATTAAAACTTTAGAAATAACACGTGGCTGTAACGTGCAAAGTTCTCTCTGGAAAAGCAGTATAAGCACGTATTTTAAACTTCTAAATCATTGCCATGAATTTCCATGATTAAATAAATTAAGGTTCATTTTATTTTTTAAAACTGAAAGTTTAAAACAACCGGTTAAATCATAGATTCATGTATTTGATGTAATGATGGTTATCAAGTGTGATGGTCACTTGCGACGTGGTTAAGTCAGATCGTTACAATTTTCTCTAACAACACCTTCAAAAGTAACTAGTTTCATTTCAGATACAACTGCTGTATTTTCCCGAGCCTTCTACGAACGTTCTCGCATAGTTGTTCCACATTAAACTCACGTCTTACCACAGCGGCACTGTTTCGAGTGTAAATATTGTCTCACGTCCTTACCCATGTCTTCTTTTTTTAAATTTTTTGTAGTTCAGCCTATCGCTCCCAGCAGACTGCAATTTTACACTCGGTCATGTTTTCGTAGCGGTTCTGCAACGGCCTATTTCACGAATCTCACATCAGTTCCGAGCACTTTCTTTTTCCAACCAGCTTCCCACACACGGTTTCGCTCGCCCTGGTGTGTATCTTCCGTAACACTTATAGAACGTTTAAGTGAGTAAGTGGTAAGTTGGAAACGTGAAGGAGGCCAGTTTGTACAGTGTAAATGTCAGCTCTGTGCAAAGGCTCCTCCATAAAAAAAACTTTGAGAGAGAAGAGAAAAAGAAAGAGAGATACGGATAGAGAAAGAGTGAAAGAGAGATAGAGAGAGAAATAAAATAATAACATATATTTCCAGCAATTATACGCTGTCAAAAATTTTTGTTAAATCTTTATATTGAAGGTTTTCCTTGGTTCAAGTATAAATCACAAATAAAGGGATTTAAGAAGACCATGAAAAAGTAAATATTAAGGGCCCCGTCTACCTGGACATTTACGGAGTGCAGAGCTTCAGTAGAAACCACGCGATTGGTAGAGACATGCAAAATTCGCGGATTCATTTCGCCGATAGGCTAGCATCAAAACAACTATACCTTGGTACCGCTTCTGCGATTGGCCCACATTTTATCCGGGGAACTGTGAGCCAATGGGAAATACTAAACCAAGAAAGTGCCGAATTACGGACAGCCTAGTTGAGACGTCTCACGCGTCAGTAGCCAATGAACATGTGTCATTTCCGCGAGTATTTAAAGGACTGTGGAGTCTATCCTAGAGGTCAGTGAATACGCGAATTTTGCAGGTCTCTAGCGATTGGAAAATTGCATAAGTTTCCGAAAAAAAAAACTTTAATAATACGCCGAGGAAGGATAAGTAGTTATATTTCCGTGTTTCGCTTTAAAACTGTATTTTTGTAAGAGTGAAAATGACTGAATCGCGTGATTTCATAATAATTTTCAGGCAAGCAAAACCCCGGATCAGATATTTGAAAGCACTCATTAGACACTTGCATTACAACTTCATCATAATTTCTCCGCCATATTATATTGTTATGGTTACCGCTTGAATGTCATATTCGTCCTACGCACGACGAGAAGACTGCGCGCCAGTCCAGAGGCGACACCGCGCTAGAAGCACCAGCGAGCGTCGCACTTATCATCTTTCCTCACCAACACACATACACCCCTGGCTAGGAGGGCTCCTTAACACTATTAATACCGTTGTGGTCATCCCAAAATAAATAAAATAAATATTAAACGACAATGACACTACAGAGTAAACTACTTGTAGCACCCAGTTATTATTAAATTAATGTTTTTTTTATTTATTTTACAAAGCCATTTTGAAAATATCAAACAAAATAAAACAAAATTGTGGCTTTAAAAGATGGCGTCTTTCAGTTCGTCTCTCAATTTTCTAAGAAAGTTAAATTATATTGCCTCTGTGCTTGATCTGAATAAGAAAATTCCTGACCCAAACTGGTTTGATTAAAAAAAAATATCCTTGCAAGGAGGTAATAGCTGAAGATACTTCAATGTCAGACTTCCAAATTTTATTATCGACCACGTCAGATGTTCTGTTTTGAAAGTAATTGAAGCATTGTAATTCCAAAACTGATCACGGGCTGTGATGTGGTCTACAACAGCGCTGTTTCCTCTTCTCTCGTGTACCCGCAGCCCGCTGAGTAGCGCGCGACCAGGACTTACATGTCCTTGCTCATTCGAGACTAGTCAAGTCTTTCTCGTTGGGAATAGATCGCCCTGGCATATTTCACTGGACATGGCGACGTCGGATTCCCCATCTCCAGCTTCAGCGCAACCGTTAACAAACAAATCTACCCGTTAGTTATGGTTTGTATCCCGGCTTTTAACTTGGCTGAATACCTTAACGTAAAACTCTAATAGAAATCCATTCCTTTTAAGCGAGATGTTAAACAATCTACCCATTAGTCATACATTGCATTTATTCAAATCCTAAATATTGAAATATTGTAAAAAAACTCTTTAGGCACAGGCAATAGGCGAAGGTAATATTCCTAAGTTTCTCTTTATTCTCGAACATTCCGGAAATATCTTGTCTATTTAGAAAATTTAACGTATTAATCATCCTATGTGTTCTCCATATTCCAAATGTAGCCTCCAAACATTTCTGCTTATTACGTGCAGCAAAAATGTTTAGAATTTTTTCTTTTCTATTTATCCATCATTTTCCTAGATTTTTATAGAATATTCTCGGTAAGAATGATATTGTCATAAACTTAAAATTTTCACGGTGCAGGTGGTGTTTTGTACTGTGCCACTAAAGAATTTGTCCCATAAGCTAAGTCTTAATAAATGTATTCCCCTCTTGCGCTAAGGTTTGCAGTTTTCAAAAAAAACGTTTTATATATTTTTTAGTAATATTTACCAAATATTTAGTTATATTTAGAAAAATATTCTGAACTGATTTTATAGTTTGCTTACGAAATTAGTTAAGAATTACTTTGTCCTTCAACTCCCGTGTTTTTTCCACCTCTTGCAGTAATGGTTGGTTATACCGAAAATTGATTTATTCAAAATATTTTTAATTACTCTAAGGAGGTAAAATAAGTTCAAAAGGATACTTTATTTTTCATATGGAATTTTTTTTTCTGTTTTTCACAAAAACTTCCCCATTTCTACCTTATTGACCTGATTTTGCTCATTAACGATAAAGCTCTCCAGTAATAATGTTTTAGCGAGGAGGAATGAAACCGAGGCCAACACCAGACTTGTACACTCGTAGGCAACCACTCTGACAGTGATAAGGATATGGACTTACTCGATGTTCTTAAACAAGTGTCACCCCACTGCGGGGGGGGGGGGGGGGGGGTGGTATTTCATTGTGCAGCAGGTCTGGGTAATGGGCACAATGTCCCGGGTTCGATACCTGACCATGTCGATTTCGTAAATAAAAAGTCGAGGATTGAGCGTTGCGCCGTCATTTCGATTCAATATGGCGCGAGTCAACGTGAAACCATAATTTAATTCCCAGTGATTGCAAGCGCATTTCATAGTCGATGGTAATATATTGCTAAAATGAAGAACGAAAAACATTTAAATCAAAAAGGAAAGCAATGATAAAGTTGCCCGTTTGAAACTATCGGTATATGTAATTTAATATCCATCGTATCAGCAGATGCCAGAATGAGCATGCACAGATATCCAAATAAATGTGGTCCAGTTATTTATATTAGATGTCTGTGTTTTTGCAGTCGATACATTGCTACACAATTTAATGACCACACGAGATACAGATTCTCTTACATTAACGAATCATATATATATATATATATATATATATATATATATATATATATATATATATTCCTCTCAAATAAATACAAAAAGGAATATTAGTACCTCACCACATCCCAAAAGGAGCTGTAAACCAGTTGCGGACGCGGGGGAGGGGAGGGGGAAAATAGAGGGATACAACCCCCCCTGCCTTACCAACATCGAAATTATGAAATAATTTGCAAATATATCAGTCAACACAGTATATTACTGAGTGAGAAGACAGATCACACACGGCTACCACTGCAGGCCAATATGTCATTGGCAATAGTACGTAAATTACTTTTTGTATACATTTAATCAAAATTTAAAATTGTTAAAAACATTTTTTTTTTCTAATTACCCCTCCCCCAGGGAAAAATCCCTGTATTCGGTCCTGGACGTGGGGCCGATGGGAGAATGGGAGTGGGGGAAGGGAGAGGGGAGGGGGTGGCCTCGGCCCTGCCCTAATTGGGGGACTGACCTTCCGCTGACGTCGGCGGCTTGAGCGCCACAAAGGCAGGGCGCCGCGACGCTCCCGAAATAGGCGCCTCTAGCGGCGGAAGGACTCGGCTCGTGAGTAGAGAGAGAGAGGAGCGAAGGAGGAGGAGGAGAGATTCAAGGGGAAGGAGGACTAAACACGGAGGATGCCACGGGGGAGTCCCCGCCCGCCGGGCAAGTCAGACAAGAACAGCTCCGTGCGCGGGATGAGCTCCGCTCGCCTTCGGAAGCAGTTTTGCTGCAATCACGCCAGCGGATAGATGCAGCAGTTCTTTCAGATCCCCAGGAAAGGAAACCTCTCCGTTACTTTAGTTTCATAAAGACTAAATATGATTTTGAGAATGCTTAAATTACACTATTTAAAAAAAATGTTTACTTACATAAATTTCAGAAAATAATATGAAAACAAATAATGACTATCATCCTCAAAGATCAAGAGTAATAAACATATATATATATATTTAAATTAAATAAATAATATTAAATAATTCTTTAAAGGTACAGGTTTGAACAATTGACTCGAATCAATCCTGGACATGTTTAACGGTCTACCAACAGTCTATTCCTTGCTTGATTTCCTGAGAACTCAATACTTACGACTGCATTCTTTTGCTCCTTACTTAGTTGGTTAGTCTCACACAGAATGATCAAGAAGGTGCAACTTTTTTCAAGAGTATGATTGCAAGACAATGTTCGCCAAGCAGTGTGGATTGGGAAAGCTCCACTTTTCTTCCGCGCTTGAGACTGGATTCGCAGTAACTTGACCACCTCCCTTCCCCTCATTGCATCCCCACAACGGTTGCCAGATACTGTAGATAAGTTCCACTCTGTTCTAACCCCGCGAAAGAAATTTCACGCACGGGGTTATTACTTTCTTGTTAAAGACACTAAAAATTACAATATTTGTAGAAACACGAAATCCTATGCAAGTGTATGATAAACAGACTCAAATTTACAGACCTTATTAGCGTAGTGGATGCATATTAGCTCAACACTGACTTAATGATCGTGTAACACTGTAGGCTATATAATTTTCATTGCTATTTGCTAACCTGATTCTCCTAGAAATGCTGCCGAGTCCGTGGCGCAAAGATAATATTTTGACTACATCTTGGTGTTGGGTAAGCCATTTCCTGCACATCATCGGTTAGTTAGGCATCTTAAATGTATGATTCTGTGTGTGAATGTTTATGTTTGACCATTATATTTCCATATGTATGCCCAATATCTTTCCTTATGTCGTTCTGTGTTAGAATGATTGATGTCATAAGGTAGATGAATGGTCGTTCCTTTTTTGTTGTTATCACCTTTATAAGCAATGAATTGTGATATACATATTTTATTATTCAATATATCTTCACACGACCAACTATATGTGGCTTTGTCACGATCAAGAGTTACACGTCAAGTGAAAGTCTTATTTGAATCAATCAACAGCAAATAAGATTATTGAATCATCAGAGACAATTAATGCGCTTGCAATATTTAAAATATATTAAAATAATTCGAAATTTTAATAAATATTCGTGTATATTAAATTAAAGTGTTTCCTATTTTCATCTTTTTTTCTTCAATGGGTGCCTTAGGCGCCTTGCAGCTAACTAAAATTACGTAATGAATGAAATATTAAATTAAAATTTATATATTTATATGTACTATAGAGCATCCCACTCTTAGATTGCAGTGTGGAAGTAAATGGGCGCATTCTTTCTCTCTCAAACACACGCCGATTGCCATTAGCACTGTCCTTGTTTCTTCGTGCGTTGTTGCCAAAAATCAAACGAAATTTAAAATTTTAATTTTTGGACCAAGCTTTTTTTCATATTGTATAGAATCAAAATACGCATCAGGCAATGCTTATTTTGAATACTTAACAATATTTTAAGTGCCCGAAAAAATTAAAAAAACATAACTTATTCGCTGCGAACTGTTTTGAAGTATTCCGATATGTTTCACATCAAAAAAAGAAAACCTACATGTGTATTTCATTCTGATATTTTTTATTAGTAAATTAATGCCTTAGGACGCCACCGAACAAATGTTAAGACAAAAACTGTACAGGTTTCACTTAAATATTTTTTTTAATATATTGAAATGCATTTTCTCACAAACTGACACATCAAAAAGTTGACCCGCGGAAAAAAATTTTTCTATTAAAGATAGAGGGGGGACAAAAGCGAGAAAAATGTTCACAATGAATTGAATTAGTTTTTAAAAGCAGCTCCATCTCAATTGCTTCTACAGTTTCCGTGGAAATAGCTGTTAAATATGTGTCTTATCAGTACAAGAGCGCGCGCTGCCGTCGTAAGAGGAAACAGGGTCGTGTGTTTAGATAAGTGGAGTTCTGTCCTACAAGCAATTTCAAATACATGGCTTCCTTAGTCAACAAAAAATATTATAATCGATTCTTGAACATAATATGTAAAATGTATGAAATAAATACGAAGGAATTTAATAGCGATCATGGTACAACATTTTGAATTATTTTTCTATCCTTCTCACCAAGCATCTTATCAAACATTGTTTTAGACAAAGTTTTGGAAAATAATTATGATATTATTACAAACAATTTAAACAGATTTGATAAGGTGTCTACTAAGGCAGTTACGTTTTTTTGTCCGGTGAAAATTTTTTTCGAACCCATGCAATTATGGCTGGTCGTATCAAAAATGTATTTAGAAAACATTTTTCGGCATTAGGTAATCCGAGTTATCATACGTTAAAACGGATTTGATATTATTCATATTATGGGAGTTGTTGCGATTTTTCTGTTTTTCAAAAAATCTTCCCCATTTCGAACCAATTGTTCGGATTTTTCCCATAACTTACTCGACCGAGAATTTCCATTACCGTATTTTATTTATCATTTTGGACATGACTTGTCCAAAAATTCGGCATTTATCGGGCCCGTGAAAATGTGATATATATAATTATATATATATATATATATATATATATATATATATATATATATGGGATTTTTAGAACAGAAAAGAAAACTATAAGAAAATTTCGTCTACAATAGGTCGTTTTTTTTTAAAATTACATAAAAGTGGCATTATTACAAATTTATATGTGTAATAGTATAACATATTATAAATTACGATATGATTTCTTAAAATGCTTCTTGTTCGATCCAAATTACAAAGACACGCATCTCCTGAAATTCGTACTGTGTTAGAGATTTGGCAACAGCGCGCGCCATAAGCCGTGTACTGCAATCTAAGAGTGGGACGGGCTATAGCTGCAGTACCTGGCGTTTCCCGGCCTTAACACAGGGTGATATATTGTCCGCGAGTTAAATCAAAATAAAAGCGCTATATACAGACTATTTAATATACACAAAACATTTTTTAAAAATTAAATTCCTTTTAATATTGTACAAATAAAATTTTATTTATTATATAAATGAAATTGTAATAAATATTTGACAAAATTTGTTTTTAATGAAGAACGCTTTGAAAAACTATATACATCGCTTGTAAATTGTCTCTGGTCATTCAATAATCTTCTTGGGTGTGGATTCGATTCAAAATACAGCTTCACTTGACTTGCAACTCTTGATAGTGACAAAGCCACGCGCAGTTGGCCGTGTGAAAATACTGGGGTTTCCAATCTGATGCCAACGTGACCAAATGAACAATAAAAAATATATTTTTCATTGCAATACAGGTCATATCAAGCAATGATTCTCATTTCATTTGTGCTAGAAGCGGGTTTGAAAATTGTCGATTTGGTTCATTTCTCTTTTTATCCACCGTCTTTCCCCTTCCTCACACATTCACACACGCAAAGAGTAACATAGTCAGTCAGTGAGTCAGTGATGAGTGTAATTATATTATATATTGTATAGAAATAAGAAATACATCAAACTGCAATAGTAATACAAATACTGAATTTATTTCATTTATTGTTAAAATATATATCGGGATTGTAGCAAAAATAACATTGACATGGAAATTATAAACAGTTGATTGGAACTTCTGTATTTTTTACTTCCCATTCACACGACCTATTCACATTGAAAACTTGTGACTGTGTTTCGACACACCAAAACCCAATTTTTGACGTGACAACGTCTAATAAATCGATGAACGCCGGCTGTATGCACGAAAAAGTGTCCCGTTACGCACATTGTTCCATTACGCTGTGTCCCGTTACACACATTGTTCCGTTACGCTGTGTCCCGTTACGCTCATTGTACGCTTGCGCCGCATCTATCTCTCTTCCACTCGACTGTTTATAAAGTGAAGTGAAAAGTTAATGTGGTTTTCATTGCTTATTACAACAAAAATTTCGGCAATAAAGGTTAATTATTCTTGCATTTTAAAAATCTGATTACTAGTATAATTTCAAGTACCTATTAATTCTATTATTATTAAAATAAAAATGATTCAATTTTATTCATAAAGTATCCAATCATTTCATCAATGTTTTGTTATGAAGTTGTCACGTTAAACTATCGTCCGTAAACCGACTTTACAGAAAACCAATTTTTTTTTCTTGCATAACAGCTATCAAAAGTCAAGAATTAAAATGAAAATGCTTGTCTATAAAGTCGGTTTACGGACGATAGTTTAACGTGACAACGTCATAACAAAAATTGATGAAATGATTGCATACTTTTATGAATAAAATTAAATTATTTTTATTGAATTATCACTATTTTGTATGGATATAAAGAAGGAGTGAAATCAAATCTACAATTTAATTGATAAATTTACTTTTATTTGCACTCATTAATTCAAATATGTTAATTGATTAATTGCACTCATTAATTCAAAAATGTGTTTCAAGTTTAATGTGCCTCGAAAATGTCAAATAGATGGTTGTTTCAATCGAGTGGAAGAGAGATAGATGCGGCGCAAGAGTACAATGAGCGTAACGGGACACAGCGTAACGGGACAATGTGCGTTACGGGACACTTTTTCGTGCGTGCAGCCGGCATTCATAGATTTATTAGACGTTGTCACGTCCAAAAAATAGTTAAGCTACGTACAAGCGAGCGACCTTGCCGTTTTTTCTAGGCTGGTTTGATCGTTCGCCGAACTGCCACACACGGCGCCACTGTTCAGTCCCCTCGGCGGGCCTGCCCCAACCGGCCTTGCGAGCGACGGGCGCTTCGCCTGACATGTTAACAAAGCATTATGAGCATCCCGCTGCGCCCCGGACATGCCGGTCTGGGAGCGGCCCCTCTATTGAGTGTCAAGGTCATCTGTAGTGCCGCTGACACTGTTGCAAGCCTTGTCATCACCCCAACAACACGCTTTATCAATTGTTGGGGACTGGAAAAATTCGCGGTTTCAACGACCACTAGGATGGACTCCACGATTCTCTATGTACTCGGGCAACTATCACCTGGTCATTGGCTACCGACTCGGAACACCTGTTTACTGCGATTCTTATGATTCGATACTTCTTTTGTTGAGTGTTTGAACCATTGGCTCAGAGCCCTTCAGGTAGGCCTAAATTGCGGTCCAACCACTGACGCAGCATTAAGCTAAACGAGTTTGGATTCCAGCCTGTCTCGAAAGGAATCCGCGATTTTTTCCGGTCTTTATCAATTGTAGTTCCAATAGTTTTACACAACATTTTTTATCATTTCAACAACGAATTGTTGTTTGATTAAAAAAAAACTCATTTAAAGTCATTGTACGACATTTTGGTCAATTTTGGGTGACGTGAGTGGTACAGCACTACAGCGCAATTGACGCTCGTTGCAAATGTCTTGATTGGCTCATTGTCAGTAAGCACGTTTGGATGTTTATTCCCCCCGACAATTCTGGCCTGGGACAAAACTTTGGAATAATACAGTTTTCCTGTTTCCATCCCTTTCCCACAAGTCTCATCCACCATACGGAACTTTAAGGTTTTTATATTTTTAGGCCTATTACATATTTTTAAGAAACAAACCAAAAGAACTTCTAGTGAATTACCATGATGCAGTCAGTGAAATAAATGTTTTAGTTATGAATACTTGACTGACTTGATAAACGTGGTAAATAACTTCTAGAGTGTACCTGACGATGGAATTCATAACCAAACATAAATATACAATTAAAACTTTTTCGGAAACTCTAATACATTATTACTGTAAAAAATTAAAAGCAAGCATTTTAAATTTACTAAACTACGTCGAGTTATGGCATATGGCAGGCCGGTGTCGCTTTTGTTTTTGTTTTTTGGTTTGTCTTATTGAATTTTAGTCGTTTGTGTTGTTTTGTGTTATATTTTTCTTTTGATGACTTATGTGAGCAATGGCCCGTTTTAATTCCCACAGTAACGAGATTCAATGATCGTGCAGTGAAACATCTGTAGGGATTGCCTTGAAAACAAAAATTATAACTTACGAATTTAGTTAGCCATGGTGGCGAGAGAACCGGAGCCTTTAAGCGGGGTCTCACACGTCAAGTTTTTTATTTTTATTTTATTGTCATAACTATTATTAAGGGCTATTTATGTAAATCATGATACCCCCTTAATTAGTTCTGTCAATAATATTTCCAAAATGTTAATAATATTTCCAAAATATGAGTGTACAACATAGCACAAATTATAATAATTACGAAATAGCCCTTAAATAGAAGCTAGTAATCACAAAACAAACGAACATCAACATTATGTGTGAGACCACCATTATGAATATGGTAATTTTTGTTTTAATTCCTATTTGAAAATACCTACAGTATTCTAACTATTGGCACCATAAAACATAAATAATGCTTTTCCTGGCTTATTTACTCTGTTATCGGCTGGTATTAAGTGTCAAGAATGTACCTACAGAGAGATGATCACATATTATTTTACGATAGCAGCTGTAGTTTGTAAGGGCTACACTAGGCCAAGAGTGTCGACTTGCCAAGGGTGTACAGCTAGTTCCCGTGGACTGTATAGCCTCACAGTTTGTAATATCTACACTAGGCCAAGAGTGTCGACTTGCCAAGGGTGTATAGCTGATCCCCATGGACTGTATAGCCTCACAGTTTGTAAGAGCTACACTAGGCCAAGAGTGTCGACTTGCCAAGGGTGTATAGCTGGTTCCCGTGAACTGTATAGCCTCACAGTTTGTAAGAGCTACACTAGGCCAAGAGTGTCGACTTGCCAAGGGTGTATAGCTGGTTTCCGTGAACTGTATAGCCTCACAGTTTGTAAGAGCTACACTAGACCAAGAGTGTCGACTTGCCAAGGGTGTATAGCTGGTTCCCGTGGACTGTATAGCCTCACAGTCTGTAAGAGCTACACCAGGCCAAGAGTGACGACTTGCTAAGGGTGTATAGCTGGTTACCGTTGACTGTATAGCCTCACAGTTTGTAAGAGCTACACTAGACCAAGAGTGTCGACTTGCCAAGGGTGTATAGCTGGTTCCCGTGGACTGTATAACCTCACAGTTTGTAAGAGCTACACTAGGCCAAAAGTGTCGACTTGCCAAGGGTGTATAGCTAGTTCCCGTGGACTGTATAGCCTCACAGTTTGTAAGAGCTACACTAGGCCAAGAGTGTCGACTTGCCAAGGGTGTATAGATAGTTTGCGTGAACTGTATAGCCTAACAGTTTGTAAGAGCTACACTAGGCCAAGAGTGTCGACTTGCCAAGGGTGTATAGCTGATCCCCATGGACTGTATAACCTCACAGTTTGTAAGAGCTACACTAGGCCAAGAGTGTCGACTTGCCAAGGGTGTATAGCTAGTTCCCGTGGACTGTATAGCCTCACAGTTTGTAAGAGCTACACTAGGCCAAAAGTGTCGACTTGCCAAGGGTGTATAGCTAGTTCCCGTGGACTGTATAAACTCACAGTTTGTAAGAGCTACACTAGGCCAAAAGTGTCGACTTGCCAAGGGTGTACAGCTGGTTCCCGTGGACTGTATAGCCTAACAGTTTGTAAGAGCTACACTAGGCCAAGAGTGTCGACTTGCCAAGGGTGTATAGCTGGTTCCCGTGGACTGTATAGCCTCACAGTTTGTAAGAGCTACACTAGACCAAGAGTGTCGACTTGCCAAGGGTGTATAGCTGGTTCCCGTGGACTGTATAAACTCACAGTTTGTAAGAGCTACACTAGGCCAAAAGTGTCGACTTGCCAAGGGTGTATAGCTGGTTCCCGTGGACTGTATAGCCTCACAGTTTGTAAGAGCTACACTAGGCCAAGAGTGTCGACTTGCCAAGGGCGTACAGCTGGTTCACAAATCACCGCGAGCCGCAGCCGGAGGTGCTGGTGAGGCGAAGTCCGAAGGGCTTGCTCGTGTGTGTGCAGATGTGTACTGCAACTGGACGTGGGACCTGGTGCTGTGCTGGCCTCCCACCAAGGCGGGGACCACCGCGCGTCAGAGCTGCCCGCGAGACAAGGGCATCGACCCCTCCAGTGAGTGTCCCGCTACTTACTATGTGTGGCCCTAACTTGTGGTTGTTATAGCTTGTGTGTTTTTAAGTTACGGTAATAATGTTCGCAGGCTTTCACGGCCATTGTCTGAAGTAGCTTGGCTTCTGGGTTGTATAGCCGCGTCCTCGGCGAATAATTCACCGAAGTTTCGGTCGACATCGCAGTCGCCATCATCAGGGAGCAGTTACCTACTGATGGCTGTAAGTAACTGCTACCTGATGATGCCGACTGCAATGCAGACTGAGACGTCGGTGAATTATTCGCCGAGGACGCGGCTACAACCAAGAAGCCAAGCTACTTTTAAGTTACGTTTTTTGGCGTTGTGTGATTTTTAGTCTCGTGTTTTCCAACGTACGACAGTTGCATGTTGTTATTTTCTACGTTAAGTAGTTATAAGTTATGTGGATTTTCAGAGAGTTTGTAATTACGTGTGGTAGACAATACACACTTGCCGTTTTCCCAAGCACGCAAGGGTCAGCGCTGTCCATCCCATTAGTAGAGACCTGTAAAATTCGCGGATTCATTCGGTGATAGGCTAGAATTCAAACACGTATACCTCTTAGATAATTTTGTTATTGGCTTACTGTTCATCTGGACGAATCTCAACCAGTTATAACCCTCAATCAAAGAAGCAACGAATCACAGACAAACCAGCTGAGACGACTTACAAGTCGGCAGCCAATGAACTTGCGTTATTTGCCCGAGTGTACAGGGGTATGTGCAGTCTATCCTGAAGGCCATCGAAACCGCGAATTTTGCAGGTCTCTACCCATTAGTCACTGAACTAGCGAATTTTCTCAGTACTCACCCACACAACAGGACTTCTCTATTCGACAGGGATCATTTTCGGGCATGAACGCTAGCGTGTCACGCCCGTGTGGCTTGAGTCGTGGGTTCCACTCCGTTGCGTCATCATCATAAATTCATGAGCACCGAGTCGACACCAAGTGGTTCGGAGCCCACTATAATCTCGGAGGTCCTGAACCCTTAAGCCTCTGTGCATGACCTCAAGCCTTGAAACACTTGCTGTTTCCGATTACCTCATTAAATGATGTTCCGCCTTAAAAGGATCTTTGAAAAGTTCATCTGAAAGTCATTATTGTTGACCTTATAGACGGTTACCAGGATCCTTACGGAATCGTAAATGCAGCCTTTCGTTGAAGAACTAGTTGCTTGCGTGCCTTTGAGGTGTTTGGGGCGCACTCTTTTAGTAAAACATGTAAAGATAGTTTGTGCTTAGCCAGCGGACTGCTGTATATATAGTATTGTCAAGTTATTAACGTGAACTCTAAAAAAAAATAATTAATATTGCTTTGTTAAGGGTATACGAAAACGACGAAACAGTTGCAACAAACAATTTATTACAATATTATAGTTTATAAACTAAAAAAAAAGTATTTGTCAGTTACACACAAACACGTTGAAGCATTCTAATATCCACATAATGGCTCCATCATCATAATCAAATCGAGGGTAGCAAATTATTCTATTGTCATCCGGATTACACGTACCTACTTGCTTAGTTTCCAAATTGATACACGACAATTATAAGTAGTTTAAAATCGACTTCCAAGATTTGTTTACACAACTTGTTTATTGGTTACAAGTGAAGCTATTATGAGCGTGTTAAAAATACAGTGAATACAGACAAACAACAGTTTTGGACAACACAGCGACACTAAAAGGATAGCACAGGCGCACACAGCGATGAAACCGAACAGATATTCTGGACGTTGTAACGACGTCGACACAGACGAGCACGGCATGTAACTTAGGTTCACACCTCATACATTCATCAATACTCCCCCAGGCATATGATCCCGCTAGGGTGTTATGCTGGTTAGGAGAAAGATGGGTCTTTTACATGCCTGACACTGTTACCAGTGCCAAACATGGGTTCCGAGAACCGGGAAATAGATTCGCCATTTCCAATCGCGGCATGTTACTGGAGAGCGCACGGCTAGGCCGAGAGGTTGAGGAGACACATCCCAACTTCGGCCCCACCGACCCGCCCTCAGCTCCGCCGTTAAACCCCCAGACCACCTACAGAGCCAGCCCCCTCTGTGGGATCTGAGTAGCGCCTTTGAATATATATACTGTATAGAAGTCACCAGCCCAGGTTAAAATTTCTAATACGGTTTTGAGGTAGTTGGTTAATTCACCGCCGCAATCGCCACCATCTCTAGGGCATCGACTTGTGGTGGTCCCTAACGGACAAGTGTCGAACTCTTCAAACACCCCTTCCCCCTCCCGTTGAACGACCTTGAGCTGCAGTGAATGATAGGTGGGGGGGGGGGGTGCGGGGGAATGACAGCGGGCGACAGTGCTTCGCTCTAACGTGTAAATAACAACCTAAGACGATACAGGGCGTTACGGCAGCGCACTGCAGCGGTGAAGTTCCCAAGCTGCTGCTCATCATACGCTTCTGAAAAACGTAGAGTAAATCCTATCCACTCGCGACTTGTATACAGTATATATATTCAAAGGTAGCACCGTCACGGAACCATACCTCTCACGTCTCTGGGACCCCTCGGTCACCCAGTTGTTGCTAGACGAGCACGGCAGTGTGAAGTGCGAGCGCGGGCGGTGGGTCCGCAGAGTTCGCGTACAAGCGGTGCTCCGTGGACGGGCGCTGGGAGGGCAGGGAGCCGGGGGACTACGGCAGTCCTCAAGGCTGGACCAACTACACGTCCTGCTTCACGCCCGAGATGCTGCAGCTCATGAGGAAGCTCTACGCCGGCTCCGAGGACGCCGCCAAGGTACACGCCGACAGAGCTCTGCACGGAGGAAGCGAGCGGGTCGGTACCACGACGCCGAAATACCATAACGCCGAATGTCAAAACTGACCACAACGCCGACAGCTAGAAAACTGCCGTGTACCACAACGCCGAAATAACAACTGAATGAATTTGTGTGTGTTTCTTAAATGTACCTTAACGCCGAAATACCACAATCAAACCTAACCTTACCTTACCTAACCTAGCGTAATATAACCTAACCTAGCGTAATATAACCTAACCTAACTTAACCTAGCCTATCCTAGCCTAACCTAGCCTAACCTAGTCCAACCTAACCTAGTCTAACCTAACCTAGCCTAACCTAGCCTAACCTAGCCTAACCTAGTCCAACCTAACCTAGTCTAACCTAACCTAGTCTAACCTAACTTAGTCTAACCTAACCTAGTCTAACCTAACCTAACCTTTGTGGCAGTCCTGCAATGACATTTCTCAGCGTTAGTGTATTTCGGCGTTGTGGTACACAGCAGTTTTCTAGCTGTCGGCGTTGTGGTCAATTTGGCATTTCGGCGTTGTTGTATTTCGGCGTTGTGGTGCGTCCCCGAAGCGAGCTATCCCTTCTCAGGAGCACCATACACGCACAGTAACGAGTGTGCATAGGAGAGAAAATCGGTTACATCATGTAGCTCATAATTATCGCACACGGCATTGACAAGAACATCACTTTACACATTCCTCTTGTTCATAAAACCAGTTCATAGAGAACTTTAGAATTTTTTCTTCCAAAAATTTTAGTTGTACAAATAAAAAAAATATAACAATCTATAGCTGGATAATTTAATTCATGAAATGATTTCTTAAATATTAAAGTAAGGTTTTGTATACTGTTTTTCTTGTGAATTTGTATGTTTTCTTAAAATATTAATTTTTGCATTTTATATTTATTTGTATTAAACAATGTTATACTGTATCCTGTATTCAAAATGAATTTTTCTTTTAAACTTTAAGCTTTATAAAGAAACTAATCTAAGATTTTTAGGTAATTTTTAATAATTTAAAATGTTTACATTATCAAATACCGCACGTAGATACAAGTGACTATATGCATTCACACACAACTTGCTTTAGCGAGTGTTAAATTTTCCTGTTCAATTAAGTGAATTGTATAAAAAGTATAAAACAAGATTAAATAAATATATTATATTATTATAGTTCGGAATGGAGATCAACATGAAGAGGCCTGGTCTGTCGTGCAGAACTGCGTGTATGGGGCTGCCGGCCTGCAGATGTCGTGAGTGTGGGAGTTCCCACAGTGGCGCCTGTGAGTTCCCACGGTGGCAAATGTGGGAACTCATACACGCGCAAAGCGAAATTGCGTGTTATACACTCCATTTTATTCTTTTATGGCGACGAGGGCAAAAGATTTCCTAGCGGAGTAGTTCTCCATTGAGCTTGTTTGCATCTCCTACACAAGTATCATTTTTCATGATTTGAGAAGAGACCGTAGTATGCACAGTTTATCCGGCTCTCGTTGATCCAATTCTTCGGATAATACAGAACAGATTTGTAGCTATTTTATTTAATGTTACACATAAAAAAGACAATGTTATTGTACATTTATGCAAATGCACCTGACCAAGCTTCATTCAAACAACATACATGTTCGAAGTAGAAGAAACTTGACGAAATATTTGTTTATAAAAATGAGGTGAAAAGTTATTTTAATGTTTTTAATGACTTGTTAACATTATATGATATGTATAGTATGTAATTTTGTTACAAAACATAGTTTATTTTATGGTAGTAAACGGTAAGTCTGCGGACTTAAAGATATATATATATATTTTTAACTTATTGATAGAGATTTGCAAAATTCGCGGGTTCAATGACCACCAGGATAGACTCTACTACACTCTACACGCTCGGTCAAATGCCACTTGTTCATTGGCTGCCGACTTGTGAGTCGTCTCGACCGAGTGTCTGTGATTCGACAATTCTTCGAGCGAGGGGGGTCTCTCTCTAATTGGCCCTCATTAAATCCAGATTAACAGTGAACCAAGTATGGTAGGAGCAGCGCCAAGGCATAATATTATTTGAATTGTAGCACATCACGAAATGAATCCGCGAAATTTTGCAGGTCTCTAGTTATCGCTCACATTACCTGGATCATACCGGGGGTTTTCGCTCGTCCGAGCAGCCGGCGGCGCCGGTGCGTCAAGGCGAGCGAGGCGTGACGAGTGACGGGTGACGGGTGACGAGTGACGGCTGACGCGGTGCTTGTCCGCAGGTGAAGCTGGACATCGCCGAGCGCACGCGGGCCCTGGAGATCGTCGGCTTCAGCGTCTCTCTGACGGCTCTGCTGCTGTCTCTCGCCGTGTTCTGCCACTTCCGGTGAGCGGCATCCCTCCCTCCAGTGCGGCGATTTCCTCCCTCGACTCGACACCCCCTCTCCCCCGCCCGTAATCACCAAGTGAGGTTTTTCAAAAATTGGTTGTCTGTAAAGTCGGTTTACGGACGACAGTTTTAACGTGACAACGTCATAACAAAAACATTGACGAAATGATTGCATACTTTTATGAATAAAATTGAGTCATTTTTATTGAATCATTAATTACTATTTATGTATGGATGCAAAGAAGGAGTAAAATTGAAATCTACAATTTAATTGATAAATTTACCTTTATTTGCACTCGTTAATTCAAATATGTTTATTACTTCAACGAAGAGATTATTTTAACTTTAACTTTTACACATTTTTGCTATTTAACTCTTTCCAATCTGTGTTATTCTGTTAAGGATAGGACGATGATAGGAAAAGTAGGAAACGAATGGGAGTGTTTCAAGTTTAATGTGTCTCGATAAAGTCAAATCGATGGTTGTTCCAATCGAGTGGAAGGGAGATAGATGCGGCGCAAGTGTACAATGAGCGTAACGGGACACAGCGTAACGGGACAATGTGCGTTACGGGACACCTTTTCGTGCGTGCAGCCGGCATTTTCGATTTATTAGACGTTGTCACGTCAAAAACATAATTCGCCTAATTATTTTTATTTTAGACCAGTTAGGACTAGTAAGTATTTAAGACAGAACGTAGTCTAGAATCACTGTCAGAAAACGCAACAATAAAATACTCAAAATACTCAAATAGGAAGTACTTAAATTCGTAAAAAAAATATATTCATTCTAATTCAGTCCACGGGGACTCATGTGTGGTCTTGAGAGCGATTTTGTGGCGGTCACATAACCGCGATAAATAATATTATTGTTGTAGGATTTAGCCATTTTTTTTAGTAGGGAAACGTTTTTTACTTAATTTAACCCAGTTTCCTCGTAGTTTTACACTGTTTCTTGCGGGAAAAAAAATTTACGTGATATTTACCTGGTTCCCCCTCTCCCCCCACGTGAGATTGGGTGAGATCCGGCTCTACCCCCTCCTCCCGCTCAACGCCTCTCGTAATTCATGGACGCCCCCTTGCGTTCACGTGTTCGCTCGCACGCCAGGTCCTGTTCTCGGTGGAGCATGCTTGCCGAGCGCTCGTGGTCAGATGTGTCTGCGGCTGGGCGTTCCCCAGAGGCAGACGCGCACCAGTCGCCCACGCGCGTACTGCACGAATCGCACGAATCATCCATTTAAGGTGTAACGGACACGTGTTTTGCAGTCTCGGCAATCCTCAAACATTATTTCGTGACATATCATTCATAATTGTAATATATAAAATTTAAATATAAAACATAAACGGGTCATAAAGTATCATAACAAGAAATTTTTTTTCTAGTTAAAAACATATCTGATCCGTTTCAGGTTAGTTTTTTTAATTATATATTGATATTTTGTATTTAATACATTTTTAAAATGGTTTATATCATCACTAAACTTGGGTGTTAAAACTGGTAGTTGATTCATCAGTAATGGCTGAAATTTGTAAATTGTTATTTTGTAGTTTTGTGTTTGACTAACTAGATGTAACTCATCTCTAGAGACCTGCATTATTCGCGGATTCATTTCGCGATAGGCTAGAGTCCAAATACTTTTGACATTATTTTGCTTCAGCGATTGGGCCACAGTTTATCTGAAGGACTCTGGGCCAATGAAAAATCTTTAACAGAAGAATTAGCGAATCACGATCATCCCAGTCAACAGGTGTTATGATTCGGTAACCAATGAGCAGATGTAATTTGCACGAGCGCATAGAGGATCATGGAGTCTATCCTATAGGTATTTGAAATCACGAATTTTTTCCGGTCTCTACTCATCACTAGAGACCCGGAAATTTCGCGGATTCATTTAGTCGCAAGCTAGAATGCAAACCTTCACAATCTCGCACTGTGTTCATGATTGGCACGCAGTTGTTTGGACACGCCCCTCTACGACCGTGAGCCAATGATGCCCAGCTAGGAGAGAAAGTAAGCGAATCAGGTAGTGCCAAATAACAAGGATAAAAATATGTTCTCGCTAAGAAATCAACCAATGGAAAAGTAAACATGGGTCGAGCACACCTATAACTTTGAATACTATCCTGAGGCCAGAAGAATCCGCGAAATTTCCGGGTCTCTACTCATCACAAGTTGTTCACGGCCCGTGGCCCAGTTTGAGAGTACTGCGCCGAACAGAAGTCTGAACGAACCAAAACGAGGCAGTTGTGGCAGCGCGAGCTTCCAGGATATCAGGCACTCCACGCGAGGTCGAAGTTGGCCACTCTCGTCGGTCGGGCTGCTGACCCCCACTCGGGCGGAGGGTGTTTGCGCAGGGCTGACCTCGGCGGGGCCTCCCCGGACCCTTCATCCCAGGGGCGAGGTCAGCCCAGTTCCTTCAGCTGGCGTTCCTACCTGGTTCTGTTCGTCTCTGTTACCTTAGCAGCTCCACACGTTCAAGGTGATTCACTTTCATTTGACTACTAGCTAATACCCAGCAATGCCTCAGTCGATTTTATTTTGTAATTTTTTTTTGAAGTGAATACACATATAACATAGCTTATCTCAATTCTCTAATCATCTGTTTCTTATGTACATCTATATATGTACATCTCTATCTCTCTCTACATACCTATATTTATATAGCTCTCTATATTTCTCCATCTCTCTCCTCTATACCTCGATATATGTCGCTCTAAAGCCAATGAAAATATTAAAAATCTACGTTTTTAATTATCTATATTTTATCTATCTTTTAACATGTCACAAGTGTGGCATAAGTTTATGAAAACACGTGCGCATTCGGATGCAACATTGTGTCAAAATTTTTTAAGCAATCGATTAAGAACTTTCTGAGATGAACGAACAAACATTTACAACTAGAACTATTTTTTTTTCAAAGGGTGGCTACACCGTTATAACAACAAAATTTATTCCATTAAATTAATTCCAAATATTTTACTGTGTTACAACAAAACAGATTGCTATTTTTAATATTAGGTATAAATTAGAGTATAGCGTAAAGTTCTACATACAGGTTTACGTATACTACAGCATAATACGAACTAAGATTCCAAGATCATGATAATGCTACCTTCAAATTAATTTTTTAAAGAAATTCTCAGTATTCAATATTATAATTAAATAACGTGTATAAAATTAATTATTTAATTTTGTAAAATATATTATATAAATTTTTAATAATAATATACGTAATATATAAATGTGATGAGTGTTAACTCTAATTTATTAATATTTATTATTTATAAAATTAAACTGTAATAATTTATAATTAAAATAAATTATAAATACTGAAATATATTATAACTTATATAAATACACTTTAAAATACTTGAAAAAGTTATTGAACACAATTTATAAAAATAATTTTCACAATAAATATATATTTTATAATTATGTGGACTTGTATTCAATACCAATCACTAAAGTATATGATTTAAAATAACATATTTAAATTTTATTTTTATGGACTTTGTTCATCCTGTCAATTTTAATTGCATGCTGCGCGCCCGCATAGTAAAAATTCATTCTCTTCATTTTTTTCATAACGCGTCTAAAGAAGTATAACATAAAAAATACGTTAAATAATTTACCAATGAACAGCTGAGCTCAGTTAACCAACTTAACAATAATCGTCTTACTTATACTTAAAAATTAAAAACTTATTCAAAAAATAATTATAACAATTATCATACAAAATAAAATAATGATAATTCTATAAAAAGTATTTAATTAAAAAGAAACAGTAATCTGTGATAACAATTAACAACCGACGCGCCCTGGTGAGCTGGGTCACAAGGTTTGCGCGAGAGGCCCTTCAAGTTATTTAAACCCGAACAATGCTTATAGACACATCCCGCACCGGTTTGCTTGGGAAAATGAAGGCAAGAATGCATGACAATTTTAAAATAACACAAGCCAAATTCACGTTTAAAAGATTTTTTATGATTAATAAAATCGTGTGAAATAAACGTTTTGATGAATAATTAAACTTCACATTAACTACATCCAAGAAAATTTCAAATATAAAACTAGCTTAAACTGCGTTAATGTCTAATCATAAACCGGCGGTTATGGCCACCAATGAAGTTTCCAACACAAAAAAAAAATTGTTACCTGAAAGTTCGCGTCGTCGAATCTTAAGGTCGTTTGTGCACATCGTAAGCCAGAGAGCGTCGACCTAATCATTTCTTTCCACTCACATAAATATTTTCTAAGCTGTGGGAGCCATTTCTCACAGAACAAAGCTCTTAAGGGTATTATTCTTGTTTTTAATTTTAAATGAGCTTCTCGTCAACAGCGGAGTCATTAAGGCGGTGACGCTCAACGACAGAACACAGGGTGGTCTGTAGTGGGGTAATTTTGGGAATTCATGAGAATAAAAAGGCGAAATGAGGCTACAAACCAGGTGGTAATGGATTGCGAGTCCTGAGTCTTGCGCGGTGGGACAAAAACACTTGAAGAGCGCGCGAGATCTTTCTAAGTTTCCGCCAGTCTGGGATGTGTCCATAAGCATTGTTCAGGTTCAAATAACTCAAAGGGCTTCTCGCGTAAACCTTGTGACCCAGCCCACCAGCTAGCGTTGGTTGTTAAATGTTACCACAGATTTTGGAACCGTGATCCGGCGCCAAAGTTAGCTTTTTAGCGTCTGCTGCCGACCGCGAGTTATTTTATTGTGGAGCTGCGGTGGTTTAGTGGTCAGATGATCCGCGAGCTTTACCGTGATACGGAGTGTTTCCTCAGAGTGCTCCCATCCGTCTGCAACAACCTCCATGTCCACGATACTTCCCACTCTGAATAAACCAATCGAAATATCAAACTGCATTTCCTTCCCCGCACAGTGCGCTACACGACCGCAAATCCTAGAGTTACCTCCCCCTATCCCTCCTCAGCAATAACACTTGCTCTCTGCCCCAATCTGCTAATGAGAGACCAGCGCG
Organism: Bacillus rossius redtenbacheri; assembly: GCF_032445375.1. Classification (NCBI taxonomy): domain Eukaryota; kingdom Metazoa; phylum Arthropoda; class Insecta; order Phasmatodea; family Bacillidae; genus Bacillus; species Bacillus rossius. The sequence goes on from NW_026962011.1 coordinate 36,569,832, forward strand.
TAATGCCCCTGGGGGTCTCGGTAGGACGCCACTCTAGCCGTCACTCAGAGTGGCAGGCTTACCAGGTTTACCACCCACTCTTCCTGCTGAGCCCTCCTCGCGGTCAACTGGCGCTCTGCGGCATGACTGCACGGACCCGGATGCTGCTTGTGAACCCACGAAGCAGCCAAGTCTCACCGACATTAACAGCTTTCAAATTTGTGAGCTCAGAGGTCAGTGGGATGGGTTAGGATCGATATTTACCGACAAATTTGTTTTGCTTTTTGTATATTGGATAGGGCAGTAACAAAGAGCTAAATGTCGAGAAATTCTCACTTGGGTCAGTCTTAAAAAAAAGTCATGTCATAGATGTCACGTAACAGATTTATTTAGCGGATACGTTATTACGAACTAGACGCATTCTCTTTACGTTCGAAGACAAGCTGTATTCTTTTTTTCAAAATGATTGAACCTGAAATCACAATGGGAACTCCCTTTTTCTTAACGCAAGCGATAACATGTGCTTCAATACCCGTTTGTCTATATTTTGTAATGAGGTCACATGTTTCTCGAAACACTTTGGAAAATAATCGGACAGTAAGGCCAGCTCTCTACTCATTTCGTTTAACTTCAATTTCCACACTCATGTTTAAAACAGTTTTGAAAAAAAAACGTATATATATAAATATTAATCAGACCATCAAGTTCTGTTAAATATATTAATTAAAAAATACTTACCGACAGTAACAAGTAGCACTCAAAAATCCAAAATGCTTGTCCATGTAATGTTTAATAGTTCAAAACATGTTCCAAGAACAATAAACCAACTGAAGTGTAGGATAGTTCTGTCGAGACGCAGGTTGAGTACAAGACAATGCTGTCACAGGCTGGATGGGTTCTGCCAGTGGGATCCGAGGAGCCGTGAATGAATCCCGCAGCGTTCAGCTCGTTGTTCTGCTCCGCCCGCGAGCGCCGTCGCTGATTGGTTTACGGGCGCACAAAGACACTCCCGCGGCAGCGACTGTCAGGAAGAGACTGCAGGGTCTCCAGAGGCGAGCGAGCCCCTCTTTCGACCGGGACCAGTCGCGGCGTTGAAGGGGAGGAACCGACCACCAGCGTCCGTTCAAACGAACTGCAGAGGATCCCGACGATGACAAATGACGGGCACCCAGGGGGTGGCCTGGTAACGAAATGTCTACGCCGTAAAAAAAAAAATCGGAAAATAAGCGTATATGAAGGTTTTCATATTATTTTTAAAAAACTTATACATTTGAATATACTTGTTCATTTACACAAATATTTATATAAAAAATAATTGTGCTACAATACACGATTGTGCATCTGTTGTTACAGTAAATAACGTGTTAAAGTACACATCTGGAGGTCTGATCTGATGTAAATCACACAAAATCAAGTGTTAAATTAATTAGTATCATATATGCTGTACTTTTAAACATATGCACACTTCATTTTAAAAGTGCAAAATCTTTGTCAGAGTGAATACCAAGGTACTAAAAAAAAAAATGTGTTTTGCGGAGACATACAAACATTGACTGAAGTGTAGTGCATCCTGGAAAAATTTTTTTTTTAAATGATTGTTTTTGATGTGTTACATCTTAGGTTTCACTGCGCGGCATTTTGCGGGAGTAATTTCGTGAATGCACCGGAAGTCAAGGAACGGAAATGTGCAACAACCACGGTGCTGCCATCTGTGGCGGATGGCGCGAACCAAGTTTCACAAAGCCACGTGGATACGTCATATGGGCATTATTAACTGTTAAAATAATTATAACAAGATAGACAGATTTTAAAAAATCATTGTCGAAAATCAGGTACAAAACCGGGGTTCAGTATTCTTTCAAGTTTTTTTTGTTTTTATTGCAGTCGTTTCATTTATAGTTAAAAATATTTGTCAGCAAATGGAATGATTCGATATTCGAAGTATCTGCTCCGGCAGCGAATTCTAGCGGCGGGAGCGGAAACTACGTGTTTTTCGCGTCCACAAATGTAACTAAAAACAGAATTTGCGTATATTTATCACGCTCGGAATTATTTTTAAGAATCCTACGACAATTTTCGTGTCCGAGTTTCGTATTATAAGTGTGTTTGCAACACGAGAAAACACATGAATTTGCTCGTAACCCGGGGGTTAGATGTTCACACATCGCTGGCGAGTACTGAAATACTCGCTCACATTTGTTTTCATACATGTAACCGTGTTTTAACAACATAAATCCTAACTCATTATTGGTAACCACCGTTAGGTGTGGTCGAGCACAATTTCCGCAATGATGTATTTGGGTGTTGCGATATGGCGATGGTGAGTTCGAAAGTGGCTTCAATTAAGTCCGTCTCCTGACAATTCGTAACTCCGTTACCACAACAATGTGAAGGTGAAGGGGACCGCCTACCCAGGAGGGGGTAATAGTGTTGGTGAGGCGGGATGGTAAGTGTGACGCTTTCTGGTGCTTCTAGCGCGGCAAAGCCTCTTCTGGACTGGCGCGCAGTCTTCTCGTGTGAATGGAGAGTTGACGAAACGAATGTGTAGGGAAAGCGGGAGAATTTGTTGATGAGTCTCATCACCCTTCATCGTCTTTAAATACCTCAAGGTCAAAGTGATGTTAATCCAAACTTCGTTCCTTTCTTTTCAAACTCTTAAACATACTGAGCGATTCACGAAATTTTGCCGTCAATCACAGGGATTATTCCGTGCATCATTTGGAGCAAAATTTAATTTACAAGTTGTAAATTCGTCACAATGGACAGTTGATTGCATATGAGCATGGACATCGTGTACCGAACTGCACAAACACACGAGGTAATACTGGCAGTATCATGCATGCAGCTGTCGTAGCCAAAGGCACCCACTCAGAGCACTTGGCATGTAGCCAAGTGTATTGAAGAAGTAGAAGGAATAATTTTTTAACATCTTGTAGGGCATTCGTTATTTTTCTAACGGTTAGCACCACTCTGTTATTCTGGAAATCTGATCACATCGATGTGACGTGTATATTTTGATTCAAACTACGTAACTACATGTAAATCGTCCTGTGTGCTTATCGAACTGAGAGCGTGTTGTTCGGCAGGAGCCTGCGGAACAACAGGACGCGCATCCACAAGAACCTGTTCATCGCCATGGTGATCCAGGTGGTGATCCGGCTGACACTGTACATCGACCAGGCGGTGATCCGCGGCGAGCAGGTCGATCACCAGGCGCCCGGCTTCCGACCTGCGCGGCAAGGCATCGACAACACGGTCAGTCGACAGCAATGCAGGTCGACCGCACTGCAGGTCGTTAACATTGACGGTCGAAAACAATACTGTCGGTCGATAATAAAGTCGGTCGACAACACAGTTGGTCGAAAACACTATCAGGCGACAACACTGTCAGTCAACAACACAGTCGGTCGAAAACACTATCAGGCGACAACACTGTTAGTCGACAACACAGTCGGTCGAAAACACTATCAGGCGACAACACTGTCAGTCAACAACACAGTCGGTCGAAAACACTATCAGGCGACAACACTGTCAGTCGACAACACAGTCGGTAGAAAACACTATCAGGCGACAACACTGTCAGTTGACAACACAGTCAGTCGAAAACACTATCAGGCGACAACACTGTTAGTCGACAACACAGTCGGTCGAAAACACTATCAGGGGACAACACTGTCAGTCAACAACATTGTCGTTCGACAACACTGCAGGTCGTTAACATTGACGGTCGAAAACAACACTGTCGGTTGACAATAAAGTCGGTCGACAACACAGTTGGTCGAAAACACTATCAGGCGACAACACTGTCAGTCGACAACACAGTTGGTCGAAAACACTATCAGGCGACAACACTGTCAGTCAACAACACAGTCGGTCGAAAACACTATCAGGCGACAACACTGTCAGTCGACAACACAGTCGGTTGAAAACACTATCAGGCGACAACACTGTTAGTCGACAACACAGTCGGTCGAAAACACTATCAGGCGACAACACTGTCAGTCAACAACATTGTCGTTCGACAACACTGCAGGTCGTTAACATTGACGGTCGAAAACAACACTGTCGGTTGACAATAAAGTCGGTCGACAACACAGTTGGTCGAAAACACTATCAGGCGACAACACTGTCAGTCGACAACACAGTTGGTCGAAAACACTATCAGGCGACAACACTGTCAGTCGACAACACAGTCGGTAGAAAACACTATCAGGCGACAACACTGTCAGTTGACAACACAGTCAGTCGAAAACACTATCAGGCGACAACACTGTTAGTCGAGAACACAGTCGGTCAAAAACACTATCAGGCGACAACACTGTTAGTCAAGAACACAGTCGGTAGAAAACACTGTCAGGCGACAACACTGTCAGTTGACAACACAGTCGGTCGAAAACACTATCAGGCGACAACACTGTTAGTCGACAACACAGTCGGTCGAAAACACTATCAGGCGACAACACTGTCAGTCGACAACACAGTCGGTCGAAAACACTATCAGGCGACAACACTGTCAGTCGACAACACAGTCGGTCGAAAACACTATCAGGCGACAACACTGTTAGTCGACAACACTGTTAGTCGACATCACAGTCGGTCGAAAACACTATCAGACGACAACACTGTCAGTCGACAACACAGTCGGTCGAAAACACTATCAGGCGACAACACTGTCAGTCGACAACACAGTCGGTCGAAAACACTATCGGGCGACAACACTGTTAGTCGACAACACAGTCAGTCGAAAACACTATCAGGCGACAACACTGTCAGTCGACAACACAGTCGGTCGAAAACACTATCAGGCGACAACACTGTCAGTCGACAACACAGTCGGTCGAAAACACTATCAGGCGACAACACTGTCAGTCGACAACATTGTCGGTCGATAACACTTTCGGTCGACGAAACTGTCGCCCACACCACACATAACGTCTGAGGGTCACGTGAACCTTTCAGCGATCAGTGTTCGTCGGACACAATTTGGGGCATTGCATTTGTAGACGGGGCTTTTGGTACGGTCGAGGGGGAACGGAGGGACACCTTCGCTCTTCGCAACAAAAAAATATCTGCGATTACATCCTCCCGGAATCGAATCCGGGTCAGTTTAGTGGCCAGACATGGACTTTTTCATATAGATAGCATTTATTACGTTCAAGTACATACTTTTACATTGTTTTGGGTGTTTTTACAGTGGGCATGCCAGTATTCACAATGCGTACTTTTTCCCAGGGTTTACATATTTTTACAACATTGTTTACATACACTCACTGTAAAACAAATCGGAACATAAACGTATATGAAAGTTTTCATATTATTTTTAAAATTTATACATTACAAATTTTATACATTTGAATATACTTGTTTAATTACACAAATATTGATATAAAAACTAATTGTGCTACAATACACGATTGTGCATCTGTTATTACAGTAAATAACGTGTTAAAGTACACATCTGGAGGTTTGATGGAAATCACACAAAATCAAGTGTAAATTAATTAGTATCCTATATGTTGTACTTGTAAACATATGCACACTTCATTTTAAAAGTGCAAAATCTTTGTCAGAGTGAATACCAAGTAACTAAAAAAATGTGTTTTGTAATTTATAACTAAAGAACTACTAATATAAATACTTCTCTTTTTTTTGGCAGTATTTCACGTTTATATGTTCATTTTTATTTACATTGTTTGTAAAATTTTGTTTATATATATGTATTTATGTAAAGATAAATATTTTAATTATTGCTGTTAGCACGTTATTTAATATGATGGTCAATTCCTTACGATTTTAATTGAGTGTTCATGACTTTATACTATAAAAATGTTCTTAGAATTTATTGTCTCGTACAATGGAGATTACACCGGAGTTTTATCATTAGCATTTATAAAACTAACCCGAATACAACAGAAAGAATATCAACATTTCTTAAGATAAATTTAAAAAATATCATGGTCGAAATTTAAATTCCAGTTTATTTAAAAGGTTCATTTTTTAAAGTCCTCCGGGGAATGCCCCCGTTCCCACCTTTATTCTGGGGATATTCCACCCTCTCCCCCTCCACCAGGCCAACCAATGAGGTTCCTCTCCTTAAGACCCTGCAAGAGTGGGCCATGGCGCCGCAAGAGTGCAGTGCCGTCGCTGCTTGGAGGACTGGACGCTTCAACAGCTGTAGCTCCCGCGCGTGTGTTCCAGCCGGTGCTCTGCGAAGCATCGTACATACTCCTGGAGTACGCGCGGACGGCCATGTTCATGTGGATGTTCATCGAGGGACTCTACCTGCACAACATGATCACACGTAACTATCGCCTGTCTCATGTTCGCCGCGGCGGTGTGTAATACCCCAAGTGTCTTAAAGAATAATTAAATAAGTAGGTTCGATTCGTGACAGAGTTAGCAGGGCTCAGAACTGCTTCACAAGCTGCTGTAGGCAAAAGTAGTCACGCGGTGAAATAAAGTTACCGGCCTCCGACGTGCCTGGAGGCGGGAGAAATATTAGCCAGAATGCTAAGCTAGCATGAGGCTGGGAAAGAAAATCTGCTCGCCTCTGAGAACAGAGGCTGAGGGCCTGACCGTAAAGAAAATAAGATTAAAAAATATATATATTTAAAAAATATTTAAGATTACAAAATTTTAAATAAAACGTGCCTAAATCCCTAATACACGGCACATGTGTTTGAGGAACACACAGAGCATTGGCTGAACCGCGGTGTTTGCGGCAAGAACTGTACCTCATGGAAGTGACTGTGTTTGACGACGGAAATTATAATTCCTGCTTACTAATCATCATTGGAGACCCGGGAAATTTCGCGGATTCATTTAGTCGCAAGCTAGAATGCGAACCTTCACATTCTCGCACTGTGTTAATGATTGGCACGCAGTTGTTTGGACACGCCCCTCTACGACCGTGAGCAAATGATGCCCAGCTAGGAGAGAAGTAAGCGAATCAGGTAGTGCCAAATAACAAGGATAAAAATGTTCTCCCTAAGAAATCAACCAATGGGAAAGTAAACATGGGTCGAGCACACCTTCAACTTTTAATTCTATCCTGAGGCCAGAAGAATCCGCGAAATTTCCGGGTCTCTAACCATCATCACAGAACAAGAAGGGAGATATTGAAGCACGACTCCTACGCTGGAAACTGAAAACCATGTTTTGCGGGTCACGTGACGCAATCTGTTGGGTGGGCCCATGACTACTTGCAAAACAACTCGGGCGGTGTCGTGTTTATAATGTTAATTTAATTACTTGACGACTAATTTCTTGGTAAAAGAGATTTAAGCTGTAAGAAAAACACTTGATGATGTTTTGTAATAAAAAATAAGCATGTTCTATATGAATGAGTAGGAGAGGAAAAATTTCTGGTTTTCCACACCACAGCTCCATTTCCGCAGAGCTCTTTTAAGTGTTGGCGGTGGTGAGGTAAAACAGGACTTCAATTAAATTCTATCTCCCGGCAATTTCTAAGCTCAATGGGACTAATGGCCTTTAGACGTAGAGGCCAAATTATCATTAACGCTAACCCGAAATATTTTGTAATAAACCTTGGAACTATGTTTGATTGAAGTTTAAGTAAACGCATTTTACTGAAAATATTAATGTGCTGATCCAGCGAAATTGTTAAAGAAAAATATAAGCGTTTCCATTACAAATATTCTCATTCATATTCGGATGAAAAAAAAAGTCCCTATTTCAAACACACGTGGAATCACTGGTTCAAGTAAGCTAGAAAATTTTGTCAAGTCAAAAAACAAACCACAACAAAATTAATTTGTACACGCAGTGAAAGGATACATAAATGACAAAAAAAAAAATGAAGTGTTGGTTTGACAAAGAAAATAACCGATAGCTGTTGGTATAAACCTGGTTGCTACAGGAAAAGTCTAAATATATTGTCACTAAGCTTTGGTTGTTTATAGAGTAATATTAAATAAGGAAAATCTATATAGTAACTAATTATTGGTTAGTGTCATCTCATTTCAACACGACACGGCGAACAGTTGTATCAGATGCGCTATTAGAAGGCAGATTTCAAAACAAATTGGGACGTACTTACCTGAAAGAGATGTGTTACTAAAAATACCTAGTCTATATATTTATTGCCTAGTCTATATATTACATAGTCTAGGTACTGCCTAGTCTATGTTTTGCCTAGTCGTTTGACCGGGTTCGATTACCGACCGGGTGGGCGACTAGTGTTGTTGGGAAGCCTACTATTCACAAAGTCTTTTCAACACGCCCAAATATTTACCTTAGTGTAACTTGGTTTTTTTTCATTAAAAAAAGTGTCTAAGGTTCACACCGGTCCATTCCGTGGCCCGAACAGTTCCGAAGTTCACCGAAGATCCCAGCTCGCTAGTACAACTTCGGTGCACCTCCAGTATAAAAACTCTTCAATATTCACATGTAATGGAAAACAAATTAGTGTGGAAAATAGTCTTGGCCCTCCAGTCGTAAAGTAAATACATTTACGTACCTGTCTTCTTGCAATCAGTCTCGACTACGCTATATTCCTAAGGATTTCTGGAGAACCACAGGATCAAGTAAACAGTAGAGCGGTGACAATGATCAGGGCAATCTCTCGCTGAAAACAGTCTCGGCCACGCTATTGAATCACAACACAAATTTACGTCAAATATTTTAAATGAAGATAACCTAACCATTAACAATTTTAAAAGGATTTTTTTGTAGCAACATAACCTAATTAATCATTCTGAAACTTTCACATAACTTGTAATATTTACACATTCCCTAACCACTCATTAAAATGGTAAAATACCAACATTTTTAAATTTTTATACTTTTGTTTAAAAAGTGGCTCTTTTTTTCAGCTTTACCAATGTTTGAACCAATCAACATTAACCTTATAATTAAATAGACGCTACAAATGGACAAACAAAACCGAACATGCATGAACGCGGACTCGGGATAGACTGGTGTGAGTCCTGGGTTTCTCGTTAATTGCATGTAAAGTTAAAAAAATTTTGTGCGTTAGAGTTATAATTACTTGGCGTGTTAAAAAAAACTTTCTTTAATTTTGTATGCAAATAATTAATCAACTAAAATAATAAAAGTACTGGAGTGATATTATATATTCAGTTGGTAAAGAATAAATTCAATTAATTAAAGAAAACTTAATTAATACTCAGTATTCAATACCAATAAAAGCACTTTTATAAAATTAATTATTTAATTTAGTAAATTAATTGAATTTAATATAAATTTAATTTGAATTTTTAATTATAAAAAAATAAATTTTAATTATTTACTAAACAATAATTTTATAATTTATAACGCAAATAAATTATACCTACGGGAAAATGACCTCACTTATATCAATACTCTTGAATAAGTTTATAAACACAATTTATATCATTAATTTTCGCAGTAAAAAAATGTTTCTTTATTATAAGGACCAGTCTTTGATATCAGTCACTAGAATTTAATATTTTAAAGCACACTTATAGCTTTATGTGTGTAGCTTTTTTTTTCCATACTGATAATTTTCGTTGCATGGTGTGCGCGCGTATCGTAAAAATTCACTCTAATCATTTTATTTTTTCATAACGCGCCTGAAGAAGTATAACATAAAAAAATGGGTGCGTGTACTTAGGTACGCGTGTGAGAAGTTATACTTCTTTGGCATCATTAAAAAATAGTTTTTAATTGCATGCAAATAATTCTCCATGGTAGCGTTATTCTCCATGGTAGCGGTAAACGTTTAACGCAACCTTGTTGGAAGTCGCATTAGAAGTATAACTTCAAAAAAATGGGTGCGTGTACTTATGTACGCGCGTGAGAAGTTATACTTCTTTGGCATCATTAAAAAATAGTTTTTAATTGCATGCAAATAATTCTCCATGGTAGCGTTATTCTCCATGGTAGCGGTAAACTTTAACGCAACCTTGTTGGAAGTCGCATTAGAAGTATGACTTCAAAAAGAATCCCAAGTTACACGGAGGGCGGTATTAGGGCTGGTGCGAGCGGATTTGTGAAGTGAAGTATTTCCGCCTGGCCTCCGCACCGCGGAAGTGGACGCGAAGCCACCGCGGACTCGCCGCCGAGCAAGCGCTGAGTGTGTCCCCTTGTGACGCTGTTCGCAGTGACGGTATTCCAGGAGAAGTCCTACTACGCCGTCTACACCGTGATCGGCTGGGGCGGCCCGGTGGTGATGACGGCCGCGTGGGCGATCACTACTGCGCTGCTGTACGGCTCCTCCAAGTGAGTCGCCTGCCGCGCGCTGCAATCCGCGCTGCCGTCTCTCAGCGCGACTTCGGCCTGCGCGGCGGAACACCTCGAACACGAGGCTGTGGAAACTGTACGAAATTATGACACGGGGAAAATTATTGGCATTGCTTCATTACGGATGCTCATGGGTCAGTTTTTGACGTGACAACGTATAATAAATCGAAAACGCCGGCTGCACGCACAGAAAAAGTGTCCCGTAACACACATTGTCCCGTTACGCTGTGTCCCGTTACGCTCATTGTACGCATGCGCCGCATCTATCTCTCTTCCACTCGATTGGAACAACCATCGATTTGACTTTTTCGAGGCACATTAAAACTTGAAACACTCCCATTCGTTTCCTACTTTTCCTATCATCGTCCTATCCTTAACAGAATAACACAGATCGGAAGAAGTTAAATAGCAAACATGTATAAAAGTTACAGTTAAAATAATCTCTTCGTTAAAGTAATAAACATACTTATTTGAATTAATGAGTGCAAATAAAAGTAAATTTATCAATTAAATTGTAGATTTCATTTCACTCCTTCTTTGTATCCATACAAAATAGTGAAAATTCAATAAAAATAATTCAATTTTATTCATAAAGTTATGCAATAATTTCATCAATGTTTTGTTATGACGTTGACACGTTAAACTATCGTCCGTAAACCGACTTTACAGACAACCAATTTTTTTAAATGTTTCGTAGAATTTAAAAAGTATCAGTGTATGTGTGTATCGAAACAGACCCAGAACATACATTTTTACCCCCTGCCTTAATACTAATATTTATAATAACTGAAGCGATATAACATGTGGTAATAGAATATTTATAAGTTTTGAAGAAAAAGAGTAAATAGAGTAAGTTACTTTTAAATCAGTGCTAGGGACATATAAATCTTTTGCTTATCAGTACTACTTGCATTTGTTTAGGTAAATGCTAGTCACTGAAACCATCACGTTCTGTGGATCATATGCAAATGTTTTAAAATTCAAATTATTTGGAGGAACGTTTCTTGTTTGAACTCTTAACGTGTATGAAATTAAATTAAATTAATGAAGCGTTGCACGTTGCAGTAACCCATGTTTTACCAACACTGATACACAAAAATAAAATCTTAGCTTTTGTAAAGAAAACGTTTGTTAGCAAACTGATTATTCAACAGAAGGAAACTAAAAAAAGTAATCGTAAGAAAATAAAAAAGAGAAGCAATTTACGAAGAATTGAAAAAGTAATATATGCAAAAGCTATGGATAATACAACGCTAAAAGCACGGATGAAAGCAGTACCGTAAAACAAATTCGAACGAAGAATGATAACACAATATAACGAACAATAACAATCTAACATCACTATATAATAAATACTCATAAGCGGTTGAAAAATTTTTTTGATAATATTAAATAAACAGTTGATTGTAAACTTTTTCAGGTGTTGGTGGGGCTACAATCTAACTCGGTACTTCTGGATCCTGGAAGGTCCTCGCCTTGGCATCATTGTTGTAAGTATTTACTGTCGAAATTAACTGTAAGATTAACAAGATACATAGTTGAGAATGGCGTGGTATTTTCAAGCTTGGAAATTAGCTTTAATAGCGCATGCACAAATTTTTTATATTTGATCTTCATGCTCATCTTTAAAAAAACTAATTAAATTAATTATTAAATTTCATTTGGGCGTTTACTTTAATTTTCTGGCTAAACATAGCAATGTCAAACATTATGGTTGCGAAGTCTGTAACGACTTAAACGTCGGGATATAATTTATTCACAAGCTGTAGCTACTATTTCTGGAACACTATTGCAGAGTGGTCTGGTGAGTATGGTGAATAGTAAAAAGTAATTTTAATACACTATTTGGTGTGTTTATTAAGTGTCAACGTGTATTTTACAGTGTATCGTGTGCAACTTCAATGTGAATAACTACTGAACCAAAAATTCACACAAGGCTTCGATCGCAAACTAGTACGGATACATATTTAATCAAGTCATTTGTATAATTTACAATTGAGTTGAGAGACTTTATAATTAAACATGACTACATTAGAGAAAACTACGAAGAATCTGAATTTATTTCTGATGGTTTGTTTTCCATAATTTATTTGCATAGTAATCTTCATTTTGCTTTTGTAAGGTACAAACGTCAGATAGATGTTTTGGAAATAAACACGGAATAACATTAAAACCATGTCAGTAAGGTATAAGTTAGTAAACTATAATTTTGTTGTATTATTTTCAGTCTCAAAATAAAATAAAAATATTGAATATGAGTTACTGAAACAAATTAAAAATACTAAATATGAATTACACAGGTCTGCGAAATTTTTTTTGAAATTTTTTTTTTGTTAAATGGTTAATATTTGTTTTAATTCTCTTAAAAGTAATATAAAACGGTATTCATATGATATATACCACGTCACATTTATCAGATTTAGATGATATAGTATTTGAATACGAAAAGAACAAAACAAAAATTTAATAAAATGAATGAGAATTATTTTGGAATATTTTATAAAGTTTTATTGAGTATATAGCTATTAAAATACAACATTATGGTATACATGAAGAAAACAATCAATAATAACGTTTTCTGTTTGAAAAAAAGCTACGTCTTGTTGGTTTTCGTTTATGATTTTTTATTTCATCTCTGTGTATCATCCAGAAATAGTCCGCCATCATATTAACGTCCCAACGGCCTTGATATCTTATTTTCATCTCTTTTATGTCCTGATGAAACCGTTCACCTTGTTCCTCACTGTAGTCGCCTAGATTTTTGGGAAACAATCAATGTGAGACTTCAAAAAATGAATTTTCAGACTCATATTACAGCCTAAAATTTTATAGGTGTTTAACATTTCCTGGACAATATTTTTATACGCAGGAACTTTTGTTTTGCCTAGAAACTTAGATACGACATTTTTAAAGCCATGCCAGGTATTTCGTTCCAAGGTTGTCATAACTTTTTCAAATTCTGTGTCCCTAATCAGTTTCCTGATATCAGGTCCCGTAAATATTCCCTCTTCCAACTTCGCATCAGGTAAGCTAGGGAAACATAAACAAAGCTACTTGAAAGTATTTCCATTTTGCGGGAATGCCTTTACGAACTGTTTGATCAAACCAAGTTTGATTTGAAGTGGTGGAAGCAATTTTTTTTTCGGGATCCATCAAGCTCGGATTGATGACATTTTTTACTCCAACTTTCAATTCCATTCTAATTTTACAATCTGTTTTTTTCCAATGTAAATTTCTTGCTCTACTGTCCCATTCAAAAATATAACAGGGGAATTTGGTGTAGCCTTGCTGTTGACCAAGAAGCATGCATATGATTTTTAAGTCACCGCAAACTAACCATTTGTGTTCGGTGTATTTTATTTTCTCCAAAACATTTTTCAAGTTTTCGTAAGTTTCTTTAAGAAAACTGAATGAGCTACAGGTATCGATGCAAATTTATTGCCGATATGCAAAAGGACAGCATTTAAGCTTCTTTTTGAAGAATCTATAAAGTGTCGCCATTCTTGTGTATTGTATTCGATATTGAATTTTTGTATTAAACCGCCAATATCACAGCAAAATACTAAATTATCCTATTTCTTAAAATACTCCACAAGTTCTTGTTCTCTGCTTCGATACCAGTAAAATGTAGTTGGGGCATCTAATAAATTGTTTTCTTTCAGTCGATAACCGAGAAGTTCTGCAGCGTCCTTAGGTAATCCAAGATCCCGTACCAAATCATTCAGTTCTTGCTGTTTTAAAGGTCGAGGGTCATTTTTAGGGTGAAAAATTTCACCTACTGCTTTGCAGATGATCACTTTGTTCTGAGTTTTGTGATAAAGGCGTTTCGAAGCTGTTAGTGTTAGTAGGAACTGGTATGGGTCATTCGGGTCCTTACAGATTAAACCTCAGGATACACAATTTTGGCGCGGTTTTTATAATTATATCCTGTTACATTGGTCAAACAAAAATAACAATCATCTGTATGATTTTTTTTCCGCCACAACATAGGAATATCGAATGACAATGATTTTGATTTACCGTAAGTCCACTTTCTTAACACTTCAACACATAGCCGGCATACTGTATGCGGAACCCACTGTTTCTCTTGGTAACATAACCTCATTCCGAAGTAAGCATGATAAGCATTTTTTACAAAGTCTGTTATTTTTAATCTTTGCCTAACTATTGTATATTGTCCGCAAATATAGAAAATTACATTTGGATTGTTTTTGCAACTCCGAGGAGCCGTAGTTACAGATTTAATAAAACAATCTTTTATTACACGTTTTTTTTGCAGTTTAAACCACTATGATTAGTCATAGACTACACAAAACCTTTTTTTAAAATACTTTTTCTCACAGGGGAAAGGCAGGTTAGTAACAATAGACTATAGCATGGTCGGTCATAGAGTATAGAATAGAAATAGGTTTAGATCATGGAATCAATTTTGTAAAAAAAAATAACGAACTATTATATTATATTTATCTATATGTAAAAAGAATGTGACTTGATACGTTAAAACAAAGTTTATATTTGCTACATACAGACCAACATCTACATGTTTGTGATGAATGTATTAAAAAAAACTTTTTCATCGCAGACCTGTGTTATTATAGTATTTATTTGTTACAATGAACTTAAAATTAGTCAATTCAGGTAATGCGTCAACACTACATGGAACTTTTCTTGTTATCTTAGAGCAATCAAGTTCTTCTACTTGTAGACCATCCAGTGACTTTATGCGACTAAGAGCTACATAATACTGTCCAGCAGCAAAGAGATGCGATCCCAAATAAACAACTGCATAATCTACAGTGCAGCCTTGCATTTATGCACGGTAGATGCCCAACTCTGTACTAATGGCAACATTCGCCTTTCAGCAGTTCCATAGTTTTATTTCGCTGGAAACTGAACGGCTATTGGTTTAATTATATGTACACCATCTATGGCGAAATCAACACGGACTAATGGAATATACGTATCATTAGACACACCGGAAGAGTGGCATATAATTTCAGATATAGTACCCATATTGCCATTTACGAACCCAGGGCACATTTCCCACCATAATCCGATCTCGGAAACACTCTAAAACAAAAATAATATATTTATGAAACTGTTAAAATTTAGGGGCAATGCGCCCTCCCCCCTCTTAACCGGGCAAATTATCCAACATAACCCGACCTTTTGAATCGGAAACACTCCAAATCTAAAAAGCATTGAGTTTTAACATTTTCAAAATTTTGGATCTTTAACTCTGCCCATCCAAGGGTAACAGTCGACCCCGGGGGAAATTCCCACCATGCTCCAACCTCATTGATACATAAAAAGCCTGGTTATTACCCATAGCTCGATATTAGTTTTTTTTTTACCCTCTGACCCCCCACTCTCCCTCATCCGTATTGTATTAAGTTATCAAAATATTGTATTGTCAGAGATTCTTTATGTGTATGCAAAATTTCAACACATTCGGACGTCGAAAAGTGTGTACAAATTGAATGGAAAGATTTTATTACATAGTCCATTCATATATACAGGTGAAGCTAATAAAAGCGTGGTAAAAAAATAAATAAAGTTCGTGGTTATTGAAAAGTATATAAGAATGTATACGTATAAACTTTATTTTGCATTTAATTTCAAAACTCTAATTCACCAGTACTTTACATGAAAAACTATACAAGGCAAATCTATTTACTTGGCTGTACGTATGATGCTCTGATAAAAGTTAGCCAAAACCTCCGTGAATTATAGAGTTGCAGCAACGGTTCATGAAAAAATCCTTTTGGGCTCTAATGCAGATGTTCACGTAAAAAATAAAGTACTTTACTTACTAACCTTCCCCAAGCGTCGTAGTAGGCAGTATTGACAAAAATTCATCAGCAAAGTCCCAGATGTAATGCGGAAATCAATCAGTAGGAAAGATAATACGGAAAAAAATATCAAATGTGAATTCTCATTGCGGAACTAAACTGCAATCGATCTCATTCGTAGATGAACTTGTAACCTTTTCACCTGTAACGTTAAACATGAATATTAGATATCACTGAAGTATTCTGATTCTTAAAGCAATTTAAAACCCAGAAATTTCGAGTTTCAGAATTCAGGTATGTTTGAGCGGTTTCGCCATTCATGTTTAATAAGCAGTTGGCAAGAAAAGCTGGCAAATGTGATTCCTCGTGGGCTTAATTTCCCAAAACGCTAATATTAAAAGTCAAGTAAAGCAATACAAAATAAAACATGGTTTTTAAATGTATCTGTAGAACAGAGATGAAAAGCACGCAATCTATGTTAAAACACGTGTTTTTATAAACATTATCAATATCAAATACAACAGTGAAATACTAGCTCATATTTTTTACACGTTTCTTTACTGTTTTTCAATATTAACTAGACAAGGTTCACCGCCGTGAAATGTGATCGGTTAGTCAGGATATCTAAGTCTCACTTTTAATATTCAGTAAAATTTTGCAAGATATATAAATTCTTGACAAACTACGAGGTTAGGCAGGAGAGTGCTTTAAAATTTCACACAACTTCAAACCGTCGACAAACACTATTACAAAGAGTGTACACGAAGTAAAGCAACGCAATCTCTATTCCAAGACTGCACGTAAGAATAAATGAAAGAAAAACCAATATAGTGTACAGTATATTATGATTATTTCTAAGAAGCATAAACAACTCAAAACGTTATCATTTGTAAAAGGTTAAACTGGTGTAAAGTTTAAGTGTGTGGTTTACATAATTTACGTTCAAGTTTTGGGCTCTCGTTTGCTTTCGTTTCAGCTGAACTTCCTCTTCTTGCTAAACATCATCCGTGTGCTGGTGGTCAAACTGCGGCAAAGCCACACCAGCGAAATAGAACAAGTGAGGTGCGTATCTTCACTGGAGCCGCGCTGGCGCGTCGGTCAGTGCGTGTCTGCGTTAGCTCTGGTGTCTCCCCCGAACTGATGCGCAGACGTCTCGACCACAACATCACACGACGGAGAAATGAAGATAAAGGTGCAATGCAAGGGCCTCGAGTGCTTTCAAAAAAAATCTGTTCCGGGAGATTAATATCTGAAAATTTGCACTGAAAACACGCGTCTCCCTGAAAATAGAGTTTAAAAACAAAATACTGAAACAGAAATACTCACCCACCTCAACGTGTTCTTCGATACTTTTCGTAAACAGACACCACTCGGATTTCTTGAGATTTTTTTGAAATCGCGTGGTTTCTTCTGAAGATCAGCTCGACGTGTGTCATGCCAGGAATTCCTTAGTTTCCCTGCGGATTTCAAATCCGTCTGCTTTTTATTTGGCCATGAATCTGGCAAATGAATGTACAGAACGTTCTAAGATCCACAATTTAACCCACAGGAGTTGTAACCGTGTGCGAGTTGACAAAGAGTAATTAATGTTTGATTTGTTTAAGTAGCCAATAATATTAAGTTAACAACTCACACGGGAATCTGGAGGCGTGAAAATTATAAAAATACCTACATTAAGAGAAATATCTGAAGAAAGAGATTACACTTTGAAAAATTTCTTGAACGTCAAGTCTGCAAATTTTTTGGTTTTTATATTATTTTATTTTCATTAAATATAATTGTATTTTTTGTACATTGTTCGCAAATTAACCTTTTATAATTATTTTACACCCATAATATTTATTTTTGTATTATAATTTATACAACATTTAAAACAAGTAAGATTCTGTAACTTTTCTTTTTTAGGAAATAATGGCCGGCTATTCAAAACCTATACAAACATAATATATGATTAAGTCTATATAGTAGGCTTTCTTGGCCTGAGTTGCCGCAAACCTAGAAGTAATTAATGATGAATAAATTTTAACCAGATATTTCAGTGGTTAATTAATTTGACAGGTCATGGAAATTAGTAGAATTTTTTAAGATAGGAAGCACAGCTGACTATCTGTAGCTAATTTAACAAACACAATTTAATGCCTTCGATTGGCATTCTCTGTTTGCAGTTTTTCTAATATCACTAATTTTAAATTTAATCTCTTTTAAGCACACGCAAATTTAATATATTTTCATTTATTTAATGATAAATTACAACTGTAAATATATAAAAACAAATAATACATAAAAGTCTTATTTATAAAGCATAAAATTTAAGTGAGTAATATTAGAATATCAGTGTTAGAAAAATGGAAATAGATATAAAGTTCTCAATGATAATTGGATGTTGCGTTACTGCTCGAAGGTATATTTTATGGTCCATGCGAAAATTTTTGTTGGTAAGCTACGAATATCCCTACTTTTTAATTAATTTAAGCTATTTGCAATATTCATTTTTCAGCTACTACAACAAATAAACAATCCTGACTTTAATTTTAACTGGTTGTTTATTTTTAAAGATGAAAGCAATCAACTAATCAAATTATATCGTAACGAATTATTTTGATTGGATTATTAAGTGAACCATGAATTTATAAAAGCCTTGTAATCTACATGATTAAAAACAACAGCACAAGATCTGTTAATTTGTTTGGGTTTCATATATGTAGTTAAACAACGTTCGAACATAACGTTCATTTACACAAGAGACTTTTTCACATTCCACTGTATTAAAACCCTCAACACAGCTATCAGATACACATACATAATGCTGTATCAGGTATTCTGTACTTGACTTTGTTACGCACTCCCCAACAAAAAAATAACTCTCGCTCGCCGAGGTTCATAATCATCACAACAACCATCCATTCTCACCTTTACATCATCATGGTGCCCTTATTTACAGGGTTGTGTGTGTGTTAGTGAGGCGGGATGATAAGAGCGACGCTCGCTGATGCTTCTAGCGTGGTATCGCCTTTAAGCACAAGGCTCTGAACTGGCGCGCTGTCTTCTCGTTGTGCGTAAGGAAACTTATATTTGAGCGGTAACCATAACATTGTATGGCCGAGAAATAAAGATAAAGGTGTAATACAAATCCCTTGCGTGCTTTCAAGAGTAGGTACCGGATCTTTCAAGACTAAAAATTATTCTGGAAACACCCGCATTAGCCATTTACACTCTTCTAAAACAACCATTTTAAAAAGGAATACGGAAATAGAATTATTAGTAGTAGTACCGACCGTCTTACAGTATACTGACTATTCTTAGTTATTTCTTCTGACACTAGGTAGCAGCACTTTGCAGGCGTTCGTGAATAACTTTTACCTTCATAGTTCGTATTCTTTGGCGACTACCGTCTTTGTTCAGAGTTGTGGGAACCGTGAGCCTGTGAAGGTGTTCGATTACATTTAGTGCGTGAATTTTGTTTTGACGAAGGCGTATCTTCTTTCTGGGCTAAGTTGTTTTTTTCTTTCTTAGCATCCACTTAATTTCTTGAGTATAAGGTCAAATTTAATGGTATTAAATTCACGATATTACTCGAGGTAAGTGTGCAGCTCACATTACTTTTATAAGGTTGCTGTCGTACAGTACCGACCACCCAACTGTCGTCTAGTACCGACCAAGAAATATATCAACAAAATAAACACATTAAAGTTTTTTCTCTTTTCAGAGAAAAATGGCTGAAAATGAAAGAAGGAAGAAAGGAAAAGGGAAAGAGGGCGGTATGAGATCGGCAATACAAGAAGTTGTTTCGCACAAAATAACACAACGTAAAGCAGCTGAGATGTTTTATGTTCTAAAATCTGCGTTAGGCGATAGGCTGAGAGCCATCAAACCTATTTAAACCGTGAATCAATCCTCTCAGATGGTCAGTTTTCAAATAACTTTTGTTAGTGAAAGGGAAAAAAGCTTCTTTTTTTTTTTTTAAATGCAAGGTCAGGACAACGGATTCATGCCTTTAAGTAGGAGAGAAATTATGAAATTAGCATTCGATTTGGCTGAGCATCTAAAGTTGTCTCACCAGTTTAATAAAGAACACAAAATTGATGGGAAGCAGTTTTATAATGACTTTATGGCTTGTCATCCCCAGCTTTCTTTGATAACACAACAATCAGAGATCCTTATCTCAACGCCTTATAAAGATCTACTTGTGGGGAAAAACAACTGTATAGAAAAGGATAAAACCTTAGAAGAAAAGGTCTGAAAGAAATGAAAAGAGAGGTGAAAAATAAAGAAAATAATAAAGTTCGGGGCCAGTGGAGAAATGAAAAGGAAGAAAGACGAGAAGATCACTAGAAAACATATGAAAAACGAGAATTTGTGAAAATTCTATCAGGAAGAAGTCTACGGAAAACCAAACAGAGTGTATCATATGTCGTGAATCATTTGAAGAAGACTGGGTGCAGTGTCTCGAATGTGAAGGTTAGACACATGTTCTGAAGAAGGCATGTAATATTTTAATGTGACCTTTGCAGATACCTACTTGCAGAATGTATACTTAAGCTAGTGTAATCAAATGTTGTCATGTTATGATGATTTTCTTATAAATAATAACAATAAAATTACTGTGCGAACTTCGTTAGAGAAAATTTAAAGTCAAATAAATTTGTTCATAGTTTATTAAATTAAAATGTTATTATAATTTAAATGTTAGTTGTAAAGAGCTTAACACGTCTAAAATAATGCCTGGCGGTACTTGACGACAATTTAGTGCAATCTTCAAAATAATGCATTTTTATTTTTGTAAATAATGCCTTTTTTATTTTTGTAAATAAAAAAGATTTCTGATAAAATTTACCAGGACATAACCACACGGGTGGCAGAGGGAGCTTGTGCCCCAGGTGCCGCATTGTGGGGGGGGGGGGGCGCATTAACTTTGTTTGAAAAGGTTTTTTAGTTAGTTTATTTACTAAGCTGCTTCCGCGTTACGTCCTTAACTTGCCGATGAAACAAGTTTTGATTATGATATTTGAAATAATAATTGTCTGAGATAATAAAGTATTTAATAATGCACGGTAACTTGAAAATATATTTAAATAAATATTTCAGAGTTTTGTTTAATCATTTATAAGAGCTTAGCTGTCTATCCCAGCCTGTCCCCGCCTGACTCCGCCTGTCCCCGCCTGACCCCGCCTGTCCCAGTCTGACCCCGCCTGTTTCCGCCTGTCCCCACCTGACCTTTCTTGCCAAAGTCTGACTCCGCCTGCCCCCGCTTGTATCAGACTGACCCCGCCTGACCCACCTGTCCCCGCCTGTCCCCGTCTGTCCCCGCCTGACCCCGCCTGTCTCCGACTGACCCCGCCTGTCCCCGCCTGACCCCGCCTGTCCCCACCTGACCCCGCCTGTCCCCGCCTGACCCCGCCTGTCCCCGCCTATCCCCGCCTGACCCCGCCTGTCCCCGACTGTCCCCACCTATCCCCGCCTGACCCCGTCTGTCCCCGCCTGACCCCGCCTGTCTCCGACTGACCCCGCCTGTCTCCGACTGACCCCGCCTGTCCCCGCCTGTCCCCGCCTGTCCCCGTCTGTCCCCGCCTGTCTCTGACTGACCCCGCCTGTCCCCGACTGACCCCGCCTGTCCCCGCCTGACCCTGCCTGTCCCCGCCTGTCCCCGCCTGTCCCCGCCTGTCCCCGCCTGACTCCGCCTGTCCCCGCCTGTCCCCGTCTGTCCCCGCCTGTCCCCGCTTGACCCCGCATGTCCCCGCCTGACTCCGCCTGTCCCCGCATGTCCCCGCCTGTCCCCGTCTGTCCCCGCCTGACCCCGCCTGTCCCGCCTGTCCCCGCCTGACCCCGCCTGTCCTCGCCTGACTCCGCCTGTCCCCGCCTGTCCCCACCTGTCCCCGCCTGTCCCTGCCTGTCCCCGCCTGTCCCCGTCTGTCCCCGCCTGTCTCTGACTGACCCCGCCTGTCCCTGCCTGTCTCCGCCTGACCCCGCCTGACTCAGCCTGTCCCCGCCTGTCCCCGCCTGTCCCCGCCTGTCCCCGCCTATCCCCGCCTGTCCCCGCCTGTCGCCGCCTGTCCCCGCCTGACCCCGCCTGTCCTCGCCTGTCCCCGCCTGTCCCCACCTGTCCCCGCCTGTCCCTGCCTGTCCCCGCCTGACCCCGCCTGTCCCCGCCTGACCCCGCCTGACCCCGACTGACCCCGCTTGTCCCCGCAGGAAGGCCGTACGCGCCGCGGCGGTGCTGCTGCCCCTGCTGGGCATCACCAACCTCGTCAACATGGCGGACGCTCCGCTCGACCGCTCCGTGTGGGAGTTCGCGCTCTGGTCGTACGTCACGCACTTCCTCACGTCCTTCCAGGGCTTCTTCATCGCCTTCCTCTACTGCTTCATGAACGGCGAGGTACGGTCTGCCCTCGTCGCACAATCCTTCTTCAACAACTACCTTAACTTTTGACGTGACAACGTCTAATAAATCGATGAACGCCGGCTGCACGCACGAAGAAGGATGACTCATTGTCCCGTTACGCTCATTGTACGCTTGCGCCGCATCTATCTCTCTTCCACTCGATTTGAACAACCATCGATTTGACTTTTTCGAGGCACATTAAACTTGAAACACTCCCATTCGTTTCCTACTTTCCTATCATCGTCCTATCCTTAACAGAATAACACAGATTGGAAGAAGTTAAATAGCAAACATGTACCTATAAAAATTCTAGTTAAAATAATATCTTCGTTAAAGTAATAAACATATTTGAATTAACGAGTGTAAATAAAAGGAAATGTATCAATTAAATTGTAGATTTCATTTCACTCCTTCTTTGTATCCATACAAAATAGTGATAATTCAATAAAAATGATTCAATTTTAATCATAAAAGTACGCAATCATTTCATCAATGTTTTGTTATGACGTTGTCCGTAAACCGACTTTACAGACAACAAATTTTTTTGAAGTGAAACTTCTTTGCTGAGGGGCCTACAATTTTCGAGCGTTACAAAAATTCCCGATTGCATGTGGGTAATTGGTACGTGGTGGTGGAACCGGTATCGTAGGAGAGGGTAGGGGAGAAGAAGAAACATCACAGCACACTTTCACACTTGCATACTTGCGCAACAGCATAATTTAGTGCTCGCATACTTGCATTTTTTTTTTGATCTGCAACCTCAGCCAAAGAGAATAATGTTTCCTATACTTAATATTATAATAAGCAAGAAGTTCACTTCTCTCGTGCGTGCACTCCACACACACATTTTTTTATACACCACGTTTTTAAAACGGCCAAAAGCAAATATTAAGTTATCCTAATGCCATGCAGATTTATAACCGCATAAAGATATTGTCCTGTAAACTTGTAATTGTGAATTTTTTAAAACCTATGAAAATACTTGTCAGATTTAAAACGGAAATACGCGTGGTGCATTCAATAAAAATATTTGATGCATGAATATTTCACCTAAGTCACTAACAATTTTATTACACTGCAAATAATATGAGATGTTGTATGAGTTTTTTCAACGACAGCTACTCCCTAAATTTCTTACTCTTATATTTGGAATGCAATCCACGTTTTTCGTTTTAAATCTTACAAGGTTTTTTTTTAGCTATTCAAAATTCACAATCACAAATTTACAAGACAATCTTATGAGGTTAGGATTCTGTATGGAGTAAGGACTCTGCATGGGTTTATAAATCACAATAGATCTAGAAGAAATAAATTCATCCGCTTTAGTCCGTTTGAAAGCCATGGTGTATTAAAAACATTATTTCAATAATTATTTTCTCTTTTTTAGTGCATAAATCGATTACTTTTCCACCAAGGAGTTATATAGTGTTTGTGAGTTTCTTGCTGAAGAAAGTGCATCAAAGCCTGTCCCACTGGTCTCGCTTGTATTATATATATAATAGTTTGGGCATATTAAAGGCTGATATTCCTTCAAAAGAAAATAATAGCTATTTAAAAAGGGCTGTATGAATTTCTTACATGTTTGTTTTAATTTTTTTTAGTTAGTATCAAAAGAAACTGAAATATTAAATTAAAGTTATATAAATTTCTTTACTGTTTGAAAAAATCTTTACGCAGAAAAAATATATAGATGTGTGAAATTTAGGTAAAACGTGTTGGAGCAGTCCGCGATGTGAGCACCACCTGCCAAGATCTCTGCTCTGCATTCCGCAACACTGTACTGTTATGCAAGTAGCCTAACAGCACGAATCCGGGGGCATTGCTAAACAAAACTAAACTGATTTGTACCGAACAAACGAGAAAGCGAGTTAATATTACATTGTGATCCAGTTCTGAGCTAGGTTCAAAGTTTGAAAGTCTGTAGCTATCCGTGATGTTATTTTAATTAAAACATTTTTTGTACTAGAGCTTGTTTAGAGCTGGATGACGTCACCACGATCCGGCGATGAAGTAGGTACCGGAAAAATTCGCGTTTTCGGTGACCTCTAGGATAGACTCCATAATCCTCTACGTACTTGTGCAGATTTCACCTGCTGATTGGCCACTGAATCGTGACACCTGTTGGCTGGAATGCTTCGATTCGCTGTTTTTCATTGGTCCAGAGTCCTCCAGATAGATTGCAGCCCAAACATTGAAGCAGCAAGAAAGGCAAATGTATTTGGATTGTGGCCTATCGCGAAATGAAACACGCGAATTTTTCAGGTCCTTTAGCGATGAGAGGCGGACAGCGAGACGAGGTGCTAGCGCCTATGTGTCCGGCGCAGGTGCGGGTGGTGGTGATGAAGAGCGTGTCGGTGTACGTGTCGCTGCGCCAGCACCACTTCGCGCCGCGCCGCAACTCGGCCTTCTCCGGGGTGTACATCACGGCGGAGAACCAGACGCCGCGCTCCGCCCCCTGCAGGGACGCCGACGCCGGAGCCGAGGACCGGCGCGAGGGCGAGTGGGTGCGGCTGTGCTGCCGCGGCGCGAGGCGCGCGCCCGCCACGCCCCCCAGGTCGCCGGCGCCGGAGTAAGTCCTCCTGCAGGCCTCCTCCCCGCGGTACCCTGGCCGAGGTACCCTGCCACGGGCGAGGCGCGCGCCCGCCACGCCCCCCAGGTCGCCGGCGCCGGAGTAAGTCCTCCTGCAGGCCTCCTCCCCGCGGTACCCTGGCCGAGGTACCCTGCCACGGGGCGAGGCGCGCGCCCGCCACGCCCCCCAGGTCGCCGGCGCCGGAGTAAGTGCTCCTGCAGGCCTCCTCCCCGCGGTACCCTGGCCGAGGTACCCTGCCACGGGGCGAGGCGCGCGCCCGCCACGCCCCCCAGGTCGCCGGCGCCGGAGTAAGTCCTCCTGCAGGCCTCCTCCCCGCGGTACCCTGGCCGAGGTACCCTGCCACGGGCGAGGCGCGCGCCCGCCACGCCCCCCAGGTCGCCGGCGCCGGAGTAAGTCCTCCTGCAGGCCTCCTCCCCGCGGTACCCTGGCCGAGGTACCCTGCCACGGGGCGAGGCGCGCGCCCGCCACGCCCCCCAGGTCGCCGGCGCCGGAGTAAGTGCTCCTGCAGGCCTCCTCCCCGCGGTACCCTGGCCGAGGTACCCTGCCACGGGGCGAGGCGCGCGCCCGCCACGCCCCCCAGGTCGCCGGCGCCGGAGTAAGTGCTCCTGCAGGCCTCCTCCCCGCGGTACCCTGGCCGAGGTACCCTGCCACGGGGCGAGGCGCGCGCCCGCCACGCCCCCCAGGTCGCCGGCGCCGGAGTAAGTGCTCCTGCAGGCCTCCTCCCCGCGGTACCCTGGCCGAGGTACCCTGCCACGGGGCGAGGCGCGCGCCCGCCACGCCCCCCAGGTCGCCGGCGCCGGAGTAAGTGCTCCTGCAGGCCTCCTCTTCGCGGTACCCTGGCCGAGGTACCCTGCCACGGGGCGAGGCGCGCGCCCGCCACGCCCCCCAGGTCGCCGGCGCCGGAGTAAGTCCTCCTGCAGGCCTCCTCCCCGCGGTACCCTGGCCGAGGTACCCTGCCACGGGGCGAGGCGCGCGCCCGCCACGCCCCCCAGGTCGCCGGCGCCGGAGTAAGTCCTCCTGCAGGCCTCCTCCCCGCGGTACCCTGGCCGAGGTACCCTGCCACGGGGCGAGGCGCGCGCCCGCCACGCCCCCCAGGTCGCCGGCGCCGGAGTAAGTGCTCCTGCAGGCCTCCTTGCCGCGGTACCCTGGCCGAGGTACCCTGCCACGGGGCGAGACGCGCGCCCGCCACGCCCCCCAGGTCGCCGGCGCCGGAGTAAGTCCTCCTGCAGGCCTCCTCCCCGCGGTACCCTGGCCGAGGTACCCTGCCACGGGGCGAGGCGCGCGCCCGCCACGCCCCCCAGGTCGCCGGCGCCGGAGTAAGTGCTCCTGCAGGCCTCCTCCCCGCGGTACCCTGGCCGAGGTACCCTGCCACGGGGCGAGGCGCGCGCCCGCCACGCCCCCCAGGTCGCCGGCGCCGGAGTAAGTGCTCCTGCAGGCCTCCTCCCAGCGGTACCCTGGCCGAGGTACCCTGCCACGGGGCGAGGCGCGCGCCCGCCACGCCCCCCAGGTCGCCGGCGCCGGAGTAAGTGCTCCTGCAGGCCTCCTTGCCGCGGTACCCTGGCCGAGGTACCCTGCCACGGGGCGAGGCGCGCGCCCGCCACGCCCCCCAGGTCGCCGGCGCTGGAGTAAGTGCTCCTGCAGGCCTCCTTGCCGCGGTACCCTGGCCGAGGTACCCTGCCACGGGGCGAGGCGCGCGCCCGCCACGCCCCCCAGGTCGCCGGCGCTGGAGTAAGTCCTCCTGCAGGCCTCCTTGCCACGATACTTTGGCCGAGGTACCCTGCCACAGGCGCCTGCAGGCCTGGTCTCGCACCCCTTTGAAGTGCCGCGTCATCAGGGTCCACTTGACACCCAAAACTACCAGAACAGTGACGTACAAATTACGCCACATCATGCATGCTCTGAGATAGAGACCTGCAAAATTCGCGGATTCATTTCGTGTTGTGCTACAATTCAAATAATTATACATTTTAGCGCTGCTTCTGCCACTGGTTCACTGTTAATCTGGAGGACTGAGGGCCAATTAGAGACCCTCACTCATAGAAGAGTCGAATCACAGGCCACCCAGTCACAAGTCAGCAGCCAATGAACAGGTGGAATTTGCCCGAGTGTGTTGAGTGTAGTAGAGTCTATCCTGGAGGTCATTGAACCCGCGAAATTCGCAGGTCTCTACTCTGAGAACGTTCCGAACCCTCCAGATCCGCACAGTTATATGAGACAGTCCTGTGGAAAGAATGGAGCTAAAAATAGAGAGTGGTGTTGCGAGGCCGTTGATAATCCAATAAGGTGTGTAGCGCTAATGGACCGCGCTCACCCCGTGGACTAGCGGGCAAGCTCATTGTTCAGCCGGGCCACCGGCCTGACTCGGGGCCTCGTATTGTTAAAATGAAGTTAAATATTAAACATAAAACCTTAATTTATGTTAACATCAGAAAGAAATTAAAACCACGCAGTCACTAAAATAGTCAATTCCCCCTGCTATAAAGTTAGGATGTTAAAGGTAGTACCAATAACACTGTTTTTGAATAAGATTTTTGGCTTTATTAGCTTTTTTTTTACATAGCTTTTTGGAACGAGGCCTGCTTAAGGATTTTGTATTGTCGTTCCGTTACGTACTAATTATGTTTTAATTACATTAGGTTTTGACTCACTATTTCAATTTTTTTATTTACTTAGTGTTCCCCCGACGCCATTAAGGATCAATAATAATTTGAAAATTAATAAATATATTTTACTAAAAATTTTTAATTAGTTCGTTTTGTTGTGCAGGTTTATATTCAAACTTTTGTTTTATTTCAGTTTTTTTTTTTTTTTTTAACTTTATTGTCATGAAATATGATCATTTTTCAACTTAGACACGAGGCGAACGACGCTTTATTCCCCTCTTAGCGCAAATGTTACCTACTTAGCTCTTAAAACACATCCTTCGTAATTATACTGAAAAATTGAAATTTTTAGTTGACATATAATATCAAAACGGATTAGTTGCTTGTTTTATAGATTATAATGGTTTATTTGCGATAATTTAGTTTGGTTGTTTCGGTGAAAGTATTATTTCACTATTAAATTAAAAAATATTTCTAATCCTGTAAGGATATGCCTGGTTGCAGCATCGCGTCAAATTAACCATGTTATTGCAGTCTCGTATGATTTACAAAGTGCACAAAATTTCAATTTCAATATTGTTGTGTGTAATAGAAATGATACAAAATCTTTACGGGGCTAGGATAAATAATTTTATACTTTTTAATCAGTTTATAAAACTTTTTTAAATATTATTTATTTCATTATTATTTCTATGACACCTGCCTACACTAAATTATTTAATTAAAAAACTGCTGGTGCCAAAGTCTTGAAACTCACATATAGTGAGACCTCAGGGCTGTGATATCCTAACGTCTACGTAGAAAATATTATGTTTGTATTCCAATATATTTATTTCCATAGTGCATTACAATGGTGGGTTATAACTAGGTACACTGCTTTTTTTTTTTACTAAGTGTGTGTTCAAAACATAGAAATATTAGTATGTTTACCTTCATGTTAACAAACGTAAAATTGTATAAATAGCTAATGATATTTAAACCGATCAAAATATTTTCATAACCCATTGCTAAGAACTATCCAGATTTAAAAAGTCTTCAAATAAACAAAAGATTCAAATTTATTGCTCCATCCGTTTGGGAACTACGTTTGCACAGACAGACACACAGACAGACAAGCTTAAACACGTATTTTTCGTCGGTGATTAATAATACCAAACTATACTTAGTGTAATAAAAATAAATTTTTAGTAAATGTTTATTGGGTTTATGAAGTATATATTTGCGTATGTTTTAACCAGTGGTATTGAAAACATGCACGTCTCTCATTGCGCCTGCGTACAACCAATACGATACTGTCGTCACAAATCTTGGAAGTGTATTCCTTCCCCGAAATTGAAATAGAAGCGACTGCAGTGACCTCTCAACAAAAAGACTCTCACTACTCAAACTGTTCGTCACGTCGACGATAGATGGCAGGAGAGGTTCTTGAATCGATAGTCCACGTTCCGAATTGTTGAGGAAATACATGGTAGAGTTCGCGCACTACCTGGGCGGAAACGAATTTTTAATCCCAAAATTTAATGCATAACGCGTCCATATTTTTTTATTAATAAAATAATAAAATTATTATTTAATTAAAAAATATCAACACCCAACCAAACCAAATAAATTTTTTGGGAAAGAAAAACTAAAAAGAAAAAAAATAAGAAAAATTATATTTCAGTGGTACATAAAACTCTTCATTTTAAAATTAATGTAAATCAGGGATTGTATCAAAAGTATATGTAGTGTTTAAGTGACTAAGTTTTTATTCAGAAAACTAATTAATAAATAATTATGAATTGATGTTGTACTGCATTATGTAAAAAAAGGCAATTACCAATTAAAACTCTATATTAAAATAATATTTTTAATGGTAAAGAAGTTTCTTATGAAGTATAAACTATGTAAAATCTAAAGAATCCAAAATGAAATCAAATTATAAAACTTTTTATTTATACAATACCATGTTTATTCATAAAACATTTATGCAATAATTTAATTTAATTGAGTGTGAAATGTTATTCAGAAAATATTTTCAAACTAAACTCAGTGACATATTTAAAATTAATTCTCATTCCATTAGTATTCAATGGATTGAATGAAACTGGTTGAATTTTATGTAATTAAACTTCCCTTTGTACAACCTTTTTGCAATCGCTATCGATACCATGGCGACAGAACGGCTTAAAAAAAGAACTCTTTGATCACATTGTGACAATTTAATATTAGACTAGCTAATAATCTGTGGCTTCGCTGGTGAAAATATCATGATGCCGTTAATACTGTACTATTGTAAGAAAATGTATGTGATTGATTCTGATACCAAATTTTTTTTTCAAATAAATAAATAAATAAATAAAGTCATAACAAAACCGTTTATGGTTGATATCTCAAGGGTAATGTGTAATACTATTTAATATATGGCCTTTTTTCAACCACTTAGGGGTGGAATTATGTAGTTGTATCATAGCCTAGTGTTAAATATAACAAAATACATTACTAATACTACCGGAACAAAGAGACAAGAATTTTAGAAACTGTATTTTCGAGTTCTAAATAAAGTTAGTTGCCTTTTACGATAGTTTTTTTTGTTGTGATTTCATTCAATGTACCGATGTCTTAATTATTAGTGTAGATGTGAGATTGTGGAAGAAGGGGGCGTGGCCACGTCTGTATGATTACACGGTGATCTGGTCTGCGCCATGTTTGATATAGACGCCCAAAACATTGGTTTGCATTGTGGAAACAGTGTTATGACTGTATTAAATGAAAGTTACGTTTTTTTTAACGACGGAGATTGTAATCAGAGATACTTAAAGCTGTATGTTCCGTTCCAGGTTATTATTTTATTTTTACGTTTAACACAGTTAAACTAGTAGACTTTCTGAGTGGCCGAACTTTAACAAAATATATAATATACCTACATAACTATATATAGTGAATACTTTTCGCATAATTGGTTGGAAAAGTTGAAATGTCAACTTTTTGGAAGTATAGTTAAGGAGAACCAAATGGAATGAATAATTGCAAATTTTTGGGTTTAAAGGCAATTCTGGTGGTTTCTGCATTGTATGCTTTCAAATACAATCAGAAAAATTAATGTAATTTTATTTAGCCTTTTTAAAATCATAAAAATTCTGAAAGAAACGAAACCATAATACATAGGAGCCAGTGAAATCGTCTTTAAACCTAAAAAAGTTCAATTTTTTTATTTAATTTCATTTTCCTTATTCATTCTGCACGAAAACGTTAAAAATGCAACTTTGCTAATTGCTCTTTTTAACTTTCATCTTTATATAAACTAATTTAAGGTTTCTTAGGTTATATATTATATATTTATTTCTCAGTTATTATACATTTACAAATATTTACAATCGTCAAAATACCGCAGGTAATTTGAAGTGACTAATTAGATGCACTCACATACAAGCTTGTTTTCGTGAGTGCTATATTTCCTTGTTAATTAAATGAATATTATTAACAAAGTGTAGAAAAAAGGGGAAATAAATTATTATTAACTATGCAAAAAAATTATACGATGTATCAATTTTTTTGACGTGACAACGTCTAATACATCGATGAACGCCGGCTGCACGCACGAAAAAGTGTCCCGTTACGCACATTGTCCCGTTACGCTCATTGTACGCTAGCGCCCGCATCTATCTCTCTTCCACTCGATTGGCTTATGAATCTACTATTACATTAAATAGGTTAAGGCGGGCTTTTCAAAATTAGCTTTTAAATTTAGTACTTTAACTAAACTATCATTTCATCAATGTTTTGTTATGACGTTGTTACGTTAAACTATCGTCCGTAAACCGACTTTACAGACAACCATTTTTTTTTCATTTTGTGTGAGTTCAGCCACTCAAAAGGTCGGCAAGTTGTACCGCGTGGACAGTAAATATAAATAGGGACACCTGTATTTCGTGAATAAATTTCGTGTCAAGGTACTTCGCAAAATACTGTAGCTTTTTCTAAGAGTCATGGCAAATTGTGAGGGTGCAACAGTACGGTGACCACATTCTCATTGGCCCCATCAAGAGCGGGACGACAACTCTCACCGACCTCGGCCAATAACCACAAGAGAAAAACTACAGTGTTTTGTGAAATACCTTGACACGAAATTTATTCGCGAAATACAGGTGTCCATAAATATAAAACAATGGCTTGGAACGGGACCAGGCTCTGTCTTCACTGTCGCTCGAGGTGCAGATGGTAGCTCCTGGCGCATGGCTGTGTTCCAGGACGCGGGTCTGACGATGGCTGTGCGACGAGGCTGCGACGCGCTCGCAGCGCGCCCCGCGGGAGACGCGCGCACTTCCGGCGGGGCGCTAGGCCTCGCTCCCCCCCAACCCCCCTCCCACGAAGCCACGCGCACGGGTCCAACATCGGCTCTGCCAACCTGTCAAACCTTAGCTTCCAACACCTTTTCCCCGGGAAGTTGCACAAACACCACCTAGCGCAGCCGTTGTTTGAAATATGGATGACTCGAGTTTACTTAAAAAAAAAAAAAAATTCATACGTTACGTTGTCTGTTTGACGAAACCAGCCAATCAGAATCGTGTCCAGCAAAAACGTAATCGGCTTGCGTTACCGTCTCGATCAAACTCTAAAATTGGACAATTAAAGAGGTTAGAAAAGAAAACTAACTAAAATAATGTTAAATGCGAATGACGTATGTAAAGTAAATTAGCTGTAAAAAAACATAGTATGTTACATTTAAATAACGTAGAACATTAAATTTTGAAATTCTACGAATATTAAAGTGATTTAAACCTACGAATATTTTAAAAGTTATGAAATATACACAAAATCATGCCTAACTACAATTTTCTATCCTACACAAGATCAAAATTTAAAAAGTTTGAGCTGGCTTAATCGTGTAATATCCTTTGACAGGATTTAAAACTTTTTTGAGGTTTATCTGTCCAACTTTACCTATATAATGGAGAAATTCAAATCCATATTTCGTCCAATGTTATCACTCAATATTAACTTACTTCTTGGCTTCTGGATATTAGCCGTTTCAAAAGCAAAGATTCTACCAACGTTTCGGTCTTCATTGCAACCTCCATATTCAGGGTAGCATTTATCTACTGCTACCCTGAAGATGGCGACTGTAAGATCGACCGAAATGCTGGTGAAATCTTCACCCTCGACGCTGCTAGAACCCAGAATCCAAGCGAATTAAGAAAATGACCATAAAAACCTACGATTCTTATTAATTACCACAAACACTTAGTTTTCAAATATAGTTGGAGACTAAAATTTGACAGGGTGACGAATTGCCAACAGAACTGTCAAGTTCAGCTGATTTAAACAATGACACTGGCCTTCGTTTACAATGTTACTCTGACACACGGTTTACTAAAGTGAAAAGTCGAAATACTTAATATGTTGAAACTTGGACACACGAAGTGCTATCAACTTGTACTATATCCTCAGCAACGTGCCAATTGCTTCGCATGTTTTTGACTGTTCATTTGTCGATGATGGGACCACGAAGTGTCTACTGCGCAGCTGGGACGCGCAGTCTGTGCCATCGCTGGTCTGTGCTTTCTGCTTGGCAAGTGACTTGCATGGGCGTTTGCGCTGCAGAAAAGTAAAGAAGACCCAGAAAGTGTAACGAAACTGAAATGAACGCTGCTACGCTGTGAAACCGTGTGTGACTCTGTGCTTGTGGCAAGATCAACTTGCTCTTGAGGCAAGTCAATGGCAATTGCTACACGTAGAGGGGTGAAAAAAGGAAATCGCAGAAATTCAAGCCGTGAAAAACGGAACCATATTGAATAATATACTATGCAAAGTTATTTCTACAACATATATCTTTTGGTAAGAGTGGTTCATTAATTTCGAATAATTCTATGTATATATACAATATACTTAAAATAACTTTACCCAATGGTACTTAGTAAGAACCATTTCCTTCCCTGCGATTCCATTTTTTATGAAGCTATTCAAATATTTCAAGACATGTACTTAGTATTTGTGTAAACCAAAGTCAGAAAGTAGACTTCTGACGGACTGAATGGCATGAACATATTAGGCTTTATGACGTCTAAAAACTACACATTTCTCAGAATTTGAATTTTCAAAAAGGATAGTTGTTACAGTTTTAAACGGCTAGGTTTTCCGAAAAATTACCATAGAAAACTTTTGTCAGTCGTTCATTATTTGTGATTCTGCCACTTACAAGTGCCTTGTGCAACTAGGTGGCATGTAAAGTAATTGTAGAATAGTCAAGGACACAAATCCAGTGGATTCGCAGAGGAATCTTACACTCAGGGTTTTTTGAACCTAGGGGTAACCAGTACAATATGGAATCTAGGCCTATATGCGTACAATAAGCGGTAAACTTTAAAATTTTCAACAAGTTTTGTTTAAACCTTGTTTTGGCGTTAATTTTAGTTTTAAAACTCTGCTGCGCAGTTACGATTGCTTCCACAGTGAATAAATTTTAATTACAGGGTGCCCAGTCACCCTGGCCGATTCTCCTGTGATCTACACCCATGGGAATAGTAATGAAATGTCACAGGCCTGTACAACACTTTGGAACAAAAAAAAGTATTTTTTGGGGAAATAAAAAACAGTCTGAATTATATATGCTTTAGCACTTAGAGGTTGGAATATTGAACTAAAAAACTATTTAAATTACCTTCCCTCCCAAAATTCGTTAAAACTGAATGTAATTGTAATAAAACTTTTGCCAAAAAATAATTTTGTGTTTTGCAATGTGGATATGAACAAAATCAGTTTACTTCCCAGCAAAACTGAAAATTAAATTCCTCAAACTATTTTTTTTACATTCAGGAACAAATTTGACCACCATTAAAGTTTTTACTCCCTATGATTAGGAAGAGTTTTTACTATTATTGCTAAAGTCATATTTTATAACAATTCTCAAGCAAAAAGGATAATCATAATTCAAAGAAAAAATATTCAACCAAGTATATGTTTGAGTAAAGAGGGAATAAAAATTTTTATTTTACGTGATAAAATTATAAATTTTTTCTTAACGAAAAAGTTATGAACTCGATATACATACATTTGTTGCAAATTATTACACACAGTTGAAAATATTGAAAAAAAAATTATTGAACCGAACAAAACTTTGTCTCAGTGTAATTGTAAAATAATAATTAGAAGTGCATAACTACACTACATAACTACACAATTAGTAAGTCATAATTTAATGATTCAGTATGGTTTCTACGCCGTAAACGTTTTCCGTGGTTCATGTTTCCCTTCCCCCGTATTATGCGTGGTTTTTAATTCCATCTGGCCTTATGTTACAAGCAAAAATCTGTGACTTCCCTTCTACCGTACGAACAGCTGGCGAAGTATTTTTGCAGAAATGACCAGAAAAATTACTTTCGTACGTATTTTCGTTGCCTAAATACTAGCAAAAATAAATAGCTTCATTCGAGGGGAAATACTGTGAAAATATGTCATGGTCTATTTCATTATAAAAATATTGCTATGAAAATTTTTACCTGGATAATTTGTCAATTGTGATGATACTGTTGTGTTATTTCTTTTTAAAAAAATTGTACAGCTTTACTAATATTAGAAAATATTTCAGAATCCGTTTCCTGGCTGGAAAATCCTTAGTAGTTTTGTCTATGAATTATTAATATACTGTTTTTAAGAAACTACAAATGTTTTGTTATTATTTAAAGAAGTTATAAGAGTGATTTGTGATGATCCCTATGTACCCTGTTAACCACGTGAATAGAGTTTCAATCGCTAAGCAGCTTCTTGTTAATCATATTTATTGCTCACTTCTTTTTACAATAACAAGTCACTGTTTTCTCAAATATAGGGTTGTAAAATTAAATTAATACGAGGTTAAGCAAGATATGAAATATATAAATTCAGCACTGTTTAATAGGGTGTAACTTAAGGGTTATTTTAACGTATTTATGACGTCATTATGGAAACAATAGCATTTTTCTGATGTTTAAAAGTACTAACTAAAATAAAGTGTACACAAAACAGTAGCTCTAAAAATTTAAAATAATACATTTTTACACAAAAAAAACATTGAACAACTTCAGAAGTCAGATGCGGACTGGAGTAGATTACCTACATTTATCTCTACTTTTATTTTTAGTTCTAGGAAATGTTATTGCTGAGGGGACAATGCATTTTAAAACAAATAGTGCTAACGACAAACGACAATCTAGAAGGGCCAAATCTAGTACACAGTGACAATTTGAAAACATACAGAAAATTTCTAGTACTAACAAACAAAAGTTTTACCAAGCAGTGATCATAAGTTTTGTCTTAAATCACTCAATATTACTATTTAAAGAACCGTAACTTATATACTTATTTGCAAACGAAAACTGTTGAAAACATTAAGTCTCAAGTACGATTTAGCAAGCTGAATTGAGAATTATTTTATTTTGTATTCGGACACTTGCTGTCATCGTTATTATTACTTTATTTTTTTACGCATTGGTCGCCAATACACAATCTTATTGCACATGATTTTGATACTTTCAAACACATAAAGATTCCTTCTACCTCAGCCAGTTCTGCAAACACAAGCAGACGTTGCTAGTTTACGGTTACTGCAAGTTCTATGTGCTTTGTAAATCCTTCATGCTGCAATTGAAATTTTCAAGAAAATTATAATGGTACGATTTTTAAGCTCAAAGAGTCTTAAGTTACTGACTAACAATGTATTGTAAAATATAGGTAAAATAAATAGAATCATAACTCATTGAATGAGCTTCCTTTAAAGAAGAATGATGGTACTTGTAAAGGAGAATTAGAATGTTCAGGTAACGAGATTTTCAGAAGATGAATTTTCATTCGTTGAGATCTAAAAAACGTTTTTAAGCTTGGTAGTAATGCATATAATAAAAATTTTACTAAAACAATTTTAAATATATTATATGAATTTCTAAATCCTCTTAAAAATACCTATATGGCTTTATGAACACAAAGGCTTGTACATACATGTAAAAACAGGACATTTAACATGTGAATTCTGTGTAAAGTACCTATGTATAGTTACCACTACTTGATGTAAGCTTTTGGACATACGCCATTGCTTAGCTAAGCTAAGCAATGCTAAGCTAAGCAATGGCGTATGTCCAAAAGCTTACATCAAGTCATGCACTCCCATTGCACAAATCTTTCAAAGAAGTTACCACTAATTGTTCATACCAGCCCTACAATCAAATATTGTGTATTTTCTAACATATCTATGTCAAACATACCAAATGTATTTTCTAATTCTAAGCATATTTTAATCTATGAGATTAAAATTTAGTGACTTTTTCAAACACATTACTTTTATAGTATATTCCACAGACATATATCGTAAAGTTTACAATGTTATATCTGTATATTTTGAAAGCAAATACTTTGGCAGCTAGGTTGATAAAATTACACATTTTCACGGTGTAAATTTATCACGCGGTATTTAACCTCGTACTGATATCAAGGTATAATACGTTAGATGTCTCAGCCATGAAGGTTACTTGCAGTTGTTAGTAAAAGAGACACAGTTAGCCTTGTCACAAAAAGAACTTGAAATTAAGAAAAAAAATATTGAACCACTTATGAGATCAATTGCTGACAGTTTCAACTAGAGTTTTGTGACATCTCTTTTTGTAATGCATTAAGCAAGTGTTAAAATATTTACAAAGATCCTACTTCCAATAATTCTTCTTATGAAACTACGACAAGAATATTGAAATAAAATCGCGTAAAAGATACGAAAACATGCTCGTAAAATCTGTTATGAGTATGGGAAAGTTTAAATGACAAAACTTTACTTGCGTCTTGTCTCCGGGATGTTTTAGTAAAATAATTTTATATTTAGCATTTACTTTACTGATTTAAGAGTTGTTTCCAGGTTACTGTAGTAGTCATAAAGTCATAGATCTAAAAACACTGCAGACATACAATGTTCCCCCTCCCCCCCTCAATACGGCATTTACACTTGATTTTAAGATTAAAATTAAACGTAATTTATTACGTATAGATACTTAACTACATAAAATTCCCCATTATAACCGTTTTACATCAATTTTCTCGTTTAATACCGCTTGAATTACAAACTCAAAGAAATACGTCAAGTCGATACAATGCTATAATTTTTTTCTAACAATAGATACAGTGTCAAGCTGTAATTTTCAGTAGCACTTCGTCTACATTCACGACGAGAAAAAAGAAGGCTTGCTATAAAAGGCAAGGATCATTAACCTTGTTGCTTGAATGTTAAGGGAAGTGAAGAGAAGATATCGTGAATAAAAAACAGATAAAAAGGTCAAATAACTCCTCTCTATAATAAAAATCGTGATTTTTTAAAACTCAAGTTAACAGTGAATATTGCATCTGCGAAAACTAACAAAACGAGCTCTTTTAAAATACATGGTTTCGTACAGAACCAAAGTGAGTTCTATAGATCTAAGGTCAAAATTGCACTTAGTTTTATCACGTTTTAGCGATAAATTGGCGTTTTGGTAACAAACACGTTAATGAAACATAAACAAGTCGTGCATTACCTTTCAAGGGTACGATTGCGAGTGCTGACTGGTTCAATCATTATTTGGTCATAACATTAGTTTATCATCACCACCACAAGCCAGTTTCACCAAACTGCGTTTAGGAATTTTATCTTGTTAAAGTACTAAACCATCATGTTAATCTTCACAAAGAATCGCATTTTATTCTCCCCCTATTATGTTGGATAAAGAAATTTTTAAAATTTAGGCAAGGTAACGCATAAACATATGTAGTAGGTAGAATGTGATTTTCAACGTAGTAAAGTAACGAGGAAGAATTTATTGAAGCTTTTCGGCACACATATGTTTCCATGGAAGTAATTATTTGTAATTTAAGCCGGATAGCATCAGGGTTTCCAGTTGAGTAGCCACAAAAAGCCAACGCAGGCAAAAAGATATAACATATTTTGATAGTGCAATTTTTTGTTTAATATTTTATGATATTTTTTATTTTGCATTTTAATGAAATAAAATAAAACTAGCCTGAAAGATTTAAAAAATAACTACTAAACATAAACGAAAAAATAATTGTGAGGTATTAAACCGCAGAAATTTATATATATATATATATATAGTGCTGTCGTATTCTTAATCAACAGAACATTAAATTCATCTGATTCACGCTAGCACAGTAAATTAATATCTGTAGTTTTATTTTGGTATTTTACATTGTTAAAAAAAAGTTTCATTGGCTAGTTCCTTGTATAGCCCGCATGGACCGAAAACTGGTCGCATGTCCGGTTCAAAGAGGCGTCTGGCAACACGGGCTATAATTCCTAAATGGCCATTGGTGAAATCGCCGCCTGTCCACACCTGTCACCGTGGAGGCGGCGATTACCCAGAGCCACCAGTGTCGGGGTGGTCTGGTTGTTGTAAGAGGGTGTGGAGATGTGGTGGGGGGCGCGACAAGCCGCCGCGAACAGCGCTCCACCCATCACAGCTCCGTCGCTGGTCCACTACTCGCTGGTCGCTGGTCGCCGGTCGCTGGTCGCTGGTCGCTGGTCGCCAATCGCCGGTCGCCGGTCGCCGGTCGCTGGTCGCTGGTCGCTGGTCGCCGGTCGCTGGTCGCTGGTCTCTGGTCGCCGGTCGCTGGTCGCTGGTCGCCGGTCGCTGGTCGCCAGTCACCGGTCGCCGGTCGCCGGTCGCTGGTCGCTGGTCTCTGGTCGCCGGTCGCTGGTCGCTGGTCGCTGGTCGCCGGTCGCATGGTCGCTGGTCGCCGGTCGCTGGTCGCCAGTCACCGGTCCCCTAGTCACCGGTCCCCTAGTCGCCGATCCCCTATTCGCCGGTCCCCTAGTCGCCGATCCCCTAGTCGCCGGTCCCCTAGTCGCCGATACCCTAGTCACCGGTCCCCTAGTCGCCGGTCCCCTAGTCGCCGGAACCCTAGTCGCCGGAACCCTAGTCGCC
Organism: Bacillus rossius redtenbacheri; assembly: GCF_032445375.1. NCBI lineage: Eukaryota > Metazoa > Arthropoda > Insecta > Phasmatodea > Bacillidae > Bacillus > Bacillus rossius. The sequence goes on from NW_026962011.1 coordinate 36,609,332, forward strand.
GGTCCCCTAGTCGCTGATCCTCTAGTCGCCGGTCCCCTAGTCGCCGGTCCCCTAGTCGCCGGTCCCCTAGTCGCCGATCCCCTAGTCGCCGGTCCCCTAGTCGCCGGTCCCCTAGTCGCCGGTCGCCGGTCGCTAGTAGCCGGTCGCTGGTCCGCTAGTAGCCGGTCGCTGGTCGCTGGTCCCCTAGTCGCTGGTCGATGGTCCGCTACTCGCTGGTCGCCGGTCGCCGGTCGCTAGTCACCGGTCACCGGTTGCCGGTCTCCGGTCGCCGGTCGCCGGTCGCATCCACAGACTGAGTGCAGGCAAGTACCGCGCGCCCAAGCTGCGCAGCAGAAAACTTCTTTAGGCCTTAACTGGACTGTTGTCTAAGCCCCGCTCCACAATGACGCGGAAACGTAAAAACCGGAAACGAATCACACGGACCGGCAAGATATTTACGTTTCACTATCCGTCTGTCGCTTCCACAATGAGATGGAATTTAAATGTTACGAAAAAATTAATTTCACTAATAATAAAGTTTTAGATACGAGAACATAACAGAGAATTTACATATATATAATATAAATATACCACAAAAGTAAAGATAGAAAACAAGTAATCATAGTAAATAAACATGGCTTCCACTGCTGTCAAATACTCGGCTTCTATTGGTCGCACGGAGTAAACTAAGCGGAGAAGCTGGGCGTTTCCGTGCCCCCGTGCGTCCATTGTAGTCATGTCGCTTACGTGATCCGTCTTCGCTTCCGTGTCGTTGCGGAACGGGCCTAAGTCGCGTGCCATGGCTGACTCGGTTCGCGCGTTTTTTGAGGTTATGAAATCTAATTACACAATGTACGCCAACATTACAATGCAGTTTATGATTAATTATTCTTTACTGATGTTATTTAACATATTATAATTTTAAACTTAAACAATCGAGTCTTCTAGTGCCAATTGTAAACAGGCACCGGTGGCCTTGTTGCCACTTGATGGTTTTGAGAGTTAATAGCGGCTAATCGTAAGCTGATATAACAGCCTCTTGAGCAGAACTCAATAATCGGCCCATGGCATAGCCTATGTTCAGTCTGTGGTCGCGCCGATACGCTCGAGCGGCGTTGCCATGTCGACGCACGAAGCGGGCGACCTTGACAACGTCGCGATTCCATCCAGCGGGCCACTTGGCACGATCCATGACTGCGCGCTTCAGTTCCAAAGGTCAACACTGGCATGCCGATTGTGCCGGGACTCAAAAAACAATGCCTACGTGAGTATTTCATAATGTTATCTATTGAATTAATAATTATATTACCTTATACCAATTTACTTTAACTTAATCATTACATTTAAATACATCTCATGTTCACAAAAAATCCAAAAATTATTTGATATGTCAATAAAAGGACTGAGGAAATTATTCCAAACAAAATTGGTACAAAACAATGAAGACCCAAGTGAATAAATATTGTGTAATTAAAAAAAAGCAAAAATTAGAACGGAAAGATAACAATACCAATTGTTTTCTACCAACGCTACAGGAAAATTCTGGAATGGTTCAATATTGAAGGTCACAGTGATAACTTCCTGTTCCTATATTCCTGTATCGTCATTTTTATTCACCTGTTTTAGTGACCTAATTATCGGCGAGACATAGGAGCCAAAAATTAATTACATCCGGTGCATTGGTAATGTCAAAAAAAACGTGAGCTAGTCGTTCAATACTCGCCTGCCTCGGTAACAAGCATATTCAAGTGTTCTAATGTTACAAATACTTTTATAATACGAAACTCGGAAACGGTTTACAACGTAGAATCCTTTAAAATGATGCCTACCGTGATAAATAACACGCTAATAGTGTTTTTCAAATAAATTTCTGAACGCGAATCACAATTAGCTTCCGCACCCGCCGATAGAATTCGTTGCCGGAGCAGCTACGACGGCTATCGAATCATTCGATCCTGCAGATCAAAATTGTTAAATATATACAATGAATCGGCTCCGATAAAAGAGAAAAATATTTGAAAAAAAAATATTAAATCTTAGCTTTAGGACCTGATATTCGAACACGAACAATATTAAAATACTTGTTAAAAGTTCATTAAACAGTTAATAATATACATGTTTTCTTTGCCTTTGTGAACTTTGGTTCGTGCCATCCACCACAGATGGCAGCACCGTGATTACACAATTCCTTTCCATGCGACTTCCGTTCCATTTTAAGAAATTACTCCTACAAAACGCCGTATATCAAGAGCTAAGAAGATGTTACACATATATTTTTGACGTGACAACGTCTAATAAATCGATGAACGCCGGCTGCACGCACGAAAAAGGATGACTCATTGTCCCGTTACGCAAATTGTCCCGTTACGCTCATTGTACGCTTGCGCCGCATCTATCTCTCTTCCACTCGATCGGAACAACCATCGATTTGACTCTTTCGAGGCACATTAAACTTGAAACACTCCCATTCGTTTCCTACTTTTCCTATCATCGTCCTATCCTTAACAACAGAATAACACAGACTGGAAGAAGTTAAATAGCAAACATGTATAAAAGTTATAGTTAAAATAATCTCTTCGTTAAAGTAATAAGCATATTTGAATTAATGAGTGCAAATAAAAGTAAATTTATCAATTAAATTGTAGATTTCATTTCACTCCTTCTTTGTATCCATACAAAATAGTGATAATTCAATAAAACAATGGTTCAATTTTATTCATAAAAGTATGCAATCATTTCATCAATGTTTTGTTATGACGTTGTCGCGTAAAACTATCGTCCGTAAACCGACTTTACAGACAACCAATTTTTTTTTTTGGGCAGCACGTAATTATTTAGTTTTAAATAATGAGTTTTTGATAAGACACTGCTAATAAACAGTCGCTAGTCTCCCAGGTGTGACCTGGTGCTGATACCCGGAAAGTTAAACACCGTCCCTGGAGCACGATCGCAACTCGCCAGGCTATTTTGTGAATGCGCAACAACACCCACGGGTGCGGGCGGATATTCAATTAGGAGTTGGGTCTTTGGTGAGGAGGGCGGAGGGGGGGGGGGTGGAAGAGAAGTGTGAATGCAGGGACGTCCGTGCGAAAACTTTACCAACTATTTGCTGCGCAGCACGGCCAAGCGGGGACGCGTAATTTACTGTAGCGGAATGGGCTCTGCGGAGCAAGGGGGTTGGGGGAAGTTGGAGTGGGAAAAGGAGGGGGGGGGGGGAGCGAGTCGACAATTTAGGGCGATCATAAATTGCGTCTCAAGAGCAAAAGGACTGGGGTGCCGCTAGCTTCGAAAGCTCTCTCTCTCTCTCTCTCTCTCTCTCTCTCTCTCTTACTCTCACGTGGGTGCGCGCGCGCACACACACACACACACACCCTATCCTCCGCAGGGTGCTTGCTTTTCTGGGTATCTCCAGGATTCCCCACGCGCTCTTTCATCGATTAATTTCCCCCTAGCTTTTTTTCCCCCTTTTTTTTCCTTCCATCTTTTAGTAAAAAAAAAAGAAAAGAATAAATAATCCCCCACCGGAGGAAAACAAATAAAAATTCAATTACTTCCGCGTTAATGCGCAGCTGTTCCGTCACGCAGGGAAGTGCGTGCGTCGAGACGCACGCAGGGTCGCGGCGGTCGGAGCGCCGAGGTCACCAGGGTGGGAGGGGGGGGGGGGGGTGGAGACGTGGCGGACGACGCCGTGCGTGCTCCAACCAGCGGGTCTGCCGCTGCTCGCTCACACTTACACGCGGAAACAAAACAAAAAAAAAAATCTCAGCTCATGTCGAACTATTAACATTTATTTTCCCCTCTTCAAACTAAGCCTCTTCTCTGATGTGCATTTCCTCAGGCAGTTGTTAGACGCGCATTTGGAATTAAATTGGCTTTGAATACCCGTCCAGTCGTCTTACACCCGGTTTTCAATGTTCCACCACACCCTCCCTCCCCACCCCCAAATCACTCCCGGCCAATTTAAGAATACTTCCTTACCAAAGGCCACGGACCCGCCAAGGCCTCTTCGGTTATGACCTCTTTGGTGACGAGGAGCAGGCCTTAAATTGAATTATAACTTGTAATGAAGAATTATAGGTTACTCTAATTTCATAGACGTAATCAATAGACTCCGATTTATGTTGTGTAGTGGTGAGATAATCACAAGATGAACGGGCTTCAAGTGAAGATACTAGGTCGAATGTAGCTCAGCATGCAACGTGTTATAATTCTGGGTTAATTTTCAGGTTGGCAGACGTCGGTGTATATACATATATATATATATATATATATATATATATATATATATATATATATATATAAATTGCATTCCGTTCGAAGTTAACTGAAAGTTTGCTTTGACGGGGTTGTTTCCATATGATCTTTTTGAGAGTATCGAAACGGAGCTTGTTAGCTTATGTAATTTACATGCAAATATTTCAACTTGATGGTAAGTTACAGAACAGCGAACTTTGCGGTTCTCACAACACAGAATAAACAGCGACACGCCACAAGTTAATTGCTCTGTCTGCTGCTTCCTGCCGTGCAGATAATACTCCAGAAGTTTGTGTACTTAACTGTTCACTTTGCTTTCGTTAACTTGCTCTCAAAATATTACCGAATTCACTCGAAGGTCGTAATAGTTTGAAAGAGCTCAGAACTAGCTCATTTATACCAGTCACGCAGCACAGAGACAAACTTTCTCGAATCTGTTGCAGGTTTTATATTGTAACTCTGGAAGTAAACTTTTTAAAAATTTAAATACGTTTCTGCAAAATTTATACAATTTTTCGTTCTGTTTATAACAAGAAATTATGTAGTAAACTTCTTTATAATAATATTTTTTATTATTTTGACAGCATTTCAATACATTAATTTTTTTAAGTGTTAAAAATACTTGAGGTAGCTCTACGTTAAAGAATAGAATAATATGTACCACCCGATGTGCGACTCACATACTGATCCATGCAAATTCTAACCCACTTACATGAACTAGAAACTTTAAATTTTGCAAGATCATGGATCTTTTGATTGATAGAAAAATTCCTAATTTTAACTTTGACTATTCATACTGTGAAACACGACTATGCTTACCAAGCAAGTTATTTCAAAAAAGTCCCATTTTAGTACATAGCATGTTTGATTTTATTTTAAATCGTTATCAATAGTAGTGTTATTAATGATTGTGCATCAAACATTTGTAGTCACAGTATCTAGCAATTTGGGCGCAATTGGGGGTTTTAAAACTTTTGGGAAATGTCTATAACTAAAAAAAATTAATTTTTAGTTCTTTGATTCAGAACCGTAATTAATTGCCTTATCAAATGTTCTCGGCTTGACGTTCAGTTATGGGTAGAGATCTGCAAAATTCGCGGATTCATTTCGTGATATGCTACAATTCAAATAATTATACCTTAGCGCTGCTTCTACCACTGGTTCGCTGTTAAACTGGAGTAATTAGGGCCAATTAGAGACCCTCGCTCAAAGAAGCGTCGAATCACAGACACTCGGTCGAGACGACTCGCAAGTCAGCAGCCAATGAACAGGTGGCATTTTCCCGAGTATGTAGATTGTAGTAGAGTCTATCCTGGAGGTCATTTAATCCGCGAATTTTGCAGGTCTCTAGTTATGGGACACTCAGTACATCCATACACTCTTCCATGCGGAAGTTTGTGGACGAAGCCAACAACGAGAGAAAGCGAGTGTATGTATAAAGCCCCATGTTGGAGTTTGAGAGCAATGTTTTTTGGAAGGAAGCACTCAGCAGAAGGACGTTTGGGAGTGAATCCTTCCGAGGGAGTCATTGGGGACAAAGCCAACATTGGGGGGTGAGGTCCTCTTAGGTAAAGTTTGAAGGCGTATTTGGGGGCGAAGATCCAAATTGGGGGGGAGGGGGGGGGGGAAGATCCTAAAAATTGTAAGATGTGAGAAGAATCCCCATCCAGATAGCGTAACTCCACTAGAGGCGAAGCCCCAAACAGAATCCCCTTGGGGGGGGGGGGGGTGAAGCCCCCAAGCAGTGGGAGTCTGGGGGGTGAATCTTCCAACGAGCGAAGCGAGTTAATAGTACCTATATAAACCGTTATAAAATACTGGTATGCCGTTATAATTGGATCAAAACTATCAGTAAAACATTTTCAATCAATGTAACTGATTTGTCAAAATTTTGTTTGACAAAAAATTAAGTTCACTCTTCTGGGACACGCAATTGCTGCACTTTAAAATTTTATGACACGATTTTTCATTCAAATTACATACCAGAACTCTACATTATTAAAACTAAACAATTAGCTAATTAATTTTTTAATGTCTACTACAATACAATATATATTTGTTTTAAATGATAAGAGGAAGGAAGCAGAGTGTTTATCACAATATGGCTGGTCACGATCACGAATTAAAGAAGAAAGAAAAAAATTTTTTTCGAAAAAAATATGACGTAATAAATAAAATAATGTAGGTGTGACGGCTTGGAGTATGTTTTATTTACTTTAACTTTTCCTGCGCAATATCCTCTCCTTGAAGCCTTACGCTTATCGCCGGCAGCAGTAATCGGGCTTAGTGCTCGACGGAACGTCTAATCCTCGTTTGCTCTTTTTTTTGTTACGTAGGCTTAATGGAGTTAATTAGCTTTAGTCCGCCGGCCGCAGTGAGGGAGTTCTGAAACGACGGGCCGTCCTTGGATTACAAACAAATAAATATAACGTAACTGTGCTGCTACTGAATGAGTGAACAATACTTTTTTTTGTTTTAATAAAATAAATTACACAATTCTATAAACTCATCGTGACGAAAGAAACATTAAAAAAAATTAAAATATATGTTTATAAATCAGATGCGTCGAAATTAAAACAAGTCTCGGCGTACTTCTTCTATATGGGCTGTGTTTAATATGTGGCATTTAAAATCAAAGATTATCAATGACCAATTACATAACCTACATTTTTCTACAGTTAGTAGGCTACATTATTTTTTTTGCTGATATAATGAACATATTTTATTGGTTGTGATTAAAAATTTCACAACTAGTTAGCTTACATTTTTGTAGAATCTCTATGGATAGTAAAAAAAATCTTGATTTACTATAGTTACTATAGACACTAAGTTTTAGCTGAAACCCAGAAGTTGATGATATGGTTACCGAAACTGCAAACATGACATTCACGATAGGCGTTTTTGCACAAACTTACGATGTGCAAACAACGACTTAAAACCATCAATATAATTAGAGCAATTAGTTTTTTTTAATATGTTTCGTAAAATTGTCCAGGGCATAATTGAGGTGTGTCTGAACATGGTTTTATTGTTTCAAAGATTCGGGAAGAGAATAAAGGAAAGCAAACATGTTCACTGCTGGGGATCCGAACTGAGACAGAAACCAGTTATTTCAGTAGAAAATTTCAGTAAAATGTATTAATATTCATTATACATCTAAAAATTAGCAATAAAACACTAATTGAGAAATCTTATATTAAAAAAACAGGAAAAAAATTATTTATCATTAAAATCATTATTACCACTTGTAAGTTAGTTAAAACTTATTTTCGGGAATTCAACTAGGCCCTATAACAGGAAAATGTTTTTACTAGCCACTTTCATTTTGAAACAATAGAACATGCAAAGAAAAAAATTGTTAACGAATGTTAGATCAATTCTATTTAGGATTAATAAAATAATAGAAAATGTTACGTGGTTTTTCTTTACTAATTCAGTGGTTTTAAAATTCTTACCGGCTTCACATCCACTCTTGTTATTTTGTTTAGTAGTTCACTGCTAGCTAAAAAGTCAATAAACTATGAATTAGAAAAAAAATGTATAATAATTTACTATGTTTATGATGCCAAATATATTTAAATAAAACAAGACAGCTAAAGTAAATCAGAATGTTTGTATACTTTGAATATTTTACAGTATCTCAACAGGTAGTTGCGGAATACAGTAACTACAAGTACTGAAATTTCAGTGTGCTGGGATGATTGGATGATTAATAACAGCGCTTTAAAACACTGAAGGTATATTCACAAAGCAAGGAAGATACACGAATGACAACTTAAATGCTATAACTAAACCACTCATTTTCTTTGGAAATCTGACTAATGTGCGTGATATAGAGGCAACCTAACAACCTGAAAATCTTTAACTTTTAGAAAAGTAAATGTTGGCAACCTGGATTATTTTGTAGTCGTTCTTTGCTAGGAATATTAACCGTATTATATTTAAGATGATTAATTTTTCAATACAGAACAACCAAAACACTACAGTAAATTGCTTTACGAATTGTCCTAAATATTGAAAATTGCAGAGCTGCAAAGTTTAAGCGCTAAAAATCATAACCTAAGTTTCTATTGCAAAAAATACACACGAAAAAAGCACACACCAGATTTTTTTCTCTGCAGCCATGCTTATTTCATTGCTACCAAAATATTTTAACATTGTAAATAATTATTCCAAAGTTCCATCATAATCAATTCGCCATTCCGTCAATACAACATTCCAAGAATGTTCGTAAATATTCTTTTTTATTTATGTTATTATGTTTAAGATTTTATATGCTTTCCTCATATTGAAAACATAAATTTCTATATTAGCATTCCTCAACCGCATAGATTTGAGGGCAATATTCCGCCTATACAGTTGCACCCCCTGGGTGTATTGGACCCAAGGCAGCGCTTGGCTCTAGCAAAGATACCATCTACCGGTGAAGAATGAAACCACCACGTCGGTCTCTTATTCGTCGCAGATCGATAGCCACGGGCGAACGGCGAGTGTTGCGCTCTGTAGGTCGCAGGCGAAATCTTGGAGGCTTTAGTTTTCATGGTTCATTACAATTAACAAAGTTATCACGCGATGGCAATAGTACAAGTTAATTTGCGCAAAATTAGCAGCAGTCAGCTTACTTATAATTGAAATGATTTCTGTAGTTATTGAAATGATGCATTTCTTACGAATCCCGCTCTTTTTTTTTTCCGTTTATATTCATCACAAAACAGTAGATTAGGCCTATTTCAATAACTGGTCCATATACTTAGGGGAAAGCATTATCCACTTAAAGATTTCGAGACTACCTGAGAGTTAAAACACTGTAAAATCGGTTGTGTTTCGTGATTAGTCGAATTTCTTCCAGGTGCATGACCACAGTCAGCACGCCAATCACAACAATCCAGCGAGGAAGCAAACGCGTCCTGAATGGCCCGGCCAAATAGGGCAATGGCTTCTCTTCTGAATGGCTGCCAATTAAAAAGAAGAAACAGCTGGCGTAAAATGTCGTCCATAGGCCTACCATATTACGGTTAAAAAAAGCTCTCACTTTTTTTATCGCAAAAAAAATGCCTGGCCTGACGTATACCTAACAAAATGAAATACCTTTAAAAACCCAACCAAAGGCATAATTTCATTTCTCCGGGGGTTGGGGAGGGGGGGGGAGGAAGTTTGTCTGCCAGCTGTTTGATATTAAATTCTTCAAATTCTTTCCTATTGTTGATGGGAATGATATAATTTTAATTACTTTTTTTTTAGGTACGCCAATGAGTAAAAATCAATAAGATAATCAAATTCACCTTAACGGAAATAAACGATATAAACGACAAAAATCAATATTTGCACATAGGTCGCCATAGTGATTGGTATTTGCCTATCCTTCCTTGCTAAGGTTCAACCACAGTGCAATAACCCTTACGACGTTGAGTCCAACATGCGCGTTGGGGACCAATCGGAAAATTCCACTACTATTTCTCTGCGCTTTGTGCATCAAATCAATATAAAAATTCCAGTACGCTGGCTATTATTTCATATGTTAGGCTATTAACGAAGTTATATCTTAATTGTATTATGTACTAAAAACAAGTTATTTATAACAGTTGCATCCGGCACTATGGTAAAACATATTCCCAGTGGCCAATGACAGCTGTTGACTTGCACTGCGGCGGTTTTAACGTTAGTTTTTTGAAAATATACTTACGGTACTTTTGTATATTTGCACACTAATAGAAGACACTTTTGCATATTTGCACACTTGTACAATGTACTTTTCGTGTATTGACACACTTGCGAACAGAACTTTTGCGTATTTTCACATCCCGCATCAAGAGGTGCACACTGAAACTATTTGCATATTTGCACTCTAGGACAAGCACTTTAGCACATTTGTTGCCAAAATTGTTACATAACGGAATTTTTTTTTTTGCAGTAGGATAATAAATTGAGAATGAACGTAACTTGGAGATTTGCATTCAAAAGGAGGGCACGTAGCCCCTTGCGTTGCGCGATAGCGAATAAGCCAAGTCCGTGGCGTATGTATGTAGGTACCTATATGTATTTAAATAATTTTGCGCCCCTGAGGAAGAGATGCATATCGGCCTGTCCGCGGGGAGACCGCGGTGACGAGAAGTTCATAAGGCGGGCGCGCCTCTGAAGGGGAGGGGGAGACGCCGCAGTAATATCGCCGCCGGCGCCCCCCCCCCCCTCCTAGACCGAGCGGCTAGTCGCGTGACGAGGGAGCTGCTCTGCAGGGCACATCCGTCTCGTCGCGCCGAGAGATGAGTTTCCCCCGCGAGCACCCCGCAGCTAATGCGCTCCGCAAGTCCGCAGCTCCCCGGATTGAAATTTCACGCGCGAGTCTATGCCCGCGCTTCTTGAAAGGAAAAAAAAAAAAAAAAAATTCCCTGCCGGCGGAAAAAAGAAAGATTATATATTTTAACTTCGCCTGGTTTACAGACTCTCGAGTTGGCGACAGATTTCAATCTTAAAAAAAAAAAAATTGCTACAACTGATTTGGAAGCACTAAAATTTCTTAAGTCTCATTTTGTGTTTAAAGCAAAAGATATATATATATATATAAAACGTTTGCATATAATTTTCTCGTCACTGATTTTTTTTTTGTGTTTTTGAATTTTTTTTTCATTTAACTAGGCTTTTATAAAAATATTTTTCTGTGAAGAAATCTCATGTTAAATCTGCAATGGCAGCTAGTTTCATTCGTAGGATAAACTGTTGAGAAACGAGATCTTAAAGACACTCACGAACACAATGTTTTAATAAATCTATATTTACGTGGCGTGTCTGGAAAGTAAGTAGGTACCGTTTGGTCATTAAAAAAAACTAACACATGAAAATACTTCCAACTGGTAGAGCGTTGCGAAAAGTGCTTGGAACTGAAAAGCGACTAACACTTTCAATAAAACCTTTTCTTCGTGAGTTTATTTATTTTTTTAATGACCAAACTGTTCTTACTTTGCGGACACTCCTTGTACTTGTACATATTGTCGCGGGTTGAAATTTTGCAGGGTTGTTGAAATCAAATTTAGGGACTTTACTGACGGGACTCTGGGCTGGCTGCTCTGTTCACTCGTCAGCGCAAGTGGCGTGACCATGTAATTGGGGCACGGGGCCGGCGCGGCGCGCTGCGGGCTTGCAGAATTTTGTTTGTTTGTTTGGCCGCGCGCTGGCGCAGCCACGGGCCGCAGTTACTGGGGCGCGCTGTCGTAACAAGCCGCGCGGTGTGGCCTGCACATTGGGGTAGAGGGGGGGTAGTCTTCCCAGATGTTCTAGTTAGTTGTTTAGTAAATTTGACTTCAATAACGAGCTTTTGTTATGCTAGGCGCGGCAGGGCGCGCGAATTTAAGCGCAAGTGATTGGTGACTCGGGGCTCACTCAGGCGGAGGCTATGCGTCTCACCTGTGGTCACGAGTTGTTAGTTCGTTCGTGATGTAGGAATTCAGGCTCACTCAGGCGGAGGCTATGCGTCTCACCTGTGGTCACGAGTTGTTAGTTCGTTCGTGATGTAGGAATTCAAGCTTTCGGGCGGAAGCTATGGTCGACGCCAGAGGCCACGAGTCGTTTAATTTAAGTTAGGTCATAATGTAGTCGTCAAGCTTTCGGGCGGAGGCTATGGCCCTCGTCAGGGGTCACGCGTCATAGTTTTTAAAATGTAATGTTCGTTCGGGATTTCAAGGGCAGGAGAGGCCCCTACGTTATTTTTTTAAAGTAATCGATCAAGAAAGGCTTTTCGGAAAATGTGAGTATGGACTTATCTTTGTTTTAATTTTAAGTATTAATTATGATTTGAGGTATTCGGAAGGACTAGGGAAGTGTTTAGTGAAGTTCTCTCATTCTCTCTCTTGTAAGGTCGTTCAATCGTTAAGGAAGTAAAGAGATTATTGTTTTAAATTGTAATCCCGCTATTTAAATGTTCTTTAAAATGATGTTGAGTATTTGACTTTAAGAATAAAATAATTTTAATTAAGTATTATGTTATTTTGCAAAATCTCCTTAGTTCAGCTCTCACCAGACATCCTGTACGGGATGACGAACCTATGATCCTAGGTACAGTAAAGTATTTTATGAAGTTAAGACTAGTTGATGCCAAGCGAGTTGTTTCTATGTAAAGAGCTACGATTCTCGCCCCCCCCTCTGAAGGTGGATCGTGATAGAAATGGTGGTGGCACCGGCTAGGTGCCACGTGACAGAAATGGTAGAGTTCGCCGGATAGGTTCTATTTCTGGAGAGAGAGAGAGGTAGATTTTTATGTTTATTATTAAGTTAGTTTCAGCTTCTGATAGCAGGTTATTAAGAGTTTACTTGAGGAGAGGATTACGGAATTTTAGTCTATAGTGGAGGAAGTCTTTGAGATTTTTTTTTGACGTAACAGATGTTTATTTGAGGATACTTGTAAGGATAAAGTTTATAGTGATAAGTTGTTTTAAGTCGTTGAATTTATTGTAGATTTATATCGGGGATTATTACGTGAGGAGAATACGTTATAAGTTAAATGCTTATTAGAGATAATGCAAGTGGTTTAATTTAATTGAAATTAATTTTAAGATTGTAGGTTAAGAGAGTTAAAATTTAAAATAAAGTTTTTTTCGTAAATAGGAATTATTTTCAAGTGAAGTTTGTTTTGTTGTCGTGCGCGTAGGAGACGAGACGTACGAATTAAATCAGTCGAGGGAAGGATAAACGTTAGAAAGGAATTAAAGAGAAAACGAGAGTTTATGTAAAAGAGAGTTATAGAATTTATAGTGATGTTTTGTTTTAATTAGAAAAATGTTGAGAGTTGTTTCAGAACGACACGTCAGTGGACGTGGCAGAGTGAACACGTGACGGGGAGGTGCTGAGACCTAGCGGAGAACGGAGGAACCGCAAGCGAGGGTTGGCGCACCTGATGGAATTCGGTGACGTCACGGGCTCATACGGAGACGTGGACAGGCCGTGACCTTGTTTTGATCAGCTGTACGGTAACTTAGCGATAAGAAAATAGACTATTGGTTAAATAAATTTAAATTTAAGTGTGTTTTAGGAGAAGAGGAACTTTCAGTATGTAAGTAATTTAATTTAAGAAGTGTATGATGTATAGGCTAGAAGTGTTTCGTTGTAAGTTGTTTATGTTTTTGTTAGTTAAATTCTACCTCGGTTTTAAAAATATTTTTTTGGGATTTGTAAACATTATTAAGGAGGTACACTATAAAATCGATAAGCATTGAGAAAACTGGGAAGGCTAGATTTTGTGTGTAGAGGGAATTTACTCCAAAAGAACAGAGAGACAAAATTAATGTTTTCATTAGGGCGAGGGACCCTAAGGTGAGGCGTTGTGTCCCTGGGAAGAAAGGGAATTGTAGCGCAGACCATAGGAGATGGGCTGACTACGGAATTAAGGGTCAGGAGAATCCTGAGAGTTGTGAGTAGTTTGGGGCAGGAGTTCCCCATGGTAGTACCGAAGTGGCTATCCTGTATGGGATAGGGTACCATTTCAATGAAGTTTGTTGGTGGGGTTAGAGCCCCCTGTGTAGTGGGCCTATAGCAGATAGGCACTACAGTGAAATTTTTGGTTATTTTGTGAGGTAAATTCCCTGGAGGTTAAGTAAGATTGGATTCAGTTAGGAAGGAGGGAAATGAGAAACATTGCTGTAGAGAGTTAGTGTACTTGCCTAATGTGAAATTGAATTTTACTAAATTAATTTAGGAGAAAGTTTTGTTCGGTAAATAAATAATAATGGAAGATAGCTAGATAATTAATTAATTTTTTTGAGTAAGGTGTTTTAAGTAATGAAATAAAATAATGTGAAGAAGTTTGAATAATTGGGGAGGAATTTCTTTAAGAGTTTAGATAATTGTTTTTGAATTTATTGAGATATTCAGCCAGTGGAGTTTGAGTATGAGAGATACAGTGAGATTTCAAGGAAATTGGTTGTTTATTAATTAGGACGAATGAGATTTTATGATTTAGAGTCAGTAAGCATAGTTAAATTTACGACATAATATTTGTTGACAGTTTACAGTTATTAAGGAGAAAACAGAGTAATCTATTTATTTTTATTTTAAGGGTTTGAAGATAAGATTATGAATTTTTTTTTTGAAAGTTTCTTGGGCATGTTTGAATAATTTTTATTTGGATTTTAAGAATTTACAGAGAAAATTTAATTGATTTACATTAGTTTGGAAGTATGGAGGTTTAGTGTTCGATTAGCCCTAACTTGATGGTCGGATCTCAAAAGAATGCCGTAAAACCGATAGCCAATTGAGAGGAATGCGGTAGGCGCTTGTGTAGAGAGGGGTTGTGGGAAAACTCCTTGGGACTGATGGCAGATCAGGGGCCCTAAATAGTGTGTGATGCTGTAAAACCAGTGCAGGGAAAGCCTGGTATGCTTAAATTTTTGGGCACAGGTTATGTAAACCTGGGGTTCCATGGGATTTAGTCATGTTAGCTGCTGTGAGACATTAAGAGTTCCAGGCTCCATAGTAAAGTCAATGTAAATTTTTGTTTTCTTAAAATAATAAATTTGTTTTTAATTTTTTTTGAGATATTTGATTTGTAACAGTGAATACAGACCCCGAGGAATAAGAGTTGTCATGCTGTGAGAGGAGAAGGTGGTAGGCCTAAAAGGGTACAGGCACCACAGAGGTTATGTGCATTGCATAATTTAAATATAAGGAAACTTGAGAATTTGAAATTTTGTTGTTGGGTTGTACACCCATAAGAAGAGTATAGGCAGAATTTTTATTGTTATGAGATGTCTAATTTAATTGAAAAGAAGAAAGTTTAAAGATGCAAGGTAACATTATTATTGTAATAATTGAAAGAGATTAAGAGGTAGAGAGAAATAGGCAGTTTTTGTTTGTAAGTACTAAAGTTTACATATAGAAATTTAGTAACTAAGAATGAATAATAAGTTAAGTCTAGTGTAAAAGTTTTTTTTAAGTTTGTTAAGTTAAGAGTCACAAGTAAATTTTTTTTTAGAGAGAATGTCTTTGATAGGAAGTATTAGAAACTTATGGGAATTTTAGGGTAACATAAATAATGTAGGTAATGAATAATAAATATATGGTAGGTCTTAAGTTAAGATTAACATTTGAAGCAGAATTTAATTAAGAAGAAGGAAAATAAATAGGCCTAATGAAAAGAACAAAAAAAGGATTTTATGGTAAAGCATTTTTTTTAAGTAATAAACAATGAATAATAATGTTGTTTCAGGGTAATGTGTACTAATAATACAATTTTTTTTTAGGACCAAAGAACAGGAATTATGTAATTTAAATTAACATGTATTTTTGAAACTGTTACAGATTCCTTAAGATGAGCTGAGCAGCAGTCCAGTTTACAAGATGACAAGAGTTCGAGAGACAAGATACAAGATCACTGAAACAAGAGCCAAGACTGAAGATTCAAGAGAAGAGAAAGCTGGCAGCCATGGACTTACAAGTGGAGATTAATAAGGTCATGTAAAGTTTTATTTTTTTTTATGGAAGACAGTAACTGGAGTTTTTTTTTTGTTATAAACATTATTTACAGAACTTTTTAGGTTATAGTAATGTGATGGAACTAGTGAGTTGTGGTAGCTGTCAAAAAGAACTAATACCTTAAGTTTAATTTTTAAAGTTAATTTTCTTAATTTACAGAGGGATTAGTAGTTTTTTTTAAACCTTATTTAGGTTGGAATTTAAATACAATAGCTTATTATAAATGTGTACGAACAGTTCAAGTTCACAGTACTGATAGGTAGGTCAGATGATCTTATTGATTTTGATGATTTGTTGTTTTGAGTTGATTTTTAAGTGTTGTGAATTAGACAATGAAATAGTTCTGAAAACTTAAATTATTTCAAGCTAAGAAATAGTAAAGTTAATTGTAACTCAAAGGACACCAGAATTTAATTTTTTTTTGAATTAGTAATGTTTGAAAATTTTATACTTTACAAGAAAGGTTATAAACAAACAGATCGGATGGAACAAGGATGCAGTAAATCACAATTTCATTTAGAATTATTGATTTGCTTTTGAGGTTATGAAGGAAAAGTAGCTATAATTTAAAAATTTGAATAAAAATGGTTTTTTTTTAATTTGTTTGAAATAGAAAATTTAAAAGTTAATTAGTCATGATCTAGGTGGGTGATGGGGTGGGAATTGGCCACTCTTTTTCCCTATAACCTCCCTAACATGGCCTTCTATTACATCTAACAGAAAAAAAAAAAGAAGAAAAAGAAGACTTATTATTAGTTAGAATGTTTTTTTATGAAGATACCTGATGAACTTTTACTGTTTGGAAGAATAGAAGCAAGGTTAGTCAGATATTTTTACTCAGAAGAAGAAGAAGATAAAGCAGTTCTATGACTCGACAAGCCAGAGATTGGTGTTTCCCCTCTGCGCTTCTATTGACTACGTTGTTTACTCTCATGGGATAGCTGGTTCGGCACCATGGAGAGAGATTGGTGGGCATTGTGGTTGCCCCCAGAAGAAAAGAAGAGTAGAAGAGGTTATGGGTGGGTCATGTGAACTGACCTTCAACCCAGTTACTTCGTGGGGACTATTTGCTGTATAGAGAAGATCAAGACTCAAGAGTTAGGGAAAATCATTGGAGGTCATGTTTCCCTTCCTTAAGTTTTTCCTATCAAATTATTTGCCTGATTAGATTATGCTAAGGGTGGGATACTTTATGTTAGCAGTTGAATTAATTAATTTTATTTTTTTGTGTGTTTGCATCCTTGCCCATCGATTGCAGTTTAGTAGTTAGTTTTGTATTTGTCAGGCGTGATGGTAATGCCTGTTGATGATGTTTCAGAATTGTAATCTGTTCGTGATGAGGATGGCACAACTCCGAAGCAGATGTGGGGAGAAGTTGTGAGCTGCCCTGGAAGCCAGTCCAGTAGCTGTTGGAGTTGAGTGGTGTTTGCTGATGGCCAGCCCAGGGAGCTACTCTTCTCGACAACACTGACTTCGAGGAGTTGCACCAACCTTCACGAGATAAGAGTTTAATTAATTGAAACACTGTAAGGACACTTAATTTTTTTTGAAGAACGAAAGAAGTATGGTAATAAACGGAAACCGAAAAAAAAAAATAATAATAATTATCAAGAATTTGCACATTGTTTAACGAATACTGAGAAACTAAGAACAGTAATTTAATTTGTAAAGAGAGCTTCACTAACAGAACAATTTTTTTAGAATTGAGAACTCGAGCCTCTGAAGGTTCCTGTGAGAACAAACCAGATAAAAGTTTTACATTTAATTTTATGAATACTTGTTGTTTTAAAATAAATCTTATGCAGAATCTAGATGTATGTTCAGACAGCAAGGAACTAAGAAAATTATTATTTTTGTGAAATGAGGAATTTATAGTTATGGTTTAATGGAAAAAGACAATTTGTAATTTTGAGGTAGCTCGATGGGGCTCGAGCTCTGTGAGGGGAGGGTTATGTCGCGGGTTGAAATTTTGCAGGGTTGTTGAAATCAAATTTAGGGACTTTACTGACGGGACTCTGGGCTGGCTGCTCTGTTCACTCGTCAGCGCAAGTGGCGTGACCATGTAATTGGGGCACGGGGCCGGCGCGGCGCGCTGCGGGCTTGCAGAATTTTGTTTGTTTGTTTGGCCGCGCGCTGGCGCAGCCACGGGCCGCAGTTACTGGGGCGCGCTGTCGTAACAAGCCGCGCGGTGTGGCCTGCACATTGGGGTAGAGGGGGGGTAGTCTTCCCAGATGTTCTAGTTAGTTGTTTAGTAAATTTGACTTCAATAACGAGCTTTTGTTATGCTAGGCGCGGCAGGGCGCGCGAATTTAAGCGCAAGTGATTGGTGACTCGGGGCTCACTCAGGCGGAGGCTATGCGTCTCACCTGTGGTCACGAGTTGTTAGTTCGTTCGTGATGTAGGAATTCAGGCTCACTCAGGCGGAGGCTATGCGTCTCACCTGTGGTCACGAGTTGTTAGTTCGTTCGTGATGTAGGAATTCAAGCTTTCGGGCGGAAGCTATGGTCGACGCCAGAGGCCACGAGTCGTTTAATTTAAGTTAGGTCATAATGTAGTCGTCAAGCTTTCGGGCGGAGGCTATGGCCCTCGTCAGGGGTCACGCGTCATAGTTTTTAAAATGTAATGTTCGTTCGGGATTTCAAGGGCAGGAGAGGCCCCTACGTTATTTTTTTAAAGTAATCGATCAAGAAAGGCTTTTCGGAAAATGTGAGTATGGACTTATCTTTGTTTTAATTTTAAGTATTAATTATGATTTGAGGTATTCGGAAGGACTAGGGAAGTGTTTAGTGAAGTTCTCTCATTCTCTCTCTTGTAAGGTCGTTCAATCGTTAAGGAAGTAAAGAGATTATTGTTTTAAATTGTAATCCCGCTATTTAAATGTTCTTTAAAATGATGTTGAGTATTTGACTTTAAGAATAAAATAATTTTAATTAAGTATTATGTTATTTTGCAAAATCTCCTTAGTTCAGCTCTCACCAGACATCCTGTACGGGATGACGAACCTATGATCCTAGGTACAGTAAAGTATTTTATGAAGTTAAGACTAGTTGATGCCAAGCGAGTTGTTTCTATGTAAAGAGCTACGATTCTCGCCCCCCCCTCTGAAGGTGGATCGTGACAGAAATGGCGGTGGCACCGGCTAGGTGCACGTGACAATATATTTTAGTTTTGTCGTGTTATTTCGCCTCAGGCACTTCTAACTAGGTCAGTTTTATCTTCCACTATGCATCCTTCACGTTCATGACGGTCTCGTTTCTGTTCAAAAACAGCAACTGTTGAGAGCTCTGCCTCTACGTTCGCTCCAACGATTAAAATCTCAAGAGTGTCGTTGAGTGAGTTAAGAATGAATTAACACTGTCTGATTCCGCCGTCCCCTGAATCTATTCCCGGCTCGGTGGCCAGGGGGAACGTCTGTTGATGATTACCGAATAAATTGCGAGGACTGGCTCGGATTGGAACTGCGCAAGCGGACCCGAGGAAGCTGATTAGGTAAACTCCACAAGATTAGTTTCGGGAACTTCGCAGAGCGACCAAACAAGTTGCGTGCCGCCAGACATTTGCATTGTTCCGCGTCATCTTGTCTCGAGGAGAAGCAGGGCAGGTGGTGGTGGGGGTGGTGACTCGGAGAGGATCGTTATCAATTATCTGCCATCTCGCCTCAAGGTCGCTGCCCCTGGAAGGGTTAGAACCACCCCACCTCGCGTTTCCCACCTCCCCCACGTCATCAGGGGCATTCTCGCCTTTCCAGTCGAGATCACGAGATCACCCCTCCCCCCCTTTTCTCATCGTCCGTTAACAAGGCTCGGTTAATGAAGCTCCTCGCTCTAGACAGGTCGCCTATGCCACAGGGGAACCAATGAGGGCGGTGGATTGGATCAAGGAGCATAGAAGTAAACAGAGATCTCACTCCCAGGTTAAAAATAATTCTTTTTTTTCTCTCTCTCTATCTCTCTCTTTCTAATCGTCCACAAAAGATTGTGACCTTACCAACGACACAACATAAAATCAACAGAAATTTAGTTTTGTCCCGAAACTTGCAGAATTCCACGAGTTCAGGAAAGTTTGAGACATTTAAACTTTTTTAATAAAATATAGCCTGATTTGTGTTTCCAATTCTTAATGCTCATGGCAAAAAAAATGAGAGATTTTCACAAGATTTTATTACAGGCCCAAGTTTTTTTAATTCTTTGGTGATTTTAAACTAAGAATCTCAGGTTAATATAGTTGTTTCACTATATATATATATATATATATATATATATATATATATATATATAATTTCGGACGAAAGTTGTAGATAATATTTTTAGGTTTAATAATAAAAAGGAATTAATTTAATAGTTAACAAGGTACGGATTTTATGTTTTCTTTATATCTACCTCTTTTTTCCAACCCCTTGCAGCAATGTTTCGTCTTATAAAAAATTGTTTCAGACAAAGGTTTTAGATAAAAAAATATAATATTTACATACCCTTTGGAAGAATTCGACGGTGTGACTACGAACAGATATATGATTTTTTTGTCCTCCAAACCTTTTTTTCCATCCCTTGCAGTTATGGTTAGTCGTATCAAAAAAAATGTTTAGACATACGTTGTTTGGTATTTTCTGTACGAGTTATAAACAGATGTGATATTCATCATATTATGGAAGTTATAGCGATTTTTCGGTTTTTCAAAAAAAAAAAAAAACTTTCCCCATTTCTACCCCTTTGGTCGGATATTGCCTATTAACGAACTCGACAGAGATTTTCTATTATTATATTTCATATATCAGTTCGGAAGATATTTCTGAAAATTTGCGGCAGTTATCGTGTACCTAAAATTGTGATATATATACATATATATACATATATATAGGGGCCTATATAAACTTTTGTTTTGACGATGGTTTTGGGGTTTATGATTCATGAAACATAAAAAAAACTATAAAAAGGTTTTTCCGGAAGTCATACCATAGTCACGGCTATCTACCTATTAAAAAAAAGAACACCAATCTGAAGGTCTAACATATGATTTTTTGCGCCTTTATTTAAAAACATTTATTAAATGGTTTCCTCAACACTTAAATGTATTAAAAGTCAAAATAAACATATTGTTACGATTTACTGCGGGTTCGTAAAATATAGCCCAATTAAAGATTTTTATCACACACAGTTTTATTTATAGCCACGATTTACTTTACTAGCTAATAATCTAAAAATGCCAATTAATCAATTGTACTTAAAAAAATGTTGCTTCCTCCAGTCACTCGTTTCTCACAATCCACACACCTAGCTGGGCCGCTCCTCTGGCGCAACTCTCGCCGCAGCACCCCTCGTGGTCCTCCGTCGCAGGACTCCGTTGCCGCACTCCACCGCCGCCGTCGCACTTCCCCTTCGCCGAGATCCCACTCGACGCCTCGCTCGGAACTTCGCTCGGGACTCCACCGCACCCGCGGCACTATCGCCCAGAAACGTCGCCGCGGGAAAACTCCCGACTCCACTCACTCACTCAGTCACTCCCTGCCCTGGAACCTTCGTCCAAGGACTTCGCCACTCTGCCGCACCCGCGGCACTATCGCCCCGGAAACTCCGCCGCGGGAAGGCTGCCGCCTGAACTCTCTCTCTCTCTCTCTCTCTCTCTACTCCACTGACCCCCCTGCCCTGACGTCCTCGGGCATATATATAGGCCCCGGCGCAATTCCAGAACTCACGAGAGCGGCCGGGGCCAGTCGCGTCATTCCGAGCCGTCCCGACGGCAGAAATCTCTCGAAAACACGTGTCGGCGGCTCGCGTAACTCCGCAGCTGTCAGGTTTCGGATGTCAAACTAACAGTGCTGCGCGGGGGGAGCGGAGGGCTGGAGAGAGATAAAGCGGAGACCCAGGTGCGCACGGTACATCTCATGTTGCGGCGGAATGTGGTGCAGCCCAGCTAGCTCTGCACCTGCGCGTGACGTGGCCTTGCTAACGTTCGTAACAATATTTATTATTATATAAAGTCAAATTTCTGTTTGTATACAAGTCATATTATCAAAACACATTTATAAATTAACTTGGAATGTGATTGAAATTACGATGTTGGTACACACACTTAATAGTTTTAGAACAATAAGCACACCATAGGCCCTATATAGTGACAGCCCCTCTCCCCTTCCCCACACCACCTTCCATGGTGTAGGATACACATTTGGTTTCCGGTGACAAAGTCATGGTAAATGAGGATTGTGGGGGGGGGGGGAAGAGGTAACCCGAGACGGCTCTTCAGAAGGGTCGGGTTGGAGGGGGAAACAGCCTTGAACCGAATTCCCAGAACCCCCCATCCCTTCTCTCTCCCCCATCCACGCCAGGGAGCCATGCGGCCAGGTCCAAAAACAGCTTAACTTGATACTAATTAGCGTCGGCCCGCCCCGGGCCGCAACCTGACTGCGAGTTCGGTTAACAACGACAGAAGTTCATCACAGGACAATCAGTGCCCCACTCTCCCCCTCCCCTCCCCTCCTCTAGGCCTGTTCTCCTCACTCGAGGGCGGAACAATGTCTCTGCGCCGCTTCTCGTTATATGGCTTCTGATATTTCCTGTTTTCGCACACGATTTTAAATAAATTCCTGGTATAACCACAATTAATTACTTAGAGAATATTTTTTTTTTCTCTCTCTTCAAAACAGGTCCTAATGTAATGGTTATTATGAACGCAGAGGAAATATTTTTTTTTGTACTGAAATCATGAAACCATGAACACAACCTTGCGTTAACCGTTCGTATGTGGCCTCCGTCTGAAAAGCTTTTATTTAAAATAAATAATAGATAAATTTAATGAAAACTAGGTTTTCGCAAAACTGTATACCACGTGAGTTCATGCTTCCGGTGTGTGCTGGAACTGGTACATTGTCTTGTTCGTCCATAAAAAAAAAGAAACAAATTATTGTTAAGTAGAAATTTTTTTTATTATAAATAATCAATGTGGTTATACTATGAATTTATTTACAATCTTGGACAAAAATATCAAATATTAGAAGTAAAATAATTTTAATACTACCGAATTTATTAACATTTACCGACATAATATTTATGAAATTGGTTTGCTTGAAGGCCTATTCGTGTATATTTTCTTATGCAGATCATTTTTACTTGTTTATTAGCCGTAAAATATTGTCAGCAGACACGTGTTTTAAAGGTAATTTTGCGAGATGTAAAAATGTCTCGCGGCTGATAATAATTGTGAACACTATTGTAACCTTTTTCCTTTTTTTTTTTTTTTTGTATGATAGACGGTAGTTTGTGAATATTTGGTAACAGAATATGCAAGGAAACGTCAATAAAATAAATTTGTAGGAATTTTCTTTGAATATTTGACAAGAAAATGAAACAATCTACGTGGCATTTGAGACCAAACGTACAACAAGCAGTAACAATTTCCAAGCCGTATTTCCGACAACGATTTGCTCGAATGATACGGGGAGCGGAAGCCAAGCGAGAAGTCCTATTTCTTCCCTTCCTCTTTTTCCTATTTCTATATATTCTCTTATTCTTCCTTCTATATTTTTACCTCGAACCCTCTTCTTCCTATCTCTTTCTTCCTCGTCCTCCCTTTCTCCTCTCTTTTCTTCCTCATCTCTCTATAACTTCCTCTCTCTCATTCTCCTCTCTCTCTCTCTTCCTCATCTCTCTCTAACTTCCTCTCTCTCATTCTCCTCTCTCTCTCTTCCTCATCTCTCTCTATGTCGCAACGGACACGTCGGGGGCCGCTAATGAGGCGAGGATCCGGGTTCGACTCAGGGGCATGCCTTGTCTGAATCCACGAGCAGGGTGCTTATTCTAAGTTTATCGTTTGTCGTTGCCTATCGATAGAGGCCTGAAAAATTCGCGGGTTCATTTCGTGTTATGATAAAATTCAAATAATTATACCTTAGTGCTGCTTATGTCATTGGTTCACTGTTAATCTGGAGGGCTGAGTGCCAATTAGAGACCCTCACTCATAGAAGTGTCGAATCACAGGCCACCCAGTCGAGACGACTCACAAGTAAACAGCCGATGAACAGTTGGCATTTGCCCGAGTGTGTAGAGGATATTGGAATCTATCCTGGAGGTCATTAAACCCGCGATATTTTCCGGTCTCTACCTATCGATTATTGTCCGTTCTCGACAGTTTTGTATTCTATGTTTTTTTTTTCTGTGACTCTATTCTCGATGTATTAAATTTTTACAAACTATATTTTCGTAACGAGAGTGTACAATCTGTCGTCCATTTCCTTTGGCAGTTTTCATGCTTATTTTCTGCTTGCACACTGTTCATAATTAAGATCACACGCGTGATCATTCACAGCTTGAAAACAACGTTTAGTTTGAATCTTGTTAGTGAATTTGTGTCTCGTCAACCATTGAAAGAGATATAGTGTACTTAATTTACTTGAAAATCTCATAATTAATAGTAATGATAAGATAATGAAATATTCAACCAACGCGGCGTGTAAGACCATGGCTTAAGCCATTGGCGTTATTATTGGATGATTTTAATTTGTAAAATTTCTTAAATTCCTACACCATCAAAATTCATATTTAGTTTTTTAAAAAAAATCTATATTTCTTGTTCGTGGCTTAAGTTTCGCTCAGGTGTGTAAGCTATTGTAATGTAGTGACACAATAAAGACCTATCGGCTCACGTCTTCAGTTAGATATTTCCCTTGTGATTGAGGAACTATTGTGAATTGTGTTTTCGCTGTTAGCGACCATATAAAGTTCATTTATCAAAAAAAAAAAAAGTTACATGATTAATGGAAATTCACGTTGGGAATCCATATCGAGAATTTTGGCAAGAGGCGTGCGAAACGATTCAAAGTTTCCCTGGTTGTGGATTCGATATCGTATAATCGATTATAGTTGGTGTTTTTTTATGTACAACTAATAAATGTTTGTGGACAGAATACAATAACCAAAGATCATAATAATGTAACAATAGTAATGTTAACTTTAGAAATTTTACTTGTGTTCGTGAGTTGTTAATTTTCTTCATCTGTAAGAATTTTTTATTACTCCTGACACCTGTTAATAATACGTGATCTAAGTTCGTGAACTGCGATTTCATAAATTTTCTTCTAACAAACACGGGACCTTGCTCTTTCTCAGAATATACATTTTCCCCATTCTTAATTTATAGGAGTTTACATTATCCAGAGTTGGCTTTCTGTATCCTTCAGTTCCGATAAAGTATTTTGCATGAACAACAAAAACTTTATTGGCTTATCTCTATATTTGGTTGGCCAAACATAATCAACGTGTTCTTTGTCAGTTTTCATCCAGACGAGAATTTATTTTATTATCTCTAGGATACATTTATTTAGCACTACTCAAACAACCGATTGGTTGACTTAAAGGATTTTCTCTCTCTCGCAGCGTTTTTGCCACCATATTTAAACGTACATTGTTCAAACAGTACATGCTGAAGAATATATGTTTTATTTTTTGTAAACATGAACAAAAAAAAAGAGAAATATTATTTTTATTTCTAACAATATATGTTCTGCTCTATCAACTTAGCTAGCTCCGTGAAAATGTGAATTTTAACAAGTAGTAGAAGATGCATCGCAAGCTGAGAGTTTATTTAGAACAGAACTATCAAAAGTGTTCAAGTAACAAACTATAACAATTACTAGCCAAAAAAGCATTAATTATCCACAGTTTACAATACTTCGAATTCAGTGGAATGTTTCAATTAATGTTTATTACTTAACTAATGAGTTTTATAAGTACAATAAAATTATACATAAATGTTTATCTGAATCGCTGTGCCATGTTGCTCTTGGCTCGCTCTGGAAGAACAATATCTGCAACAGAAAGTCTGCTAAATAATTCCAATCAAGAACCACTTATTTTCTACAACTTTCCCCCCTTTTATTTCGTTCCATTCCTCAAGCGCCAATGTTAAAACCCGTTTCATTAATTGCATCTTTTCTCATCCTCTCTTTCTTCCGTTTAAGTTTCCCATCGAGTTTCCCATCGGGATTCTTTTGTTTTATCCGCTTCAGGGAAAAATTTTTTTTGTCCTTTGCCAGAGCCTACTTGAAATGTTTTACGATGTGCGTTGTTTTTAAACGTCAATAATGTCATAACTCACATTCTTCACGTTTTTTTTTACTCGTCCTTCACTCAGGATACAGTAATTTCGTTTATTTATGCGCAATAACATTCGCGTAGAATATTAAATTTCACTGCTTCGTGAAAAATGCTAGCTTGAGGGAAATACCAAACCTAACTCAAAAATATGCGTGGGTACGACATTGCGATTTGCAGACGAAGGAAAACAATCTTAGTGTACCAAATAAAAAAGGTAATAACTAAAAACAACGATTAATTTATTTACAGAAAAATATGCTACAGCCTAACTTATAACCAACACACAGATGTTAGAACTTTGAAGTTCATAGAAGATAATTTGCAAGTGTGCTTTAGGTTAACCATGTTTTTTTTTTCATGGTGAAAATGCAATCGAAGTTCGTCGATAGAATTCTTCTGACTCAGTATCTGTACGTGCATATTATTGTTTCACGTTAGAGGTGGACAAACTTTATATACTTATTGAAGGCCAGTCTCAAAAAAAAATTTGGCAGCTCAAGTTTAATCTTTTTTTTTTTTAAGTATCTACAACAAATTACAATAGATTTTATGCATTATATTGGTGAAATAACAGCTCTCCCCCATAGAAATGGAAAAATACAATTTACAAACGATACGTTTTTGAAGTTATACTTCTTTAGGCACGGTATGGAAAAAAAAATGATGAGAGTAAATTTTTCCGATGCGCGCACCACGCAACGAAATTTTCACAAGACTACATACAAATTAAAAGGCCACAAACAAAATAAAAGGTTGCATGCAAAATAAAAGGCAACATAAAAATAAAAATTATATATGTCTTTTTGAATCTAATAATTACTCTAGTGTTTGTTATTCAATACTGGTCCATATCGTTAAAAAAAACCTTTATTTATTGTAAATATTAGTGATATAAATTGTGTTTGGAAACATTTTCAAGTGTATTTTCAAGTACATTTATATAAGTGAGGTTATGTTCCCACATGTATAATTTAATTGCGTTGTAAATCATATTATTATTACATTATTTCATAAATAATTAAAAGTAATAAATTAGTACAAAAATTCAGAATATTTATTAATTTTCATTACTAATTAAAATTTATTTCGTTTATTTTATTAAATTAAATACTTATTCACTATAGTGTTTATATTCATATTTAATTCTGAGTATTAACTTAATATTTTTTTAAATTTTATTGAAATTTTACTTTATTAATCGTATATATGTCACTCTTTTTTTGTTATTTTATTTATATTATTTATTTGAATGACAAACTAAAGTTAGTTTCTCATTACGCCAAGTAAGTTGAACTTCTAACGCTCGTACATAAGTACACGCACCCCATTTTTTTGTGACACTGTGTTATAATGTTTATTTCAGTTAATTGGACAGTGGATAAGTGGTTGGCTGTTAATCCGTAGCTCTGTCGGGCCTAAGTGTGGGCGCCAACTCCGACGCACCGGCCAACGGAATGCCTTTCAACATCCCGGTGGCGTGGTGAAGCATCATTATCCAATCAGGGCCCTAACCACGCTACACGGAGCGAATAGGGAATCGCCCATAATAGGCCGTAGCGAATCAGACTCGCCGGCCATTCAACAGAGCACCGTGCATCCAATCAGGCCGCCTTTCAGTTCTGTGGGCTGTCTGTCTGTTTGACGACCACTTGTCAGGCACCCAGTGAGCGGTCTACTTGTGTGTGATATTTGTTCCGTACGTTTCTTTAATAGCAAAGCAATGGACAGTTATCGACTGATGTGAAACATGTTTTTTTTTCTTGTAAGGAGAATAATACATTTATTTGCAGCTTAAGTAGATATATGATTTTATTGTACATTTGGAAATTATTTACAAACTTTTCTTCCATATATTTTTTTAAAAATCTATTCACATACACCCACGTAATAAAAATCTCACTTGACTTAGACCCCACAAAGGTTAATGATGTTAGAAAATTGAATACCAAGAATGAATTATGAGGACTCAGTTAAATATTTATCATAGGCGTGCTTATACATGGTAAATTCACAATAAAAAACGTAATTTTGAAAACATCTATACCAATTGTTTCATAGCTAAAAATTTTACGTGGCCGTAGCAACAGATAAAATCAACATATACTGAGATAAATGTTCAAAATGATCGATTATACATGCAATTTAAAAAATAATATATCGTTTCAACCTTGGTATTGTGGATTTTCATTTTCCACCGCAGTTAAAATTGTGGAAGGGTATGTGGAATAAAGTCAAGCACTCTTTCACGGGTCAGTTGTGGAAGGTTCCTCAGGTATGGCTACCTGCCAGATATTACAGAGTCATCAACGTGTTTTTATTCATACAAACTTAAATGGAGACGTTTTCTATCAAACACTACTACATTTAGTAATTTTAAAGCCTCCTTTGTCGAAAGGTTTAACAGAACTGTGCGCACCAAGATGTGGTGAAAGTTCACGTATAACGAAAATTACAAGTGGCTGGATATCTTGCCGAAACCAATAAGTGAATGCAAATCCCCGATGCATTCTACCACGAAAAATGAAGCCTAAAGACCTGAAGGACGATCACTTGCTTTGAACATTGTTTTCCAACACGAAGAAGAAAGATCCACGAAAGCCATTGTGCGGATCTCCAAGTAGAAAGGCGTCTTCGAGAAAGGTTTCAATGCGAGCTGGAGTCCCGAACTTTTCCGAGTGAAACATGTTCGTGAATCAGGGCCTAGGACCCACTACCTCGAAGATTTGGACCACAAGCCAATTCGTGGCGTCTTTTATGCCGAAGAGTACAGCCTACGATGTATCCCGATACGTAATTGGTGGATAAGAATCTCAAACGAAGAAATGTACGATCCTACGTCTAATAGTTAGGTTTCCCACCTCGCTTTAATTCGTGGTTAGCAGACGTATAAATCGCGATACGCCTAGTAATATCCTTATAGTGGAGTAGAAAATAAGTAATACATTTCTTATTTGAAAACTTGTTTTTTCTCGAATCTCTTTGTTTGTAATTTTAATTTAATTACCTGTTTTGCAACTATCAGGCATCGAACTAAGTACTAAATTCGATTGAATCAATCATTATTTTAACAATTATGTTATTACGAATTTTGGAATTTTCCCCGAATTTTTAGCTAAAAATTATATATTTTCAAGATGGTGGCTCATACGGCTGACAAGTTGGCGGGTGCCTTGGCAATAAATAATTACTCTACTCTATTGGTTTAAATTAAACTACTATGGTGACAGTACTTTCTAAGAAATGAAAACAAAAAGTCGGATCCAATATGGCGGCCTCCAGTAGACGAAAAAAATATGGCCGCCATGACGTCATACTGGCTTATGTAATATCTGCCTTGTAATTAGTGGTAGGAGGTCAGTCTGACGGATGCTTCCGTGGAGGAAGGATCCGTCGCCATTTTTAGTCGAATGACCTCGCCAGGTTCGAACGCAGTTACTTTTTATAAATTTTATGTTAAAAATTTAATCAATTTTTTTAATGATTTTAACATTTTTTTTCATTTTTATAGCTTAAAAATACGGATTGGTAAGATGGACAAATTAAAAAATGGTAGAATGGAGTTTTTTATATTAAAATTGGTCTAGATAATATTTATAAATATTAAAATTTTTACCAAAAAACTACGGAGTTTCAATATGGTGGAACGAAAATTGCAACGGTTAAGTCATAATTTTAATATGGCGGCCGTAACTAAAATTAAATGTTCGGGGATTGGGGCGCTCGATTTTAAGACAGCGAAATTCATTATGGCAACTGAGGCCAAAGGTCAAGGTCAAATGTCGTCATCCAAATTGGCCGCCATGTCATAATCTAAGATGGTGACCGTAACGAAAAGTGCAACGGTGACGTCATCATTAAAGTGGCATATGTGACGTCTCAATTCAAGATGGCTGACGACAACTCGCACTTCTCCCTAAGCCCTGCCGCCGAAAAGTCATTCCTATACTACTGCAGTTAAATCAAACTTCGGAATAATAATGTTGCTAACGTTGTTTGAACATGACTGTGACTTTAAACCAAATATTTTAAATTTTCCTGGGGGTAATAAAATTGAATTAGGAAGAGAGAAACGATGCCAACATTTATGTTTGAAGCTGACTGTAAAATGAGTTGCGGTGCAGACTCGCAGAACAAAACTTTTATTTTTTTTTTTTTTTCGTTGGAGAGGTGAGCTTTTATTTGTCCAGTTTACGTGCAGCTACTTTTATTGGACGGTTTACTGCCGCCAGCTGCCATCTCAGGTAACTCTGTAACTCGAGATGGGCAGTCCTTTATTACGTCAGCGAGAGCGCGCAAAAGTGCCGAAGGGGGGGGGGGGGGATTTGTTTTACTTCTCTACAGTGCGTTCTACAATTAAAGTATTTTTTTACCACTTCGAGCATTTATGGAAACCGATGTATACAAGTAAATATGCCCACTGCATTCTCAATCTCGTAGTTAGTGCACATGACCACAAATTTTTTATTTAATTCGATTTTTCTAAGGTAAAAGTTGGAAAACAAATCACTAAGAGGCAACATGAGCGATGAAAAAAATACGACCTCGAAAAAAACTGAATACGCCATTATTTGAGCAATTACGTATTATAAAACCAAGCGTATCTTGCATTTTAAAACGATACATACATGTAGTGAGTTTCAATTGTTAAAATTGTGAGAAAATTTTAGGAATTGAGCAGAAGTGTTTGTTGTAATGTAACTCTCAAAATTTTTCGAGTTCGAATCATTCTTACTTATATATTGTTGCAGATTTGTTGGGCTGGCGTGAAAAGTGATAAAATTGCAAGTCATCATGTCGCCGCAGAATAATTAGCTAATTTTCTGTTTTGCTTTACAAACTTCAATTTTTTTTTACACCAATTTCACTGATTACGTTTTCCAGTTGGTATCTAAGATCTCCGTGCGAAATAACTAAAAAAAGATTTCGGGGCCTGCTTTCTGCATGATCGAGTGCTGATCACTTAATAAACATTTATGTTCCTAGAAATATTTGTGTTGTCTGCATGGCTGAAGATTGTCGTCGCTCGCCCGGAAAATACTTGTGGCCTGCCCGCTGGTAGGTAATTGGAATCAATTTGCACTCCCACTCCTTTGAGAGGCGCGCTGGTCGAGTTTGTAAACAATTCGGAACATCTCTCCTCCCTGGGCGTCTGGGCACCGAATTCTTGGAAGTTGAGCGTTAACCATATCTCGAGGAAATAGTCCGCATTCCGTGGTCCGCCAGTCCTTTGCCGCTGGGAGCCGGCTGAACGCGACACGAGGACAGGCGTCAGGACAAAGCTGCCGGAGGTCACGTGACAGATTAACCTTGTTCTGCTTTGGAAAGGAAACCCTTAGCGTTTCACGCATTCAGGCGAACACACAGAGCCTTCTGAGCTCAGAGACGACCATGAGAGTATTCGTCAGAGGAGGGATCCACCGAAATTCTAAGAAATACTAAAACCAAACCAAACATTCTCAACAAATTTCTATTCCTCCCCTTTCCCAGAAGTGAAATTCTGCGTACGTGCTTGGCATTGGTGACGAGAAGTGTCGCCGTATGGGTAGAGACCTGCAAAATTCGCTGATTCATTTCGTGATATGCTACAATTTTAAATAATTATACCTTAGCGCTGCTTCTACCACTGGTTCACTGTTAATCTGGAGTAATGAGGGCCAATTAGAGACCCTCGCTCAAAGAAGCGTCGAATCACAGACACTCAGTCGAGACGACACACAAGTAAGCAACCAATGAACAGGTGGCATTTGCCCGAGTGTGTAGAGTGTAGTAGAGTCTATCCTGGAGATCACTGAATCCACGAGTTTTGCAGGTCTCTACGTATGGGACATGTTTTCTTCGCTACAGATTGTTCCCTTGTAACTGGCGGTCGTTTGCCAGAGAAGCCACTGCCCTGTTTGGCCGGGCCGTTCATGTAACGTTTGCTTCGTCATTGGATGGTTACGATTGACGTGCTGCCAGCAAACATTTACCTGAAATAACACCCACCCACACAGTCAATGCTACAAAATTTTAACACACTGCTGGTCTGTAATTTTTTTTCGCGATAAATTCATAATCGGTACTGGGGAAAAAAAAATGCGCGGTTGCAATGACCTCTAGGATAGACTCCCCGATACTTTGTGTAGGCCTATTCGGAAAAAAAAAATTACACCTGCTCATTGTTTACTGGCCCGTGACACCTGTTAACTAACATGCTCGTAATTCGATACTTTCTTCGTTGGGGATTACTCATCGGCTCAAGAGTCCTTCTAAACATCTGCGATCACAGAAACAGCTAATAATTAAAAGTGTTTGAATTCTAGTCTGTAGAGAAATGAAACCACGAAATTTTTCAGGTCTCTATCCTGTACCTACATACTCGGGGGATTATTTAAAAACTGAGTTAGACTCCTCACTCCTATTCATGGGATACTCAAGAAGTCTTCCACCATTTGTGGAAGAGACAATATCACTCTTTGACTCCAATGACACAGATACCACACTACTAGACCAGAATAGTTCTGGTATTCATTTTGCAACTGTGTTTGTTGTGTCACGGTCCATGCGGAGTTTTTTACGTCATTAGCAAGTCAGTCGATCGCTGAAATGTTTTAACATTAAGCTACATTAAAATTTAAAATTGGTTGTTGTTATTTACGTTTTTTCTGAATATACGTAGATATCAACACTCAAAATGGATCATTGTACGACCAACTGTCAACAGGTGGTTCTAGCAGTAAATTTATTCGGATACTAATCCATCCTTTAGAAATGCGTCCTCTACATCGTGATTGCATTTGCTAAGGGATGCAGGGATGTGTGTGCTACGGATGCATCACTGTGTACTCGGATACAGCTTAAAGTAAGTAAAATTTTTTGGTTTGTCTGTTGTATATGGATATGCGTTTTTATAAAATATTACTCTAATATTTACAGCTTGATTAAATTTATGTGCGTGAAGTCCGTGAAGACGCCGGCCATATCTGCTGGCGCAGTGTCGATCCGAGATCACTGCTACGAACCCACTCGGGAGTCGCTTCGCGTCGAAGTTCCCAATGATCTTCGCTCAGAGCTAACAGCACGATGGTGCAACAGGAAATATGGTTCAACGATGATCAACCCATAGGGACCGGAAAAATTCGCGGATTCAATGACCTCTAGGATATCCTCCATTATCCTCTGCACATCTCAAGTAAACACGCGTGTTCACTGGGTACTGAATTGTGAGGCGTCTCCACTGGGTAGCTTGTGATTCGACGCTTCTTTGGTCGATAGTCTCTCATTGTCCCAGAGAGCGCCAGTTAAACTGCGAGCCAAAAGCAGAACCAGCAGAATCGTACACATGTTTGAATTTCAGCCTATCACGAAATGAATCCGCGAATTTTTCCGGTCTCTATCAAACCAGCTTATGACTAGAGACCTGAAAAATTCGCGGGTTGATTTCGCGATAGGCTAGAATACAAATACATTTGCCTTTTATGCTGCTTCAGTGATTGGGACACAGTTTATCTGAAGGACTCTGGACCAATGAAAAACGCCCGACAAAAGAAGTATCGAATCACAAGCTTCCCAGTTAACACGTGTCACGAGTCAGTAGCCAATCAGCAAGGTGTAATCTGCACAAGTACATAGAGGATCATGGAGTCTATCCTTGAGGTCATTGAAAATGCGAATTTTTCCGGTCCCCACTTATGACTTGAGAACACGCTTGGACTCTTGGGGTGCGACTGGCCGCTAGTGAACCTGTTCCACAGCACCCGCTGCCAGCAGACCTCGAGGGCCGAATACCAGGCTTCGACGTCGAACCCCAGGGCCCGCGCGGGAGAACCGGGTGGGTGGCGGACCCAGTGGCAGCAGCCAATGAGCAGGCGACACTTGCCCGAAACCTTCAGAGGACTGTAGAGTCTATCCTACAGGTCACCCCTTCCCCCCCCCCCCAAAAAAAAGGTTTATTTAAATGTATATCGGCCTACCATCGGCTGAAGATCAACGAAAACATCTCAAAGCAACAACCTTCCAATCACAAGAGCAGAAGATTCACGAACTGGTATATTTGAAAGGGCAGCATGGTAGTAAAATATGTCGCAAAATGACACGGCCTGTAGATATAAACACTCTGACTCATTTGTCCACGAACTGCTCAGTGGAACGTATGTTTATCCAAACATGAAGTCCTGAATGTGAAGAAAATATAATTACATACCCTCTACACAGTATTTTGTCAATCTTCACCCTTCTAAATACTTTTCGGTGAAACAAAATACTTTTTTAAGTGTCCAATAAGTTGCTTATTTGTGACAATTTAAGTTTGGTGTTATTAATTTTAAGAATATACATTTATTTTGTTGTTACCACAAAATATTTAAAATGACGTGTATTTACAGCATATGTTGCGAGGGACACAACATTTTTTTTTTATTCAATGCGAATATCCCTGCGCTTAGAAGTACAGACGCCGAGAGAAACGGAACAGTGCCTGGCGCGTGAACGAGAACGTCGAAGCAGGAAAATGGCGCATGGAGGGGGCTCAGGGGGTGGCAGAGGTTAGGTCGAAAAGGGTTGACGAATCCTCGGAATTCCACGCCTGTCTGCGGGGAAGGATCCGAGTGTTCATTTAGGGCAATTACTCCTTGCGGCACAAAACGATCAGAGAGAGAGAGACGGAGAGAGAGAGAGAGAGAGAGAAGAGAGAAGAGAGAGAGAATAGAGGTGTCGACAACGTTCGAGTCGCTCATTGTGTTTAGAACAGGGACAGTTAAGGCTCGGGCACACAAGCTGAGTTTCTTATTCCATTTTTGTGTCATTATGGCCTTACATCCAGAATAATTTATATAACCACATATTGGTATGAAAAAAAAAACTTTATCACTCATAAAAAATTAAAAAAATAAAAATTACAAATTTCAGCATATTAAAATTATTTATTAAATTATACTCAAAACATTATTTTCAACCAAATATTAAAACGTGGGTTTTATGTCATCGTTTCTTGAACCCAAAAAGAGTTCAGTAAAATACATTCTTTCTAATTCTGTCACAAGCTACGTTTGATGCAAATTAGTTTCAATATTTTTTTTTTAAAGAAATACGAAAACGAAATCGCAGAAAATTTTCTCACATATTTGTTGTGTCAATATATTCCGGGTGTGAACATACTGTTTTAGCCAAACATTGTATACGGAAAACAATGATTAAATCATGATCTATACGTACAATTAAACTTATGTATACAATATCAGATAATTTGTTTTAGATTATAGCTTTAATTATGCGGGGTGATATTTCTACGGTTGTTACATTATGTTCCTGTCATAACGACTATTTAAGGGATATTACTGTAATTTAGCCAGGAAAGATCTCTTGAATTTAACTTTTCGTTGCTTATTGTATTACTAAATGTTATTCTTCTAGCGAGAAATGTAAGTTATGAAAATTTGCGCCATTTCCCGCTGTTGGTCAACACGTGAACGTCGAAAAGAGCGAGGGAAATCGAGGGCAAAGCTCGGGAACAGTGGTTCAGACAACAGCAGTGCCGAGAACACGGACGTGTTGGAGCCATGCCGGCGGGGAGTGGCTGAGGGGAGGGTGCTGATCGCCCGCTCCGCAAACAGACCCCCTCCCCTGCATCCGGCGAGGGGGGTGAACGCGCCCTCAGGGGAGGACCCAGCGACGCAGGGCGCATCTCGACGCCAGCCGCACTTGTTCGCGTGATGAGGTTAAGGACGTGCCGAGCGCGCGGATTGGTTCCCGGCGAAAGAGTCCAGAGCAGGGACACGTGTCAACCGACCAGTCGGAGCCCCGCTGTACCAGCACAGTTACACTGTTACACTGTTACACCATTCCGTTACGCACACAGCTTTAAAAGCCAAGAAATAGTTTGTAACACTACAGCAAAAAAGACTGTAACTTTGTACAACACGTGGATAGGGACCGGAAAAATTCGCGGATTCAATGACCTCTAGGATAGCCTCCATTATCCTCTGCACATCTCAAGTAAACACGCGTGTTCATTGGGTACTGAATTGTGAGGCGTCTCTACTGGGTAGCTCGTGATTCGACGCTTCTTTGGTCGACAGTCTCTCATTGGCCCAGAGAGCTCCAGTTAAACTGCGAGCCAATAGCAGAACCAGCAGAGTTGTACACAGTTGTACACAGCTGTACACAGCCTATCACGAAATGAATCCGCGAATTTTACCGGTCTCTACACATGGATATGGACTTGGGGGTCAAGTATTTGTCACGAAAAAAAAATATCTGAACGCCTATTAGACTGCAACAAGGTGTACCCGCACAAGCGGTTTCTTCCTTGCGATTGGCAGCCGTCTGCGAGAGAAGTAGTCGCCTTATTTCACCGAGCCATTCAGGGTGCGTTTGCTTCTCCACTGAATTACTGTGATTGGTGCTGTAACAATCGACATGTAACTGGAAGAAACTAACCCAGTCACGAAACATGGACAATGTTACAGTGTTTAAACTTTCAGGTAGTCTCGGGATATTTTTAGCGAAATGTTCATGCCCCTATGGATGGCTATGAACGAACGATTGTTAAAGGTGAACAATCTATCAGTGCTCGTCGACGAACCTTTAGTAGGTACTAACGTATTCTCAGCAAGAGACA
This sequence comes from Bacillus rossius redtenbacheri, assembly GCF_032445375.1. Taxonomy (NCBI): domain Eukaryota; kingdom Metazoa; phylum Arthropoda; class Insecta; order Phasmatodea; family Bacillidae; genus Bacillus; species Bacillus rossius. Next base: position 36,645,707 of record NW_026962011.1, read on the forward strand.
GTTCTCAACTGCGCTGATAAATAATATGGAAGTTCTTGCTCTGCGAAAACGCCCATTTTCGCTCTGCTACGCCAGGTCAAGGAGTTTTAAAAAGGCTGCAATTTTTCCTTGAATCTTCTATCTCTTTTCTTCTCGTTCATTTGTCTTGATCTCTGACTCTCTCTCTGTCTCTCTCTTCGCGGCAGCCAAGCGCGCGGCAGAGAGAGAGAGAGAGAGAGAGAGAGAGAGAGAGACGAGGTGCGGTCATTCATCAGCGCTCCTCGGTCCTGCGCGACTAATTACTCGTGCTTGGGGAACTGTAAACATCTCGGCCTCCCTCCTTCAACCTCCTGCAACCTCCTGCAACCTCCTGCAACCTCCTCCCACACACACCCTCTCTCTCTCTCTTCGCCCTGCCGGGTTTCACTTGGCTTCCGGCAGGATAATCGCGCGCCTCGGCGATGTCTCTCGGAACTCCGCGAGGACAGAGAGAGAGAGAGAGAGAGAGAGAGAGACAGAGGTTATGGATCAACCCAGCGTCGAGCTTCGCGGCCTCCACATTCCTAACGGCTTTATCAACACAACAGGGCACACACACGTGAGGGAGAGAGAGAGAGATAGAAATGTCGGGGCGCGAGCGAGCGAGCGACGTAGCACAGCAAGAGCGGCGCGCGAGTCGCTACCCAGAGCTCTTTCCCCGGGGTAATTGCTTCCGCGATTGCGGGCGGAGTTGACGACGGAAAGAGAGAGAGAGAGAGACGCACGCGTGCCTGCAGCTGTTGCCCCGCCCGCAAACACGCGATGCTCAGATGTTGAATTAGGCCCGCGCGCCCCACGTCCGGATTTTCCGAGGGTACATGTTTCCACACTTACCCCCCCCCCCTTTTTCTCTTCTCTTCCCCCAAACAGCTTACTTGATTAAGGATGTTCGAAAACTCAATTCCTCCCTCTTTAACGTGGTCGCACACAATGTGAAGAGGCCGGGGGAGGGGGAACATTGAGAACTATTGGCTGCTGCGCAATGCGCCAGTGGAGGCGGAGAGGAAGTCGAACGCGGGCCAATCACCGAGCAAAGAAAGGAGCCGGAGAACGCGCACTCCATCAACGCCGATTTCGACGCGTTGTTCACCCCTTCCCCATTTCCCGCTAAAGGGCCGGGTGCGGCGCAGGGAAACAGCCGGCATTAGTGTCTCTCCAGTGTTGTTACACGCTAAATGCTGTGTCGTATAGTCACAACAAAGTAAGAAATTGCTAGAGACCTGCAAAATTAGCGTGTCAGGATAGACTGCGCATACCCCTGTACACTCGGGCAAATAACGCAAGTTCATTGGCTGCCGGCTTGTAAGTCGTCTTAGCTGGTTTGTCTGTGATTCGATCCTTCTTTGGTTGAGGGTTTATAACTGGTTGAGATTCGTCCAGATGAACAGTAAGTCAATAACAAAATTATCTAAGAGGTATATGTGTTTGAATTCTAGCCTATCACCGAATGAATCCGCGAATTTTGCAGGTCTCTAGAAATTACATTTTCGACCAGCCAACAAGCCAGCAGTGTTGTCATGTAACCCGAGACTCGTAAATGTAGTCATGCGATTATTATTATTATTATTATTATTATTATTATTTTCGTTCTTGGACTTGTGTCATGTTTGGTTAATTAATTTTTTTATTTATTCCCCGACAGTTTATGAACTGTTGCTAAAGCAATTTTTGAAGTAATGATTGTCAGAAATAAAGTACATTCGTAAGATAAACGATGGGGAAGCAAATATTTAAATAAGAGTGTACATTGTGTTAAAATAAAACGGTATTTTATTTAGAATGAAAGGTTAATATTTAATAAACACGTACTTGACGCTTTAAGTTATGAATTTGTCGTTTTTACACGTCATTAAAGTTATAGCAGGACGCAAGATATTGCTTTCCAATTTTAAAGTTAACTGTATGGAATTCATTTTAATATATTTAGATACAATCATGTATTTCGGTTTGAAAACAAGACCATGAGTTACACTAATAATTAGATACCTGCAAAATTCGCGGATTCATTCGGTGATAGGCTAGAATTCAAACACATATACCTCTTAGATAATTTTGCTATTGGCTTACTGTTCATCTGGACGAATCTCAACCAGTTATAAACCCTCAACCAAAGCAGGATCGAATCACAGACAAACCAGCTGAGACGACTTACAAGTCGGCAGCCAATGAACTTGCGTTATTTGCCCGAGTGTACAGGGGTGTGTGCAGTCTATCCTGAAGGCCATCGAAACAGAGAATTTTTCAGGTCTCTACTAATAATAACAGTTTTATTTGCTAGAACTGAGATAAACTGCGTATACATGAAAACCAAAAATGTTTAAGTAGCTTGGAACATAATTTAAATATGTAAATATATAGCCAAACTGCCATCATGGATTTGTATTTTTGTGTCAGTATTTTAAATATTTTGTATTTATTTACTACCATTTTTAATTAAAAAATTTATTTTCTATCTGAAAAATAATTCTTAAAAATCAATTTTAATTTATCTTTCTAGCTATTACCTACATACCATGTTTTTCGTACGCTAAATTTATAGGAACAGGAATTACGATTGCTTTCGGAGTGCTGATTGCAGTACTGTACCTGTCTTACATGAAGTATTTTTTATGCACTCTGAAGTTTGGTCTGGTTCATTGGAATAAAACATTTCCAAGGAGCCGTCGTTTTGTATTTTACCTACATAGCGTCTTTAAAACTAGCTGCAAGAAAGCATTTACAAACCATTTCGTGCTTGCGATATCGTTGCGAATAGTGTTAAAGAAACTTTTAATAGTTTAAATTGCTCTAAATCAACGGAATTTGGCTGAAACTTGGTTAAACTTGTCCACTCAGATTTATAGTGGAAATAACTGATGTACCAGTCAGTAACAACCCTTTGCAGAACTTATTGTCATGATAATTTCACTGATTAAAGTAACTGATTCAGTTCATTCTTTAAATTGATTAAAATAATATCTCGGACATACGCCATCGCTTATTCACGCTGGTTGGTCATAGAAAAAAAAACACATCAGAAACGAAGAACAAGATATTATCAGCTGATGCCGGATTTTACATGCTTAAAAACACAGATATTTCTGTGAATTGGATTTAAGGTAAATAAATGCAGCACAGACGGACACAATACGTTGGCGGCAAGACATTTTCAAACAGAACAATAAATACGGAAAGAGCCACAACTCCGGAGAACGAGGTTGTATACACCACGGTCCTTTGTGTTGGCGTGTCTCGTCCTCTCAGTGAAGCTCGCGGCGGCCTGCGAACTAACGGCGCTAGTAGTAGTTGAACCCACAATTAACATTGTTCAATAGACATTCTGTAAATAATATATTATTCCTAATTCCTTCTCGACTTTGGAAATTTCTTCCCAGATTAATACTTATTTATTTTTATGCGTTTAGGTGCTTGGTAAAAGCCTAACTTGTACCGTTTCCTTAAAATTTTTCCGCATTTTTCAGTTGAAGTCGTGAGAGAGAATATCTCGCTCTTATATTGCGTCTCGTTGTAATAAAGGTTACGGCTCAAAATTTTTCAAATTTTTTTTCTCCTTTTTATACGTGCCTAAGAATCCAGTTAAAAGAAAGTTGAAATCTTACATTTGAAGGCTTTCTGGATAAAAAAAAATTTGAAAGAATGACATTAGCTTGAATATTAAAATGTTTAGTAAACGAATATATTTGATTTAAATACGCAATTAACATTCAGAAAATTCTATCCTATGGGCGATCCCAGTTTATTATCAACACTCCAACTTTTAACTGATATTTGCGGCAAAAAAGCTCACAAATAAATTTAAAATCATACACTGTAACCGATGTATAAACTTAACTGAGCTTTAAAAAAAATATATGCCCACTTTAATACGAAACTCCAATTTAACACTAAGCTAATGGGCTCAACTACCTAGCGCCGTTAGTTCGCAGGTCACCCATTATCTTCACGTAGCGGACGGAGAAAGTAGGTAAGTTGCCAGACCTATCTACATGACCGTGGTCTACTCGTGTGACACTTGTCATCAGCTTGTTCTCAACGTTTTTATATATTGTATTTGTTGTCCATTTCTGAGGTTTTTTCTACGACAACCACTTTAAACCAACAATGTATTATCTCCAAGATATTATGTTAAGTAAAACGTATTCCATTCTAAAGTGTAAATAATGTTTTAATTTTATGAAAAGACAGTTTCCATGTTAAGTCCACGGCATAATTCTCGCCCGAAAAAAAAAGCAACCGGTGGGTATTTTTCTTAGAAAGCTTTTAACTATTTTTAAAAGTAAATTCAATTAAAGGCGAGAGTAAAGTTCCGCCGTGTTTGACTCTGTGTGCGCCGGAAACGGATGTCGGAGGGAGTGGCGCTCAGATTTATGGAAGCATTAAACTGCTCTCTAGTTCTAGAGCTGCTGGGTACATTCTGGCGAAGAACTGGTGGCTACATCGCGTTTGTTCTTCAGACAAAATTAAATAGTAGTCATTGCGCGATGCTTAAAAATCAACAGTTGTTTTCCCCAAAAAAAAAAAAGAGATTAAAATGGTTGTTAAAAAATTGGTTGTCTGTAAAGTCGGTTTACGGACGATAGTTTAACGCGTGACAACGTCATAACAAAACATTGATGAAATGATTGCATACTTTTATGAATAAAATTGAATCATTTTTATTGAATTTTCACTATTTTGTATGGATACAAAGAAGGAGTGAAATGAAATCTACAATTTAATTGATAAATTTACTTTTATTTGCACTCATTAATTCAAATATGTTTATTACTTTAACGAAGAGATTATTTTAACTATAACTTTTATACATGTTTGCTATTTAACTTCTTCCAATCTGTGTTATTCTGTTAAGGATACGACGATGATAGGAAAAGTAGGAAACGAATGGGAGTGTTTCAAGTTTAATGTGCCTCGAAAAAGTCAAATCGATGGTTGTTCCAATCGAGTGGAAGAGATATAGATGCGGCGCAAGCGTACAATGAGCGCAACGGGACACAACGTAACGGGACAATGTGCGTTACGGGACACTTTTTCGTGCGTGCAGCCAGCGTTCATCGATTTATTAGACGTTGTCACGTCAAAAAACTGCAGCATTGTGACATCAAGAATTAATTACACGCTGTCCTAATACGATTGCTTGGTTTTTGGTTTATAAAAAAGTTCTTAATTGGGTCCACCTTAACATTTTGCCATGTTTACTACGATCTACTCAGGCTCTGAAATGTTTCGATAGTGAAGTAAACAGCACTGTTTATTAAGGCTCCGTTTAGTGGTGTACACGTTTCTTAAATTGGTGATTTATTCCTCTGCGTTACAAAACCTTCAAACACTTTTATTGACGCGTTGATACGATAAACGTAAAATGAGTTTAAACTATGCCCTCTAATGAGTCAATAAGCTTCACTGCATGCATTTTTTATATAGAAAAATATATTTTTTTAAATTGAAACATCCACGTTTAATTTTTGACCAGATATTATATCTCAACGTAGATTCAACCGAATATTCGGATGGCACAGAGAGAAATTTTTTTTTTTTGGCTAACTATAGGTATTTTAGTTCTGCTAAAGATGCACAATGCTTGGGTGTGACAAATTCGTTTTTCTAGATTTCTGATAAGTTGTATAACCTTACGCGATCGTGTACCGGCAAGTTTTTTTTTTTAATTTATATTTTAGGTATGCACGTTCGTAAAAGGAACACTGTTTTGATAGGGTTTCCGTGCACGGCCAGATGGTCTCCCTCGCCTGCAGTGTTCGAGGCCGAAGCTAGGCCAGGGGCGAGACGGGGCAGCGAGGCGCGCGCCGGCCACTCTGGTATTCTCTCAGATTTCCCCCGAGGGCGCGGGGGGCAGCGGCTACCGAGACACGAGACGAGCATCCTCGTCCTGAGAGCAGAGGTCAGCGGGTCCAGCGGCCGTGGTCGGCCCCACCCCACGATACACACCGACCATCGTTATTCCTCGCCTCTGGGCCCGACTGCCGAGACCCCTAGCCTCTGCGTCCGACTATCGAGACAGCTAGACTTCGTGTCCGAATATCGATATTTCTAGCCTCTGTGTCAGACTATCGAGATTTCTAGTCTCTGTGCCCGAATATAGAGACCTCTAGCCTCTGTGTCTGACTATCGAGACATCTAGCCTATGTGTCTGACTATCGAGACCTCTAGCCTCTGTGCCCAAGAATTGAGAAGTTTTGTTTCTGTGCAGTTTCCCTCCCCCCCCCCCCCCCCCCACACACACACACACACACCGTATCCTGTGCCCGACTGTGAAGGCAATTTGTGTTCTGCCCGACTATATAGACATCTACCATCTGCTTAACTATCGAAACATCTGTTCTTTATGACGTATGCTACAATGTCAGTAATGGTTAATGATTGGGAGGAGAAGTACTTGTTGAATATTTCAATCCGAAATTTGCACCCTTACAATTTACAAACAAAAGCAAACTGCACATGAAAATATTATTTTTTTTTGTCCGGGCTGTTTAACCGCACATGTTCAATGTGTCAATATCTATTGCTCTGGTGTTTTTGTGCTTAGATACAAGCATTATTATATTTCATTCACTATGTGACAAAACACAACGCTGTGTGAAACATTTATCGTCAGGCACATAAAATTGTTGAAAGGATTCGGTTATCACATCCGCACAATTTCCCGTTTTCGCACAATCTCGTGTGTTTGTCTTTGAGAAAAGGGAATAACACCATAATCCTTATAAACGAGCGGTACACTTTATTGCAGATCACGGGTAATGACAAAAATTTAAGGCACTACACAACCTGTTCGAGGCGAAGCGTTCGCTTTTTTTTTTGTGCAGGCGGGTGCTAACCTGTACGCGCGTGGCTTGGAAACTCATTTCGTTCAAGGGGCACGTTTCAAGTTTGGGAAGGGGGGGTTGGGGCGATGAACTGCCGTCGGTAGTGTATAATCCATGAAGGGGGGAAGAGGGAGGCACTGATGAAGACACCTGCTGCTACCGTGCGCGGAGGGCTCCAGGGAGTGGGAGGTGGTTGGGGGAGCGGTGGGGAGAAAATGACGTGTCATGATAACTGACGTTAATCCCTCCTCCTGCTCTTTCAACCTCCCCCAGAACCGCCCCTGACTCCCTACTTTGATTCCTCCCTCCCCGCTTCGACACGGCGACGCGGAGTTGCCGCCGCGTGCCGTCAGGGCGCTCCACCGTCGCCGGGGAGGGTTGGCGGCGCGTGAGGGGAGGGGACCGGGGCACGCTCGCCGGCCGGCGGGCCTCAGTCGTGCGGTGACCGTCCGTGGGGGCGGAGTGTCGGGTCGTCGCTGCGCGCCTGGGGTCTCCGCGGGGGGTGGGGAGGGGCGCAAGGCGTCGCCTCGCGTGGCGGGAATGCCGGTGCAGCGAGGCGGTTCCGTCGTGGTGCTTCCGGCTCCGCGCTCAGGTTGTACTGCGCAGTTGTTTGTGTCGCATGCCTGCCGCCTTGTTTACATGTCTTTCCCTAGAAGAAAAAAACACGCGTTCCTGTAGTTATAACAGTGCTCTTATAACATTACTGGTCTGAAGCAACTAGTGAGTTACTTAGCTGAGAAATTTCACTGTTATAATACTAAATGTGTTTAAAACAAATCCACTAAATATCAGTTTTGCACTTTATATAGAATGAAATTAATTAAAAACTTGAATTAACGACTTTTGTAAATCTTTTGAAATGAAAACGAAATCATGGATTATAACATAGTCTTTGTGTGTTAGTGAAATAATGCAACTTGCACAGACCAATGTATTGTTTCAAATATATTGTTTTAAAGTTATATTTTCATAAATTTCCTGTCGTTTACGTTGTGTAGCTTACAATATCAGTATCTGCAAATTATTTATTTATCCATGCTACGTTGCTTAAGTTTTTGAAAAAAAATTAAAAACGATTTTTATCTATAAAATCCAAATCATAAGCAGTGATACATTTTATATTACTTTAGAATCATTTTTTAAAATACATATTTCAGAATTTACGATGTGTAGGTAGGTGAAAAATATTTTTTCTTTGTATCATAGACTTAAAATTATTAGCGTTACATTGCAAAATCAAAATTTACATCAGGCTGTAAACGTGAGAGATTACCATTAAACCAATTTCCCGATAGTGTGTTCAACAACAGTAGAGCTTTGTGGCGGTTTCATTTGTCCAATTACGAAAATGAGTTTGCAGCCAAACAAATAGATTGCTTTCTAAATGCCATATTACACATGACAACCCTCCTTTGAAACGCTAACATTCATTATTAAGGTTGGCGTCATATTTATACATCACGGCAGTAAATTTGCAAACGCGTCATTTTAATGCGAAACCCCGCAACAATGCACGTTTCCGGGAGAATATTTCTCGTATGTTGGTATTCCGTTAATGGATGGGGGAATTAAATAAACACATTCTATCTCTTTGTGCGTCATTAATCAAATGTTTTGCCCACCAATATTCGAACGTTCGTTCACCCAGGTGAAGTGGATTTGTTTTCACGCGAAAATTTCTATATAGTTTTTTAAAATTCTTGTGAAAAGGATGTCAGTGGACCTAAGAAGTACCATAGTTGACGACAGCATGACTCAAAATGCAAAGCCGTTATTGGCGTTGTAGGGGTCAGCCTACCTGTCTTACAGCCCTGAGATCTTGTGTTAGTAAAGGTGCACTAACTTTATTACGGAAGGCAACCCCATAAAGGATACGCCTAAGTGGAAAATGTTAATATTGCATAAAAAATAGATTGCGAACTATGTGTGAGTTTTCGTCGGCCGGTAAGATTAGAAACACATTTCGCATGTGAAGGAGCGACAGCAAAGCGTGGTTGCTAGTTTCAGTTAGCTTCTTACGAAGATAAGTAACTCCAAGTAGGTAATAGGTAATGGCACAGAAAAGCCACCGAAAAACTTGAATATTAACTGCTTCTTGGCACCTTTGAATATAATTGATTTAAAGAGAACTAAGAGTCATTAAATGCACTTGACGCGCTTAAGTGTCTTTTAAGTATGGATAAAAGAGAAAAAATTTAAATTATTGTGAATTATTTAATTTTTTATTATTTAAATTACGTAAACAGCTTGCCTCAATAATGACCGGGACCTTCGAATCAGGAAACATAACAAAGATACTTGCTGCAATTTTTAAAAATCAACATTTTTCTCTAGTTAAATGGCTTAATATTATTGTTGCGTCACTTGATACCTTTATGTCGCCATTTTAACCCGCGCATACTGTCTACTTAAAAAAAAGAACTTTCGAAGTTACGCAAAACAAGTATTCAGGAGTGTCGATAAGACTTTGTGAAGTATACGTTTCGCCCCAAAAGAAGAGCGCCTACCATATGGCGACTGATCTCTCCCAACGAACCAACGAACGAGAAGGCTATTAGAGAGGGCCGGTTGTAAGATGACAGGAGCAGGACGCCACGGGAGAACACGGAGGAAACCCTTGCCATCGCCATTCCCGGCGGGCGCCAATCCAAGAGTGGACGCGACGAGGGTCAAGTCCACATCTGCGTGGTGATTGGCTGCCGTACCGTGCCCTCAGCGTTTCCAAACGATTCCAACTAATGCTAGCGTGAGATGCACAAGAGCAAAACAGAATATGTATCTTCTTATTCGGGAAGGAAGGTTAAATTTTTGTTACATTAACTCTTAGCCATGGCTGGATAAATAAACAGCTACATAAAAAAGTTCATGAATTTAGTCATTGAAGAATACAGCCGTTATTTATTTGATGTTATACAATATAGGGAACATTATAGTTCAAATACACTGCATTTATGTCTAACGGAAGGCTTTCGTAGCATGGATTTGTGTGTATGTTATAAGTTAATTTATGGCTAAATAAGTGAAGACATGGTAGAAAATGTAGCAGGCTTAAGTTGGTTTTTTTTGTTCCCTTGGATGGCAAAGAGAGAATTTACAAAAGCTAGCCGGGAAAGTGTTTAAGCATATTCTGATACAGTCTTCAAAAATAATAAAGAATATTATATAGGCATATGAATGCTATTAACTTGCATAAAGCCAACACTCAAGTCAACTTTGATTGAAACACTCTAGGTAGAGTTTGCTTGCACTGGCGAACGGTTGTTAGTAGATCACGTCTTGTCATTTAACTTCGTTGACTTGGATCTAATTTCGAAATAAGCGCTTCCCTCGCAAACATATATTGAGAGTAACATAACGCTCATAAACACCCAGTTCACATGTTTGAGTCCAAAAGAAAATACATTATTATTAAAAAAAAAAAAAAATTTGCACAAACTTGGCAAGAATTTCAAAACATATTAACACGTCAATGAGGCTCGCAGGCTTTCGTGGTCATTGTACATTCCAGCGGCATCGAAGTTGAAGAGTTAACTAACGTTTCGGTTGTTATGGAAGTTAGCTATCTTCAGTGTAAAATTTTCTGTGATCATACTAGCAAACCAAAGGACGATGATACTGCGATGTTAATATGTGTTTGCGAGAGAAACAACCATAAATGAGTTATCTATTTGTTGGTTTCTCATCCCTGAATATGCCTGCTGCAATGCAAAGAGAAACTTCGGTACAATCTACCACGCGGGTAAACCTCAAAAGATAACAATGTTTCGTTTTTTTATGACGTGGATTGAAAAAAAAATTTAAATCAGAGAACGATATTAATATTGCATGCATAGGAAACGGAAGGAAATTTCTGTGGTTTTCAAATCTCGCGCTGGTTGCTGTACTGCACGTTAGTCCGCATTTCCCCTGACCGCGCCTACACCCGCCCTACACTCTCCCGGACCTGTGCACAGCGACATAGTGAGGGGGGCGCAACTCCACATGAGGTATTTGTTTAATTAAGTAGGGTCAAGTGTCGGTCAACAGCCAGCGGCCATTTATAAATGGCGAGCGCATTATTTACAAACACACGCTCACGTGAACACGTACACACAGAGCTAGGTAGGACATAGAAAATGTTGGACGTGTAAAATGACAACTGTAATTTACATAATGCTCACAGCTGAAGAGGAAAAAAATAATAAATATTGAAAAACTATGCAAAAACATCAAATTTGGCTTAATTTATTTGTTAAAAAAAACTTTCATAAAAATATTAGAAAACGATATTCAAGTTAGAACTTGCATTTGATTTTCTAACGAATTGCTGAAAGGAGTTACATTTATAAACACACATAATTATTTAGACACGAAAATGATTTGATTGAATACACGAAATTTGAATACAAATTGTTAGTAAGACTACACAGAAAACATTAATATGACTGTGTTTCACAGTTGGACCATTTACACTTTTACAGTGTTTATTAAACATTACTACTATATATATACCTATATATAAATAATAATTTTAACCTAACAAAAACCTTATGCAATATAGAACACATTATAGTATTGCAATTGAACATAATCATTTTTTTTATCAGCTATCATTGCTTTAAACTACCCAGTTACGGGTGTGACACATTCAGTACCTACACCGAAGCAGTCAAAATTGAATTCAATGGTTCTCTGTTTTCCATTTATTTTTTGTGATTAAACTTAGACATGCAAAATAATTTAGTTAAGGTTACGGGTGTGACCAAGTGCAAAATAATACCTATTTTGACATACAATGAATGTAAACACAATTACTAAGCCTATAAGTGGAATTTTCGAATCACTTATTTCTCTAGTTACAGTTTTATTATCTTTCACAAACTTACATCTCTTATTCCAGAAGTCTTACGACTTAAAACGCCCCGATTATAAAATTCAAATAATTCCAGCATATTCTGCCTACATTCTTCCATCGGTTTATTCAATAAACATGGATATTATCATACTTATTCAAGGAACTTTTCCGTCGACAGGACTATTTAAAGCACAATACATAAAAATGCAAACGCAGAAGTAAGTACAGCCCAAATTGAGCGCGAAAACCATTTTTTTTTTAAATTTTATTTTCTGCGCATGCGCGAAGTCAGCGACGTTTAGAAAAAAAACGGCCAGGATCACCAACATAGCGAACACTGCTCGGTGTGGCCAGTGACACACGGGGTGTGCAGCTCGTGTGGCGAACAACGCGAACATATCGTCGCGAAATCTGGTGAGGCTAAGTCATCATCATCATCAACATCATCATCATCATCATCATAGGTCCAAAGATAAATACACCGTTCAGCCTGAATGCTGAACCCTCGTCACGCTCCTGACATTTATTTCTATAGCACAGATACTCGTTTCACAAGTTACTTTTTTTTTTTTTAATTTTTCACTACGCCCTGATCATTCTGTGCTCCGGGCAGGGAAATTAACGAGCCGAGCGGGGGAATGAAGGCAAGCGCGTCGCAGACTGGCTGTGGTTTGTTAGCGAGGGAGTGTATCGCCCGGAAAGGGGGGGGGGGGGAGGAGGTGTGGGTTCGGGGGTATCAGGGGCAAGATGACCGGCTAATTGCCGTGGCAACCACGCCGCCCCTGCATGATAAATGTTTCGGGCGTGCGCATGTTCGCAAATTAAGCCAGCAGCGGTGGCAACACTAGTCTTCCCCTACCACCTCCCCCCCTCGCCCCTTCGACCGTCCGGCTGCTCTCTTTTTCCATGCCCGAGCGAACCGGGTGGGGGTGTTTTTGGAAACCATTTGTTTCCCACGGATCGCCGCTGAAAATTCATGACTTTGATGTGGTCGCTGCTGCACACCCCACCCTCCTCCCACTACTCGGTTCCCCTGCTGACCCGCTCCAGTTCGACCGCCCTTGTAGCTCTTCAGCGGAGATTCCCCCCTTACCCCTAACCCTGCTTTGTTTATTCGCGCGAGGTTGTTAACAAATGCAGGACACGGAATAAATGTGAGCGGAGCCGTTTGAAGTCCGGCCGGCGCTGCGTGCTCCGCGCGGAAACAGCCGGAAACAGCCGGGAAAACCCGATCGCGCTTGGCCGCGGAAATGAGGCGGCCGTGAATGGCCGGGCTTTAAACGACAGGGTTTTCCACTTCAAGCCTCCACGCAAGCACGATATTTAGGGGGGGTTTAAAACGTGGTGCTGGTGGTAGTTTAACCCGGCATTTCACTCGCATTTGATCGTAAGTCGTCTTGTTATTTTCCAGATTTGTTTACACGTAACGTGTTTTTTTTTTTTTTTAAGTTCTCTATTGCTCGGTAAACATTATTTTTGCTAACCTTTACAAATAACTACTTATTATTAATTTTTTTCCTTGTGGTATTAAATCGATATTTTCGGAAAAAACAATTTCAAATTCCAGGTAAATATATATTTCAGTAGCTCTAGAAGTTTTAAGTATGTATCAACCATTATTGTTTTACCGACTCAGACCAATGTCAAAGCTCACTCTGTAGTGTTTGTTAGTTAAAATCAGCTGTATTTTATTTCTAAGGCTTGATATATTATTTTACCGTTCTGCGATCGTGGAGATACCAACGTAAAATAATTGATACAAAGTTATATGTTATCTGCTGTTCATTTAACATTTAGACTCCAAACATCTAAATATGTCCTCAAAAATTGTTATTTGGAAGTAAAAACAAAATTAGGTTCATATTCACAAAAACATGGTTTTGTGAATTAAAAAAAAAGTATTGTTTTCAAATGTATGCTAGTTTCAGTAACAAATATTTTCACAACTCAGTTTGATAGCTAGCAATTTAATTTATATTTTTTTACTCTTTTTTTCCTTGTATCGATAACCATTTTAGGAACGTAAAAATTTAATTTCCCCAATTTGTGCAAAATTGAAAAAAAAAAAATTAAATCAGCAAATCTTTTTGAACTGCAGGAAATGTAAAAAGGAATAAAAATAAATTTGAAGAGAAAAACTTTAATAATTCAGCTATAATATCTATACTTTAGATCTTATGTTTACGTTTCCCAAATAGGGTCGGTTTTCCTCTTCACTAAAAATATATTGTTTTTTTTCCTATTTATAGTAAAATATAATAAAATACAATTTGGAAATAGTTGATTTACAAAAAATCTATTAAAAATTACCCAGATAAGCCAATTAAAACTGCAGAAAATGTTTTCGCAAATGTTTTATCATTTTAACAAATCCAACTACTTGCGTATGATTCTGAGTGTTAGATCGTTTCAACTTTATTTCTATTTAATTAAAATTTGTATTTCTATAGGTTGCAATTCAAAACACTTAAACATTTTGATGTAGTAGTAAAAATGGCTGTTATTATTAACACCGCCCTAGACTGGTTTTTAAAGCGACCTTTTACTCAAAAGTAGAAAAAAATTATTCTTATATCATTAATTAAATTAATGTATCGAATTATGTACTTTAAAGACAAATTAATATGAATGAGTTTAAAATTTGAGATTAAATATCCTCCATAGGTTTTTAGCGAAAAGATTTCCAGACCAACTAAATGTTAAAACTTTATAGCAATTTCTGTGTTTCGTGGTTGGCTGAGTTTATTTCGGGTACATATCTACTATCAGCACACCAATCACAGCCATCCAGTGCGGAAGCAAACGCATCCTGAATGGCTCGGCAAAACAGGGCAATGGCTTCTCTTGCAGATGGTCAACAATCACAAGGAAACAATCGCACACACTTGATTATGTTATTAGTAGAGACCTGCAAAATTCGCGGATTAATTCGGTGATAGGCTAGAATTCAAACATATATACCTCTTAGATAATTTTGCTATTGGCTTACTGCTCATCTGGACGAATCTCAACCAGTTATAAACCCTGAACTAAAGAAGGATCGAATCACAAACAAACCAGCTGAGACGACTTACAAGTCGGCAGCCAATGAATTTGCGTTATTTGCCCGAGTGTACAGGGGTATGTGCAGTCTATCCTGAAGGCCATCGAAACCGCGAATTTTGCAGGTCTCTAGTTATTAGTCTAATGGGTGATTATACATACATATACATAGCGAAAAATACATGCTCCTAGCCATTAGTTTAGTGAAGACCGTGAACGGTAAATATGTTCGAGTTGCGTTTTCACCGCGTGGCAACGATTTCCAGTGACCTTTGCTCCAGCAGAGACTCGAAGCAACTTCCAAAGCTCTGCACACGGCGTGTCTGCCCGATGACGTTAGATGAGGTGATGTTATGTATGTGTGTGTATGTGTATACTCCCAGCGGCCAGTCCAGTCTCGACAGCTGGACAAAAAAAAAAGGTGAAAAGGAAGTGGGGACAATATGGGTTTCGAGATGCAACCGGTTGGGATGTTGGTGAAGGAAGGTGTGTGTGTGTGTGTGGAGGGGGGGGGGAGGGTGGTCCGACAACATTCAATATTCCCGTGTAATCACTTGGCACGCGCCCGGGCGAGCGTTAATTAACGCGCTGTGGAAGGCGAGCTTCGACCCCGGGAATAGCTCCTCGATAAAGAGGGGGTGGAAAGGGGGTAGCCATCTACCCTCCTTTCCGACCGCCCGCTGTCCCACCGCGCCCAACACCCTGCCAAGTTGCCAAACTGCGTCGCGAGCCGCGCGTCGTCCGAGATATCGATTTTCATTGCCCCCTCGAACTCCTACCCCCTTCCACCCCCCCTCCCCCCGTCCTCTTCGCCCCAACATTACAAACACTCGCGCTTTCCCGCCACAGACCGCACCAGGAGGAGGAGGGGCAAAAAAAAAAAGATTCCGGTCGCTGCTTCCAAAGAGGTCGTTTCGTCCGCAAAGTTGGACTTATTTTTACATATTTGCATATTCAATTGTTCTGGGAAGCAGGATTTCGAGAGCGGCAAGATTTATCCCTCTAGCTGTTCTCGCCGCGCCGATGGTATGTATGTAGAAATAAAACTTCATTGCTTACGCTTAAAAAAAGTAAATAATTTCACATGTACACAGATATTTGTAAGAAGTCTTAACTAGCATCAGCATGGTCAGATCCAAACAGCAATAATTGTTACACGGCGTTGAAGTTGAACAAAAGAGACTTTCAGATAAAAATATTTTTATATCGTGTTTGGCGTAACTACCAACCTAGACGATACGGGTTCGAATCAAAACTCATCCAAACTGTAAACGTTTTCGCTGAGGAAAATTAACATAAAATAATTTAAATTGACTATCTGAGGAGAATATTGTATTTTGAGGTCACCGAAATCATCTATTTCAACGTTCTGAGACTGACACACAGTGTGCAGAGCTTCAGAAAAAAAAAAAGCACGCGATTTAAAAACTTCTCAAGGTATCCTAGTGGTGTCTGGTTACGAAAATAATTAAAGAGGTTTCTGTTCTGTATATCGTTTCTAAAATGTATTTTTAGAAGAGCGAAAAAGGGATAAAAAAAAAAAACCTCGTGTTTTCAGAATAATTTTTAGGCGTGAACACATCCGGTACAGATTCTTGAAAGCCCTCTCGGGACTTTTGGATTACACCTTTATGTTAATTCCTCGAACATGTCATGTCATTATCAGACCTCATGCGCGACGAGAAGACCGCGCCGGTAGAACCTGCACAAGCAGGCCCCCCCCTCACGAGACAGACACGCCCCTGACCACACATCGAAGCACGTACCTGCAGTTAGAGTCCATCCGCGGCCGCCGCCCCGCGGGTCGTTACCACAACGCCGAACGTACAATAACGCCGAATGCCAAATTGACCGCAACGCCGACAGCTAGTAAACTGCTGTGTACCACAACGCCGAAATACAGTAACGCCGGAAAATGTTGCTCCGGAGAGGGGGTGGCTACAGGAGCAAAATAAAAAAAAATACTGAATTAATTTATGTACCTAACCTAACCTTACCTAACCTAACCTTTGTGGCAGTCCTGCAATGACATTTTTTGGCGTTAATGTATTTCGGCGTTGTGGTACACAGCAGTTTTCTAGCTGTCGGCGTTGTAGTCAATTTGGCATTCGGCGTTATGGTTTTCGGCGTTTATTGTACCTACGGCGTTGTGGTATTTCGGCGTTGTGGTAACGACCCCCCAGCCTCGCCTGTTCCCAGCGTCTCTCTTGCTATCGGCGGGGACCGGGGAGACGCCCAGCTGTCCACCTGGAAAGATGGACGACTGGAAGGCGGCTCAGGCGCCTGGAATAAAAACCTTCTGGCGTCGCGGAGATCGTGCCGACGACGCCACGTCGAAGATCTTTCCCCCCCCCCCCTAGGATCAGGCGTGCATGGGGAGGGAGGAGGGAGGGAGGTGGAGGGTGTGACGTATCAGCAAACATTTGTCCGCCGCGTTATCGCCGCCAACCGCGCGCCGAAGAAGCTGTCTCTGCGCCCCTCGAAGCCCGAGTCGGCAACTAGCTCATCAAAATAATTTTTAATTATTTATTTTAGTCGAAAGAAAACTGCGTTTCTCATGTACGGTAAGATGAAGCTAATCGGTGGACAGTTTAGTTATTCTTAACCATGCATAGGGAAAAATGTATTTTTCGCGAAAAAGATCTCGAGACTAGCTGAGAGGGTCCAATATCATTTCTAGGTTCTGCATTTATTACTAACTTATTTATCAGCAAATACAATACCTAGGGCGAGATTAGGTACAGTGAGTGTGAGGAGGATTTGCAGTTGATAATGCAGCGTTAAATCGATTCCTTACTTAACACTTCTTAATACCACTCGTAATCCTAGCAATAGTTATATAATAATTATAACCACAGGCGCAAATAAACATTGTTTTGAGGCCAGCTTGCACAGTCGTGACTTGAGGCAAAGTCAAATTATTTCTCCATTTTATTTTATTTGCCTGACTCTCCAAGCCGTCATTAGAGTACCATTCACGGATGGGTTGCCACCAAGCTTTTCTTTGGTAACCTAGAGCTCTTAGTCTAAGGCCCCACTGGTATGAATACGGTTACGCCGAATGCGCGATCGGGAAAGCCGTTAGAGCTCCGGCTATGACCAGAGGCTGAGACCACCCATATCCCAGCTTGGTCACCACCTCGACCTAGCTCACTCGGCTGAACCAGACAGTCGGCTGCGTGCATATAGCCCTCAGACATCATCAGCGCTGCTGGCGCCTACCTCGTGGTCCGGTGGAGGCCTACCCCAAACTCTCCCAGCTGTCCAGGAACTGTGTCATCGGGCAAGGGAACCTCTAAGAGTCTGCCCCAAGAGATCGGAGCTCCACCGAGTGCGAGACCCACCCGAGCTTATCCTGGGTCGCTCAAGGAAACCTCAGCGTGGATCCATCCACGAGGAGGATCATCCCGCACCACCGCCAACTTGGGTGGCGTCTGGGATAACCACAAGTGGCGCTGCCACACGCGCACTGGAGTACCTCGAAGTTGTCCCGGTCTCTCTCTCTCTCCCCCCCCCCCCCGGCTCACCCCTAGCCGAGCCACAGGGGGCTTACAGCCGTCAGACCCGGGTGCGCCTGGTCCCTAGCACGGACCTACCCCCCACCCCCCAACCAAATATACTCAGTTCAAATTAGGTCGAGAGGAAAGAAAAAAAAAACAGCCGGCTCGACCATCGCGGGAACCCGGTGTTGCCAGATTTTTCGCTTTCATTTATCACCACAGCCGGCCATTCGTAGGCTGACCAGGCGCGATGGAGTGAAGCGCATCTCGGGCCTCATCTACGAGGAGACACGAGGCGTGCTCAAAGTGTTCCTGGAAAACGTGATCCGCGATGCGGTCACCTACACGGAGCACGCCAAGAGAAAGACCGTCACCGCAATGGACGTCGTGTACGCCTTGAAGAGGCAGGGCCGCACTCTGTACGGCTTCGGAGGGTAGGCCAGCTGTGCCTCACCTTACAAGGAAGGAAGCTGCCACAGGCTCCTTGATGCGAGAGTGAACTACAGTAATAACAATAATTTGACAACGCGAAAATGAAAAACAAGTCTAAATAAGATTGATAACTTGTTAAAAAAATTTGTTTACGTAACATTTTCTCAGAATTTAAGGGAATATTTGTGGCGTGGGGTAGTACAAAAGATGATTTTCATATTATTTTTTATATTAAAATTATTTTTGTTTCTTTTAGCCTATATTATTTGGGTTCGTGTTACTTTACCATGGTTTCGTTACGATGATTTTACACATTTGTCTTGGAAATGTAATTTACCTTTATCATCAAATTATTTATTTTCTATAGATTTTAAACTTAATATTATTTATATATCAATATATTAAAAGCTGCATAGTTTATTACCCGCACTACTGAAGTCCTATGCACGAACTAGAACTCTACTGTCATAACTAACAGCCGGTGACGCCACATAGCTTCTGATTGGATAGTTGATTACATAACACAGCGACACCACAAAACAGAAAAAGTTAAACTTGATCGAATTTATTCCTTAGAACTAGCATTGAAGTTCTGTTGTGCTTATCAGCACGTGTCATTTCAGCAAGTATCATTGAATGACATTGTTTTTAACTATTGAATTTGTAACTGGTTGCAGTGTTTCGTTAGTGAAATGCTAATGTTGGTTTGTGTCCGTATCTTAACATACGCGTCAAACAGAAAAAGCGGTTTGTGATTCCAGGTTTTATAAGATTCACCTTGCATCAACCAAAATAACATACTGCCTTCACCGGGATCTGAGATTTTTGATGAGTAAACCTCTTTGTTTTTAATACACGTCATTTGGTAGGAGCAATTTCGTGAATGTAACTGAAGTAGATTGGAACGGAAATGTGTAAACACCGTGCTGCCATCTGAGGAAGTCTCAGAAATCTCGGAAAGATGGTGGAAGATGATTCATCTGTGTATGTTAACTTTCGCTAACATCGGGGAATATAATACGCGTATTGGTGTGCCAAAATAAACTTTATAATAGTATAACTATCCTTTAATACTTTATATTATAATGTATATTAATAAAAATAAATTACAACTTTAAAAAATGTTAAAAACTAGCATTGCCATTTTTCCAACCCTTAGTTAACATTTAAATATAAAGTTAATGCATCGTTTATCATACTGCAGAGACAGAACAAACTGTTAGCCTACGTTTAAGAGGCCGTGTCACAAATTTGCGCTCCTATCTATATCAATGTTATTTTAAAAGGCAGTTTTTCTCAAAGTCTATAAGAGGTAGGGGCCGGAAATTTTGCCTACTGAAAGTATACAATACATTTAACATAACCGCTTTTTTCAAATTTAGTTATCATATCATATATTATTTCTGTGATGAAAATAATATTATCAATATTTTGATTTGTCCAGATACATTGAAATTTTGCTTATATTTATAATTATTTAGCAAAAACTGAAAACGCCATTGAAATGTATTGCACATTACCTTCCGATCAGTGTCTTCATGATCATGATGGGTTTATAAACCTGGGTGTAATCAAGTCTTTAACAATTACATGACAACATTTATACTTAATAATTTGGAGATATGCCTTTTCTATCCTCAGCCCCTGAGCTTTTACTATCTGGTCTGGCGACGGACCTGACACTCTTCAACCACCCCAGGGGTCTCCGATTGCACATCTTATCAAAAAAAAAAAAAGCTGTTCGTTCATTTGTTTTTGTGTTCGAGCGAAGGTTTACTTCTCCATAAGTGCCACAGACTTCACACATTTATGCCAAGGGAATATTCCGCTGATGTGACGCTATACGAATGTATTATTCGCGACCATACAACTTTTTTGTTTGTCATCGGGAAAATGACGCCGCAGTTTGATTTTTTGTGGTGATATAAAATAAATTTTCTTGCTAGGGAATGTTCATTTTGAATTGAGCATTTTTAAATGTCACGTAGAATATGCTTATCTGCCCATTTTGTTTCTTTCCATAATAATGAGTAAAGTTAACATTGTCATAGACATTTTATTATATTCGTTTGCCGTCCAAGTACAAATGTCACACTATATCGCACGTAATTCTATTTTTTACTAATTTGTTAGTTGTCATTTTATTTAAGTTATAAATAACAGTAATAAAAATTATTACTTAATAGTCCAGAATAGAGATTGAGTTATTATTCATTTAATAGGAGTTTAAAATATGGTACTACATACATATTTATATTATCTTGTTGTCTTCTTTGTAACTTTACTGGAAGAATGGCATTTGGTATGTATGTTAACTCACAATGAAAATACTTCAGAAGTACTCAATTAACAGTGAACAACCTAGGGCCTATACTAATTTCATTATGTTCATGAAATATAATTGATATTACTAATAATGAACTGTATGTGTTTTGCGTAGAGATATCGTACGAACTGTATGTGGTACAGACCAACATTAGCTAAGACTCTGTAAATAAGTAATTTCAGTTAATGTGTAGAGAATATTAAAAGTTAGAAATAATGATATATATATAAAACAATTCAGAGTAATCAGCATAAAAATAGAAGTTGTTTTTACGTAGCGCCTACTGGAATGTATATTTTGTGTTGAATTATGTGGTATGATTAGTATTCTCTTATTGTAAGATGTGTTTTGTTAAAATCTTATAAAACATCACTTACTGTTGAAGGATTTTCATTTTTTTTGTGATGATCTTACTTAAACAAGTTTTAATTATATTACACATGTATATTTTAAAAGCATTTTAATGTATACTTATAGAATTGTAATAGGCTTTATACGGACTCTCACGATGCATGTGAGCATCTATAATTAATAGAGACCGGAAAAATTCGCGGATTCATTCGGCGATAGGCTAGAAGTCAAATACATATACCTTTTAGATGATTTTGCTATTGGCTTACTGTTCATCTGGACGAATCTCAACCAATTATAAAACACCAACCAAAGAAGGATCGAATCACAGACAAACAAGCTGAGACGACTAACAAGTCAGCAGCAAATGAACTGCCGTTATTTGCCCGAGTGTACAGGGGAATGTGCAGTCTATCCTGAAGGCCGTCGAAACCGCGAATTTTTCCGGTCCCTAATCTACATCAATATTATGGCCGTTTCACAAGATCAAATATTTATTGAATTCAATCTGTTGCATTCATTGTACATGATTTTCGATATGTACATTGAATTCAATACAAATTGAAGATGTTACTCAACTAAGCTTATTCTTATTAACTTATAAGTATTTTGTTTGTTCAGTACATAAAAGTAAAAGATTCGTTATTATTTAAATAATGAGCATCTTTAAGCAATAACGTTTTCAAAATATTTACATAAACATAATGGAATATATTTTTTAAATACTTTATATCTACGATCACATCAACGGCAGTATTATGTAATCAATGAGGTAATGAAATATCCTGAAAGGATATTTTCTTCTCTGTAAAGTAAATTTGTAATGCAGCCCTCTTAATGTTAGTCTTGTGAGTTATTTCGTCTTCTAATATGCTACAGCAATGTATAAAATTAAGTTTTGTTAGTGTTTTAGTATGTTCGTATTCATAAAGGTAGGCTACATATCGTATTAAGATAAATAGTAATATTTGTAAATTTAAATTCTTTGAAACAACGTCGATAAGAGGTTCACCTACCTCTGTTAAACTGTATGATGGTGCATTGTAAAAAATTAGGTAGTCTGACTTAAGTGAGATTGTATTTAGATTGTGTGTGATGCATATGCAATATCTAAGCATATGCATTTATGTTATTATCCTTTTAAAACGTTACATGATGAATTTCGTATACTTTTTAATGTCAACTAACATTATTTTTCACGGACTATTACATCCAGATAAAGAATAATTACCACATGTTTGAAGATTAATTGTATTCCGATACGTTTAAAGTATTAAAATTTTTAGTTTTAGTTTTAGATACGACTCATACTACATTTGTTAAAGTGAGGTTTCTTGATTCTGAATCCCTGCATCTGCAATTTCCTAGTGAGCCGCCGGTCAGATTGTCATCCTCTCAGATTGTCGAGGAACCAGATACATTTTTCGTCGAGTAAACTCGAGCTGTCAACCTTCCCACTAATCCTGTGATAAGGGTATAGTAGCTTTATCACGCGCTGCGGCTACAGTTCCTTCGGTTGAAAAAGCCACTAAATCTCACTGTTAAAAGAGAGAACTTCTAGAGCAGAATATTGGAAATAAACATTTACTGACACGGCCTCTTAAGCAACGACATTTTGAATAAAAGAATATCGTGATGTAATTTTTACTAT
This sequence comes from Bacillus rossius redtenbacheri, assembly GCF_032445375.1. Classification (NCBI taxonomy): domain Eukaryota; kingdom Metazoa; phylum Arthropoda; class Insecta; order Phasmatodea; family Bacillidae; genus Bacillus; species Bacillus rossius. Next base: position 36,668,682 of record NW_026962011.1, read on the forward strand.
TAAATCTTAAATGTTGAATCAGCTCAATAAGATTAAGTTTTGATAGTAGGAAGCATTTACAGACTGATTTCTATCGTTTAAGCAAAAAACAAATTTACTTACATATACTTAGTGTCACAATGTGTTTTTAAATGTTTCAGGTTAGGTTTGTTTTAATTCGCAATTGTACATATAGAGAACTAGCAAAATGTTAAATATCTTTTGACGCCATGCTTGTTCCTACGCAATTTTCCTGGCTAACAAAGATGCAATGTTAAAGTTGCGATTATGCCTTTAAGTTCTACAAAATGTATTGCAGAATAGTTTCACTACCATACAGTTTACTTTGGCACACCAATACTCTTAATACATCTACGATGTTCGCGAAAGTTAATATATACGGGTGCATGTTGCCACACGTGGGTCCGCCAACTTGACGACTTAAGCTCGTGGCTACAGCAGTTTCTTCGTGCATGCGCACTGGACTTTCAAACTGTCACATTTCCGTAGAGTAATTCGCTCTTATTTAGTTGCATTTCTGGTGCATGCTAAACTTTCGCCCTCTACGAGCCTAAATAAGTAGTATAACCTCAAAAAAAAAAAGCAGGCGACGATGATCCCGGTATAAGAAGAAATGTCACACGTTAAGCTTGAGGCATTTACATGCGACGTGTTCGGTACTCCTGTTGTCCGGCCAGCCCTGGGAAATAAATAGTACCATCTTGTCAAACAGAATTATAGTTAAACTTTGAAAAGAGAAAAAAAAAAATCCCTTTTTCTCTATAATGAATACTTTTCGTAAATTTATCAGAATCGGAACTATTTTTAATAGTTCTGCGTTAAATTTCGTGTCCGAGTTTCGTATTACAAGTTTATTTGAAACATGAGAACACATGAATTTGCTCGTTACCAAGATTAGATGTTACACATCGCTGGCGAGTACTGAAAGATTCGCTCCCATTTTTTTTATCATAACTTCAGGGAGAATACATACCTCATCCCCCCCTTCCACCAGTGTAGTTGGTGTTCGATAACCGTCGGAGTAAAACCCGGTAAACGCGGCAGACGTTGCGGCGAGACATTCTCGTCTCTCGTCGTATCCAATATCTCACTGTCGAGATACGTTAAGCGTTAATTTATCCATTGATACAAATATTGGCCTATTTCTGGCGGAAAATGTTAATTCTCGATTCCTTTCCTCTACAGCATCAGTCAGTATTCGTCCGACAGACATCGACTGCAGGTTCATTTCGAAGGGGAAAAAAAAAATTCAAATTACCTTATCCAAGGGTGACATACGCTATTGAAGTTGGAGCTGAACAAATTTATTTTTGAAAACTTTACGGAAAGTTTTTGGGCTGGAACACTTGAACGTCTGCATTACATTTAACTGAAAAAAAGTTGTACAACCACCGCAGAATTTGTTAAATGATTTCGTCAAAAAATTAAAGGAAGCACCTTCATTTTCCGCACATTATTTTTTACCCTCACAGATAATTCCAAATAAATCATCTTAAGATGTCGAAAAAAATTGCTTTAGTTGTAGAAAATGGTTCAATTAAACATAATCCAGACGTTCAGTGGTCCATGTTAAAAATGTTACCCAAAATTTTCAATAATATAGATGTTCAGCCAGAAGTCGTATGCATTTTTTCAACTAAGGTTCTTCAGTCGAATTCTGTCTCATTCTGTATAGTGAGTGAAACATCCGTAGGGATTTACCCGAACGAAGATGACATCAAAATGCATTTACCCAAAACGAAAGGTAGAGAAAGTCTTAAAAGAAGGAGAAAGCATCTCGCGGGTTTTATGAAACTTCCCTAACTGAATGCCATTTGGCTCTATGGCGAGCGGAATCAGAAGACGCCAAAACCGGAAGTCAAGAGTCATGGGGGAGGGGTGGTGCGTGGCGGCGGGGGGGGGGGGGGGGGGGGGGGGGCGATGACAGCTAATGGGATTTCCAAGAGGCGCCTGTGACCGCGAACAAAGTTTAATTCATCCTTCCCTGCCATTTCGAGAAGTCGTCTGCGGCGGTATCTCCGCTCACCAGGAGCATCCATAACCTCGGACTGTTCGCATTCCGAGGAGAACTCGGTTGCATACCGGAGCTAACAGGTGCACGGCATCTTTAAAGTTTGTCCTTTTTTAAAGCAGGCGTTTCCTGAAATTAATTTAAACTTTATAATAGCCTTCCAAATGACAAAACAAATTTAAAAGAAAATTAAATTATTGAAACATGTAAGAACACTACTTCTAGACTAGTGGTTCGCCCCAAAATGAGTCCTCGCGATGTTCTTTTTATAGTGTAGTTAAGTATTCACTGATTATTAGAAGAAACAAAGAAAACAAAATCAAAATACTACCAACTTACTAACATTTACAAATTAAATCAGAATAAAAACACGATAAAACATTTAAATGCAGAAACATTGAAATTTGTCCTTACAAATTTACGTATGGACAAAAAGAAACCATTAAACAAACCAAAGGAAATAGTTTGAATTAAAATAATGCCAACTTAATAATTAATCAACACCCCGAACAGCTAAATAATATGAAACATAGATGACAGTTCAAATTTTTTAAACGTTAACGCAACGAATTCATACTTTCATAGAGGTTAAAGAAACCGTTGCAGCGTTACGAAAAGTGCTTAGAACGGAATGGCAATTATGTAGGAAAATTAATTAGATATGTTGTAAACTAAAACTGACAATAAAAAAAGGTGTGCATTGAGTCCACACGCGACAGAAGTTGAAACTACTTGCTTATTAGTTATAGATAATTTACTAATATATTTTTAATAGAGTCAGAGATAAAAAATTGATAATAGTAAGGATGCGGGAATGATCTTAAGTGAAATAACTATTTTCCGCAAAAAAAAAATTAGATTCTTTGAGAAAGAAATTTGTACTAAAATATTTTTCTCGTACATTTAAAACAAAACATTGATTTTAAATCATTCTTAAACTTGAAGCTTGCCGATAATTTGGTAGTTTATGCAACTTAACTAATTTTTTTTCCAAAAGGACGTGTGTAGCCTGAAATCTTTTACACACACACACACACACACACATATATATATATATAAAAGGCACGTATTCGAACGCAATTTTGTGTGAAAATTTAAAGTGAAAACATGGCGTACGCTCAGTGCTAATTTGTTGAGCCAGTCATCCACAGCTACAATATCGGTTCCACCTCGACGCACCTACAAACTATTCCCCTCCTCTCCCGCTTCCCCCACCACATACTTAGCTATTTCCCCCCGTACGATCGGAATTTTCGTAACGATCGAAAATTGTTTGTTACCCCCTCAGCAAAGAAATTTTACATCAAACACCTTTTCTCACGAGTTAATATTTTTTAATGACCAAACGGACTTTTTTTTTAAATCTTCCCTCGTATTTTGATGTTTGGTTTTTTACTGAAAAAATTTTATATGTATAATGTTAAAAACGAAATACACTAATGCCAAAACAGAAAAGAGCTTTTAGATAACATTCAGCTTGATGCGTGAGAAAAAATATCCTTAGAATTTAAAGCTTTTTATGCTAGGGATTCTTCCTACGTTTACCTTCCTCAGTAACATTCGTGACAGAAAATATAGTTTAGACTACCTAAGGTAAAGTGCCTTTAAGGTTACGCAATGCGCAAAAAGTCCTTTAAAAATGCACATTATCATATGTCGCATTTGAAGTTTCCCAAGCCTTCGTAGCTTGAGCAGTCTTCATGTGTTTACGCACACTACATTGCACCCAGTACCCAGGAATATAGTTCTTCATCCAATGCATCACAAGCCAGGACGATTAAGGAGACGCCTCCCATTTCAGATCATGATTTTATATTTATATTAATCACAGATCAACTTTTAGACTTTAATTGTTTAACTTTCACGAAATAAAAATATATACAGCACATACTTTTTGCATAATTAGCTGCCAAAGCTACATTTTTAACGTTTTTGGGTTGTACAAATAAGGAGAATTTAATTTATTGCAGAACTGAAACTTTTTAGGTTTAACTGAAATGCCACTGGCTACTTCAAGAAATGTGTTGAATTTATTTCAGAAAATATTAATTAATTTTACCTGGCATTTCAAAATTCTCACAATTTTTTTTACTATTTTTACAGCCAAGAAACATGAAATGAGTTTTTGTGATGGAAATGCAAACCATATCATTAAGTAGGCAGTGGCATTGCAGTTAAACCTAAAAAGTTTCATTTCCGCAATAAATTAAATTCTCCTTATTTGTACAACCCAAAAACGTTAAAAATGTAACTTTGTCAGCTAATTATGCAAAAAGTATGCGCTGTACATATTTTTCATTTCGTTAAAGTTAAACAATTGAAAAAGTCTAAAAGTTGATCAGTGATTAGTATAAATATAAATTCATGACCTGAAATGGGAGGCACCCCCTTAGTAATTCGATTTTCTACTTCAGCTGTTCCAGCAGACGAAATTGATGCTGCTGAAGGACCATAGTAAAGAAAATAGTTATTAAAATTTGAAACATAGATTATGTTAACTAAATCTATATCAACATAAATATACCCCAATTATTATTACTTGCTAAGTATTTATTCAACCATATTCAGTAAAATTCTTCACACAGTGAATAGTGCAACACGACTTCGTCTCACGAAAGCAGTGCTGCTAATCTCAAGATGACACGCAAGCTTACGTGTTTCTACCTCACTTATGTTTAAGTTTTAATTCTCTCATTTAAGAGTACTGTTGACACGTGACCTGGGCTCCTCACGTAGGGATGAACGTAAGTCGACCCCTATATAATATTAATGAGATGACCTCCGGGGTAAATAATTAGTTGCACTCGAGAGGGAGCCAATTTGGCCGAACCTCTGCACGCTGGGTAAGCGGGGAGTGTTTCACTCTGAAGACATTTCTGTGGTGCGCGCGATAGTTATGGTACAGCGCACAACAATCATGGCTCGCTGTAGTGAGATTTATCGTACTTACATGTACTGCGAATCAGTGTGAAATTGTCGTACGCTGTGCGTGCAAGGGAGAAGTTATGGTATGCCTTCCGCAGAGTCCGAGCTGTCGACTCGTCCTTCCTGGTGCCAGGCCTGGATGCTGTGTTGACCCTTCTTCTCCGTACCGCGGACGGTAATAGTAAACCACTGCAGTATCTTCTCGCCTAGTCCACCTCTGTCACGCTGTGGTCAACAACCCCGCAATGCTAGCTAGGGGAGGGGGGGTTGTTAAAAACAGCCTGCTCCCCCCCCCCCCCCAAGGGCATATCATACCATCATCATCGCCAGTCAAGACCTCCAAATGAAATATTCGTACATGTAGATTTAAAGAGTATCATTCCCAGAGCTTCTTTCTAGCCGCGCTTCACAGCTCAGTGGAAACACATTTCTCAGAACAGACTAGCAGAGCCAAGTAGTAGGTGGAAACCTGCTGAACTTATAGTGCATACTCGGCATGATCCAGTTACATATAAACTATTCTTAAAAACATATATATATATATTTATTTATAACTAGTTAATGCCCGACGTGCGTTGCTATGCCTCTTTATTTTTTTATAATTTGTTTGAAGTAGGGACACATATACAAAGCATCTCTCTCTATTTCTCTATCTCTATTTATATCTCTATATATGTCCCTCTATAAAATTTACAATATTTCTCTATATAAATAAATCTCTCTATCTCTCTTTATCTCTCTATCTCTGTACCCAAATCTCACCATATCACCCTATCTCTCTGTATATCTCTCTATGTATCTATGTTTTTATCAATGTCACTATCTTCATAACTCCTCTATAATAATATATAAATCTGTAGCGTATGACTGTACATTTGAGTAATTTTACCAATTTTGCGTGAAATAGTCATTTTCTAAATTACTGATCCAAATTCTGCAATTTTTAAAAATGTTGTCCTAATATATGCATGTTTGTATGTGCGCTTATAGCTTGACCGATCGTCCTGAAATTTCGAATACAGTAAGATCACGCGGTTGCCAAATGATAGGCTTTATATCATCAAAGATAAAAATACTCCAGTTTCTCATAACTATATGACAGATATGAACTTTGTAACAGATCATGCGATTTTTATTTTTAGCGATTGTGTTTTGTTTTCGTGACAGCGATTTGTTTATATACTATTGTCATTTTATGATGAAATTCAAAACTAACAAATACAATTTATAACTGACATTACGTAATTATCTGGAAAGTGGATGGATGTTGACTAGTCTCTCTATACATCTATATATCCCTAGATCTATCTCTATCTCTATATATCTGTATATCTCCTCTCTTTCTCTCAGTGCCTCTGTCTATCTCTAATCTCTATTTATATATTTTCCTATCTTTATATCTTTACAAAAAAGACTAACACAGAAACATTCATTTATATATATTATTACTTATCTATATTTTTATTTATCTTCTTACTAGTCACAGGTGTGAAATATGTATACCAGCATTTTGGCATGTGTTAGCACATTAACTGTCGATTGTTTTTACTTCAAATTAAGCAAGCGCCAGGGTCATTTTGTTGAAGGGCTGTTTCGGAAAGTTATTAATTAACTGCGGGCCAATTAAACCCGCCATCATGGCGCGCGCCCCTCGCCAGATATTTATTTAGCGGGATAATGCGGAAGATGCTCCCGCGCCGAGGAAGTGGTTTAATGGGGCCTCGCAGAAGGCGGGCTTTGTCGGGCGCACCCGAGGGCTTAACTGCCGCTCCTCCCCGAAAAGCCTGTTGTAGCGACCCTGAGCCCGATTATTACTAAACCATTAATTACCAGAGCACCGTGTGCCGCGGGGTGACTTTTGTTCGTGTCCAAAGGCGAAGCATAAGTGCGAGTTTGTTGTCAGTGCCAGGTTACAGCCCGCCTCTACTGATCCACGAGAAAGTAACAATAGCTGCCCGCGTTGCCATCACCCTAGACGTCATTCTCATTCGAGTGGACTTAAATGGAAGATTGAGCCTCAGTCTCACACACTATACATATTAGTTGTATCCTTGTTGTATCATTCCCAGTAAATCTCCCATGATATAACTCTCGCAATTTATGTTTCGTCACATATTTTCTCAACAGATAGTCACTAAATATCATATAATAGTGGTTAAAGTGACGCTAGTATTTGCAACTGTGATCACTTGCTCGACTTTTATCTGCCCGAAGATAAAACTCAGTAAACATCTGTTGTAAAGATTTTTTGACCCAGCAACAAATGCAAGATGTCTATTATGGAATTGATTTACAGGAGAATCTCTTAATAGTAAATACAAGAAAATGAAAATAAACAATACGGCGTGTGATAAACCATGCCTTAAGGGACCTGCCTAGTCAGATTGCATCTGTGTTAGTGAGGCGGGATGATAAGAGCGACGCTCGCTGGTGCTTCTAGCGCGCTGTCGCCTCTAAGCGCAAGGCTGTGAACTGGCGCGCAGTCTTTCCGACGTCCAAAGGACATCTGTGGATTTTGAGCGGTAACCGTAATATTTTATGGCATATAAATGAAGGTAAAGCTGTAATGCAAGTCCGTTAAGTGCTTTCAAGAATCTGTACCGGTTGTTTTACGCCTAAACATTACTCTGAAAACACGCCTTTTAGCCATTTCAACTCTTCAAAAAATACAGCTTAAAAACTTAATCCGAAAACAAGAGTACTTTTCGGCCCTCAGCAAATTCTTAAACGCCTTTTCGCAAACAGATCCCACTCGGGATAACACGAGAAGTTTTCAAATCGCGTTGTTTTTCCCGAAGCTCTGCGCACCGTGTGTGTGCCCCGGGCGGACGGGGCCCTTAAGTGGGGTTATTTTTCATTTGTCGATGTCAGCACATTTCCCGCACAGTAACTGCTATCATCTATGCGAAAACAAAAAACTCTGTCGGTGATATTATTATATTATCATTAAACTTTGTGTTTTATGATAGTTCAAAATCAAAATAACCATATTCATTTGAAGTGGTGCGGGAACAGAAATGTTGCTACTCCGATGTTGATGTCAAGGGCCTTTAACAATTGAATAATTCACCCGAGCAACAAAACGTAAATGTTACAAACGATCATACAATCTGTTTGTCGCTTAACTGCTGTTATTTTTGAACATTAATTGGATATTTAAGATAACACCATCATTAAACAATGTAATGCAAATGTTTCATCACATTATGGTTTATTTACACCTGATAAAAATTAAAACGTTTTAACAGCTATAACATCGTATGTGGCAAGTTACAAAGTAGTTCTTTTTAAATACACTAGTAATATTAACTTAATTCTTTTTAACAAATAGAGCACTCTGTAATTAAAAAAGTGAACAAATATTAAACAAAAAGGAATACCGATAGCTACTGTAGAATAAACATTCAGCAGCAATATAGTGTTTCATTTTATTGGAAAATATTTTGTGTTACACTATACGTGTAAAGTCAAATCATCTTTATAGTGTTATTGAAGACCACAGAAAAATGGTACCAGGGCGAAAAATATTATTCACTTAGTATTTTTCATAGAAACTTCTATTTTCAGCAAGAATATACTGACACGTGTTCATTCTTTCTTTTTGGCACTCTTAATTGGTAAAATTTTTCCATATAAAACTGAAAAATCTGAAATGTTCATAAACAAGTTTGGTAAAATCTGTAAAAAAAGGTATATATTTAACATATAAAAGATAATTTAAACCATTGTTTGTCTATTTGAAACCAATTTTTGTGATCAATAATATTAAATTGCGTGCAATCTATACTACTGCAACAATATCATTATGTGAAATAAAATTGCCATATAATCGTAATCTTGTTCCAAAAGTGTATTAGGATCGTATAAGAATGTTTACTAAATATTTTACATCTGTAACTTTAATAATGAACAATTATTTAATACACTATAAGCACTATATGTTTCAGTTTCACTTACAATGTTGTTCTACTTATCCCACTAGCTGGTAGTTTTCCAGAAAGTGGTTACTTTTTTTGGATATATGTGCATCCAATGTCCTTCATTATCTTTAGTTTGTTATTTTTCTTGTTAGCAAGATAAACATTGCGTCTATAAATATTATTTAGTGTCTTTTAATAACGGTTTGTTATCGAAACATCAAAGTCAGCCCTATAGTTTGCAGTTACAACGTTGTTCTACTAAACAGCAATTTGAAATCCTATTCATCATAGTGCAAATTGTTATTTCAAAACAAAACAATATTTCCCATGTTATTTAAAATAAAAGGTACAATGTTATCTAATCTTAATTATTCAACAAATGTCTTATAATGTGTTATTTGTTTATGTTGCAGATATTGTTGGACGGCACAATGGACGAAGACAAGTGGAATTATAGCACTTTGACTAAAAATCCACGAAAGAAGAAGAAACTGGTCGTTGTACACGTTTTAAATGGCTATAAATGCATAAATATTATAACGGTTTACCATCACTAAGTAAGGAATATTAAGTAAAAAAAAAACACACCCAAAACTATAAAGTTAGTGATTTATTTCCACGGTAGTTAATGTTTCTGAAGCAAGAAAAGTGGTAAAATCAAAGCAAATTAAACTATTTTGAAATTTTAAAATGATTTGTTTGCCACGTTTCCAGCATTAGAATCAATTCATCGTTTTCCGGGGACAGACTTTGTCACTGGAGCCTGAAACGTTCACTCAAATAAATAGTTCACGATTATATTCATCGAAAACGTAACAAACAACGTAAACAAGCCATGTCATCATTAAAAAAAAAAAACAATGTATTGATCGGGGCCTAGAAGAAATATAGAAAACTTTTTATCATATCAGGCGATAGATGCGAAAATAACCGATGTGCTTTGAAAAGACACCAGAGAAAATATTGAAGTAAAATTTTAATAATTTTTCTAATTCTTACGTAGGTATTACAGGGGAAAAAAAAACTTTAGACAGGGTTTTGTATGTTGGTAATATTAATATCGACTGAAACGTGTTGTCTGGTACATGTTTTTTAAAACGCGAGAGATGAGATCGAACACAGAGTTGATGTTTGGATGTGCGGGCGCGCCGTCGGGGGAAGAGGCCAGGTTCGGGACTCGTCGCGGCCGCTGAGACGGGGCGCCGGAATGCCGCTGTGACGCGAGGAGGGCAGGGTGATCCACGGCCCGACGCGGCGATGTGCGAGCTCAACACCAGCAGGTCGCTGTCGCGCCTCGGCACGGCGTGCGGCGCTCTGTCCCTGGCGGCGCTGCTCGCGGCCTTCGTGAGCGGCGCGTGGCTGTACGCGCGCGAGCCCGTGCGCCTGCCCGGCGGAGGTCCGGCCGCCAGCATCACGTTCCGCATCGGCCTGTGGCGCGTGTGCCCGCACGTCAGCCGGGCCGACGGCACGCACAGTGAGTCATCTTCTTCCTGCCCTGCGCCTGCATGCCTCTTGCTAGCCTCTTACTTGCCTCTTGCTTGCCTCTTGCTAGCGCGCTCCCCCATCACGTTCCGCATCGGCCTGTGGCGGGTGTGCCCGCACGTCAGCCGGGCCGACGGCACGCACAGTGAGTCCTCTTCTTCCTGCCCTGCCTCTTGCTTGCCTCTTGCTTGCCTCTTGCTAGCCTCTTGCTTGCCTCTTGCTTGCCTCTTGCTAGCGCGCTCCCCCATCACGTTCCGTTTCGGCCTGTGGCGCGTGTGCCCGCACGTCAGCCGGGCCGACGGCACGCACAGTGAGTCATCTTCTTCCTGCCTGCCTCTTGCTCGCCTCTTGCTTGCCTCTTGCTTGCCTCTTGCTTGCCTCTTGCTATCGCGCACCTCCATCTCGCTCTGCGGGGAAAGAAACGCCTGGTCGCTCGTTACGTAGGGACATGTGCGATCAAACAGAAATTACACCGAAATGTAAGTTAATAAGCCACAAAGCATATTAGTGAAGTGATGAAGATAGTGACGTAGATAGAAACATAGATACATAGAGAGATATACAGAGATATGCACCTATCATCATGAAATTAATCAGCATTTTTTATCTACTTAGCAGATTAGAAAAATTATTTTACTCTTTTTTGATCTTACAACTGTTGTTAGTAACTGATTTTATACAGAGAGATGCACCTAACATCATGAAATTAATCAGCATTTAGTATCTACTTAGCAGATTGGAAAAATTATTTTACTCTTTTTTGATCTTACAACTGTTGTTAGTAACTCATTTTATACAGAGAGATGCACCTAACATCATGAAATTAATCAGCATTTAGTATCTACTTAGCAGATTGGAAAAATTATTTTACTCTTTTTTGATCTTACAACTGTTGTTAGTAACTCATTTTATACAGAGAGATGCACCTAACATCATGAAATTAATCAGCATTTAGTATCTACTTAGCAGATTGGAAAAATTATTTTACTCTTCTTTGATCTTACAACTGTTGTTAGTAACTCATTTTTTTACGCTGCGACGGTATATTTTTCAAACCACAAGTACTTAAAATTTATTTTGTTATCATTCTGAGAACATAATTTGTCTGTAAAAATGACGTTGTTTTGGTGAAGCAAGTACCATAAAACATCATATTTATTTAAAAAAAAAACGTTATTTTAGGAATAAACAGAATTCATAGAAAAATGAAAATAATAATACCGAAATCTCCTGTTTTTAAAAAATTAATTGACCTAAAAATAAAACAGTAAAATCTTGTTTCTACTCATTAGACTGCAATAAGATATGCCCGAGCTAAAGATCTTTTCCTTGTGATGGAGGCCATTTGCAATATAAAATATAAATAAAAAATTACAAAAAATTTATCCTAGTACTAGAACTCTATCCTTGCTCAACAAAGGAGAAGTTCACAAGCTGACAGAAGGCAGAATTTATGTAATTTTTATTATTTATTTTTATTATTTTATTGTTATTTTTAAAAAAATTCTGTGATTTTATTTCACTAAGGAATACGTGCATTAGTTTTCTCTGTGTGCTACTGAATATTCTAGCCGATATTTTGATGGTATTCTTCGTGTGCTCATTATTCCTGTAAGACTTACGATGATATTCATAGAGTGCTTCTGGTTATTTACGAGAAATCGACCTCGCACAATTTTTGTACTTAATGAGTCACGCAATTTTATTCAGAGTAAAATTTAAATTGAGAATTTCTGCTTTCAAGTTATCTCTAAAAACCATTTTCATCAGGTGGAATTCAAACAAAAAAAATCCATTACGCAGTAAAATAATATGCCTTGAGACAGCTGAGAACTGAGAGGCACTATTATTCAAGATGAACTTCCTTCTCCTTGATATCTAGCGAAGACTTCCTTCTCTTGCGATCGTTAGTGAGCATCCCACATCCCACATAAACTACACAAATATTTTTTTCCTTTTACACAACATGTGGTGACATCTGTTGGCAAGAATCGGGACTGATTTCAGAACTTGAAAAAAAAGCGTCGAAAGCCAAGGTAATTGACAACTTCGTGTCATAGTCATTATTTTTCTTAGAGATAAATTTAATTTAAATTTAGTTAAGTACCGAAATTCAATTTTTTTTAATTGTCAAAAATTATTAGTACATATTTTCTGTTTCAAACGGGCGTGGCTGTAAAATGAAGAAGTTACATCCATTCAAGACGGCGTGAGTAGAACATATTCAAACAGTCATAAATTCCCATTACAAATAATATTAATTATGTCTTGTTTCTATTACACACATATATTTTTAATTATCACTGGCTTACCCACAACCCTACGATTAAAAATAACATACTTTATCTAGCGTTAGATGCAAAAAAAAAAAACGTTTGAGTTAATTGTTTCCATATTTCCAGAGAGGGGTGGCGTATCCCTTTTGGGAAAGGGTGTTGGCGGAGGGAAGCGGTAGGGTGAGGGGAAGCACATTCGCAGAAATATCGAGCATTTGAATTTCAAAAGCGCTCCGTCGAAAATTATTGCGCTCATAAATCGCGTGTAATCGCCGCGTTTGGTTCGCGCTGCATCGGAATTACTCGGCGATGCATCGCATCGCGAAACAGGGTGTAGATGGGCTGGTCCATGGGTGGATGGGGCAGGAGGGGAGGGGGGTATAGTGGGGCTGCCAGGGTGGAAGTGGAGGCTTTTCACCACGAACGCTCCGCGACAAATAGAATCGCAACTCTCCCACCACGGAAACAAGGCGAGAGTAACATCGCCCCACTGGGGCAGCAGCCAGCGCAGACTTCCATCCCAGGGGTCGCGAGGTAGAGTCAAACAGTGAAAGGGTTTTGATCCGGCAGTCTGTGGTTCGGCACATTCTGTGATCCGGCACTTATCGAGGCGCTCGCCGTTCGGATTGGCCACCATGTCGCATTAATAGTTAGCTCAGAGTTCATCGATAATGTAGGTTTTTATTTCAGTAAAGTGTTTCCTGTTTTCTAGCGGTTTACATTTCACATTTCGCGGGTACATTTCCGTAACGAATTTCTTTAGAAGACCATTGCTGATATTTACCAGTATATTTTCTTTATATACACTGACTACTGGAGGGTACTGGGACAACACAAAGCATAAATGCCGGGGTAATAATACGAACCCAATATTACTCCAAACACTATTCTGTAGTGATACAGATTTTTCTTGTAAATGTACAGTATGAAAATATATGTACCTTTACATTGTATTTCTGTTTCATTTACAAAAAAACAGGTTAAAGAATCTTATTGTAACTGGTTTTAAAATCTATGTACTGCAAGTATATTAATTTTTCTTTGATGTTCCCACTAAAACTATTTTGATGCTCGATAATCCGGCATTGCCGTGAAACCGAACGCGCTGAATGAAGTACCTTTCGCAGCAGTTAGCTTTTAGCATATGGCATATACACTCTAATTCAAATAAGACTAAAGGTTTTATATTGACTCCCTTGTACAGCGCATAGCGATGTCGTCGAAACTAAGCATGGCCACAGTCCTCCCCCCTCCTCTTGGTTGTCCGAAATAACTACAAGCTCAATTAGCCAAAATTTTGTGACTGGTTCCTTGGGGTAGGTCGATGACCGTCTCCACCTCGAGATGTGTTTGTGTGTGTGCGTGTGTGTATATGTATATATATATATATGATAATATTTAACACAAGCCAAACACTGAAGCATCGTGTGCGTTTCGAGATTGCCTGGGTTTCTTTCAGGGCGAACGTCTACTTGTCGGCAGACAAATCACAGCAGTCGGATCCTGGAATACCAGGCCAAATAAAATAATGGTTTCTCTTGCAGACGACCCCCAGTTAGTGGGAAATGTACACCTGCCCCTATTAATCTTTGACGTCGCGCGTTATTCGTCAGGGACAGGAGTTTCCCGCGCGATAAGGTTTTCCCGTTCCAGCGACCGTTCCGTCGTGAGTGGCGGCCGTCTGCAAGAGAGGCCGACGCCCGATTCGGGACGCTGTGAGCGGTGTGCTGACAGTAGCCAACCACGAGACACAGACTACGTTACAGAGTTCTATCACTGAGAGAAAGGTTTGTTTGTCTCAACAAAATATTTGCTTGTATATGGCGAAATAAATAGATTTTGTTCATCCAAACAAATATTTTGTAGTAGGAAAGATCCTGTTGACCCAACGAAATGATTTTGTCAACTCAAATGTATATTTGGTTAGGTGTAACAAAGCATTTTTGTTACTTACCGAGTTTGGTTAAGCCTTTGAATATATATATACTGTATAGAAGTCGCGAGTGGATAGGATTTACTCTACGTTTTTCAGAAGCGTATGATGAGCAGCTTGGGAACTTCACCGCTGCAGTGCGCTGCCGTAACGCCCTGTATCGTCTTAGTTGTTATTTACACGTTAGAGTGCAGCACTGTCGCCCGCTGTCATTCCCCCCGCACCCCCCCCCCCACCTATCATTCACTGCAGCTCGAGGTCGTTCGGCAGGAAGGGGAAGGGGTGTTTGAAGAGTTCGACACTTGTCCGCTAGGGACCACCACAAGTCGATGCGGCGGTGAATTAACCAACTACCTCAAAACCGTATTAGAAATTTTAACCTGGGCTGGCGACTTCTATACAGTATATATATTCAAAGGTTAAGCTAACAAAATACTTTGTTCCACCAAGTAAATATTTGTTTCGCCATATATAATCAAATATTTGTTTGATTCAAACAGACCTTTTTTCTCTGTGTAACGCACGGACTGGTCCGGAGAAGTTCGCGGCCCTGGTCATCGTCCGTCGAAGACGGCCGGCGCCTCGGACGAGCCGCTGGGGCGCGACGGGGCGACTCGGTACCGACGCGGCGGACCGCGAATCCCGCGTCCGTCGGGAGGCTGGGCTGGACCTTTGAATATATATATATATATACTGTATAGAAGTCGCCAGCCCAGGTTAAAATTTCTAATACGGTTTTGAGGTAGTTGGTTAATTCACCGCCACAATCGCCACCATCTCTAGGGCATCGACTTGTGGTGGTCCCTAGCGGAGAAGTGTCGAACTCTTCAAACACCCCTTCCCCCTCCCGTTGAACGTCCTCGAGCTGCAGTGAATGATAGATGGGGGGTGCGGGGAATGACAGCGGGCGACAGTGCTGCGCTCTAACGTGTACATAACAACTAAGACGATACAGGGCGTTACGGCAGCGCACTGCAGCGGTGAAGTTCCCAAGCTGCTCATCATACGCTTCTGAAAAACGTAGAGTAAATCCTATCCACTCGTGACTTCTATACAGTATATATATTCAAAGGCTGGACCGAGCCCCCGGACGGCCACGCGCCGGTGCTGAGAGCTCCACACCCGCCGACAACACCGCCGCGCGAGCGAATCACGCCCCTCGACGAGATATTCATCCGCCTGATTACATTCGCACATTAATGCCACCCCTCCCCTCCAACCCCTCTGGATCTAGTGGGGGGAAACGAGTTAGAAGAGTAGGAGCGGATGGGAGGGTCAAATTGACGGCACAATACACTGCCTCGCTGACTACAATGTAAAAAAAAAAAAAAAATGGGTGCGTGTACTTAGGTACGAGTGTGAAAAGTTATACTTCTTTGGCATCATAAAAAGATAGTTTTTAATTGCATGCAAATAATTCTCCATGGTAGCGTTATTCTCCATGGTAGCTTTAAACGTTTAACGCAACCTTGTTGGAAGTCGCATTAGAAGTATAACTTCAAAATATATATATTTTTTCTTTTCACAAGAAACTACTTGGAAGCTCATTTGCCAACGATATAACTTCTAAAACTACAAGGTAGAGCTTTGTAAAGTTGCAAATGGTGAAATTTCAATTTCACAAGTTATTTCGTCTGCAACTGAGTTTCCAAAGACTATCCTTGCGACCACGTTCCATCAAAACGAACTCTGGCAAAAGCCACGTGCGCATAGTTTACTTCAAAAATTTCGGCCGAAATCCGTCCGCGGAAATTTCTACCGCTCTTACTTTAACTTCATTACGTTCTCTCCCTCACGGTGACAACCCTGAACTGCTGCGTGCATGGGATTTCTTACGTTGACTTTTTGTTTAGAAGTATTTCGATTGAATGGTATTCTTATTAAGTTAGTTTTGCATTTTTATCTACCTAACAGCATTAGATTGAAGCTTCGGTAGTACTTGATGCAATTTTCTATTTAGATATGCGTAAAAGTTAACGGAAAAGCGTATCCGCACTCTAGGTTACCATCCTACCAATATTGAGTTTCTGCTGGTATATATGGTAAAGGTTGTTCCGTTGAAAAGTTCTGTTTTTTGTTTATTCTGATTTGATGTTTTACATAAATGTAGGAATGCGACAAAAGTAGGATTACTCGAGACGACACGAATGAGCCTAGCGACAAAGTTTTATCGCACAAATAAGAGGTTCTGATTTACTTTGTGAGATAAATCCTCATGGCTTACGTGACTATCAAAGCAAAATAATTGGCGCTCAGTATTCGACACGACTTATATGTGAAAGCGTATTCAGTATCGGCACTTTAAAAAAAAAAACTCTGTGTTTACCATAAAATAGCTTAAGAAAATTTCGCAACATCTAACTTTCTGTGAAAACTGTAAAATGTTTTTAATTATAGCAGGCGCAGTATAGGTATCTGAATGTTTGGTGAACTATAAATCATCATCAAATGAAGCCAAGGTGCTGTCTCTTAATTAACAAATATTTATTTTAAAAATATTTGAAGTTTCATAGCTGTTGTGCAGAAAATACTAACGTGGAACATTATTTGTTTTCTTCATTCAAGAATATATTTTATTATCACTGTTTAATAAAATAACACCTTCAATTAAAGCTGTTTTGTAGGTCACTTCACAATTTTCTTAATGGTTAATGTGCACGGAATACTTAAATATAACTAAACTCTGGAGGTATTATTGTCACAAGCATTTCTATGTATAACAGTGACCTGACATCTTGTCTTCATCAAGCTCGTTAGGTACATCAGGAAAATCGCTCACGATTTTAGACTATCAGTGTAACGTACTTGTTACTTGATACAAAAGATCTAACGCCAACAATGAGGTTGATGTGATCAAGAGAGGTAGACTGAGAAAACGAGCCTTTATCTAGTGCAGGGGTCTCCAAACGTTTTAGTCCACGGGCTTCTAAGTCCCAAGGGCCAATACCTAGCCAGCTCATCATAAAGCTATGGCGGGCCGGATACGGGCATGGTGATGCTCTCGGGCCATAGTTTGGAGACCCACGGTTTAGTGGTTTGGAGCCCGCTACGACAATGAGGTTTGCTTGCATCCAACTAGCCTTATTGCACATTAACCTTCATGGCAGTAATATAACTGTTATTCTCGCCGGCGTAGCTGGCGCATCAGGTGTCTTGAAGACTTTACGTGCAAGGCAATGAACTGACTTGCAGTCTTCTCGTCGGTAACTGGCACAACTACTTTTGTGCGGAATAACGAGTGGAAAAGATGCGCCGCATGTCTTTATGGGGCGTTTATATGTTCTAACGGGGATTTGTTAGTACTTGTAATTGATAATTTGAATTCGCAATGAAGCCGTTTCCACTCTCAAATAATATACTACTTCGGAAAATATAGCGAAAAAAAAAAATTACCCAGGTTACACAGGCTTTTTGAATATAAAAAAAAAGTGCCGTTATTCGGCTAGTAGAAATTTGGTTTATCGAATTCAAAAGTAGAGCGTGCTTTAGAAGCACGATGGTGGCATATTTCCGCGCAGCTCGGAGCTTTTCGCCAGGGCTGAAAGAGCCGTGTGTTTGGAATAAATGATTCGGGAAGTCGTTCGGCGTCCCAGAGCGACTGCGATCGTTCTTGTATTTGATATTCCTGTTCGGCTCGGGTTCGACTGGAAACGGAAAAAGGGTATGGTGGGGGGGGGGGGGGGGGGGAGGAAGAAAAAAAAAATATTCCCTCGTAGCCTTTTTTTTCCAGACTGTTTTCTTCCGGGAACGGTTTGTGTAATAGTCGCGGCATTGTCCCGTTCACGGAGCGCATTATATTTCCCGCCCTCCCCCTCCCCCGCGGTGAGAGAAGCCTTGGCAGGCTCCCTCCGGCGGCCAGATACGGCCTCGCACAATAGCTCTATTATAATTTACTGAAAAGGCTTTTTAAGAGCCCCTTTTATAACTGAAGGTCGTGCAGTTTTCCCGCTGCCTTCTCCTCCGTGGGCGGTGGGAAGGAGTGTGAGGGGAGGGGGGGGGGGTGGTCTTTAGCCAATCCCTCAGTCTCGTTCGAGGGCTTTGGTTGGTTGGCCTGGGTGATGGCGAAGAAGGCGAACGCCTGGCCTGTTTGCAACCCTTGTGGCCGCCGCCGCATTTCTGGAGCAGCGGCGAGGAATGCTCTGTGAACCGAGGCAATTGAATTCGGAGCACCGCGCCGCCGCCTTAACCTCTCTCTCGCGCGCGCGCGGCCAGAAGGGCTTTGCTACATCACACGCTCGGGGGATTTTTTTATTATTATTATTTCCTCCCCGCGCGCGTTTAACCTTTGATCATGGTCGGACCGAGGGGGGCCGGCACAATGGTATGTCAGGGGGAGGGGGGGGGGGGGGGGCTCTCGCACCCCGCTTTCACGGCGCCGCATGTTGATGAGCAGACAATGCCCCCGTCTTTTCGAGGCCCGCGCAGTTCCCGCCGCCGCCGCTAGGTCGCTGCGGCTCACTTCACTGCCGTTGTTCTGTCGTCGACCGCTATCACCGACAAGTTTGGGAGTACCTAATTTGTGTGCAAGTTCAAATAAAAAAAATAACAAATTTTCAGTAAAAATTAAAAAAAAGTTTTTTTCTTGACAGTAAAAATAGGTAAAAACCTATACATCGATTTAATATATGATTTTCTTCTAAAAATGTCAATAAAAACTTTCTCTCGCGAGTTTATTTATTTTTTTTTAAATGATCAAACGGAGCTTACCTTACGCATAGCCCTCTTATGTTATTCTCGGTGATGCAAGGTGAGCTGTTCACTATTAATATTGACAGCGAATGCGTAAGTTATCGGGCAGACGGCCAAGAAATGTGTGCATGATTAAAAACTTCGTGAAATGACCAACTAATGTGTTAACTTAGACCTGGACTAACAGTTGCTAATACGCACATTTAATGCCGTTTCTTAAAGTCTTTAGTATTTTATTAGATTTTTTTCAAAAGGAATGATTTTATAATCATTTAATTTTAATCATATGGTCCCCGTCACTTACCAATGATATTTGTGACGTGTATGATATTTTTAATTGAGCGTAATATTGTATTAAAATTTTACATAGATGCATAAGTTTTATTTCAGACTGAATTCTTCCATCAGCTATAGTAGAATGCTGTAACAATGCTTTTTTTCTCTCTTCATATTTAATGTTTGTTTCAAGTGTTTTCAGTTGTGTTGAAACCACCGCGTTTCAAAATACTTCACAATCATTCTGTAAGGCTTTCAGAACAGCGGCGTGATCTGGGCTACACTGCGCTCGGATCCGAGCATCGGGTCTCATTACGAAAATATGCAAAGTGTTTTCGGACAAATGACACCAATGAAGGCTTTCGAAAGCATCAACTCGACCGAGAACGAGCTAGATGTGCGCTTGGTGGGAGGGCGGTCGCTGATTGGCGCGGATAATACACGCGACGCCGCAGTTACATCGGGATGGCATTTACATAGTTCGACTCGTCGCTTCGGGCACGTCATGCTGCTGTCACGGAGACGCATTACTTTCGTGTCACGACCGTGTCGAGTGGTCGCAGTTGATGGACGGCTAACACGCGTGACAAGGGGGAGTGCTGTCGTCACGTGACAGGCCAAACAACTCCCCCCCCCCCCCGGCAACAGCACTGCATCCGTTCCGGATCGACGTCTGGCGCGCCTGACCCGCTTCCACGGGCGGACGGATTCTTCAGGAGTGGACCTCGCGATAACCTCCCAGGGAACGAAGTAGGTATAGGGTTTAATTCTCGTCGGTGCCGTTACAGAAAGAGATTAGAGAAAGTTACAGATGGAGCATAATCTCTGAGCACTGTGGCCAGTTTGTTCACGTAAGAAGATGGCGGCCATTTGTTTATATAGTATATAGAAATATAGTTGAAATGTAGTTTACTGCATACTCTTGTACACAATCATTTTTCTCTAGTCAACAGTCTTTATTTGTTTAATGTTCATGCACTTTTCCACTACCATATATGCATCACTTATGAGAAAATGCGATTTTCTTCATGGAACAATATGGCGGCGACCTGCTTCCCCCTTACGTCCCCTGGCTTCAGCAGAGACACCTACAAACTGTGTTTATGCTCCATCTGTAACTTTCTCTAATCTCTGGTTACAGACGAATAAGGAGTGTAAATGTGGGCTGGCGATTGAAAAAAAACAAAAGAATGATAATCTTTAACGGTACGTCAATAAGTACACGGTCAAGTAATACTGTGAATTTATATTTTATGATTGAACTAGTGGTACAGACAGTGAAAACGGGCGAAAATGTAACCATGTTATGTTAACGTATTTTTTTTTTAAATTGTAGTTATTGTCTGCATTTTGAAGTGCATTTCGGTTAGTAATCGTTGCCGATTAATAATTTGTTCAATGTATTTTTTTTTTATCTATGGTGATATTTGTTGTGTACCTAATCCACCAAAGACATTTACCCTATAAATTACAACTTTTTATCTTGGTACCTAGAATTCGTAACAAACCAGAATTACATTTATTTAACCTTAATATATGAATACAATTTCATGTAATGCTAATATCACCTATTTCAAGCCAAAGTGGCTGTATTATATATATATATATTAATTCATGAAAAGGGGAAAAAAATTATATACTCGTATAATTCCAAAAAAAGAAATAAATAACCAGTATCATATCAGAATAATCAGTTACCGAAATCATAAAACAGTAGTACGTATAGAACAGAGAACAGTTCCTCCGGCCCCTGGGGTCGGAATGAGGGGCCTGGTGCCAATCCGCCATCTTGGATTGT
The DNA here is from genome assembly GCF_032445375.1 of Bacillus rossius redtenbacheri. Taxonomy (NCBI): domain Eukaryota; kingdom Metazoa; phylum Arthropoda; class Insecta; order Phasmatodea; family Bacillidae; genus Bacillus; species Bacillus rossius. The sequence continues at coordinate 36,689,992 of NW_026962011.1, forward strand.
GATATCACAGTGGCCATACTGGATTAGTCTACCTTGACCGTTACCCCGGCCAGAATCTTGGATCCGCCATTTTGTTTTCTGCCAACTTGTATTTCGCCATCTTGTACTTAGTCCACTATCTTGAATCAAATACCGATTCATGATCATTGACATTTTCGGTATGCCCTGCATATTTAATTTTGATGTCATGTCCACCATCTTGTCGTCTGTTGGGGGCCACCATATTTGCTTTATTTTTATTGGATTTTGAGTTCAATATTAAAAAATTGAAAAAAATATATATATATTTTTATTTACTGCGGATGTTATTCTAAAATAACGGTGATAAAATATGATTATAAAATGTGATTCAAGAATAAAAAATAAATAAATAACTACAAATTTAAATCTTGCGAGTGTTGTGAGTTTCGGCCCACCCTTTCTAACCAACATTGGCTAATTTAGCGACAATATGTAGAGTAAGATGGGGCAAAGATCCGCGTGGGGCAAAGGTCCTATCTTGGAATATTTCGTATAAATGAAAACTGTTGGCAACATTGACACAGTCAAGAAAAGTGTCGCCATTGTGGTCGTTTATTGCCATGTGTGTCGTGCCAGTGTATAACACCTAGCGAACATAATGAGGTAATAACTAATTTACTATAATCTGATGTAATTTTGCAGCAATACAAAACAATGTATGTCGCCGGGAACAACGCTCGGGAAGGATTTATGAAACCACAGTAAGAAAGTGTGCTTCTTTGTGGTTACTGTGCATTGGCATTAGTAGAGATTGTCCAATACAGGTAGCAGCAGGAGTCGCGCACAGGCCAGACTGCGCTCGGGGGCAAACATCCGCAACTAATGACGGGGTAAAGATCCGCACTACGTGTTTCATGCGGATCTTTGCCCCTCGCCCGTGTATGCTTAACATAGGCCTACATAAATTAAATTGTTAAAAATAATGTTTTAATTTGAAGTCTCAGCCTCTCTAATGCTCAATATTTTGCTGTGGGTTTAGGCTCTTAGATGAAAATGTTTTGGCAATGTAAATTGGCATTGCATTCCTTTCTTTTTCATTGCAATATCCACATATTTAACTTTACTAACTATTGCAATGCGTTCTGACTCGGGTTATGTAAATTGTAGCCTTTTTATGCAATGGCTTCGTCACTTTCAGGAAAAGGTGCGATCTGACATTGATCATTCTGTATTGCTTCTGCTGGATAATCATTCGTGACGTCGCTAGAAGCAATTAACTACTGCCGTGACCATAGCATACATTTGCTGACACTTCCACCCCACAGTAGCCAAAAAATGCAACCAATTTACAGAAGCTTTTTCGGACCACTGAAAGCTTTCTATGCTGATGAATGCAACAAATGGTTAGTGACACATCCTGGAAGAAACATAACTCCATACCAGTTTTTTGAATTGTTCGGTAAAGCTTATGAAATGTGTGCAACATTAGAGAAAGCAGGAAATGCTTTTAGAGCATGTGGGATCTGGCCTATCAATTCTGATGTATTCACGGACAAAGACTTTCTTCCTTCTAGTGTCACTGATTTTGCACAAAATAGTGAACGTTGTAGTGAAGAACGTGGAGATAACAGAGCAGAATCTTCTCAAGTGGACAAAGAAGTTGACTCAGAACAGTCAACGTGTCAAACTCAAGGTATTCGTAGGTCAGTTCCTAATGTGGACGATCCTAGTCCTGTGACTCCTCCCTACACGTGTGAACCATCAATAGTCTTAGACATAAACAAGCCAGGTTGCTCAGGCACTAAAGCTAGAACTCCAGTTTCACCAAAAGAAATCCTTCCAATGCCAAAGAGGTCTGAGCAAACAAAACGGAATAAAAGAAGCAAACATTCTGAAATAATATCCAGTTCACCATACAAGAATAATATGCTTGAACATCTGAAAGAAAATGAGAAAAAAATGGCTGGTAAAGACGAGCGAAGGAAAAAAAACGTTTTGGAGTGAAGAAAGGAGGTGTTAAACAAGTAAAATCAGCCATTCAGTCAGACAAAATACAGTGCCCAGGCTGTGAGGCATTGTATGAAGACCCACCTAACGAGGACTGGATCCAGTGTACTTCATGTGAGGCATGGTGGCACGAAAACTGTAGTGCATATGAGGACACACTAAACTTGGTGTGTGATTTGTGTCAATGAAGCTCCAGAATTGAATCTGTCTGTAAACTACTAGATAAATGTTGTATGTGTCCCTTCACTATGCCAATGCTGTAACTGCATCTGTTCAATTTTTTATTTTATTTTATGCCAAGACATAAATGGGAAAAAAATGATATTTTGCATACATTGTGTAAGTTTAAGTTATCTAATTTCTACTATGTCTACTATCGTTAGTCTATTGCCTTTGGGTTTCTTTAACTTTTCATTGGTTTTTTTTAATTTCAAATTTGTAGAGCTAGAATATTTTTAATTTTCTATTAAATATATATTTTAAGAAAGTTAGAATTTAATTTTTAAATTTGACATTGGTTTATATATATTTAAGCAATATTTTCAAATTTATGAATTATTTTGTCTATTTAGATTTTTGGACTCTTTGTGTGATTTTGTAATTTCCTGTTTACAACTTCCAATGTGGTGATATTTTACAATAAGCATATTATAATAAATGTAATGTTTTCCTGTAGATAATAAGTGTTGATCGCTGTGGGTTAAGATGTTGAAAGGTGCGGGTATTTGCCCCACTCAATTCGGATCTTTGCCCCACTAGTGGGGCAAAGATCCGGATTTGCACATCTATCGATACTTGTAACTTATGAAATAATGCACTTGTTTTCCTACAGTTGTGAATATAACTGAATAACATTAATGTGTGTGTATTCCGGAAATGAAGAGAAAAACATCCTCCTGCTATTTGGACAGTCAGAATATCAATTTAAACCTTAAGTGCGGAGCTTTGCCCCATCTTACTCTACTCACTGTAAATTGTTTTGATAACTAGTTCGTTATTATACTATTTATGGGCTAGGCTAGATGTTAAGCGGAGATGATTAGGTGGCAATTGAAATTTATTAACATTATATAAAATAGACTATAAATCAAGGATCACAATTACAAATAACATTTGCATTAATAAAATAAAGGGGAAAAGAGTGGAGGGTCACAGACGATAATCACTTATTGTAATATATTAATTGTAATATTGTAATATAAGTACAAAGCACGAATTAATGGCGCCTCTGGTTCTACCGTGGCAGTAGCGGATACAATAATATTTATTTCTGGAAGGAATAAGAAATAAAAATTTTTTTGTATTTGAAAAAAATTGGTTGTCTGTAAAGTCGGTATACGGACGATAGTTTAACGTGACAACGTCATAATAAAACATTGATGAAATGATTGCATACTTTTATAAATAAAATTAAATCATTTATATTGAATTATCACTATTTTGTATGGATACAAAGAAGTAGTGAAATTAAATCTACAATTTAATTGATAAATTTACTTTTATTTGCACTCATTAATTCAAATATGTTTATTACTTTAACGAAGAGATTATTTTAACTATAACTTTTATACATGTTTGCTATTTAACTTCTTCCAATCTGTGTTATTTTGTTTTTGGATAGGACGATGATAGGAAAAGTAGGAAACGAATGGGAGTGTTTCAAGTTTAATGTGCCTCGAAAAAGTCAAATCGATGGTTGTTCCAATCGAGTGGAAGAGAGATAGATGCGGCGGCACAAGCGTACAATAAGTGTAACGGGACACAGCGTAACGGGACAACGTGCGTTACGGGACACTTTTTCGTGCGTGCAGCCGGCGTTCATCGATTTATTAGACGTTGTCACGTCATAAAAACCAAACTGTTCGCAAATGATTTCATTAACAAGTAAAAGTTTTAAGTTGTGCGTTACATGTGTATCGTTAGTGCAATTATAACTCAAATGATTTGGTAACATAGCCTCCTTTAATTAACGCGCCGTTAACACTGACTCAAAATTAATGTTTATTCTCAACTCAAAAGTTCGTCAAAGTCTTAATTCATTTTCATCATCTGAGGAAGCACTACAAGACCAAAACATCCAAGCATACTTGTACCCATGGGCGCAAATCTGTAGGATTTCCAGGGGGGGCCCGTGAATTCTGTGGTTTAAGAATTTTGCGCTAGAGGTCAACCGAAACAAGTCTTCTCTGGATGATAAGCTCGTATGTTATACCCTACACTTTATTTTTACGTAAGTGATATTAACAATAAAGCAGAGCAACATATGTTTTAGTAATTATTAATTAATGACTATAAGAAATGATCTCTCAAACATGTTTGTATAATTTGCTAACCTAAATACATAAAATATCCATGAAAAAATCTATTAAAATAATATACGTGAATATAACGCTGTCCGTCCGTCTGTCTGTCCGTCTGCCACCAGGCTGTATCTCATAAACCGTGATAGTTAGACACAAATACTAAAAACATAGTAAAATAAATATTTAAGGAGGCTCCCATGCAACCAACGTGATTTTTTTGTTCGTTTTTGCTTGATATTGAAAACGGCAACAGGTAGACGCTTGAAATATTCACAGAATATTTAGTTATGTATTCACTTTAAAATAAATGATTAAATTAAAATAAAACAAATTTTTAAGGGGGATCCCATACAACAAACGTGAAAACAGAATAAAATTTCACAAATGATGTATTTCTGTTGCCGCTATAACAAGAAATTCTAAAACAGAATAAAATAAATATTTAAGAGGGGCTCCCAATCCCATACAACAGACATGATTTTTTTTGCCGTTTTTATAGATAATGGTACGGAACCCTTCGTGCGCGAGTTCGACTCGCACTTTGTCAGGTTTTTTATGCCACATCACATAATTACTGCGATTCAAATGCTGTTCGTGAAATTCTTTGTTCACAGTTTTTGATGCGCCGTAAAAACCCAAAGCTCCAAAGCTAATAAACGGATCAACATCAAATGAACGATCGAATCATATTAAAACCCTTAAAGACTCTTTTATTTAGTAAAGGCATCAACCAGGTAAAAAAGAAAAAAAAAACTTAATGACACAAATGAAAAATCTCGTAGATAGAACTATGAAATTTATCCTACAGCTAATTGAACCACATACATTTCTCGGCTTATTTTTAGTATAATCAGTATTTTGGCAGTGAATATTATTTAGTTAAAATATACCGCTTAATTAGTTATTAAAGAGACGCGTTTGCTTCCTTATTAACTTAAATACGGATGTGTAACGTTTAAATACTTCTTTCTCAATCTTGCTTTTGTTTACTCGTGCAGTGTTGCAGTTATCAAATAACAAATGTTATAAAGTGATTATCGGCCATGAATTGTGAAAGTTATCGTTTGATAATAAAAGGGGAGTGATTTTAAATTCCATATTGACGAGGAAAAAAATTATTCCCTGTATATTCACATGTAACGTACAGAGCAGCTAGCCTCACAGAATGGAGATGAGCTAAAAAAATTCCAGTAATGGTATATAAGTTTCAGTTCGTAAATAAACTAAATTCTGCTATAATTACTGTTAAAGTATTAAGTTGTTTATTTACTGGAAAAAATAACGTTACATAATCACTTAAATAAAATATATTACCTAAATAATAGTCACTACTTATAAAACAATCAAGCTTACCAGGTGAGAATCAGATTCTGTTTTCCGTTTCTTCCGCGTCACGAAATTATCCATGTTGATGTTTGCCAAGAAAGCAGAAGACTGGCGCACACGAGAGCAAAACCACTTTAAAAACAGACTACCTGAAACCTATAATACTGTCGTTTCAGAGGACAAGGTAGTGTGGGTATCAATGGGGAGGAAATGCTAACGGAACCCTACCCTAGCTTCGTCCTTTGGAATGAACGGTTTCTAGGAATTAAGGGTTTCAAAGTTCTCACTGGAAAACTCCATACCATGGCTTTCGCAGAAGGGGTAGGGGAAAATAACTATGGAACTCAAAGGTAGGAACATAAAGCATGTCAAAGTGTCTGTCGTCGTTGTAAATAATAATCTGATATATATGCTGTGTACACCATTAACTTTAAAATCACGAAGTGGGCCCCCCCCAAGGAGGGGCCCATTAATTCCAGGGGGGGCCCGGGCCCCCCTGGCCCCCCCGGGATCTACGCCCATGCTTGTACCTAAATTAAAACTTGGTAAAAAAAAAAAAACTAGCATCGAACAACAAGTGTCATCTACAAGTTCATAAGCTACAATTGTTAATAAACCAAGTTTTTTTTAGTAGACTTCAAGTAACTCACCTGTAAACTTGTACTTTTTTTGTAAATAATTGTAAATGTTAGTTACAAACTTGTACTCTCGTGAAACGCGTCCCTGGTCATCACTGCAAGACTTGGAGCTGTGCCGGGCGCGGAGACGCGTCCCCCGGGGGGTCCCGGCGAGTGAGCGAGTGAGCCAGTGAACGAGTGTGCGAGTGAGTGAGGACGCGGGTTGACCCTCCCGCGTGACCCCGCCGGCCGCGGCAAAGGCCTCCGGGCGCAGCGGGGCCCAACGACCCGGTCCTTCCTTCTGCCCGGCTCTATGGAAATACGCCCTTTCCTTAGCCGAGATCTCTCTCTCTCTTCCTCTCTCTCTCTCTCTCTCTCTCTCTCTCTCTCTCTCACGCACTTTCCCATCGCCCGCTCTGACCAATGGAACATAGCAGCGCTGCTATAGAGCCAGGTAGGTTACCGTTGGTTCGGCCCCCGTCAGCGGGTGTACATGCCACATATACGGAATGTCCAGGTACTCGTATTTAAGCTGAGGACAGTTGATAGCCCATTAATTACGGTTATGAATTAAAAAAAAATTAAAGAAAAAAGTTGTTTTTTGAGTTGTAGGGATTTATTTAAAAGTTTTAAAATCCCCACCCTACGTCATAGTACTATAAATTATTTTCTACGAAATCCTGAATAGCTCTTTATATTGGTAAAATTCTATATTGACAAATAAAGGAGAGTAGTTTTCCGTCCGCCCGTCCGTCCGTCTGCTTGTAGACCGGCTAACGTGGAGACGGCCAGACCTAGAAGCTATTTTTTTTTTTTTTTCGGAATTAGTTTTAGTTCTTTTTTGAAGTTATACTTCTTTAGGCGCGTTGTGAAAACATTTATGAGACTGAATTTTTAGGATGTGCGCGAACAATGCAACGAAATTTTCACAGTATGAAAAACAGGCTACATACAAAAAAAACCACATAAAAATAATAATTATATATGTGCTTTTAAATCACAAGTTTTGATGATTGACTTTGAATACTGGTCCATATAATTAAAACATTTATTTATTGTGGATATGATTCGAAACAAATTGTGCTTATAAAATTTTTCTATTTGAGGTTATGTTACAGTATGCATAATTTATTTGCGTTATAAATTATTACAATATTATTTAATAAATAATTAAAGTTAATAAATTAGAAAAAAAAATATTCAAAATATTTAACGATTTTCTTTATTACTAAAATTTAACTGGATTATTTTCTAAATCAAATAAATATTTTAATGCGCGATTGCACTGATTGATTATTAAGATTTTTAATTTAATTGAATTCATAATTTACAAACCGTATTTATAATACACTCATCATTTTATTATTTGTTCCTATTAATTATATGCATGCAAAATTAAAGTTAGTTTTTTTTATTACTCCAAGTATAACTTATAACGCGCGTACATAAGTACACGCACAGATTTTTCATTTAATTTTTTTTTCCAGATATTTTGGACCACGTTGTCCGGATGATCTCCATGGAAACGGCCGTCGCATTGTTAATGCTTGTCACGTTCTGAACTTAATTCAGTTATTTCCGTATTATATTTGCCATTTCATCGACACGATTTGGTAAATAAATACGAATTTACGTCAAAGTGCCTACTCCGAGCATTTCGTTTAAGACATACGCGGTCTCATTAGGGCATAAGAAGGCATCTGTAAGGCAATAAAAATAATATAACATAAATTAATGCATTATACGAAGCAACCAAATTTAGTTTATTGATTTAGTACAAGCTAAGATTGAAACACATATCCATTCTTGATTTTAACGTTTCAAATATATTTTTATAATTTTTGACAGAAATTTCAAGACTAAGAACCAAAGACAAACAACTTGAAAGAAAGGAGGCCCGGGTGAAAAATAAACGAGTCAAAAATGGACATTACACGTTTGCTGAGCAGTTGGTTGAATGGGGCACCTTCAATGAGGTGAGTTCTGGATTGGAATACCTGTGTCGCGTTTTAAATTAATAGATTATTTTAAGTTTAGTTTGTGATAAACCGTTTAATTACACTCCCACAATATGAAAGCCTAATTATCAACCCAAATGAAATAAAAAAATAGGCAGTTTAAACAGCAGAAAACTAAATTACAAGTTGCACCTTTCTTAATGTACACAAACATACAAACACATCATATATGTAATATAATACAGTATATTGAAACCGCAAAATTTTCTCAACTGTTTCTATTTTTGAACTCTCTGAGCAGTACAAGCGATCAACTTTGCGACTGACAAGAATAGAAAGAAAAGAAAAAAGTTTACTTGTGATCACAAAGGACCTGGGTAAGGTTTCTAGTTGAACCTTCGAGTTGTGAGTTGTTTGGAGGTACATTGCTTTGTCTGCCATCCCGTTTACTAAGCGGAGGCACTAATCAGGGAAATGAAAAAATAATAATAATTTTTGGTGTGAATGCGGTATCTACAGTGTTTTCGAGGTGAATTAGGGTTTAACTCCTAGTCGACAAGACTTGATCAGAGATGGTTAAATGGTTAAAAATATAAGCTGTAACTTTGGCGAAGTAATCTGAGTCTAAAAGTAAAAAAAAAAAAAAAAAAAAAAAAAACGTTTATCACGGCAACGTCCACCACGTTTCTAACTTGCGAGAATGAAATATGGGATTGACCTCGACAGGAATCTAACCTGAACCACCTCGTGTTGTTTGCCAAAGGCCTTGGGGGAGGTGGGGGTTTGTGGGAGATTATGATCGGACCATTCGACCATTGTTACCTCTCTCCCTTCCGGGATAGGAATTGGGAAGAAATATATTTTTTTCTTTTATTTCCGAAGAATAGGAGGAAGCTCCCAGGGGCTTCCGGTCAGTCGCAGCTCACCCCCCCCCCCCCCTCTCCAAACCCTAGCCAACGCCGGAAACCGGCCGGACCGCGGGAACTCCTGGCTAATCGGGTTTGGCGAAGCCATCGCGCCGTGGGACGCGTGGATTCCCTGCCCAAGTAGCGGAAAAGGTGGGGGGGGGGGGGGGAGGAGGTTGTGGAAGGTGGTAACAAGGGTGTTCGAGTACCCCCCCCCCCCCTCCCTTTCCAAGGCAATGCCCCCGGTGGGAGAGAGTTTTACACGGCCTCTGGGCGTGCGAACTGCGCAAACACCACACCAGGTCCCCCCCGACTCCCGCCCAGCCCCGAACGGGCCTAAAAGCCGGGGCACAATCCCCTCGCCAACTTCAGGTGGCCGTTAACAACCCAGTAATGCGATTGCGTCCACCTTCCCTCCTCTCTCTATCTCTCTCTCTCTTCGTCACTCCTTTCTTCAGCACCCAAAATCCTCCCCCCGTATCTCCCCCACTTCCCCGATGATTTTTAAACCTCTCTCTTTCGAGTCGCCCGAAACCTGTTCGCGACCAGAGGAAGTTGTTTTTACCGGCAGCTGCGCGGGCGGCGGGTGACACACGCGGCCAGTCGGGACACGCAGGTGTGAGCTCTCGACAGCTGAAGCACGAGACAATGCACGTGCAAGACTGTAGTCGCAGGGTTGGCAACCCACGCGCAGCGCGCGCGACAACTGAAAACAGTGGTACACGAGTCGTGTCGTTCACATCAACACGTAGCTTGCTCGCGTTTGTACATATGTGCGTTTGTTTCTTCCGACTCTCAACTTCAACGCGCGTAAGTACACATGAACAAATATGATGTAAGAAACTTTATGCATGTTATATTTATAATTTTAATGGTTTTGGTACTTATTTGAACATTCTATACGAGATACAAAAAATTTTGAATACGCGTTATTTTTTTTTTTTTTTCACGGAATTTCTTATAGAGAACTCCTTTGTACTTTCATCTTTAGAAACTGCAATAACAGGAGACAAAAAAAGTTTCTTTGACGTTTGCATACGCAGAACCCACTATTTATCTAGTGGGAGGAAGAAAAAAAAGAATAAAGTTTTGTTCTTCCCATAGACAGAGAGGATTTTTCACGGTGAAGAAGGCCGTAGGACATATTACGTGTGCGTTGTTTCCCCTTGAGGACTCTGGAGGAAGGGGCTCGCCTATACGAAAACCGGAAGGAAACCATCTCGGTATAACTTTGGCTACGAAAACACTCGTACGTTTTCTTGTTTCGTCGGAGCGTGACTCTGCCCTCCCCCCCCCCCCTCCTCTTACAAAGCTGCACTCTCTAGGGCGCGCTGCGTCTGAGAGGATATTGAGACCCGCGGCGCTGTTCTATCCGCCAGCACTTTGCCGTCGACGGTCGGAGCACAAGCGTGTGGGATCGCTTCGCGCTTCTCTCTGTGTTTTGTCATCTGGTTCGTGCACGTAAAAAAAGACAAGAAAGAGTATTCGCAACTGGGATCGGTGTCCGGCTAACGCACGGGTCGACGAGGTGATACCCGCCCTTTTGGTGGCGCAGGCGATTTTCAAACTGCGCGCGCTGGCCTCGGACTTTTGAGACTCATTGCTGCTTGTTTTGTTCTCTCTCCACCCCCTTCCCCCCGCCACCAAGAGTTGCATGTTCCCCTACTTCTACTTCCTCTCCGCGTTTGCGTTAGGCTGGGCGCGCACAGCTAGGATTGGCAAAACTTTTCAACACATCGATATATCGGGTCTTTCGATACATCGCTTCAACTATATCGATACCGATAAAATATGAGCTTGAAATTATCGATATTTTCGATATATTGGTCTGTTGAAATATACAAACTTTTTGCCCATGCGTTACTTATCATAAAATTTTCATTTACGTCTATATTATATTGAGATACTTATACATCAAAGCTAATATAAATGAATTACCTAATAAAAGTTTACCTCTTTCTAGCAAATAGTGGATACAACTGATTATTATTATTTTAATTTTTAAGTTATCATGGATTGTTATTGTTAAAGACTTTTAAAGATGTTAAGGAAAAAAGAAGCCAACAAAAATATAGAAAAGATAATAATGAATATTTAAAAAAATTGAAAATTACTTATATGTATTGGATTTTGCTGGTAAGAGCAAAACTTGTAATAGTTAATTTAATTATAATTAACTAAAACTAGAAAACAATATTTTTTACATATATTATATAAATATATCTTTTTTTTAAATTATTCTGTTATTTTCGAAGCCTTCGGGCTACCATTTTAATAATTCTGCCAAATTTATTTACAAATTATTGTATTAAAATTTGGTATTATCGGAACAAAATATAGATTTAAAAAATGGGTGATAAAATATCGACATTAAATTACTGATATTTTAAATCTGAAATATCGAAATTTACTATATATCGATATAACGTTTCCATTCCTACTCACAGAATCAAGAAGCGACGCGACATGGCGCGACACCAAACGATGCCTCGCGACAGCTTTGTATTCTCGCAAGAGATAAACACCGTATTTTCGTTTAAATATTTATTCCCACTACCTTGAAATTAAATGGTTTCCGTGATACTCCTTTAGAAAATGGATTCCACAAAATATATATTCCTTTACCAAACATACGAAGCGATCTGAATTCAGCTCAATATTGAGGAAAATTCAAATAAAATACTTTAAAAGTGAATATTTGCTGAATACAATTTACAATGGAAAACAGTCTTTAATTAGTCACATATAAACACAGAATGTTTTTTATTATCATTATTATTATACTTGCGAATGCGCAGAACACGGCAGCTTTCGGACAGTCTGCTCGCAACGAAGTTGGAGCAGTCATTCGATGTCGTCGCCTCGATTCTGGTCGCGACAGTTTTGTGATGTCGTTCCGCGTCTGATTGTGTGTGCATTTCTTTTATATTAATAACACGGAAACCAACTTACTACAGACAAAAAGTCTCATCGTGTCATGTTGTGTGCCTGCCTCATTCTGTGTGTGCCTGGCCTTACGGTCCCGGGTCGACCGCGTAAAGTTGCGCTGGTTACAAGGTGACAAAATCATTCAGAAAAACAAAAATATTTTTAAAACGTTTTTTGACGTGACAACGTCTAATAAATCGATGAACTCCGGCTGCACGCACGAAAAAGTGTCCCGTTGCGCACATTGTCCCGTTACGATGTGTCCCGTTAGGCACATTAAACTTGAAACACTCCCATTCGTTTCCTACTTTTCCAATCATCGTCCTATCCTTAACAGATAACACAGATTGGAAGAAGTTAAATAGCAAACATGTATAATTGTTATAGTTAAAATAATCTCTTCGTTAAAGTAATAAACATATTTGAATTAATGAGTGCAAATAAAAGTAAATTTATCAATTAAATTGTAGATTTCATTTCACTCCTTCTTTGTATCCATACAAAATAGTGATAATTCAATAAAATTGATTCAATTTTATTCATAAAAGTATGCAATCATTTCATCAATGTTTTGTTATGACGTTATCACTTTAAACTATCGTCCGTAAACCGACTTTACAGACAACCAATTTTTTTTAAAATACGCTATTCACTTCTTATATTACACGTCTCTTGGAATGAATTGGCATCCTTGTAATAAAACATGAGTTACCGACGCAGTGTACGTTTTTCGTGCGGTGGAGACATTTTGGAACTATTTGTCGACCTCTTCAATTGCGATGTTCTCCTGTTACCAAACGGCCATTCGGCAGCGCGACAGTCGCGCCGAGGAGAGAGCGAGCGATTCTGAAACGCACGGCACTCTTCCCGCACGGATACCAACCACCAAACTGACTTTTGTGTTCCGAACGAAGACTCACTCACATCACTTCACTATCTCGTTGGGGAAGCCTATGATGTACATTCTGTCTTCGGCCAACTTCGTCAGTTTTTTTTTGTTTATTACTTTACAAAATTGTGGATGCATGGTTATGTTAGGTTAGTATATATAGCTACATTAAAAATACTGTCAAATCATTTTAATGGTTGTTTAGGAATTTCTAATCTTATATGTAGCTAACAAACCATTCACACAATCTCCCAAATTTTTTAATGTGGCTATACTAATCTAATTAACCTCTTATCTCCACAAATTGTGTTAAATAGAGGAAATTTTGTAGCACAAAATAAAAGTATTGCTGATTTTTTCATTTTTTTTTTTTTAAGGAAGAGGGACTAGTTGAGATAATTAATTACCCCTTCAACATCAATAATCAGATCTTTTACGTATCCATAAATTCAAATTATGCCTTCAACCTTGAATCCTCCTCGTGTTAATCTTTTGAGTCTACAGAAAAAAAATATCCCGACGTTGACCGAAGGTAGATAGATATTCGGGCTTGTTCGGGTCTTGTCTTCCATCTCGTTGACCGTCCGATGTCCGACGCAGACGATGTACGTACGTACACGAGCGAGACCGGCCCGCTCGAAAAGTAACGACAGAAGTATTAGGAGAACATGTCGCGCGCGGAGGTTAGCGAGCTTCTCGCCTCGCTTTACGCGGTGTTCACAGCGAAGAAGGAAGTTCAACAACTACTCATTTCTCTAAGCACCCGCACAGAAAATAAATAAAGGAAATGGCAATTTTATAGAAACTAGAACTAATAGGAGAAGTAAATAATAACCGCGTGAGTATCATTACGTCTTGGAAGTGTTATTATATAAAGGGGCCGCCTTGGAAAAAAAAAAAAACTACGATATTCGGAAGCAACGTTCTTGTCAGAACAAAGACTCTTAACTATACTTATATTATAAAGAGATAGTGTGAGTTATTTTATTTATTTTCCTGTAAGAGGTTTACTCGAATTATAGTGGACCTATAAATATATAAATAAAACAATACATTATTCCACTTTTATTAAGTTACATTATTCCAGTTACATTATTCAGATCATCTATATATATACATGCACCTTGTATTTCTCCATCTGATATATATATATATATCAATTTGGTACTTTTTATTTTGTCTGCCGTGATGAATCCGGAGCGAAGTTTTTTGGTCGAATTCAGATCCTCTCTCTCTTCCGCTATATATATATATATATATATATATATATATATATATATATATATATATATAGCGGAAGAGAGAGAGGATCTGAATTCGACCAAAAAACTTCGCTCCGGATTCATCACGGCAGACAAAATAAAAAGTACCAAATTGACTGCTTTCTGTGCTTACGCTAACTAAACAATTATACAATTTTATCCAATTCGCGCCGGCACATACGTTTGAATTATGCGATATTATATAGCTCGTAAATATTTGATCATATACATCATCCAAGAGAATGTATTTTCGTATCTTAATACATACTTTCGGTGAATATCTTAACCGTCATATCGATTCAGTTCTGGTTAAATAAAATTGGAATTGAAGGCAAGATATGACACAAATATTTGGAACTTTAAATACATTAAAAAAACTCTTTTGAACATTTTTTTTAAAACCTTACAAAGCCGGGTACCATAGCTAGTAACGTATTTTTTGCGTGCAGAAGTAACAACTGATATATTAAAGAAAACTGCATCAAAATCAACTCAATAAAATGAGACGGATGGACAGTAATATAAATTTGAAGAATGAACAGAATACAGAGAAAATAATATCTGCAGCCTAAGAAAATATTTAAATAAATGCAACTTTCAATCCGGCGATAAAAAAATATGTTTAAAGAATTCATACTTCGATGACAAAAAAAAAATTATTTACTGTGTTGTCGCTTCAAAAACCTTCTTTCATTTACAAAATTGCGACCAGTCGATACAACATTTGTATCATAAAGTATCCGAAATAAAAGTTTGTCGGTGCAGAAGTAAAAAAAACGAATTACATTTAAAAAAGAACGGGGGTGGATCACAGGGCTTAAAAGGAATGAAAAGAATTGTAACAGAAAATAATAAAACCTACAAGATGCTGTAAACTAATCGAAAGAGAGAAGACCAACTATATAGCCATTAAGATTGGATTCCCGTGATACTTCCGGCTCATAACTCGAGAAAGTAAAAAGTATGCGATTTATTATTTGAAAGCTTATCTTAGAAGCTTTTCAACTCAATTTTGCAACCCCCCTTCCCCCCCTGGACGGCGTAAATCTAACTTCCGCCGAACTCACCGTCCAAGTGTTTATCTAGCGGCGCGGGAAACATCGAGAGGGAGGGAAAGTTTATTCCTGAGGGTCCAGGTTGGGAGGGGGTAAGTGTCTGTTGGCAGCAAAGTGACGCGTCGTAAAACAACACAAACTACGGGGACGTAAAGAAGAAGAAGAAAAAAATTTGGGGCACCGTATCGTCGTCTCGCGGCGCGGTGGGAAAAGTAGCCGATTGGCCGTGGGGGAAATAGGGGTGGAGGTTTTTTTTAAGGGGGAAGGGGAGTGTTTTTTTTTTTCAACCCTTCGAGATTGATATGACTGGTTCTCCGCCTCCTCTCTCTTTCTTCCCCCTTCCATTTTTCGAAGCCGGGTAAGTTTATCGGCTAAGCATTTTGTAAAAAAAAAAAAAAAGTGGAAGACCAGAGAGAGGGGCGTACCCCTAAAACCCACCCCTAAACGGAGTTTTTTGATGAACGGCGCGAGTAACCTGTAACGTCGTGGTTCCTGGGCGCCCTAACCCTGCGGGCCTCGCGTTGAGCGCAGCCATTATCGGGGCACCCCTCCCCCCCCCCCCCCCACCCGAACCGACGTGCTCCGGGAACGAGCGGTGGACCGCAGACGGACAGCCGAGGGGTGCTTCTTCATTCACGACTAGCACCTCGAGCTGCGAGCTCCCGGCGGCCGCTGCAGACACCGTCGAAGCTATACAGAAAGAAAGAAAAAAAAATACGCCCGGCCGCCGAAAGAAAAATAAGGGGCGTGCTTAGTTGGAGATTCTTCTCTGCCGCGTTCGCCTAGCCACTGTGTGTGTGTGTGTGTGTATCTGTGCCAGCGAGGCGGGATGATAAATGCGACGCCCGCTTGGTGCTTCCAGCGCGGTATCGCCCTCTGGACCGGCGCGCTGTCTTCCCGTCTCGTGCATACATCAACCATGATGTTTCAGCGCGAAGCAAAAATTTTATACGCGGTGAAATTAAGATGGATGTGTAATGCAAGTCCCCTTGAGTGCTTCCATGAATCTGTTTTTACGGATTTTTCATGCCCAAAAAAGTATTATGAAAACACGCGTTTGGCCCTTTTCACTTTTACAAAAAATACATCTTAAAAACGAAATCTTGAAACAGAACTCTTTTCCGAAACGTCGCAACTGTTCTTTGTCTGCGCTATCATCGTTGTGTTTATTCACATCGCTGGGTTCACCTGTGCGTCTCTGTATAGCTGTTTTTCTTTTTTCAATTATTATCTGTAATATTTCATCGTTGAGTTATTCTGTTTGCCGTTGTGCATCGTAAATTTTCTTTATAAATTGGAACATAAATATTCATATAAACTTAACATTTGTTAATTTGTACATTTACATGAAAATAACTGTATCACTACAAAATAGTGTTACCATTTATGCTTTGTGTTGCCACAGTACCTCCAATATTTAAAGTTATTTACAAACAGTTGTTTGAATAGCTTTCCAGTATTAGCTGCGCATATTAAGCACGGTAAAACAAAAGAGAGCCAAAAGTGATATAAAAAAGTTAACTTCATGCTTGTAAGCACACACATATTTAACTAAACACATTCTTTTAATATCTAACATTTATTTCAAAATAACTTTACCATCGTCAGTTACATATTTTTTTACTAGTCTATAGTTCTATATAATTATTGTACAGCTGGACGTAAGTTTGTTTGCAGGAAATCAATTAAAATTACTAGACTAGTTATAAACATTATATTTCACTGTTATGAAATTACATAATTCATGCTGAACGAAACACATAAGAACTCATAAATTTGTTCGTTACCGAGGTTAGATGTTAAGGACACACGAAACTACAGTAAACTCGTGGAATAACATCATGTCAGTGTTAAGAAGACTGCAAGTATCCGCTCTACCACTCTGGTTCTGGGGTAGAGCGCCTGCCTTGTGACTTGTAGGACCCGGGTTCGCGCCCCGGCTCCTCCAAGGCGGATTGCCCAGACTAAATGGTGGCATTTTCTCTGGTAGGAATACAATCCCTTGTAACAAGTCAGGCTACCAAAGAAACGGTGGGTGGAACAGAAAAAAACCTTCCAGGTGGCTTCCAAATGGGGAGCCCGTTTCTTTTCTTGGGCTCCCCATGCGGTGGCCATTCCGGGGGTTTCTCCGGGGGAACGGAGTTTTGCAAAAATATTTTTTGTAGTTTTGTAGCGTTTTTGTTTTTAGTTACTGTAGCATTATCATTTCATCATGTTATAAATAAATCTCAAACCAACATATATTTTTGCTTTTGTACATGTTGTGTGTTTAACCATTTATCGGTATATATTTTCTTGAAGTATTATTGACAGTTAAATTCACAAACTATAGACCAATACCTTTTTTATGTACTATTATTTTAGACGTTTTTGACGAAAAAAATATTTATAGGCACATTATTCCTAATAATTTTTGATAAACCACGTAGTTTTAAATCAGGAAGGTCGTCTTTAACACACACATATATGTGTACCAGTACGTATAACATCCAGACATGAATAAAATATTTTATTTATTTCAACATAATCAAAGCCTTTGATACTTTCCAACAAATTCTTATGGTTAAAAAATTATCAATTTTAGGCAATGCGTGGCATATATATATATGTTTTAATTATCTTATAAATCGACGCTTTTCAGTCAAATTTGCAAATGCAATGGTATTAGGTGTTCCGAAAAGTAGTAGTTTATCTCAACTACTCATTAATATTTAATAAATGATATTCCAACTGTAATCGGAATGGATCAAGAAAATATGCTGATGAAAAAAAAAAAAAATTGGGAAATATGTTTGTGAAACTATTCAGCAATATATTTCAGCTGTCCAGATCTGATTTTCAAGTTAGCATACGTCTCTGAATTACGATAGCATTTATTGTAATTAGTAAAAAAACTAATTCAATTGATAATAATTATCACATAGTAAGTAATGACATGAAACGTGGTGTCCTCTTTTAAGACCTTCGAGTTATATTGGATGCCAAGATTTTTTTCACCAACAAGTAGATAATACTATTAGCAACACATGAAGATCTTTAGGTCTTATTAAATTTATAACTTTCTCTGCATTGACTAATGTAGAAAAAAGATCTAAATTAATAATTAAACATTTCAGGCATTTAAATTATTTTTAATATGCTACATTACTATATAAACTATTTGCATTTTATATTTATTAGACGTTCAATCAATGATGCACTTTTTATTATATACATTTTATTACCATTTAGTGTTGGTTCAGACATGATATCTCGGTTTGAATTAAGAATTCCAACTTACAATTACAGAATTAGTGGCACTTTTAAAACCATTAGTAACTATAAATTGTGTAGAAAATAATGACTCTTTTTGAATAATCTACAAATATTCATTGGTAAAACTTTTGTAATCTACATATTTATTTTGTATACACCATTTTAGATTCGGTTTAAGATTTTTGTGAAAACCAAAGTAACCAATTGGTGAACTGAACTTTATCAATCTTTATCTATCTATGTGTTTTTTGTTTCGTGTTTTGTCGCAAAGTTATTTATATGTATCAGTGTGTGATTTTTGATGTTATTTTATGTGGCATAATTCGTTTATAGGTGCTGTAAAGCACAAAAATCTGAATTTCAATTTGATCTGACAGTTTTAATGAAGCAGAATAATATGCTACCCATAGTAATATTTGTTATCTCCTAATATAAAAAAATACTTAAATTTTTGGCAGAGTTTATTTTTGAAAGACTGCAAGCCTGTGCAAAGCCCACCAACATTCTATGTACGAGCCTATGTCTCCCCTAGAGCGCCTGTGCTGCTTGACCTGTGCCTTTTATGCCACACAAAAATATTATTCTCGCATTTCAGAATCTTAAAAATACATTTTGTAGACTTGAAATAATTTAATATGGCTATTAAAAACTTTAATAACAGAGTTTGTAAAAATGTAAATTCTATGAATATTTTATGAGTAAAGCCGTTTTCCTAATTCCGTAGAATGTACAAGAAATTTTGGCAGAATTCCCCTTTGTCCTTTTTAAGTTACGGCAGTTGTCAGAAGCGTTATCTGTAGGCTTTAATGTTAACCTGAGAAACAGCTAGAGGGTTGACAGCGCTACCTACCGAGTATTCTATACACTACTTCGAGAGAAATTCTGCTGTACTCATTCCATGTAGTGTATAAGAAAATATGGCAGAATTCCATCGCGTTATGGCAGTTTTTTCATTATTGTACTTTTCCGCCTTTTTTGAAGAGGCCAGGCGGTACCTCCAAGATGGGTGAGGAGTTTAAAAAAAAAAAAAGTATCCCTGACAACTTTACGAATGTTTTCGACGATCGAGGCCTCTCCTATTGTTCTGGCGTGGTTCAACAACTGATAAATGAGCAAAATGCAAAAAAAAAATATCTGCCTTCCCTCACAGCACTAGTCGCGAGCCAACGCTCTAACTTCCACGGGTAACGAGCTCTCATGCGGCTATTCGATGGGACGCGAAATTGTGGGAAACGCCCGTCCTGTTGTCTTAACCAGGGAAAAGGTTCCCCTTATGCAAGTAGCTCGTGGGAAAATGGTCGTTTTTTTGGATTATTAGGACATATATGGAAACCTCGACCTCGAACTAATGGAGGATGAAAAGTGTGCGGAGCCCATCATCGGGTCCTCTCCAAGGTGCGAGGGAAGGGTGCAATGGTCTCGGCATCCGATTGCGAGGGACGCGCTGGTGAATAAAAGGGTTCGAAAGGGGTATCACGTCCCGTCCACGGTTATCGTGTGGGGGTCGTTTTTATCCTGCAGGGCTTGTTACTGCCGTGAGAATCGGATTCGTCGAGGTCAAAATGGCTCCAAGCATCCCACATTTTAACACGGGGCGTTCCTGCGCACGTGAAAGAGAACGACCTCGGGTCGGGTGAGACTACCCGCTAAATTTAAGCATATTAATGAGCGGAGAAAAAGAAAGTAACAAGGATTCCCTCAGTTGCTGCGAGCGAACAGGGAGGAGCCCAGTACCAAATCCCGCCGGCCCTCCTGGGGTTGCACGGCGCGTACAAGTCCGATTTACGAAATCACTTTCTTTATTGCCTTCATCACTAGTCATACGCATTTTAAGTACCAAAAATAAACCACCAATTACATTTATTAATATAAAATAAATATTTTTTAGTTTTAGACATACATTAAGAAGATTAAATAAGATAGGAAATTAAATTTTGAAACAAATAAAATGGGGTGTGGCTGTGTCGTGGACACGGCCGTGTGTTTTACGTGAATACGTGTACGTAACGGCTAATATATTCTAGACAAAATATAAAATACGCTATTTTATGTTTGTTATGATTATGTTTTTTTAAAATTTTAACACCACACACACACACACACACACACACACACACACATATATATATATATTCACTGTAACTATTTTATACTAATTTTTTTATAAACGCATTCGATAGATTTTGACGAGAGCTGACGACTGAAACTTAATCGAACGTCGTAGCTTCTCCGAGTCAAAAGTTATACCAAATGGAAATCTCGAAACTCAGCAAAATGACCTCAAAATGGCGGCGCTTCCCCCCTCCACCGCGCGCGATGCGTCACGGACCTCACTTAGCGTAACGAATTCTTTGATTCTTTAGCTATCCATTGGTGTAATTAAATTTTGGATGGAGATGATAGATATGTAGCTGCAACACCAAACTGTATCCACTGATTTTGTTATTCGTTTTATGAATTTCCTCCCACCATGGAAGCAATTTTAAAGTCGTATTCACGTAAAAAAAAATCAATTATAATTTACTAAAATAAACCCATAGTATTTGGTTGCCTGCGAAGTGGGTGTAAGGTTTCGAGTCACGCTGCAGTGTTGTTCGCGCTACCCCTCGGAGCGTACACAACCCCGAAGGGCGTAGTCGAGCGGGAGAGAGGCATTCTTAAATTACGCGCACGAACTGAGCTCGCTAAAATTAATTTTTGCCATGAGCACCGCTAATTAAAACGGCGGGAAGTAACATAAGATATGCCCCGCCTAACAGCCAGATTTTTATATCCCCCGCGCGCCCGGTTTCGGTTGAAAGAATTAGGAGAGTGGAGGGGGTTAGTTTGGGGGGGGGGGGGGGGGGGGGTTGGAACTTGAAGTAAATCGTTTTATCATCGCAACGGTCAAATTCGCGTTTTCACCTCAGCGACGGAGGCGAAAATATCGCGTGACACGGTTTTAATTAAAAAAAACTTGGCCCCCGGAGGAGGAAGGAGTGTGGGTAGGCTGGTGGGAGGGGAGGTCGGGTAACTTCAATCCCAGGCCAACGCGAGCCCGGCAGGAAACCTTATCCAATATTCAGATAAACGTTCGGCGACGGAACCTCGCATCTCCCGTGCTTCTACGGTTCGCTCGGTACATTGACTGACTCGCCCAGCGATCCACGACAGACTTGTTTTAAAAATATCTAAAAATTGACTTAAGGAAAAAAATAATAAAAAAAAATGTAATAAAATAAATGTAATAAAAAACAAAAATATATAAAATTTTCAGTTTTCTTTTCTCAAGCGAAATCATTACTTAATTTTTTTCTATGTGTAAACGTTTTAGTTGTAGTTAATTCTTTTCGATTTTTAACAAAATGACTCAAATTTAAAATAAGTTTTTTTTACTTTTTAGTTCATACAACATAGAAAAAACGTTTTTAAATTTAAAACAAAAAATAATTTTTTTATTGCATGGCACCATTGGCCCTCTCCTCGAACTCCGACAAATTCTTCCCCCTGTTCCCTTTCAGTTGTGAGCTGAATTCGCTCTCGGGCCAATGATGACTCCCCCCCGATTTTTTTTCCTGGTATATATGGAATGTAAATTCTTGCGCGTCAGATGGCTTCGTTCCAGACGAGAGCAAAACGTGGTTCACACTGGACGAGCAGCCGAGGGTCTCGCGCGCCCCGGCCGGATGGATGACCGTCCAGCTGCGCTCCGGGTCGGCTCCGGGTCGGCTCCGGGTCGGCTCCGGGTCGGCTCCGGGTCGGCTCCGGGTCGGCTGTCGTCATCAAAGAGAGCTGCCTGCGGGAAAACTGTCCAGACGAGCGCAACCACAGCGACGCACCTGGTGCACAGGGCAAACAATCAAAAAATCAAACGAATTGTTTTGCTTGCAATGTTTCGTGATTTGTAAAATAATTGCACAACATAACCATATTTAATTTTTCACATTCACCCTTTCTCCCTCCCCCCTCCAAACAAGCCCTTATTTCATTTTTTTCTTTTATTACTGTAATGGTAAGATTTATGTTAACCCTGACACGTATTGAATGTGGTTTATAGTTTTGGATTAACCGATTTTATGTAGCATTCAATAAATCATTAAAAAAATTAGTTTTTTTTTTCATAAAACATATAAACTTGATCTTTCAGGATTTTTGGCAAAAAAAAAGTTCATTATAACTGAATAATAATTGCTTTACTAAAAAAAATTGAAAACGAAGGCAACATACGAACGGTTAACGGTACAGGACTCTAGGACTGACATAAAAATTTTGCCTTTAAATTAAAAAAAATGATAATAAATTGGTTAATAGGAAAAAAAAATATTTTACAAACATTTAAATACGGTTGCATTATGAATTTTTAAAAAATAATAAAAAAAAACACGGAATAACAGAATAATAATAATTAACGATACTACCCCGTAACGTCTCGTTTACATCGGAGCCATTAGAGAAGGGGGGACAATGAGGTTAAGAATGGCGCATTCACGGAATGAGAGGGCGAGGGAAACGAAACTAACCCGAAAAAAAAGAAGAAAAAAAACTTCACGGCTCACGGAAAGGTCCACCACGTTTGGAACTTCGAAGATTCTCGGCTCACTCCCGTCAGGAATCGAATCCCGGTCACCTTGATGAGAGGCTATAGCCACACCGTGCTGAGACACGGCTGATGCAGGCAATATATAATGGTTTATATGACTAACTGGAACTAATTTATGACTACCTAGTTGTCATACATGTAGTTCGAAATCCATCCACGCAGACGCACATGTTTATAATGCGATTATCACTCTGGGTATGCAAAACCTATATAGGTTATACAATTTTAAATATGAATAAAAAAAAAACTTTTTCCTAAAGTAAAAATTTAATGATGCTCAAAGAGTGAAATTATCTCCTTGAGAAGGTGAATCTAAAGTAGGGGTATGCTAAGATATATTTTTATTGAAGTATGAGTACGTGTTGTAATATCAAGTTCAAACAAGATGAAATAAAAATATATCTTTGGGAATTCCAACTATTTGTCACTATTTAAATATCTCTCACTTTTATACCTAAAAATTATCATAAATGACACTCAAATAACAAAAATCCTATAACTTATTTCCTAAAATTGTTCCTTCAATATTTTTATTATTATTACCTTATATACAATTTAAATTTTGCAATTTGCTTGTTTGACACCAATCACAAAGTCGTCAATACCTGACTCTTCAATATTCGAAAATTATTATGCCACCTTCAATTCACACACTGCGTCTACACTGCGATACAACGTCCAGTCTTGTTTCTCATGAAGCTCATTAGACTGCAATAAGTTATGCCCTTGCAATTCGGGGTCGTTCGCAAGTGAAGCCAATGCCTTATTTGGCCAGGCCATTCAGGACACTGATGGCTGTGATTGGTGAGTTGACAGCATACATTCAAGCACCTTAAATAAACGCAGCCAACCACGAACCACAGACAGTGCTGCAAAAGTTTTATCACACAGCTGTTCTGTAATTCTTTTCGCGTAAAGTACATGACCCTAAAAATAGTTTTAGAGTGAACATAAATTTTTAAGAACTCTAAAGAACATTCGTGGCAAACAGGCCAAGCCACTGTCAGATCTCTTTGGTTTCTTGCCCCGTCGAAGAAATTAGCAAAATTAGTGACTCCGTCATTTTAAATCTCACACGAGATTAAAAAAAAAAATATTTACCACAACGGAGTAGCCTGCGTGGCCAGGCATGGTTCTATCACAGCCAGGTTCTTAATATCACTATTAAAGCTCTATTTCACACGACTAGCTGGTTATATTATTTAAGGTTTTTATTAATAAATCATCTCAATCATTACTAAATTATCCCATCGTTTGTTGTTGAATTACAAATTTTCGTACCACATATTTACTAATCGTAATTTTGGAGCTGTAAAAGGCGACGCAATAAATACCTACTTATATGTTGATAAGTAGAGATTGGAAAAATTCGCGCATTCGATGACCTCTAGGATAGACTCCATAATCCTCTACACACTCAGGCAAATGCCACCTGCATATTGGCTATTTACTCGTGACACCTGTCAACTGGGACGCTTGCGATTCGATACTCTTTTGGTTGAAGGTTCTTCATTGGCTCAAAGTCCTTCAGATAATCTGTAAGCCAATCACAGAAGCAATATAAAGGTAAAGTTTTTTTGGATTCTAGCATATCGTGAAATGAATCCGCGAATTTTTCCGTTCTCTATTGATAAGATTTGAGGAAAAAAAAATCGCAGATGAACTTACATAAAAGTCCCTCAAATAATTGTTATGGAAATAAAGTGAAATAATTTAATGGCGTGTGCGAACAAGTCTTACATTATTTACTTTCAACACAACAGATATTTGACATCCTTTACGTACATCACACTAATTTTTTACACACTTTTAATTGTTTTTTTTTTTAGATTCAAAGCAAAAGTGGGGGAAATAGTTCGTTTTTATATCTCTGTTTTTCTGGTGCTTTACACTTGCTTTTCTGTGTTATAACACCACAATCAGGCAACAAAAAAAAAGTGTAATCTCAGCACTGCTAGGAGTTTCAAAATCCTGATGCTACACAGCACTTGACTGCTGCGGTGACAGTAAATATAACGTTATACATCGTGCGTGCATTTTTTTTTTTTCGTGACGTGTTGCTTGCGTGACAATGTGACGAGTTACTTTCGTTTCGTATCAACAACACGGGCAGCGAGCTAAAAACAACACGCCTTGTTTGTTTGCGCAGCAGAGTTTCCCTTTGTGGTTTTCGGCGGCCGGCGAACGGGAAAAAAAAAACACGATTTACATTCATTCATTCTTGTAATAAAAAAAATTAATCGTGTAACGTATTTTGTGTTCCGTCTAGATTCGTAAAGATACGGAATCAATACCCTAAAAAGCGAAAATGGAATATTAAATAGCAAGCGGGTTCGTCGTTAAAAAAAAAAAAAAAAAAAAAAGGGTGCTTGTTTATGATTGAATAGCAAACGTGTTCGACGTTTTTGCTCTAACATTTCAAAAGTAAATTCAGTATTTGACACGAGTGTGGAGAACCAAAGAAAATTTCAGAGTGGAATATGAATGTCTGTAATATAGGTATTATTGTATGCATGTATGCATGGGCGTAGATCCCGAAAAATGGGGGGGGGGGGGAGTGGATGGGAGGGGGCCAGGGCTTTCCCCCTCCCCTGAAATTAAGAAGACCCTCACTCATAGGGGCCCGCTTGGGCTTGCAAAACCATGACTGCGAAATGGGGTTGATAAAAGTAAACGTCAGAACCATGTTTTATGGAAAACTTTCTGTATATTTTACAGTTTTCTGCTTTTTGCACGCACGTAGGCCAAATTTGAACAGTGTACAACATATAAGCATCCCATCCAGAGATGAACTTGTATCGGTTACCTCCACGCCCAAAACTCTCTCTCTCTCTCTCTCTCTCTCTCTCCCACCATCACCCTTTTTCTTCTGCGCATTTCTGTGGCTTTCTTGCGACTCCTACAGATTTGCGCCCCTGCGTGCATGCGCAATGTATTATTGTTATTCTTACTTGACCCTTTTATGGCAAGTTAAATAGATTCTTAAGAAAAGCGGGTGGTTCAATATTTTTAGATCCAAGCCAAAGCATTTCACTCAGGTGAATGGTTTCGATATAAGACGCCTCGCATTAACAAGTAAAAATGTTGTAATTCGCAGTTTCAGTTCTCTTGCTCCAAACGTTTAGCAGTATAGTAGGCATGTCAATGTTACAATAAAAAATTAATTAGTAAAATATATGAATGGCTACTTTTTAAAAAAATAACCTCAATGTGTTAATGTAAAATAAACGGAATTAATAGAACTTAATCAAACTAAGCCAAACGAAAGTTACTTCGCCAAGAAGAAAAATATTTTTTAGAACAAACACTATAGAGTTTTAAAATGCAATATAAAAACACACACATGCGTGTGTGTTCACTTTAACGAAATTACTAGTTAACTAAAAGTTCTGAAATTTAATATTCTCGGTGACCATGGTCTATAAGGCGTAGCTAACGTTCATGTAAATAGGTAAGGGATAAAAAAAGAGGGATGGGTAACAAACTTCAGGCTAGGAATCGAACTTGTAATATTTAACCCACCCAGTCAGCAGTCATGTGATTGGAACAAAAAAAAATTAATTATCAGTTGGGCAACGCTAGTAGTTATTGAGTCCAAAAAGTACGCATTCGTTCATTTTCCCCATCTGCCATGTCGCACTGCGAAACTGAAACTCAGAGGCCGCGCAACGAGCTGTTTCGCTGAGCGAAGAAATCCAAGATGGCGGAACGCAGTTCGCTGTGACACGGCGCGACCGCGCGGTGTTGGCACGGCGTGCTGGCAACCCCCGCCATCGACGCCGTCCTCATAACCATCCACCGAACGCATATTTCGCGGTCGCGCGGTCCGGACGGAGATCCAACAAAGCGACCCCACTCCATCCAGAACATAGTTCTCTCCCCCCCCTCCCCCTCCCCCAACCACCGCCCCATCCACCGCCCGCGGACCATCCTCTTGTCGGCCGTTCGACGGACTGACCCCGCCGTGTTAATGAACCTGTCACGCGAGGCGTTGTTATTCCGCCGCGTAATAAATTACGGGGCGACGTGCCCATATTATTTCGCGCGCGCGTCGAGAGAGCGAGCTTTTGTCCGCTGCGGACGTCATCGATCAGATGCGCGGTTGGTCGAGTCGCGAGCGCGGCTAGGCACGGTGGAGGGGGAGTGGAGGGCGGCGGGTGGGGGGCGTGTGGTGTTGGTGGTGGGGATTGGGGGGGGGGGGGAAGCAGCGACGTGCTGGCGCGGGAGGGGGAGTAGGGGAGGAATGTTGAGGTACTGGCAATAAAGAGCGATTTGTCAGAGGCGTCACGCCCGCCGACCTGCGCGCGGCCGGGCTATTATGACCCCTCAGTTGGAATCTGTTACCGCCGCAGCGCCCGCCGAAAATTGCTGGTTTTAACTGCCGGCGGGGCGAATCTGCTATTTCGGCTCAGCTGCCGGTGACTTGCGATTGTCCATCACGGACTCAATGTGCGACCGTGCTTCCCGGCAGCGGTGTTCACACCTCCCTACTGCCCTATGTGTTCCAAAAAAAAAAAAACAATGTGAGGTTAAAGGTAATTTTTGTTAGCACGTGCATGGATTTTCGTGGAAGATTTAATAATTTTCTTTAATTAAACAGTGGTATAAAATACTATATTCCAATAGATGTATTTCATTATCAAATGATTGTTCTTTTTTGTTCTTATACTGAAATTATTTTCATTTTAATTTAGGTAATTATAAGAAATATATCTGCTATGCTTCTAAATAAGCCAAAACATATGTTATTATCATGACATAGACTTTCATTCTCGTAGATAGATAAAGTAAAAAAAGAAAAATTCGTTGCTTTGGATAGTTATGTAAACCATAAAATATCATAGCAGTTTCAAGATTTTGGAAAGAAAAAATTGCAAGAATTAAATAGATGGTAGTACACCCACAACACTCTACACTTCGTAGTTTAAAAAAGGGCTTTTATAATATGCCTGTTTTTATTTTTAGATAATTTCATGACTCATGCTTTTGCAATGAGAAACAACCATTTAGAGTCACACAGCAATTGCATAACCTCAATTGACATTAGACCTTAACGACAAGTGTAAAATTGTGGTTCGAACGCAGAGGACTATCGGTGTATGTTTCTCTCACAACTGTACCGCAAGAGAAAACGGGTTTTTGAAAAGGTTTCAGATAACGTTCCTTTTAAATTGAAATTGGGATGTCGCCTAGGGAGTCGTGGGTAGGTGTTTTGGAAGGAGGGGGAGGGGGGGGGGGAGAGAGAGAGAAATCGCTCCGGGAGCCTTGAACGGTAATGTGTCTGAGAGGGATCAAGAATTTTATTGGAAAAAACACTTTGGTAGATGTGTTCCCCAGGCTAGCGCCGAGAATACGCTACTGTTATTATCCTACAAGGAGGGAAGCTTTTATTTTTTTTTCGCTCCCTGCCAGTAACCGTTTTCACTTTAACGGTGTCTCAATTCCGACGAAGGTTCTTCCCTTTCTAAATTCCCTCTCTCTCTCTCTCTCTCTCTCTCTATCTCTCTCTCTCCACCACACACGCGTTTATTGCCGTCGAAGTACAGCGTCGGAAAGAGCAACGCTACTACGAACGCACGAACGAAAAGTCCTACAGCAGACTGCTAACTCTTTAGATAGTCTTGATCGTAGGGTCGTTTTATTTGATACCACCCCCAGCAGGAATTATATTTATGATCAACTAGTTGGTACCAAAATAATTAAATAGCCTACCAGATCACTATCGAAATAACAGATCTTAGATTGAGGTCAGAAATGGAGGAAAAAAATCTTAAGACTGACTCCCAGAGATGGCGTGATCAGTGATCTAGGACAAGACAGTTCCATTTTTTTATAACCTTGGAGGTCTTGTCGACTTAAGTGTCTTCGGAAACATTCAGGGTATTATTTCGTATTCACACGAAAACACCTATCTTATTGTGGAGTTTTGCAGTAGTGTAATTTTCATGAAATAAAAAAAAAAGCATTCAAAATATTAGTTTTAATATTATGTGGAAGATTTAATGTATTACTTAATTGAAACTTTTAAGGATATAAGTCATTTCCCTTAGCTACATTATGAGAAACCTGTAATAACTCTCAGGTACAGTTATCATAAGAATAAAAATTATAATTAATTGTATAGGAAAATATGAAGATGTCAGGAGGCAAGCTGATCGCCCAAAGTTCCCGCCAATAAGCAGTGCTCGTCCCTGATTCGCCAAGCAGCCCCATCAGGCATGGGTGTGTAAATGCCAGGAGACTCAGCTCAGGGTATAACCACCCACCACATGGCGAATGAGACGACATCCGAAATGCTGGGGCGCTCAGATTCATGTGCGGATAAAACACTATCTGGAATGTTCCAGGGTGCGCTCGTATTTTGGCTTAATGGTCGTCTGTGCTTTCGGGAGTCCGTGTCTAACGCTTCCTTCCTTCTCCCATTCCCTGCAATGATACGGGTTTGATCTTCGATGGGTCGTAGCGAGCAACCTCTCATTTCGCAAGTTGCCCATTTCTGGTGAGTTCTTCCCGAGTAGGCCTACTTAGTTCGCACCACTTATGCCAATTATACCTGACAGCTCTATGCTAGCAATAAGACCACAGTTTGAAAAATAACCTAGAGGGAAGAGGTGTAATTAAAAATTTTTTTATAGATAAATGGTTAAATTATATATAATAATTCCTGGTGTCAATAAATTTGAAGGAATAACGTTTATTTTCCCTCGTATCTACATCATGATTCCAAAAAAAAATTCTAAAAGAAAAAGAAGTTGTTTCCGTTGTCATGTGTATTTTTACAGATACATTGTTTATACTGGTAATACTGTCTGCCATCTATCGGCCTGACGCGACAACAACGCCAGGTTTTCGCACAGAAATCTCGGAACTGTCTGGTATTAGTCTGTAGAAAATATTTGCTTCTGCAGTCTGGAACTTCTTAGTCCCTAGATGCGAAAATGTTTTCACTTTTGGGGATAAAGCATACTTAACGTGTTCTACTTCAGATGCTGGCAAGTTTGGTGGAGTTTAAAGGGTTCAACCGATTTTTTTGTAAGATGCAGTGAAGGGTGGGAGCAAAGAGAGATTCAGGACCGGGCCTTAGTCGTTCAGACTCAGCTGGAACTACGCGCTCCCCATTCATTACAAATGGCATATTTTAAAGTTCAGTTATAGTTCAACCGTGAGCAGAAATAAATATATACGCTCACTATTGACAGGCGAATTTGTGGAATGTCATAGGATCTTAGAGTCTGGTCTTTCATAACACAACTCGTCGGAAGAGATTATATTTGGGAGATGATTAAAGCTTGGCTTTGCTCGCTCGGTCGTATATCCTGCTCAACATTCATCACGGGGGTGGGGAGGGGGGGTGAAGGGGGAGGAATTATTAAAGACCACAGCCCCGACGGAAGATATCTGTACCTTGTCTTCGGGGGGTCCAATGCCCCCTTCCGACCTTCCTTTGCCGTTCGTTTTATTAATCTCCTCTTTGATGTGTCCCGCGTCGTATCGGGGCGAAGAAGAAGGAATTAGAAGAGGCGGAGAGAGAGATAGCAAAGGGAAGAGCAGAGGAAGGATTTTTGAGGGCATCACCTGCTTCGCGAAACACCCAATTTGCTGGAAAATATTCGGTGCGCTGAGCATGAATGCTTCTCAATTTCCCCCCCACCCCCAACCACGCACAATTCCGCTCCAATCCACCCCCTCCCCTCGAGGTTTACGTCTCTGCTCATATTAAATCATGCTGTGTTTCCGCAGGAACGGCAACCTCGCC
Organism: Bacillus rossius redtenbacheri; assembly: GCF_032445375.1. Taxonomy (NCBI): domain Eukaryota; kingdom Metazoa; phylum Arthropoda; class Insecta; order Phasmatodea; family Bacillidae; genus Bacillus; species Bacillus rossius. Next base: position 36,720,793 of record NW_026962011.1, read on the forward strand.
GGTGATGTATTGTGTCGCGATCCAGAACCGGACTACGAGTCTCAGATGAGCAGTTGTGGTCCAGGACTGAAAATACCTTCGACCTTTCCAAAATCCTCAACATCCGAAGTTACTTTTAAAAGCGTTGTTTATTACAGATGTTTTAAAACTACAGAAATGAACTCGCAGACACGTATTCCGAATATTGCTGCAACTAAGATGGGATGCGGAAAGATCTTATGAACGTATAAGAAATGAGTTTTTAAAGTTAAGACTCGTAAGTCCCAAGATACTATTTAAAAATTATTTTACATTTTTTTATGTCTTATATGTAAAAAAATATGCCTTCTATATAAAATGCACGAAAGCTGTTTTATATACCTAATTAAGCACCTACTCTCGTGACATGTTCGAAAAAAAAAATATCTTACTAACAAAAATCATTCAGTTTTCCCCTTATTTTTGTTTACAAAAAAAAGCAGTAAAACTAAACAGTTCATACATTACTGACAAATTATTTAATACTTGGAAATACGCGATCGCTAAAAATAGTGACGTAAATGTCTTATTTCAACATCAAACGACCATCTTGCGAAAGATTAAGATTCCAAAATACTTTCCTTTCAGTTTAATAGCATTCACTGAACTTAAGAAAATAAATATGTAATCTCAAATATTGTATAGAGATAATGTTTCCCAATTTCAGAACTTCCGTAAAACTTTGAATGGAAATGAGTCCCTATTGTAAAATTTGCACGAAATTTTATGTGACATTTCAAAAATTGTTAAATGTAATTTACGGTATTAGGAGTATAACATTTTATAAAACATTCGTCTTTGCATATTTTAGACTGCAATATATGTTACTTAAAATCTTGAGCAATACTTCTTGTCTGGGCTCCGTATCTTATGAAACGAAATACTATTATTTTGCTAGCACTGATTGTCAGTTTTGCTTTAACTCGTACAAAAATAAGATGCAAAGTTGTGTTTTCATAGAAGCGCATTGTTTTATTCAACAAAGAAAATCGTATTTGTATTTTTGTATAATTTTCATACACGCAAAAAAAAAATACATAGGGTAGATGTGTGTTATTATTCCTCAGGGGTTACAGATAGGAAGTGAAAAACGCAATATATTAATTGCAACAGTTGTAATGCCATAAAAAGTTAAATTAAAACATTTCGAGACACATCAGTTAAAGATGTTGCGGTTAGTATTAAAGAAAGTGTCCAAACAGATTTTCAATAAGGTGGCAGATCGGCTGCCGTTTTAATAAATGGTGCCTTGCGCGAGGTTTGGAAACTGTGGCACATAGCGGAGAGAGCATGCTACTTGACGTGCCTCTAGACAACATTTTTTTTGTTAGCGCTTACATGAGAATAATGAGAGACAACATCAATCTGCATGTTTGATTTACACCTGATGAAAGTTTTTCTTTTTTTAATTTCTGATGGTTGACCAAAAAAATAATAGTGAAAAAAAAGTTTTTAAATTTTCCAGAATATTAAAACCTGGGTTTTATGTACGCGTGTTAAAATATAGACCTTTTTATTTAATACTTAAACTAAAATTAATACTAAAAAATTTTATTTTAAAACATTTTTCAAAATTTGGTAACAGGTAAAACAATTTTTTGTCACCGAAAAAAATTTCACGTCATAGAGAATATGGAGTTAATTATTTGTTTTATAAATGTACTATAACTTCTAGTGTGTGTAAATTATATATTTTTATTATAAGAAATAAATAAGGGCCATAGGCCTACCTTATATAAAATAAATAAATAAACGGACTGAGCTACGCAGTAAACGTTATTATAGCAATTACTGAAACAACTGAAAACTAATATTAAATTTTACATGAATTATAGTAGTCATACTGCAATAAGAAGTAAAAAAAAAAAAACATTTCTGAAATTGTGACGTAAACGTACTCCTTTTCATACAAATGGTCCCGGGTACCACACACTTTATCACTCTGCCACAGACACACAATATTTCTAGTGCAGCAACTATGAATGTTCAAAGCTGTAAAGTTAATTTTCTGAAGTATATTTTAAGTTGCATATAATTTATTGTTATGTCCCTTACAGTAAACAAAATTTACATATCGCAGGAAAGTTTCGTTGACATAAAGTTTCACGTGGCAGAAAGATACGCTCGGTACTTCCCCCGATGATCACGATAGCGAATATATACGAGTTCATGGCGCCACACGCGGGTCCGCCATCTGGAATAAAACGAATTCACCGAAAACGTGAGCTCTTCGCATGCACAGTAATTTTGGCAAAGAACATCCACAGATAGGACACCAAATTTCGTTCCCTAAAATTACGGGACTGGCAGTGAGTGACCTTATATAAGGGTCCGGGAGCATTAATTTGCACCAGGAATAGGGTTAGGTTACAGGTAAATCTTATTTAACACTTTTAACCATTATTATTGTCTCTTTGGTGGATTCCTGCTTCAACACAGTGTCTATTACTACAGTGGCAGTTGATCCCAAAATTCAGTTCAATACTAAAAGCAGATGACTTCACATGGGAAGCTATTTGTGGCAGCGCGTCATTATCAACTTAAGGCTGGCCACTAAGTTAAATGGATCCCAGTGATAAGGCGGGCAGTAGGCTCTCGGCTGTCAACCAGCACGAGACAAGTACTCAGGCCGCGGAACAAACACACAAATGCTGCCGCCTTAACGAGGTTAAAGTTGATTCTACCCAAGGTCATGAAGAATATTGGTTTTATTTAAATAATTCTTTCAATGGAGAAATTTAATTCAAAACTCTTTGTGGCACACGCCATTTATTGTTTGCACTGTATGTTGCAGAGCAAACTCAAGAATCGACAAAGATGAATACACAAGCAAACAGAAAACTACGCCAAAATCAGACGATATCAATCGTTAAATGCATTGAGAGCACAGAGAACTCCGTGGAAGGAGTTCGACGAAACAAAATTTTAAAATTAAACAATAGAAAATTGATCTGGCCAAAAAAAATTGAAACCAAGATGGCGTCTTTCGATTTCTGTCTTTCCCCATTAAGAACTTACTCCATCACCCGTAAGATTTTCTAACAATATAATATGCACTCGTAAAGGGAAAGCCATTAGGTTAATTCGGGCAGGAGAGGGGGTATCTGGGTGGAAAGACGAGCATGCTGAATAAAAAATGATGCTATGGTTTCACAAACAACACAAAAAAAAAAGCGAGATTTCTTGCACCATATAATTCGAGGTGGAGCACAAACGCGCCAAGAGTACAGACCGTAAAATAGCGAAGACTCAGAAATATTAAACTTCCATTGGCACCAGACGTTTAGGGAGATGAAAAAATATTCCATCTCTCTGTTGGCGTACCGTGAATTCAGCTACACGCACAAAGAGGCTGGAGTATCGGAGAGGAAAGAAAAAAAGATGTCGTGGAATGGGAAAATAAGGATAAGGAGGGGGGAGAGGGGGGGGGGGGAGAGAGAGAGAGAGAGGCATTGGGTTGAAAGAACCGCGCTAGAATCGTCTAGCAAAAATAATGTTTCCTCGAGCAAGCGAGTCGATTCGAAGCTCATTTCTGAGAGCGTTTCGGTTCACGGAAGCGCGGGCGTTTCGTAAATACGCCCTTGGCTTCCGGCCACGGTGTTTTTACTCGGTGGCCAACATAGGAACAAAATACATCCCGCCTGTTCCCTCCTTCTTCCCTCGCCAATCACCTGGCCGCAACTCTCGGCAAGAACGCTTTATGTAAATGCACGGACGTGAACCGAGGATGAGAGATGCGCGTGGGGACCTACTTTCAAACTCTGAACACATCAAATATTTTTTATGTACTCTACTGCGCCTCTCAACGTATTTTTTTTTATCGAGTCAGTTGGTCATTTCCTTTCGTTGTGATTACTATTAACTGAAATAATTTTTCTGTAAATTTATTCCAATATCGCTCTTGCATTTGATGTTGAACTACAAGTTTTCTCACCAGATAGATAGCTTTTTATTTTATTTTAAAGCTGTAAGATGTTACGGAAGTTATCATAATTATGAAAACTTGAGGAACATTTAACCGATATTAATTGATATTAAGTAAATATCTGTTATGAAAACTTGAAACGAAAACCAAATTAAAGACCTATGGTAATAAATTTACATGAAAAACCACTCAAAAATTAAACTTGACAAAGAAAAACATGGCGTGGAAGACCAAGTCAAAAACTCTCAAAATGCTCGCTTTAGAAAGGAAACTTTACCGTTCGAAAAAAATCTATTATTAACGATTTTGGAGGGAAAATCTGGGTGGTGCCAAACTTCGTGGTTTCAAACTTTGACTTTCCGTTATTTACATCAGTTTTCAGTAAAATCAATATGCATTGTTTTAAATTTTGCTAAGACAAAATTTAATACACTTAAACGCACTAAATGAATACATCGTGCCTTTTCTTAAATGTGTGTCTCAGTAGCTTCATAGTTTGTCAAGTGTTCAACTCTAATAACTGGACGAATGAGTAAATACAGTTTTTAGTATTTGCAATACAAGATAATAAGTTTCGGAAAGAGCTAAACATGCAAATAAATAATATCAGCGCATAAAACATGTGTGCCAACAAGCCCAGATATATGCATCAATTTATTAAATATCAATAATTAAAACAAATTCAAAACCAATTACCCAATAATAGTAATTAACCAATTTGGTTGAAAATAATTTATGTTTGTTAGATTTTTGTTGTAAAAATTTAGTTCACATTATTAAGTTATCTAAATTTTTTTGGGTTGTTGAACTGTCTGAGCCTGACTCGCTTATTATGGTGATCATGAGTTCTACCTCAGCCAGCTGCATTAATAAGGTTTTCACTGGTCTAATGAGGCTACCACCACCTGTTACGCAAAATGATGCGTGCGTCACTTCGGACGATTAAGAGGCTGCTAAGTTATAGGCCAAAGACACACATGGAATTCGCGATTCACTAATGAGTCATCACTCCAACGTGCATCAGTTCCTAAATCCTTTCCGGCCGCGAGCAGAAAAGCGAGCAGTGGAGGAGAAAGAGGCCAACTATAAAGATGACGATTGGTTCCTTCCAAAGGTCGCGGAAGGGTTCCGTGACGTTCCGTAAATGGGAGCTCCCCCGCCACTCCAAGGGCCGAGAATCAGGTCCCGCCCGCTCAAAGGAAGTTCCTAACGACGCCACGGAGGAAGAATGAAAAGAAAATAGAGAGAGAGAGGGACGAAAGAGGCGAAATGTAGGGGTGAATAGTTCAAAGGAGGGTCTCGCAGTGTATCGGAAAGTGAAGAGTCCTGGTCAATCAGCCCTTCTTCAGGGAGAGAGAGGAACCCGCGAAGACACACCTCCTCTCCGTGGTTGTACTGGTAGAATACGGCCTGGAATCGATACAGCCTGTTCACAGATAGTTGGGAATCTCGAAAAACCAAAACATACCTGAATCAAAATGTCTTGATTTACGTCAACACAAGTCATTGGAAACACTCTACAACACAGTACAAAGAAACTATGTATGTGACCAAAGTGATTTTGAAAAAACATAGGACACCGAAATCAGTACAGACGAACCGGGATTTAAACCAGTGTCCTCTGGAAGTGCGAGGCAACTAAGCTTACCCACTCCGTATTAATTGTGTGCTGAAAGAGCTTTCGTAGCCGGGACGAAACCCAACCATGTGACGGGTGTTCTGAGTAGGCGCATGTCATTCCCTTGGAGCAGTTCGTTTAGCGAGGTGAACGGAAGTACCCAGAGAAACCCACCGTCTACTGGTGAATTATGCCACATTAGTCCTTGCAGGAATTCTAATCTCCATCATGTTTTTAGGATGCAAGTTATCTGGTTTCTACACTGCTGTCACCCCATTGTCCTAGCAGGAGGCAAGTGATATGACCACTGTAGCACCTTCACCCCATCGTAAGGGCAGGTAGCCGCTGATCTGGCCGCTATACCACTAACGCCCCATCGACTTGGTAGAAGGCAAGTGATTCAACCACTACACCACTGTCGCCCCATTGTCTTCGCAAGAGACAAGTTATCTAACCACTGTTGCTCCATCGTCTTGGCAGGAGGCATGTAATCTAACCTCTATACCACTGTCGCCTCATCGTATTGGCAGGGGACAAGATATCTGACCAGTATTCCACTATCGGCCTCCCATTTCCGATACTGAATGTGTCAGATATCAAGCTTGTTATCAAGTTGCGAGTGAATTATGAGACGAGGTTGTGTGGAGAACATGAAGAACTTTTAGTTCCTCGGTAGCTATGGCCGGAAAACGGTCGAGCTCGTGTGACAAAGGCCTCAGGTTGTATCCCAAAACTAAATTATGTGAACATCTAGTCGGTTAAATGGTTATGAGCTACTTAAAATTGAAAACTTCTTATCTCTAAAATTTTTATATTTTTTCTGTTGTGTTTCGAAGGCATAACTACACCCGAACAGATTTTGCACAAGTCACACCACAAGTCTTTCAAAACACAAGCAAAACTTGGTAATGAAATATACGGAATTGTTTTGATTCAAATGTATTAAGTACTTATTATTTCCAACAAATGTTTTGCTCAGTAAGTTTTACGTCTACATATAAACAGACGCCAAAGCGATTAAAGGGACCAACTACCAGTTTAAACATTGAAAAACTAAGGTTTTTGGTAAAAGCTATTTTATATTAACTTAATTAATGATACACGAAAACTAGTGAGTACTAAAACGAAGGATAGTTATGAACGTTTAATCAAAAACTGTTAACCACATGATTTTATACTTTCAGTATATGATAGGACTGCCGTAACAATTTGCTTTTAAGTTCATAAAAACCATTAAATCATGACTTTTTTTTAGTAGAAAAACCTTTTGTAAATAAATAAATATTTTTATAGTATGAAATTTATTTAAAATCTTGTACAAAAACCCGCCACATGACAGAAAAAAATAATTGAGGCTACTACCCGTTTAAACAATAAATATCAAGTCATTCGCTATCCGAATGTTTGATTTTGGCACACCAACACGCTTGGTACGTCTCCCGATGATAAACAAGAGTGACTATGTACGGGTTAATGGCGTCTGACGCCGGTCCGCCATCTGGTGAGAAATCCACGAAAAATTTGAGCTCTGCGCATGCGCGGAGTATAAGTAGGGACCGAAAAAATTCGCGGGTTTAATGACCTCTAGGATGAACTTTATAGTTCTACGTACACTTGGTCAAATGTCACCCTCTCATTGGCTGCTGTCTTGTGAAGGTGTCCCAACGTAGCGGCCTGTGATTCGATACAGCTACGGTTGAGTGTTTCTCACTGGCCCCGGTTCTTCCAGGTGAGTTGTGGGCCAATAGCAGAGGCTTCACTGAGGTGTAACTATTTGAATTTCAGGCTGTCGTGAAATGAATCCGCGAATTTTTCCGGTCTCTAAGTATGGGCAACAGATCGCCGACGGATAGGACACGAAAAATCCTTTCCCTGAAAATAAGGGACTGGCCGTGTCCTATCGGTGCACCGGGAATACGGTTAGGGTGTACATGTGAGGCGTATTCAAGACCTAAACCCTTATTTTTGTATCCTGTGAACAACGGCCTCACACGTGACTTGTTCGACCGAGCTGGGCGGACTCAGGCCAGGGAAGCGCAGTTCCACCGGCGACTGCCGCTGCAGAAATATCTTATATTCCAGAGCCGCCAACGCTTTCCCGGGAAAATGGGATAAACTTTTCCCATTCCGAAAGCTCTGTGTTGTTCACGAAAAAGGGGTGAAGGGGGGGGGGTTGTGGGTAGTTTTTGCATTATCGCTAAAAGCGTGTAAACGTTTTTGCTCTGACGTCACGTGTTCCAGTCCGCATGTGTTGAAAAACTGCTTTGAAAATGCTGGCCCAATCTACTCGGACGTCACAACATTTCACAGGTTTGAAACGTACCTGAGGAAGATAATATATCCAAGAAGTACATCACAGGTTACTATATTAAAGTTGTAAAGCAGGTAGATCGTCAAATGTATTTTAGTTGGATTGTGAACATACAATAAAGTGTCTCATTGACTAAATGAATTTTTTACTGTAAGTTTAAAATTTTCTTCAACTCGGTCACATTTGAATGATAATTGATTAAAAATATGCAAATGAAATAGCTCATTAAATTCTAATTGTTTCTGTGACCTTAATTTTCATTGTTCAGTTAGGAAGTTATCTGCTTCAAGCACCTAAACTCTTCTTTCTACACTTTTATTTTGTCTTTATGAAATTAGTTTTTGAAAGATATCATATCAGTGATTGCAGTAACTGTTGTTTAATATTTAGAGTGTAGGTTTTGAACAGGGAAAATTATTATCCTTTAATTGTTGATTCATTAACCAGCGTAGCAAATAATGTGCTCATATTACGAATATTTTTACAGAATGATCATTTAGAGAATAAGCTAATTGAACCCTTGAGTGACAAGTTCAGGATCCACCAAACTTAAATTTTCTCACCTGTCAATACATAGTACAATCAGGCGTTACTTTACTACTGCTCCTTCAAAAGTTATTTTTTTTGTACGCGAAGCCTAGTGCCATTTTAGACGTAGGTCTAATTACTTTCGAAAAAATAAATTGTTCTTCTTGGAAACCCCAAATATACACGTATGTTCCGTTTATGCTGAATGTTTTCAAATAGACTTCTGACTGTTATTCCTATCAACAACTGTACAACATTTAAACTAAACTTAACCCTTATTACACATATTATAACTGACACCGTAATAGGGCAAGTTGGTTTGTCCACAGCTGCAGCCAATCGGGAAACAATCCTCTCAGACGAGAGTATTAAAGGCAAAATAACTTGTAACAACCTCAGAAGGGAACTCTACCCTGATGATGACGACTGCAATGTCGACCGAAACGTCAGAGATATAAACGCTTTGGACGCGGTTACAACCCAGAAGCCAAGCTAAATTGGTAAATAGACATTTCAGACTTTCAAGGTTTTATGTTCAGTGTTGTTTTGAAACTATGGCATTTTAATAATGTTTCCTTCATTTACGATAAATAATATCATTTGCATATTGGGATAGATTCTTATTTATGAATTAAACTAAAATCCACTCTCGTTCAGATATGTCACTCGAAGTGCCGATAGTTGATTGCAAACCGAAACCAAGTGTGGAATGAAACAGTCGCAGAAAACTCGTTCAAAACGGAGGGCCCGATAACTGTAACTTGATAACGTGAACGTCACGCGCTGGCTTATCACGCGTATAAGTGCGTCGCTGGTCAGTGCATTCGAATATAACGACAAAACGGGAACGCCAAACAAAAAAAATTAGATCTTCTCTTGGCGTGCGTCGGCAGTTGTAAGTTTTTTAAAAAAAAAAAAAAATCAAAAATTTGAATACTTTATGGATAATCACAAAACAGTGTTCTTAACATTTCAGGCTTACTTTTGGATCGTGAAATTAAAGGTTTCGTGTTATATATTATTAGGGGCAGGCATTTTTCGCGAATAAATCTGAATACCAATTAGACTGCAACAAGGTATACCAGCACCAGCGGTTTCTTCCTTGTGACTGGCGGCCGTCTAGCGAAAGAATTCGTTGCCTTTTTTGACTGAGCCACTCAGGACGCGTTTGCTTTCGCACTGAATTACTGTGATTGGTGTTGTATCAATCGACATGTACCTGAAAGAAATTCATCCAATCACGAAACACAGACGGCGCTACAGTGTTTTCTAACTTATAACTAGAGACCTGCAAAATTCGCGGATTCATTCGGTGATAGGCTAGAACTCAAACACATATACCTCTTAGATAATTTTGCTATTAGCTTACTGTTCATCTGGACGAATCTCAACCAGTTATAAACCCTCAACCAAAGAACGATCGAATCACAGACAAACCAGCTGAGACGACTTACAAGTCGGCAGCTAATAAACTTGCGTTATTTGCCCGAGTGTACAGGGGTATGTGCAGTATATCCTGAAGACCATCGAAACCGCGAATTTCGCAGGTCTCTACTTATAACTAGAGACCCGTGAATTTCGCGGATTCATTTCGTGTTATGCTAACATTCAAATAATTATATCTTAGTGCTGCTTCTGTCATTGGTTCTCTGTTAATCTGGAGGACTGAGGGCCAATTAGAGACCCTCACTCATATAAATGTCGAATCACAGGCCACCCAGTCGAGACGTCTCACAAGTCAAAAGCCAATGAACAGTTGGCATTTGCCCGAGTGTGTAGAGGATATTGGAGTCTATCCTGGAGGTCATTGAATTCGCGTAATTCACGGGTCTCTACTTATAACTAGTCTCGGAATCTTTTCGCGAAATATGCATGGCCCTATTTATTATCGACGATGAAACAGGCTTCAGCAGTAGAGGTCGCTCGGGTCGAAGAAAGCCCAGTAGTCGTCTGGGGTTGGTTACTTACTCCAACACGCGGCGTCGGACAACCTAAGGAAATTGGAACATGTCTCAATAAAGGGTTCCCCGTACTTTTTTTAATACCTTTTTTTTTTTTTTTTTTCCCAGAACGCGTGTCTCGTCGGACATTGTGAGCGACCGAACTGCAAACGGTGGAGGGGTGAGGGTGGGATTATATGTCTTCTTGGGATGCGTGGTTCTTCCTGATGGCCGCGAGGGGGGAAGGGGGGGGGCGGTCGGCGGGGAAGAATAACCGATGACATCGCGAGGACATACTTCCCTCCCCGTTTGATCGCGGCCGTAACACTCGGCGCGGCAGACAGGAAACCGAATATCATTCGCCGGTGAATATGAATATTGCATGAACCCTCGCGGGCCGCCGCCTGCGCGGGACTTGTCTGCCGCGGTCGTGAATTTACTGCCGGAGGCGGCAGGCCCCCCGCGCCTAGTCGCGAGGGGGAGGCGTTAGAGGAGACGTATTCTCCGACGAGCTCCCTCCTCCAACCCCCTCCCTAACCCGGTTCTTTTTTTTTCTGGCCGTATCTTCGAACAAGGGGACCCCGAGCAGTGAGGGATTCGCACGTCTAGCGAAGCTTGGCAATATTTCCAACCCCCCCCCCCCCCTCGTAACCTCTCCCTCCCCCCACCACCAGGCTCAAAGAGAAATCACGTGAGGAGTTTTATTCCGAATCTATCTCGCCCCGCAAATTGAGCTTTCCGTCCAGAACACAAATCTCAGGTTCGTTTTGTAAACGTTCATCAGCGTTTCTAGCCCCTGAGTGCTTTTCAAATCGTAAAAAAAAAAAAAAAGTACACGATTGGTCTAGAAATGCATGGTATGCATGCGACCTTGTCAAAGCCGCCTTTGTACTGAGAGCGTGAATCTAGGAGGTCGGGTCTGATTGCAAAACCGGAATGCAATAGGAATTCGTCGTTTCAAACGGGTTTGTGGAGGGTGGAAAGGGACTTGCACGTTTTTTTTATCAAACTTTTTGCCAGTCACATCCATAGTATAATTAATACAGGATGGGGCTAAATGTGTGTATCGGTTTTGAAAGGCTATTTAAAAAAAAAGCGGAGCAACTGACAGAAATTAGGTTTATTTTATTGGAATCAGTATACAGCCGCGTTTTTTTTGTCAAGTTCTGAAGATCACATCAGGAATATGGTGGCCATCAGCAGCGAAGCGTTGATGAAGGCGATTTCGGAACTCTTCGACAGCTTTTCAGCACATCTTACACACCTTTTTCCCTTTTGAAGGCGCTACAGCCCACATGGGTAGAGTTTCAATGGCGAAACTTAGACGTTCCCTGCGCGCCTCGTCTCTCTGAGGCTGTCGTGGGCTGGCCAGCGCACTCTCCCCATTGGAGCGTTGTGACTGCTTCCTTGCGAGGTTCTTCAAACATCGTCCTCACACCTTAGAAAAACTTAAGTTGTGAATTCTGGAGGAAATCACCACTATACCCCTCGAAATGTGCCCAAAAGTTGTAGAAGAGTTTCCGAAATCGCCTCCATCAATGCACCGTTGCTGAGTGTCCACAATCTTCCTGATGTGATCTTCCGAACTTGATAAAAAAAAGGGACCTTAAACTGATTCCAATAAAATAAACTTAATTTCTGTAAGTTTCTCCGTTTTTCAATAGTACTTCAAAACCGATACACACCTTTTTACCCATTCTGTATATAGTATGGGTTTGTAGCTGTTCTAAAATAACAAAAAAAAAAAAAAATAGCATGTTCACGAAGTTGAACAATAAGAACATAGCTAACTCATCTCTTCTGTAAGCAAATCAGTATAGTTTTGTGTGCAATGCTGTGCTCGTTATGTTCTGATTAATAGCCGATTGTAGTACATAATATACTTTCAGCTTTTACGAAGCATGTTAATAGTATAACACGTATCCTAAACATCTTACGCATACCAACACTAATTATGGGCCATTAGACACAGTCAAAAGTGGCTATTTCCTGACTGAAACACGTTTAATTGTATTGACAATATACCTACAAAGTTCATAAAGCGGATTGTAATGAATTTTGCGAAAGGCTTAACCATCAATAGTCACCACTTTGATCCCAGTATTAGCACGCAGCAAGATAAAACAATGTGCAGAGCCCGATATTTTCCGCGCAGATTCTAAACTGCCCTTGATCACTGTACCCATCGCTGCTTGGTTTCAGCGCGTGAAGATCACAGCCCAAGCCGCCGGAAGATATTCTTTATCATGACTATACGCGCCAATAACGCTCATACTTATCCCTATCTTGCCACACATCCGGTGTGTAGAACTCAGGGAAAAAAAAACCAACGTGATTTGCAAAACTTCTCAAGATATCAAAATTGTGTGTGTTTCCGCTGAGAGCGGATGAGTAGACCTGTTTCCATATTTCGTTTTTAAACTGTGTTTTTAGAAGACCGAAGTTGGCTGAAACGCTTGTTTTTAGGCACGAAACACCCGGTGCAGATTCTTGGAAGCACCCAAGGGTTTTATGGTTACCGCTCGAATCTCGTATATTCGGCACGGCGAGAAGACTGCGCCACAGTCTTGTACTTAGAGGCGATACCGCGCTAGAAACACCAGCGAGCGCCGCGCCTATCTTCCCGCCCACACCAACACGGACACGCCCCCTGACCAGACGGGGGCCTTAACGATACTCGCCGGCTGCAGAGAGCCCCGACAGTAGCCATCAGTGCCAACGAGGGGTATCGGAAAACAGCCTGCCATTACTGGCATGCTGGCCGGGGCGGCACGTTGCTGTTGGAATGCGGCCTGTGCTCTCGGCGCTCTCACAGACGGAGCGAGTGAACCAGGGGGGGAGAGAGAAATGTGAACCATTTCACGCACTGAAAGAAAATTCCGCAGCACAAACAGCATGAATTCGCGCTTTAATTTGAAGCCGCGTGCCTGGGTTTAATCAAGTGGATTCAGTCAGCTTGACAAGTAGTGCATTTTCGATGCGCCTGGTAATCTCTCTTTTTGACGTGACAACGTCTAATAAATCGATGAACGCCGGCTGCACGCACGAAAAAGTGTCCCGTTACGCACATTGTCCCGTTACGCTGTGTCCCGTTACGCTCATTGTACGCTTGCGCCGCATCTATCTCTCTTCCACTCGATTGGAACAACCGTCGATTTGACTTTTTCGAAGTACATTAAACTTGAAACACTCCCATTCGTTTCCTACTTTTCCTATCATCGTTCTATCCTTAACAGAATAACACAGATTGGAAGAAGTTAAATAGCAAACATGTATAAAAGTTATATTTAAAATAATCTCTTCGTTAAAGTAAGAAACATATTTGAATTAATGAGTGCAAATAAAAGTAAATTTATCAATTAAATTGTAGATTTCATTTCACTCCTTCTTTGCATCCACACAAAATAGTGATAATTCAATAACAATGATTCAATTTTATTCATAAAATTATGCAATTGTTATGACGTTGTCCCGACTTTACATACAACCAATTTTTTATTTTTAGGAACGCAACTAAATGAGGTCATATTAGTCAAGCTGTTTGGCGTGGAGATGACACCCAACTGGTACGCCAAACGTCCTCGGTTCGATTGCTGTAATGCTCGAGGACTTGAAAGTTCGAGCTCTACCCTGTCGTAGCTCAGAACTGGACGTCGCTACGTCGAACTGGCTACTCGCCTTCACGTTGCCATGACCGACCCACCAGTGTTTAATCGCCTTGCGAAAGGAGCATTTTAAACGCTCGTAGATTCCGTCCAATCAGTGGCGTAGCCAGGATTTGTGTATGGGGGGTGTTAAAAAGCATGCCGCCCCCCCCCCCCCCCGTATTAAAGCGGAGGGTCTGGGGGTCCTCCACCGGGAAAATTTGGATTTTAAGGTGCAATTTAGTGCTATTTTAGCGGTTTTCGGTACTGAAATTTAAATATTGTAATGGTAAAATTTTTATTAGTTTTAATATGAAATTTGTTTGAGTGATGAATAATAAATTAATTAAAGATTTGGTGTTAAAGGGGGGGTGGTTGAACCCCTAAACCTCCCCCTGGCTACGCCCCTGCGTCCAATGGTCCATGACATTATGTTAATGATTTTTCTAACTTTATAATCGTTTGTTGAAAATTCAACATGTGATACTAGGGAAAATTGCATACCAACTCCTAAGGTTGTGTACGCTGTAAATGAACTTTTTTTTTTCGTGGGGAACTAATTGTGGTAGGTACAGACTGTTTCTTTAGGGAAAGTTATCTTATAGTTGATGGTTTACGGTTTATATACTGTCTCTCACTCTTAATTAGCAGTACAGAGTAGAACAGAGCAGTGGGCCTACATAGTAAATTGCACCCATTGTTGCCATATACATAGTACCAGGCTTATTAACATTAAAAATTATATACTTTTATATACTATCGTTAACTATATTAAAGGTTTGTTATTTTAAAGTTTACTATTTGCTAATTTTTAAGCTCACAAAATAGTACCGATTGACAATATTATTACAATTCTAGTTATTCTGAAAGAAATAAAATAAAATTACTAAGTGCTTAAAACCATTTATAATTTCTCAGGAGAACAATTATGCATTCCATTAAATTATGTGTTATTCTCAAACACAGTAAAAACATTTTATAGTGTATGACATAAAACTTTTTTTTTACAAAAAAAACATTGAAACCAAGAAGGTGTCATTCAGATGCATTTCCTTGGAAGTAAAACTGTAATGTTATCAGATAACGCTCTTGTTGAAATACAACAAGAATATGTTTTTTTTTCTAAAATTCTCTTACCGAATTTTCCTTTAAAAAACACAAACACCCAGATGTATTAGAACAAATTTTTTGACGTGACAACGTCTAATAAATCGATGAACGCCTGCTGCACGCACGAAAAAGTGTCCCGTAACGCACATTGTACCGTTACGCTGTGTCCCGTTACGCTCATTGTACGCTTGCGCCGCATCTATCTCTCTTCCACTAGATTGGCCTATGAATCTACTATTATATTAAATAGGTTAAGGCGGGCTTTTCAAAAGTAGCTTTTAAATTTAGTACTTTAACCCAACTATCATTTCATCAATGTTTTGTTATGACGTTGTCACGTTAAACTATCGTCCGTAAACCGACTTTACAGACAACCATTTTTTTTCATTACATTTGAAAGTTGTGCCCAAAACGTTTGTGCGTGTTCGCGTGCACCTGGCAACACAGCTCGCCGCAACAAGGACAGCTCTAGGAGCAGAACTCGTGCAGTGGACAGAGAGAGTAAATGCAGTCCGCGAGCTACAGTTGGAACGTGTGCACCGGGGGTTGTAACTGCCACCACCCTCCTCGCAGCAGAGCCGCGCGGGCGGCAAGACGGGGCGCACGTGGCTGCAGTCCTGCGGGCTGGTCGTTAGCGCTGTCATTACCGACTAATTGATTGCGCGTCAAACGACAGCCCCCCTCCTGCTCTACATTCTGTCGCCGGAACTACTTGCAGAGCCGGCGGACGCTTCCCGACAACGCTTACCCGATGCTCCACCCCCCCTCCCAGCCTCCCCGGGCGCATGACCCGAGGGGTAGTAATTGTTTCCGCATCGATTGCGAGCTGGGGGCGGCATAGCAGGAGCGTGCTGGTGGAAAAAAAGGGAAAAGGGGAAGGGGGCTGTTAGAAGGAACGTAAAGAGGGGTTTAAGGGGAAGGGAAGCGTTTTATTGCCGGCAGATAAAGCGTAAATCTTTTGGTTTTTGGCGGTGGTGGGGGGAAGAGATTGGGAACATCGCCAGTTACACACACGTACACAACGCGTGCCCCTATATAAACGACCACCCCAACCTTACCACCATACTTCCCCCCCCCCTTCCCAACTCGCCTGATGTCTGGGTGCCCAATAAAAATATGATGCAGTGGAGGAAGACCGAAAATGGCGCCCGACATAAGAGACGGCACATCAGCTGCCGCACAGGGTGTGCTCTGGCTGTCTCACCGACGGTTTTACTTGGCCCAAACTAACTAGTTATAGTCTAGATTTAAGATAGGGGAGTTGGTCATGGCATCAGTTGCTGCCATGACTGGCTAATCATAAAAAAAAGCAGACGATGCATGCTACCCTTTCTGCATGGCTGAAACCCAGCATGACTAGGCGTGTAGGCTTCCCTAACCCAAATCCCTTCCAAACAAATACACTTAGTTTTGGTAAGTTGAGCTGTCATCGTCACGGGTTTCTCGTCCTCTAGTGTGTCTCAGCCCTAGCTTGCAGCGTGCACTTAAGTGGGCATCCACTCTCTTTGGCCAACACACGGTTTCTGCTATTATGACTGTCCTCGTTTCAGTGTGTTCTGTTGTCACTCACACGCCCTAGAGCACAAACGTTTTAGACACAATTTTATTAATGGAATGAAAGTTATTTTTTAGTACAACTAAAAACATTTTATTTTCTACAAAAAAAATGTGGAATGAGAATATTGGAAATACATTGGCGGAAAATAAAAATCCCACCACCAGGAAAAAGTTGAGCCAGATAAACGTAATTCCGGAGGCGTGTTCGCACATGGGAAATATGATTCCTGTTCCAATTGGCGCGCTAGTCGACGAGGAGTGGTGCTAGCAATGCCTAATGACTAGAGACCTGTAAAATTCGCGATTTCAAATCGCTAAAGGATAGACTCCATGATCCTCTATGCACTCGTGCAAATTACATCTGCTGATTGGTTACCGACTCGTAACACCTGTTGACTGGAATGATCGTGATTCGCTAATTCCTCTGTTAAAGATTTTTCATTGGCCCAGAGTCCTTCAGATAAACTTTGGCCCAATCACTGAAACAAAATAATGTCAAAAGTATTTGGACTCTATCCTATCGCGAAATGAATCCGCGAATTTTACAGGTCTCTACAATGACCTATCAAAGCAAGTTTGCGTTGAATACGCCATGTACACTTCATGAGCATTAGCCGTCGTCCAGTGTTGACGTTGCGATGTAGGTGCGAGTCAAGCATGGCTTTAAGGACACGAAGAAGGAAGTATCAGCGGCTTACTGAGTTGAACGAGGCCGTGTAAAATGTGTTACGAGAAGGTGGATGTTATTTCCGCGATATTGCAGGAAGTCTTGGCAGGGCTGTGTGCACAGTGCATCGGTGTTGACACCAAGGGTCACGGGAAGCCATGTCTTCTAGATGGCCACAACAATTTTATATCGTTATTTTGGGTCAATGACAATGCATTAATAATCATCATTCTATCACAACTTACACGACCTAGGATTTTTTTTTAAAATCTCTGTAATCATAAATCATAAGTTTTCATTATATTTAGTGTTTCCGTGTATAAACTTAAGGTACAACTGATCTAAAAGAACTTAGAGCAAATAAAGTGATTAGGATGCATAGAAGATTGTGAAGTTTTTATTCCACTGCCACCAAATTAGCTCGAGGATTTTTTTTTTTCGTGCATTAATGAAATGGAGTGCGGTTAACTTAAATCGAGTTGGGTCTCGGCCAGAAATAAATCTCCCCGCGTATCGCGTCTCCCGCACTCTGGACATTTCAACCCAGCGGCCTCTTGTCCTGGCCGGGCGCCAGATATGATTACTTCCCGTTTAATTAGTGTTTGGCGGTCCAGCGGTGTTGCGCCGACTCTTCTCAGATCGCCGCTCTTTCCATTTCTCTCGGAGCTCGAGGGGCTATGCTCGCCTTCTGTTGGGTCCTGCTTCTGGCATGAGCATCCCAGCTCCCGAAACGTCACAACCGTTTCGTCATAAGAATCCTTCTATGATCGTCCTACTACCGTCGTCTTTGTGTCGTCAGTATTATATTTTCAATTATTATCACTGGTTTCATACGTGCTGTCATTGCTGTGTCCTCAAGTTTGTCTGTTCATTTACATCACTGTCTGTCTAATGTGTTGATCTGTGCTGACATTTATTCCTGACTAAATTTTTCTCCTACGGAATTATCTATGTTGTCTAAGCATGTAACATTTTACTTAGGCTAATATTGGCCCTTTTGTCCCGTGTTTTTGTCCATCCCCGTCTGTAGATTTCCTCCTGTCCATTACTTAATTTTTTTTTCCGTGACAACCAACCTAAACCGCGATTGCATATGTCTAACATATTTTGTTAAATCAATTTTCCCACTGCAATAATCATTGAAAGAGCTTAATTCCAGCCTATGGATTTTATCTCAACAAGTAGATGGAATTTACTGTTATGTGCATTATCTTTTTGTTAAACATTGACAAGTTTGCGCGGTATTTGCGATTAAAATATGTAGCTACACGAATGCTTACGACCGTTTGTTTGTTTCAGTACTCACTAAAGAATTTCGAGATAGAATTTAGAATTGTCACCACTGGTACTACAGTAAAGTTCTGTTCTAAACAAATGGTTCTTCTTTGTAGTTGTTTGTCCTTATTGTTGCTATTCGTACGTTCTACAATACCACAGTTCCCCGCTGCAGGTCATCTTCCAAGCTTTGTGCGCGACACCTACTGGTGGAAGACATATATAACTCCGAGGAGGTAATGCAGTGTTTAACAGAAAATGGGCGTCCGTATTTTTTGATTGGCCATCCATGTCCATTACCATACGGGTCCTCGGTGGCTAACGCATAACGCTTCATGTGGCATGTCTCAGATTTAAGAGCACCGAGTCAGCACCCAAAGGACGTTCAGAGTCCATTATAAACTTGAAGATAGCGTCGCCTTCAGCTTCTGTCCAAAACCGGGAGATGTCGAACGCTGTTAGGAAACCTCCATGATGGAAGTTTTCTTTCAACCCATTCCTGACTGGAAAACCACTGTCTTCCATTTCCTCTTTCACTCTGGTGATTCTCAGTTCCTCAAAATTTATCAACACTAGAACACCCATCGGAAATTTTTTTTTGTTTTGAATATGGCAAACACTGAGATTGTTCATCACCTGGCATTCCGTGATCTGATTTGCATGCCGCCGCGCTGCCGACGAGACGTGACACAAGGGTGATAATGCTAGTAACGATGAATAATGGATAGGGTCATGCATATTTCCAAAGCTAGCTGAAAGTTAAAACTCTGTGTCTCTGTGCCTTGTTTCACTATTGGGCGAGTTTCTTCCCAGGTACATGCCGATTGTTACAACACCAATCACAGTAACTCAGTGCGGATGCAAACGCGTCCTGAGTGGCTCGGTCAAACAAGGCGACGACTTGTCTCTCATCAGACGGTCGCCAATCACAAGCCAGAAACCGCTGGTGCGGGTATAGCTTGTTGCAGTCTAACAGGCGTTCAGATGTTTTCACGAAAAATGCCTGCCCCTAATAATTATTAGAGACCGGAAAAATTCGCGGATTGATTTCACGACAGCCTGAAATTCAAATAGTTATACCTCAGTGCTGCCTCTGCTATTGGCCCACAACTCACCTGGAAGACCCGGGGCCAGTGAGAAATACTCAACCGTAGCTGTATCGAATCACAGATCGCTACGTTGGGACACCTTCACAAGACAGCAGCCAATTAGAGGGTGACATTTGACCGAGTGTACGTAGAACTTTAAAGTGCATCCTAGAGGTCATTTAATCCGCGAATTTTTCCGGTCCCTACTAGTAATGGATAGTGATGGATGATAAACCGATAATAATGGATATTGCGTGATGATGGGTGATGAATGATAATGGATTATAAATGAATGGGAATGTGCGATGGATGATGGATGATGGATTGTGATGGTAGCGTAACACGCATGCCCGCTCCCGCCGGCGCGCCGACCACTCGGCGCGCACCCCCGCGTGGCTCGGCGGGGGACCTCTGACCCCCGACCCCCTGACCCCTGACCCCCTGACCGCGGACCCCCCGAGGCCCCAGGCGGCCGTCGGCGAAGAGCGGAGCTCCTGCGTCTGACGGGGGCGACCGAGCGCCGCGGGGGAAAGTAGGTACCTCCGGCTGGACGGGAAAAGGAAAAAAAAAAAAGGGGGGAAGGGGAGGGCGAACACGCGGTGGGAATCGATGTGAATCGATAGGATGGGAGGTGACGTCAGGCGGGTTGCGCTCGGACATGCCTGCAACTCGTCTTCGGGGCGGGCCGCCGCCGACTGCAGCGCCGCTTCTGTTCGCCGGGCACGTGTGTGTGTGTGCGGTGTGCAGAGATCCTGAAAACAAAACTCTTCGATTTGAAAACTGATCAGAATATCCGAATGTTGTCCGTTTACGAAAAGTGTTCAAGAATTCGCTGAGGGTGGATGTGTATTTTTTTTTTTAACTGTAGTTTTATAAGAGTGGAAATGGCTAAAAAGCATGCCCTCAGAATAATTTTTAGGCATGAATAACCCCGGTACAGATTCTTTAAAGCACTCAAGGGACTTGAATCACACATTTATCTTAATTTATCCGCCATATAATACTATGGTTACCGTTGGAATATCATAGTTGCCCTATGAACGACGAAAAGACTGCATTTCGCTGAAAGGCGACACGGCGCTAGAAGTTCCATCGAGCGTCGCAATTACCATCACGCCTCATCATCACAAATACACTAGATAACCACCAAATATATTATTTTAGTTAAGACTGGTAGATTTAAAATTTGCCACACCGCAGCTTATTT
The DNA here is from genome assembly GCF_032445375.1 of Bacillus rossius redtenbacheri. NCBI lineage: Eukaryota > Metazoa > Arthropoda > Insecta > Phasmatodea > Bacillidae > Bacillus > Bacillus rossius. The sequence goes on from NW_026962011.1 coordinate 36,741,681, forward strand.
AGTGCAACCTTAAAATCCCCCCCCCCGCCCCTTTTTTTTCAATGCGTCTCAGTCACAGCGGCATCACATCCTTAACTCAAATCAGAAATCTTATCAAGTCGTTATGAAAGAATTAATCTCGGCAGAGTTATTTGATACACTTGAAAAATATTTCTTCAGGTTTTAACGTTTTTCGCTAAAATTTGACATTTTAAGTTGAAATAGATAAAATCAAATATATTCGTCTGAAACTGAACTATTTGCCACGTTTTATGATTAATCTTTATTTGAAACAAAAATGAATTTTGGCTTTAAGTTTTTTTATTGCAGCATGTCAGCATACACAAAGTATTAGTTGTGCTCAAAACTTATACATTTTTTAGGTAGGTATTTCATGTTTTCATTTGCTTTTTAATCATATTGAGACTTTATTTTCAGCCTTAGGAAGTCATTTTGACTGATTATAATTTTGGTATTTACTTTCCTTTTATATGCGTGGGCAACATAATATGCTAATATGGGTTCAAACCACTGAGAGTGAATACAGGGAAGCGATTTGCAAGTAAATATAACTACTGTTATCGAGTTAAGATGGGAGAATAATTATTTTTAAAGAATAAAATTCAGTTTTTTTATTTTATTTTAAAATATCAAGCAGGACAGCTTATTTTCGACAGTACATTGTTGTCAAATGTCTGCTGTTGAACTAATGTCTTGCGCAAAATTACATATCTCACAATTTGTAACAGTCATGGTGATTTGGCATTTCTTTTTCTTTCCAGTGTGCTAAAAATATTGGATGTATTTTAATTCACAGTATATTTTTTGTAATAATACTTTCGTAAGAATGTTTGTTAAAAAGCTGCAAATATTTTAATCGGGTGAGAAACCTCTGTGGGATTAAAGCCGTTTGTGGCCACTAGTTTTGAATGCTAACTGCATCACGAAACTTGCTTGGTAGAGAGTTTTTGACGCATGGTTACCTGTTACAGTGAAACAAAAACAAAAATAAGTTTGCAAACTCTAAATATAATTTTTTGTGCTAAAACCCTTAAAATACTATTTGAGATAACACTCCAGCCAAAGTAATTTATGGTATTACGGTTTTATCTCCTGCGCAATCCTCAGTTTCATCAGAACATAAACAATCTTTTATTGCCATCGACCTCGCACATAAAATGCCGTGATGTACCGCACAAAGGTTCTCGGAACTGCCGATGCTCGAGAAACAATAGGCAATCTTCAGCAAGAAGCAAATGGAAATGTAATATGTTCACAAAATACAAAAATACTGGATAAACGAATATGAAAGGCTTCCGCTTATGTAGAACGTTAGTGGGAGATAATACTATTTGATCACGAAACACGAATCCAAATGAACATTTTGACCTTTGGCGGATTTCTTACGAGGCACTAGGAAGGTATAGGATGGAATTTAAACGATTGTTTTCGACATATGCCATTATTAGTTTGCACTGTATGTGACAGAGAAAATCCGAATAACGGATGAATCCTACAGTGTTCGCCTGTGCCGTCGTTAGCAATGGCGTACGTCCAAAATAATGATAATAATCAATCTTCTCCATTCAAGAAACGTTCAAATAACGTATTATAAGGGATTTGAGACAAATGTTTCGTTCGCATCGAAGTGATTAGCGATGGACGAGAGATTGAGACTGTGAAAGGAGGCAAAATGAGAGCAACACATCGGCTCAATGCAACATACACCACGTTTCTGACATTTGAAAAATCCAGGTTTCAATTGTCCAGTAGTCCAGCCGGGATCGCCCATGTGCCATCTGAGTCATGTGGCCACCCAACTGACTAACTCATGTGGCCCATGTGAGATAGAGCTAGTGTCAAGTAAGAAGAAGGTAGATCCGTAGGGGCAGGTATTTTTTCGCGAATAAATCTGAACGCCTATATTAGACTGCAACAAGTTATACCCGCACTAGCGGTTTCTTCCTTGTGATTGGCGGCCGACTGCGAGGGAAGTCGTTGTCTTTTTTGACTGAGTCACTCAGGACGGTGAGTGAACAGGGGTTAAAAAACGGTATATTTAGTTTAATATCTAGGAACCTATATCTCAGTACAGAATTTCGAAAGCATGTACCACTATATTTATTGCTACGTAGTTGTTCACTGCACTTTGAAGGTGAAAAGGGGATCGTGGACCTTTGCTAAGATCGCGAAATAAAATATTAAATTTATCCTTGAGCTGAAGATCGACCTTGGGTAGGCGGGTGAAAGTCACCAAGGAGCCAGAACTCCGGGAACTGTTGAGCGAGGGTGCGGCTGGGTGCTGCGCGGGGGGGCTACATTTATTGCTCCTGCCAGCGACCCGGGGAGATATGTGGGGATGCTGGTATGAAATACGCGGGTCTCCGACACACAGTCACACCAGGGATCCGCGGCCCTTCCGTGGAGGAGGTGACTGGGAGGGGAGGGGAGGGGAATCCGGCCCTTGTGACCTCCTCCCACGCGAGTTGCCATGCCCGTCACGACAGCTGCCCTTTCCTTACGTCCATCCGCCCCTTCCACCAATCCTCCCCAAGGAAGAATGACCCCGGGAGGAATCGATACCCCCGTTCCTGCCCCTCTCCCACAATTCGCGCCCTGGCACGACGACGGCGCCTAACCTCCCCCCCACCATCCCTAAGAGAAAACCCTTGCCCCGAGAAAGAAAGGAGGAACGACAGCAAAACACTATATGGGTGCGGGGGAGCGCACCTTCCCCACCCGCCAAGAAAATTGCCATCTTCCGTGACTTGGCGACTAGAATACTTACATCTGGAACAATAGCACCCTTCCGAGAAAAAAAAGAAGAAGAAAGGTTTATGTCATCCCCTTCGTTGGCTCGTGGCTCGCCCTGGTACCAGCGATATCGTCACACGTACCGGTATTACGGTACCCGTACTAGGACCCATCCGCACGAGAAAATAAACGTTTTATCATCTTTCACAAAATCTTTACCAGAAATGTAATAAAACACATTATTATGAAATACGATATTTTGTCAGATACAAAATGATGCTCCCGTAGTTTTATTCAATCACTTGTTGGTTAGGAAAAGAAAACTTTTAAATTATACTTTCTGGATACAGAATGTATCGAAACCACTTATTATCAATTTCGTAACTTAATTTGATATTTCCAAGAATGCCTCGAATCTGAATGAAAAATCAGAAATTTAAAAAAAATCACACAAAAATTAAGTTTTGGAAAGCATTAAATAATATTTTTAATAAAAGGAAGATATAGGCTTAGTTTTAAGAAATAAACCGTACTTGTAAAAATTTTCTGAAAGAACTGTAGTTGGTGGTAAATTAAAAAAAAAAAAGAATAATAATTTCTCAGTGAAGTAAAATAACGTAGTCTTTCTGAACTAGACATGCAATAGTGTTCGAATTTCTGGGATTCACGTCATCAAATACAATTCTTCGAATCTTCTTCTTTGAATATCAAATTTTCCGAATGCAAAAATTTTATGTTATTAGATTGGCCCAACCCTATTAAAACGGTTATTACGTTTTAAACGCCCGCGCCGCTGTGACGTCAGGTGGGCTCTAGTTACACGGTGGTTGGTAGTCGCGCATGCGCAAGGTGATGGCAGCGCCACTGGTGATGGCAGCGCCACTAGCGGTGGTGAGCGGCGAGGACTGTTAAGGTGGCAGAAGAGAGACCGTGTGGTCAGGCGGGAGACGTTACGCGACGTGCTGGAAGTCTCGGCGAGCACACAGTGAAGTGCTAAGAGACTTAGAGGGGACAGCAATCGAGGGTCCCTCGGGCAGCAGAAACGTAACCGTTCGACAAGGAAGCTTGCAAAGGGGTGACCGGCTCTTCAGTGACCCGGCTATGAATAGTGTAGTAGAACGAGATGCTGCCGATTGGGCTGCGCTGGCGCCGTCCATCCATGGTGGTGGTCAGATTGGGGCGACCAAGAGGATGACGTCTCCATCAGCTGCAACGGCCGCAACGTTCCGCAACGCAGGAAAAGTAAACGGACGCGTCGGACAATAAGGTGGGAGAAAACTATTTAATAAAACTTTTAGGACGGATCATTTCCCAGAGGCTTTTCAAAAGAGTAAACTATTGTTAACTTGTTGTACCAGTGTAATCGCGTACTATCAGTTCCATCAACGTAACTATAATAAAATTCTGGAGGATAAAAAAAAAAAAATTTTTTTATTAAGTCGTTAAGTCCACCTAGGGGGCATACTATTTTTACTCAACACTTTTTTTCCAAAGTACACAAGAAAAAGTCACCAAGGAGTGCAGGAAAGGGGAGAATAATGTGACAGAGTGAAGGAGGAAGATGGTGATATTTTCTTTGCTGAATGAGGCAGCAGGCTTGAAGCAGTTTTATGATGATGGCAATGATTATTATCTATACAAATACAAATGCAAATGTTCGTTCGTTCAAATTCTTAATCCTCCGAAAGTTCTTCCCCGATTGATTTGAAATTTTGACGCAATGTTGCATTCGAATATGCGCGTGTTTTATGCATGTATGTGTGTTCGTCTTCTTTTTGTAAAGATATAGATAGAAAGATATAGATATAGAGTTATAGAAATATAGAGATGTAGAAAGGGAGATATATAAATACATAGAAGGATAGAGCGAGATAGATAGGGAGATAGATTTGGATATAGATTGAAACATTAACAAACAAGAGATATAGAGAGATAGAGTGATATAAAGAGATATGGATAGAGATATATAAAGATATCTAAAATGTTAGAGACGTAGAGAGATTTTTTATGTATAGAGAAATATAGTGAGATTTATAGATGGACATATATACAGAGATAGAGAGAGAGAGATGCTTTGTATATGCGTACCTATTGCAAACTAATTACAAAAGAAAAAAAATATTGAAAGAGGCATAGCAACGCAAGCTGAGCATTAGCTATTTCTTTAAATATTTACGTTTATTTTTGTTCAGCGATGTACCGTTAAGGAAAATAAGTAGGAGGGGGGGGGTAGTGTAGAAGGGGGGAGGGTAGGAATCGCCATCGTGGCGTGCCTGATGCAAGAACGTTATCTCCGTGGCGTCCAGTCGTCAGGGAACGCCGCGCCGGACGGTCTCAGCTCCGCCCGGACTGCTTGTCTGTGGTTCGTCCGTTTCCCCGGAACTCGCCCCCTGTCGCACGGGAGCTGGAGCACCGCATTGGGGATAATATATAGGCCTATTAAAAAAAAAACTACAACACACATTAAATACTTCTAAGAGAGCCGGTTTATTGACGAGAACTCAAGAGATCCTGAACGAAACCCCCTTTTATTTTTACCCGGTTAAAGACGCTCATGTAGGTATTCAAAATTTGTTTATTTACGTTCGGGATTTTACGATTTTATGAAAGAAACAACATACAATATTAATAATAAAATATTTTATCTAGTTAAAATACTAATCTGAATAGTATTCTATACTCTGTACTAAAAATTAAACTGTTCGAGGAAAAAAGTCTGTACATTGGATGAAATAATAAAAAAACTATTAGAAATTGTTATTTACATCATTGAAAACTTAGAAATATAGTTTTTAAAATTTTTAAAAGTTTGTTGGTTTGTTCGAGCATTAATCGAAAATTATTAGACAGATTTTGAAGATTTTTTAATTAGAAATATCTAACTTAAAAACTAGGCTATATATACAGGTATATACTTTATTACAGAATTCCACCTCTCATGAGGAGAAAAAGGGTAAATACGGTTTTAAGATCGTTAATTATATCTCTGAGGTTAATCAACCAGAATTTTTATATTGTGCAAGTTTCAACCCTTAAGAGGTGAAAGAAGGGAAAGTATGTTTTAAATATTAATAATTATGTCTCAGAAATTAATTATTCACAATAATTTTTTTGGGTACTAATAAACATACAAAAAATACCAATCACTATTTGACTATTTTGCGAAATTCAAACCCTAAGTTTGGTAAAAGGGGTAAGTGTACTTTTAAAAAACAAAAACAAAAAAACTAACACTTCCAGTTCAATTAGAAGTAGAAGTGAGAAACTAAAAAAAAAAAAAAAAAAAATGCATTGAGAGTTATCTATCGCTTATTTTTGCGTTTATTAAACTTCGTCTTTTAATGGGGGTGAAAACAGGGGAAGTTTTAATTTATTTTAAAAAATATTATCTCTGAAACTAATTAATTAGTAAAATCAAATTAAATGGTAAAAATAATAAACAAAAATTAGTATTTTACTTATTTACAAGATTCTGCCCCTAAGGAGTGGAAAGGGGTTAGGTTAGCTTTAAAGAATCTACTAGATCCAAGGATTAGAATTTAAAGGCATTGCCCAGATGGATGAAATAACGTTCAAACATGATGACCTGTAATATTTTTAACGTATTGTGACCATAATTAGTTGTTAGACATTTCTGACATTTTGGTTCAGCTTTTTCCTAAAATTAAAACATTTTATTCGTTCTTTGTATGGTTCTTGTAATGGCTAAAGATTGATTTAAGATGTATTCTGGAACATTCGTCATTGCTTGTCACACTGCATATCATAAAAAAAACTCAAGTACGTTCTGTGTTCTGTGTTCGTCTGTGCGGTCTTCGTAATGGTGTCCAGAATATATGTATATATATCGCTGGGCTCGCCTGTGCGTTTCTGTGTTGACGTTCTGTGGTCCACATTGTCTGTTTAGGATCGTCGATGGGTTGATCTGTTTGTTGCTGTGTTGGCCAAAGTCGTTTTTAAGTCTTCATTTTTAGTTCTTGCTGCAACTGTATCGTCGTTGTCAGCCCTAACTGTGTCCATCTGTGCTGTCATGTTTTTTCCCCACAAATTCCTTGAACCGAATTTTCTGCGCTGTCTATGTTTCTAGCTTTTGACATCCGTTGATTTTGGTTTATTTTAATCTTCTTTGTCGGTTATTGAGGTTCATCATGACCTACAGTATGCCAGCAACTTAAATCAAAAGAAAACATTTTATAGTTTGTCAATATTACATTGCTGAGTGATTCCACAATCTGTGTGGAATATTGAAAAATTGGAATATATCAGCAAAAAAAAAATGGTTGTCTGTAAAGTCGTATTACGGACGATAGTTTAAAGTGACAACGTCATAACAAAACATTGATGAAATGATTGCATACTTTTATGAATAAAATTGAATAATTTTTATTGAATTGTCACTATTTTGTATGGATACAAAGAAGGAGTGAAATGAAATCTACAGTTTAATTGATAAATCTACTTTTATTTGCACTCATCAATTCAAATATGTTTATTACTTTAACGAAGAGATTATTTTAACTATAACTTTTATACATGTTTTCTATTTAACTTCTTCCAATCTGTTATTCTGTTAAGGATAGGACGATGATAGGAAAAGTAGGAAACGAATGGGTTTGTTTCAAGTTTAATGTGCCTCGAAAAAGTTAAATCGACGGTGGTTACAATCGAGTGGAAGAGAGATAGATGCGGCGCAAGCGTACAATGAGCGTAACGGGACAAAGCGTAACGGGACAATGTGCGTAACGGGACACTTTTTCGTGCGTGCAGCCGGCGCTCATCGATTTATTAGACGTCACGTCAAAAATGTTTTATTTTTTTTTGTTTTGAATTTTGTTATTGTCACACGGGTGCGAATGTTGTGTGTGGGTGTTGGCCGCACGCGACTTCAGGGACGCCCTGTGTTTCCTCCCGCCCCCCTCGCCGGTCAGCGGGGACGCTGCCAGACGCGGCCAGACGCGGCCAGACGCGGCGGTCCCAGCACGAGGTCCCCGAGATGGGGCGCGGTCCGGGGAAGGGAAGGGAAGGGAGGGGTGGCAGGGCGGCCATCTCGCCGAGGCGAGGACCCCATATTTCCCCTGATGGCTGTTCCAGCCGAAAACGAGGAAGGTGGAGGGGGGGGGGGTTGCCTCCCGCCGCAGATAATACTACTCCGCGTCTCGCGCGGTTATGACGAGCACGTAAGCCAACCGCCGCGCCGCCTGGTGGACGCTGCTTCAAGTGCAGTTACGGCGGCAAGCCGATTAGTTCCAGCGCGGCTTGTGATTGGTCGGAGTTTAAAACGAACCCCCCCCGCCTCCTTCCCGAGGCTCGAGGGCTTCTTTGCATTGCGGTGCGTCGAGAGCTCACTGTTCGACGTAACTTGTCTCCTCAACCTCTCGACCTAGCCGTGCGCTCACTAGCTAACACGCTGCGATTGGAAACATGGCGAATCTGTTTCCCGGTTCTCGGCTACCAATGTTGGGCACTGGTAGGTAACAGCGTCCAGGCATGTGAAAGACCCATCTTTCTCCTAACCTGGTCTACGCCCTAACGGGATTAGGTATCTGCCTGGAGGGGTATTGATGAATTTACGAGGTGTCAAACCTAATGTACATGTTCGATGTTCACATGACGCTCTGTGTTCAACTTGTCGACTTCCATGCGTTCTTTGAATGGCACACTTGTGATGGGAGATACTGGTTTGAAACCATTTCCTGGCCATTATGCCATTGCTGATTTACCTCTCAAGTACTAAACAGAAAGCCAATATGTGCGTTTATGTATTCATCTTTGTTGTCCATTATTGAAAAATTTTTCTATGACAGCCACTGTCAACCAACAATGACGTATGTCCATAGATTTGTTTGAAATTAACTGATATACATATATGGAAGAAAAGTTGTATTATTTTTTAACTACGTAAGATTTTTTTACTGTTACTCCACTAAAAAAAAATAAAAAAATACAGCGAATCTTTCAGTGATCGCAAGTGATGTGTAAACCTCTAACCTGGTAGACGAGAAAATTCATGTGTTCTCATATTGCAAATAAACTTATAATACGAAACTTAGACAAAAATTTAACGTAGAATATTTAAAATAAAAAAAAGTATTATTGTAATATTAATTTCATGGGGGAAAAACCGCAAATTATTTTCCTTTTTTTTAAAAAAAAACCTAACTATAATTCTTTTTGACAAGATGATTTTATATTTTGGAAGTTATACTTCTTTAGGCTCGTTGAGGGTGAAATTTGTAGTATGCACCAGAAATGCGATGAAATCTAAAGTCAAATAATGCGCATGCATGTAGAAACTGCTATAGTCACTAGTCGAAGTCGTCAAGATGGTGGGCCCACAGGGGATATACTAATTGTATTGGTGTGTCAAAATAAGCTTTATGGTGGTCAAACTATTCTAGAATAAATTTTGTAAACTTGAATAGTCGTAAAATATAATAGCAACTTTAAAAATAGGTATACTTTATTAGCCATGAAAACTTTGTTGGGTCGAACAGGGCATCAAAGATTTGTAATATTTTGTAAGTTCTATAAAGCATTATTACGAACGTGGCGCCAAATGTAGGTTTTTTTTTCCCCCAAACTAAAAGTGTAATCTGATAGATCCAGGATTTTGACTTGATTTTCGACAGTGAATTACGTTAAAATATTGTCAGTCTAATTAAAATTGATTTAATATTTAATAAATTAATTAAATAAGTAATACTATAAATTTTCCACAACCTTAAACTTTTTAAAATACATAACACTAAGTATACGTTTGTGTATATTTTTTGCTTAAACGACTTAAATCAGTCTGTAAATACAAAACTTAACCTTATTGAGTTGATTCAACATTTTTGTTTAATATTAATACATTATAATAGTATTAAAAATTAAATAAAATTTCTTATGTCGACGAAATTTGCCCCACGTACCTTTCGCTTACGAAGCGCTCACTGGTCCACTATGCTACCAAGACCGCTGGAAACTAAAGAAAAAAATATTTTATATTGATTGCAAAGGCAGTTATTTTTAGGTCATTTAAAACTTTCTACTATTTTAATTAACCACAGGGTAGTTTCACTATCATAAAATTTCATTTAGCACACTAATACGTTTGGCGTGTACCTTATTATTTACCAAAGAAACTTTATACGGGTTTAGGTTGCTACACGTGGGTCCCGCCATCTTTTCGAGATTTCACGGGACTTCTGCGCAGACGCAGCACCGTTTTGTCTCGCATTTCCGTTCCATTTTCACGAAATTACCCCTACCAAATGCCGTATACCGAGTGCTAAGACGTTTAAACATTAAAAAAAAATAAAAAAAATGAAAGTATTGAAGGTTTTTAATTTATATACAAACCGGTGACATCTTATGGAGACCAGCGTTCATATTTTAATTGAAATATATTTAATTTATGTTTGAAGGGATCAAGGATCTAACGCGCGTTAGTCTCTGATTGTAGACTAAATCAACCAATAGCCTGTAATTTTACCTGTAGTCCACAATATGTACATTTTAAAACTTGGGAAACCCAATCTAATCATCGTTTCTAAAAATAAATTCCCAAATGTTTTAGGTTTCATTCCGGGGAAAAGGGCGCGGGGGGGGGGGGGGGGGGGGGGGGTGAAACGGCAACTTGAGTCTGAGACAGTCAAGGAGCATCATGAGACTCTAGGTACGGCCACCATTGTTTTCAGGGAGTGAGAGAATATTTCCTTGAAAGGCGTTTTCCCCTGGATGTGGCACACGAACCGCCCGCCCTCTTAGAACGCGAGAGCGCTTGTTCATCGCCGGAACGACCCCTCGGCCCATCTTGCCCCGCTGGTAGTCGGCGCTCCTCGTCCGGGGAGGAACACGAGCTCCGCGCTCGTTAGGAAGAGAGCGGGGGTTAGCTCGTCACTGCCGGGGGAAACACCAACTGTTAATTTGCGTGCGCCCCCCTCCCCCCCCCCCCCCCCCCCGCAACCTGCAAGCCACCCCGAGGCCATCGAGCAACTCTCTTTAGAGTGCCGGCGTCGGTAAGGCGAGCTCCGCACTTAAAAACACATCGTCGAGTCTGTTTAGGCAACCTGTAACAACAGAGCGGAGGGGTTGCGAGGGAGATGCTTGCAGGTAGGTGGAAGGTGAGAGGTAGGGTTTCAGACACGGCTGAAGGGCCTGGTGATCCGAGCACTTACTAAGACAAGAAAAAACAAAATTATACGGTCTTGTTGGAATAATGGGAAGGAGTTGAAGGTAAAGCTATAAGTAGAGACCGGAAAAATTCGCGGATTCATTTCACGATATGCTAGAATCCAAAAAAACTTTACCTTTATAGTAGTTGGAAATAGGGGGTTCAAGAACAGGCGGAGGATCGAGGATCCGGCGGCCATCTTGGATGACGTCATCTAATCCGTATGCTAATCCATGCTAATCCGTATGCTAATCTATGCTAATCTATGCTAATCCATGCCAATCCATGCCAATCTATGCCAATCTATGCCAATTCGTATGCCAATCTATGCCAATTCGTATGCCAATCTATGCCAATTCGTATGCCAATCTATGCTAATCCATATGTTAATCCATGCTAATCCATATGTTAATCCATGCTAATCCATCCGCCATTTTATATTTCTAGAAATTTCCACCAACTTCGAATCGTGACGTCACCGTTGCACTTTTCGTCACGGCCGCCATCTTGGATTTGAATTTTTTTTTCGAACTTTGAAATTCGATGTAAACATCAACCGCCATCTTGTTTTCGTCTGCTGGTGGCCGCCATCTTGTTTTCGTCTGCTGGTGGCCGCCATCTTGTTTCGTCTGCTGGAGGCAGCCATCTTGCGACGTCATATAGTTCTGTTGGTCGCCACCAGATAGCAGCAGGGATTATTTTATTTTTTTTCTTTAACTAAAATAATTTCAGTGCCGAGGCTGGGATTCGATCCATGGGACGTGAAAACGTCCAGGATGTCGTGGTTACGAGGCGGACACCTTGACCACTAGACCACGAGACCAATTGGGATATGGTGGAATAAATAATCTATATATGCCACGTACTGACGTCAAGTTTTATGATAAAAGGGGGGAGGGTGTCTTTGCCTTCCCAAATGCATGAAATTCAAATTATTATTATACCATCGCCATCTTTAATTCCAGCACAGACTACCAGATGGCGCCAAATTCAAAAATTAGTTGCCAGAGGCGCCGCCATCTTGGTTCTCAAGTTGGCTGGCAGGTGTCGCATGCCGCCATCTTGGTTCTCAAGTTGGCTGGTAGATGTCGCTAGTATCGCGCGCCAAATTCAAAAATTAGTTGCCAGAGGCGCCGCCATCTTGGTTCTCAAGTTGGCTGGTAGATGTCGCTAGTATCGCGCGCCAAATTCAAAAATTAGTTGCCAGAAGCGCCGCCATCTTGGTTCTCAAGTTGGCTGGTAGATGGCGCCACCGTCACCATATTTTAGTTCATACAATCGATACCAGATGACGCCACCATCGCCATCTTTAGTTCCTAGTGTTGCTACCAGAGTGTGCCACCGTCGCCATCTTTAATTCTTAAAGTTACTGCCGGAGTGCGCCACCGTCGCCATCTTTAATTCTTAAAGTTACTGCCGGATGGCGCCAAGTGTTATGCAATGTGTAACCAGTCGAGATAAGTTTGGAACCTGTAGCCATATTATTATTAATTAATAATGTATGTTTATTAAATATGATAGAGTATTTATAAAATATTGGTGTTGTGTAGAGACTCTCTCTTCTTCTCGTAGTGGCGGAAGACATCTCGAAGGTAGTGTTAGAATTTATGTATTAAAGCAATCACTCTAGCTGAGGAGACTAATAACTTATAGTTACAATTCAATAATATCGGCAATTAAATGTTTTGATATTAAAGCAAACAACGTAAATGTTAAACACATATTTATTTAAATCTTATTACAAACAGCAAGGGGTAAGAACAATCGATGATTTAAAAGAAGTAAATAACGAGTAATAAAATCACTTAATATTCACACACTACACATCATAGTGACAAAGGCAACATTAACTCGAGACCCAATTATACATAGTAGTATGGGTGGTCGAATAGCCAGAATTTAAGTAGCTGAACATTACAATGGGCGCAATGGAATTTGCCATACAGTTTTATACATTTATCCAGGCGGTTTCCATAAGTCTTTAAAAGTTTGTTGAAGCTAGGACAGTTTCTTTCATTATGTAAATCAACAATGTTGGCACTGCACAGTTCACTAAAGATACTTTTCTGTTTGTCTCCTAGGACGTATACTACATCTCCTTCTTCAGGGTTGACGATGTCACATAACACTGATGAGATTTGGTCAAAGCTCACTTCACCTTCGTTCCACGAGAGTCCATGCACTTCATAAGTCAGTTTACGATTCTCGCTTTGCGACAGCCTGTCTAGTTCGGACCAGTCACATGGTGGTTTGAATATGTATTCATAGGTCCTCAATACATCACCGTCCTCGATGAACATTGCTGCAAGTTGCTTAACCACATACCCCTTTTGTGATGTGAGGCACTGAATGTTGCAGAGAAATAATGACATTTTTTTTGCCAGTACTCACGATAACTGATGTGTGAAGCTGTGCTAGCTCTGCAAGGCTGATGCTAGTTCTACAGGTATGACTGCAAGGCTGCAGTGCTGATGTTGTCTCTAGGATGCTGAATGTCAGACTGGTTGTAACAACCTTTGGTGTCGTAGTACACACAAATTTACAATTCGTCTTCATCACTATCCCCCAAGCCACTATCCGTTCCTTCATCCACATCTTCGTTCACCTCTTGCGCTTCCTTTGCGGCCTCGATGCAGGTCATAACAGCATGATATAAATAGGTAATAAATATCTCTTCCTCAGGGAACTCAGTGAGAATGTTGAGGGTGGAGGATGTAAGGTGGTAATGTATATCATTAAAGTCCATACCTATGTAGCGACGTACTACATCCATTACAAATTCCCGAACATCGTCCATCGTAACACTGTTTAAATTACAATCGCAAACACTCTCCGCGTAAACACTGGTGGAAGCCATGATGATGAGAGCGTGGTTAGAAGCAGACTACCACGTTAGCGGAGCGATGCTGTGAGGCCCCAGAACTCGCTCGAAATAACCTGCACAACACATTCCAAAAACATGACGTAGCCTATGGTTGACGGCACAAACACCCTGAGTGGCTCTGCGTGTTTCCTCCTGCCCGAACACGCGCTGCTGTGAAAGCCTCTTCCCGAGCACAGACGTCACTCCCGCAGCAGACAAAACAGGCGTATGCTACAGGAGCTAGAACAATTGAATAGCCAAATATATATTTAGACTACCCAACTTCATAAATGACATGAGATAATTCCTGTGCGATAATCATACTTTAAATGTTGTAATGTATGTATAAACAATAATCATGACTAAGTACTTGAAAAAAAATGTAAGTGAGGTGTTATTCACCTTTAGCGCTTCTCGATTTCTGTATCTGCTACCCACGAATTAAATTGAGACGGGAAACCCCACCATTTCACAAAAGACCGACCATTTCTTCGTTTGAGAACTTTCTCCACCAAATATGTGTCCGGATACATCGTAGACTGGATCTCTTCAGCATAGAAGCCACCACGAATAGGCTTGTGGTCCAAGTCTTCGAGGTAGTAGGTCCTGGGTTCCGATTCACGAACGTGTGTCACACGGAAAAGTTCAGAACTCCAATTCGCCATGAAACCTTTCTCAAAGACACCTTTCTGCTTGGAGATTCTCACAATGTCACCAACATTAGCTGTATGCTTGCGTGTATCTTTCTTCTTCGTGTTGGTGAATACAGCCCCAAGTAGACGATCATCCTTTACATCTTTAGGCTTCATTTTCGTGGTAGAATGCACTGTGGAATTATATTCACTTATAAGTTTCGACAAAAGATCCAACCAAAAACAACTCAAAGTCTTTTACAAACATAATATTTATTACTCAATTTCTATCCTACTACAGAATCACTTGCGAAAGCCAGCAATCTTATAAACATTTAGCCCTGCATAGACGTGCAACAACTACTTCTTAGCTCCAAATGGCTCCAAATGCTCCAAACGGCCTTCAAATGCTCCAACAGCTCCAAAAAAAGGCTCCAAATGCTTGACAGCTCCAAATGGCTCCAAATGCTCCAAACGGCTCCAAATGATCCAAATGCCTCCAAATGGCTCCGAATGCTCCAAACGCTCCAAATGTCTCCAAAAGGCTCCAAATGCTTCAAAAGACTCCAAATGCTCCAACAGCTCCAAAAAAAGGCTCCAAATGCTTAACACAGCTCCAAATGGCTCCAAATGGCTCCAACAGCTCCAAAAGGCTCCAAATGCTTGACAGCTCCAAATGCTCCAAATGGCTCCAAATGCTCCAAATGCTCCAAATGGCTCCAACAGCTCCAAAAGGCTCCAAATGCTTCAAAAGGCTCCATCTTCAATTGGTTCCAACTGATTCCAATTACTTTTCTTATCGAACTTGGCATGATTACTAACATGTCTTTATTAGTATACATTTTGACTGGCAGTGGTAACGTATTTTGCACCTTTAAGTTATAAGTTTTATTTAGAAATCATATTTCGATAAATGGTAGATACCATTTGGAAAGAAAATATATTAATTTATCTTTAAGTTTATACACATACATTTAATTTAAGCCATTATTGTATGTAGCCAGCTTCCCTCAGTTCTTTGAGTATGAAGGATATTTCTTTAATGTTCGAATAGTTTCCTGCACAAAGCGATCCATGTAGTAGTCGTAGCCTGTCAACCAATATGTTAGGATCTCCCCATGAGGTATAATCAAACTCTTCTGCTGCGTTCATCATCCTTGCATGTTTATAATAAATATTATATCTGGTGTCTATCGTTTTAACACCAACCTCAAGGTCACTTTCGTCATCGTGCCAGAAATTATCACAAGCTTGATCAGGATAATTTATTTTATTACGACGTTTCCATCGTTTTGGTCTCAAACCACCATCACAGTCTTCACTCTTGCATGCTTTTGGTGCTTCAGCACAATACTCAATCATGTCAGCCTTAGATGTGTCAGCACAGTCTTCGTTCACGCCAGCTTCTGATGTGTCACCACAGTCTTCAATCATGTCAGCACCACAAACTTGATCAGGATAATTTATTTTATTACGTCGTTTCCATCGTTTTGGTCTCAGACCGCCATCACAGTCTTCGATCTTACCTGCTTTAGGTGCTTCAGTACAGTACTCAATCATGTCAGCCTCAGATGTGTCACCACATTCTTCAATCATGCACGCTTCAGATGATTCATCAAAGTCTTCGACCTTGTAAGCTTCAGATGGTTCTCCATCTTTCTCATTTTCATGGAGACGACTAGATATTGGAGTAAATATATTTTCATTTCTAATGTGGTTACAACTACCTTCGTTTGTTTTAAATTTTAAATTATTATCTTCATCTAGATCAGTAATTTTAGCATTAGCTTTTTCGCCTTCGTTCCTCTTCCGCGATGTTGTAGCCCAGTCTTCGTTATCTTTATTCATCTTAATTGTACAGGTCTTGTAATGTCTATCCAAGTAATATCTTCTACCAAAGGATTTCTGACACTGACTGCAATGAAACGGTTTTTGACAAGGACCCAAATTACACTCGCTTCTCTCATGTCGTTTAGCATTCTTTCTCAAGGTAAACACCTTGCTACAGTATCTACAGCGTCAGATCCTAAATCGGAATTCATATTAGTTACCGAGACTAATGCCAGATGCAAACTAAGAGTTTTAAATTAGATATATTACTTAAATAGAATTTTTTTAATTATTTCATCAGCGAGAATTAATTTATCTCATTCAAAGGTACTTGTTGCAAGTAGTTCTGCTTTTCAACAACAGATGTCGACACGTATTGCTTGCAGGTAAATATTATTTCTTTCTTTCATGCGGGATGCAGGATTCTCACTAACGATCGCAATAGAGGGATGGCATCGCTATACTCCAAGGAGAAGGTAGTTTGTTCTTCCAGTTAGTGTTTCTCAGGGTATATATTATTATTTGACTGAATAATGATTTTTTTTTAAATTCCACCTAATAAAAATAAAATAGAAGCACTCAGAGTAAACCATCAGGGATGATGTCGGTTATAAACATCATAAATTACCAATTTTTTTTTTAAAAAAGTCCAAATTTAATCCTACTTAAGCAAAGAGTTCACAAGCCCGCTTGTGCTAGAACTCTCGTGTTGCTTAAGCAAAGAGTTCACAAGCCCGCATGTGCTAGAACTCTTTGCTTAAGCAAAGAGTTCACAAGCCCGCTTGTGCTAGAACTCTCATGTTGCTTAAGCAAAGAGTTCACAAGCCCGCTTGTGCTAGAACTCTCATGTTGCTTAAGCAAAGAGTTCACAAGCCCGCTTGTGCTAGAACTCTCGTGTTGCTTAAGCAAAGAGTTCACAAGCCCGCTTGTGCTAGAACTCTCATGTTGCTTAAGCAAAGAGTTCACAAGCGGGCTTGTGCTAGAACTCTCATGTTGCTTAAGTAGGATTAAATTTGGACTTTTTTTAAAAAAAAATTGGTAATTTATGATGTTTATAACCGACATCATCCCTGATGGTTTACTCTGAGTGCTTCTATTTTATTTTTATTAGGTGGAATTTAAAAAAAATCATTATTCAGTCAAATAATAATATATACCCTGAGAAACACTAACTGGAAGAACAAACTACCTTCTCCTTGGAGTATAGCGATGCCATCCCTCTATTGCGATCGTTAGTGAGAATCCTGCATCCCGCATGAAAGAAAGAAATAATATTTACCTGCAAGCAATACGTGTCGACATCTGTTGTTGAAAAGCAGAACTACTTGCAACAAGTACCTTTGAATGAGATAAATTAATTCTCGCTGATGAAATAATTAAAAAAATTCTATTTAAGTAATATATCTAATTTAAAACTCTTAGTTTGCATCTGGCATTAGTCTCGGTAACTAATATGAATTCCGATTTAGGATCTGACGCTGTAACGAAACGTCATCACTGTAGATACTGTAGCAAGGTGTTTACCTTGAGAAAGAATGCTAAACGACATGAGAGAAGCGAGTGTAATTTGGGTCCTTGTCAAAAACCGTTTCATTGCAGTCAGTGTCAGAAATCCTTTGGTAGAAGATATTACTTGGATAGACATTACAAGACCTGTACAATTAAGATGAATAAAGATAACGAAGACTGGGCTACAACATCGCGGAAGAGGAACGAAGGCGAAAAAGCTAATGCTAAAATTACTGATCTAGATGAAGATAATAATTTAAAATTTAAAACAAACGAAGGTAGTTGTAACCACATTAGAAATGAAAATATATTTACTCCAATATCTAGTCGTCTCCATGAAAATGAGAAAGATGGAGAACCATCTGAAGCTTACAAGGTCGAAGACTTTGATGAATCATCTGAAGCGTGCATGATTGAAGAATGTGGTGACACATCTGAGGCTGACATGATTGAGTACTGTACTGAAGCACCTAAAGCAGGTAAGATCGAAGACTGTGATGGCGGTCTGAGACCAAAACGATGGAAACGACGTAATAAAATAAATTATCCTGATCAAGTTTGTGGTGCTGACATGATTGAAGACTGTGGTGACACATCAGAAGCTGGCGTGAACGAAGACTGTGCTGACACATCTAAGGCTGACATGATTGAGTATTGTGCTGAAGCACCAAAAGCATGCAAGAGTGAAGACTGTGATGGTGGTTTGAGACCAAAACGATGGAAACATCGTAATAAAATAAATTATCCTGATCAAGCTTGTGATAATTTCTGGCACGATGACGAAAGTGACCTTGAGGTTGGTGTTAAAACGATAGACACCAGAGATAATATTTATTATAAACATGCAAGGATGATGAACGCAGCAGAAGAGTTTGATTATACCTCATGGGGAGATCCTAACATATTGGTTGACAGGCTACGACTACTACATGGATCGCTTTGTGCAGGAAACTATTCGAACATTAAAGAAATATCCTTCATACTCAAAGAACTGAGGGAAGCTGGCTACATACAATAATGGCTTAAATTAAATGTATGTGTATAAACTTAAAGATAAATTAATATATTTTCTTTCCAAATGGTATCTACCATTTATCGAAATATGATTTCTAAATAAAACTTATAACTTAAAGGTGCAAAATACGTTACCACTGCCAGTCAAAATGTATACTAATAAAGACATGTTAGTAATCATGCCAAGTTCGATAAGAAAAGTAATTGGAATCAGTTGGAACCAATTGAAGATGGAGCCTTTTGAAGCATTTGGAGCCTTTTGGAGCTGTTGGAGCCATTTGGAGCATTTGGAGCATTTGGAGCCATTTGGAGCATTTGGAGCTGTCAAGCATTTGGAGCCTTTTGGAGCTGTTGGAGCCATTTGGAGCATTTGGAGCCATTTGGAGCTGTGTTAAGCATTTGGAGCCTTTTTTTGGAGCTGTTGGAGCATTTGGAGTCTTTTGAAGCATTTGGAGCCTTTTGGAGACATTTGGAGCATTTGGAGCATTCGGAGCCATTTGGAGGCATTTGGAGCATTTGGAGCCGTTTGGAGCATTTGGAGCCATTTGGAGTTGTCAAGCATTTGGAGCCTTTTTTTGGAGCTGTTGGAGCATTTGAAGGCCGTTTGGAGCATTTGGAGCCATTTGGAGCTAAGAAGTAGTTGTTGCACGTCTATGCAGGGCTAAATGTTTATAAGATTGCTGGCTTTCGCAAGTGATTCTGTAGTAGGATAGAAATTGAGTAATAAATATTATGTTTGTAAAAGACTTTGAGTTGTTTTTGGTTGGATCTTTTGTCGAAACTTATAAGTGAATATAATTCCACAGTGCATTCTACCACGAAAATGAAGCCTAAAGATGTAAAGGATGATCGTCTACTTGGGGCTGTATTCACCAACACGAAGAAGAAAGATACACGCAAGCATACAGCTAATGTTGGTGACATTGTGAGAATCTCCAAGCAGAAAGGTGTCTTTGAGAAAGGTTTCACGGCGAATTGGAGTTCTGAACTTTTCCGTGTGACACACGTTCGTGAATCGGAACCCAGGACCTACTACCTCGAAGACTTGGACCACAAGCCTATTCGTGGTGGCTTCTATGCTGAAGAGATCCAGTCTACGATGTATCCGGACACATATTTGGTGGAGAAAGTTCTCAAACGAAGAAATGGTCGGTCTTTTGTGAAATGGTGGGGTTTCCCGTCTCAATTTAATTCGTGGGTAGCAGATACAGAAATCGAGAAGCGCTAAAGGTGAATAACACCTCACTTACATTTTTTTTCAAGTACTTAGTCATGATTATTGTTTATACATACATTACAACATTTAAAGTATGATTATCGCACAGGAATTATCTCATGTCATTTATGAAGTTGGGTAGTCTAAATATATATTTGGCTATTCAATTGTTCTAGCTCCTGTAGCATACGCCTGTTTTGTCTGCTGCGGGAGTGACGTCTGTGCTCGGGAAGAGGCTTTCACAGCAGCGCGTGTTCGGGCAGGAGGAAACACGCAGAGCCACTCAGGGTGTTTGTGCCGTCAACCATAGGCTACGTCATGTTTTTGGAATGTGTTGTGCAGGTTATTTCGAGCGAGTTCTGGGGCCTCACAGCATCGCTCCGCTAACGTGGTAGTCTGCTTCTAACCACGCTCTCATCATCATGGCTTCCACCAGTGTTTACGCGGAGAGTGTTTGCGATTGTAATTTAAACAGTGTTACGATGGACGATGTTCGGGAATTTGTAATGGATGTAGTACGTCGCTACATAGGTATGGACTTTAATGATATACATTACCACCTTACATCCTCCACCCTCAACATTCTCACTGAGTTCCCTGAGGAAGAGATATTTATTACCTATTTATATCATGCTGTTATGACCTGCATCGAGGCCGCAAAGGAAGCGCAAGAGGTGAACGAAGATGTGGATGAAGGAACGGATAGTGGCTTGGGGGATAGTGATGAAGACGAATTGTAAATTTGTGTGTACTACGACACCAAAGGTTGTTACAACCAGTCTGACATTCAGCATCCTAGAGACAACATCAGCACTGCAGCCTTGCAGTCATACCTGTAGAACTAGCATCAGCCTTGCAGAGCTAGCACAGCTTCACACATCAGTTATCGTGAGTACTGGCAAAAAAAATGTCATTATTTCTCTGCAACATTCAGTGCCTCACATCACAAAAGGGGTATGTGGTTAAGCAACTTGCAGCAATGTTCATCGAGGACGGTGATGTATTGAGGACCTATGAATACATATTCAAACCACCATGTGACTGGTCCGAACTAGACAGGCTGTCGCAAAGCGAGAATCGTAAACTGACTTATGAAGTGCATGGACTCTCGTGGAACGAAGGTGAAGTGAGCTTTGACCAAATCTCATCAGTGTTATGTGACATCGTCAACCCTGAAGAAGGAGATGTAGTATACGTCCTAGGAGACAAACAGAAAAGTATCTTTAGTGAACTGTGCAGTGCCAACATTGTTGATTTACATAATGAAAGAAACTGTCCTAGCTTCAACAAACTTTTAAAGACTTATGGAAACCGCCTGGATAAATGTATAAAACTGTATGGCAAATTCCATTGCGCCCATTGTAATGTTCAGCTACTTAAATTCTGGCTATTCGACCACCCATACTACTATGTATAATTGGGTCTCGAGTTAATGTTGCCTTTGTCACTATGATGTGTAGTGTGTGAATATTAAGTGATTTTATTACTCGTTATTTACTTCTTTTAAATCATCGATTGTTCTTACCCCTTGCTGTTTGTAATAAGATTTAAATAAATATGTGTTTAACATTTACGTTGTTTGCTTTAATATCAAAACATTTAATTGCCGATATTATTGAATTGTAACTATAAGTTATTAGTCTCCTCAGCTAGAGTGATTGCTTTAATACATAAATTCTAGCACTACCTTCGAGATGTCTTCCGCCACTACGAGAAGAAGAGAGAGTCTCTACACAACACCAATATTTTATAAATACTCTATCATATTTAATAAACATACATTATTAATTAATAATAATATGGCTACAGGTTCCAAACTTATCTCGACTGGTTACACATTGCATAACACTTGGCGCCATCCGGCAGTAACTTTAAGAATTAAAGATGGCGACGGTGGCGCACTCCGGCAGTAACTTTAAGAATTAAAGATGGCGACGGTGGCACACTCTGGTAGCAACACTAGGAACTAAAGATGGCGATGGTGGCGTCATCTGGTATCGATTGTATGAACTAAAATATGGTGACGGTGGCGCCATCTACCAGCCAACTTGAGAACCAAGATGGCGGCGCTTCTGGCAACTAATTTTTGAATTTGGCGCGCGATACTAGCGACATCTACCAGCCAACTTGAGAACCAAGATGGCGGCGCCTCTGGCAACTAATTTTTGAATTTGGCGCGCGATACTAGCGACATCTACCAGCCAACTTGAGAACCAAGATGGCGGCATGCGACACCTGCCAGCCAACTTGAGAACCAAGATGGCGGCGCCTCTGGCAACTAATTTTTGAATTTGGCGCCATCTGGTAGTCTGTGCTGGAATTAAAGATGGCGATGGTATAAAAATAATTTGAATTTCATGCATTTGGGAAGGCAAAGACACCCTCCCCCCTTTTATCATAAAACTTGATGTCAGTACGTGGCATATATAGATTATTTATTCCACCATATCCCAATTGGTCTCGTGGTCTAGTGGTCAAGGTGTCCGCCTCGTAACCACGACATCCTGGACGTTTTCACGTCCCATGGATCGAATCCCAGCCTCGGCACTGAAATTATTTTAGTTAAAGAAAAAAAATAAAATAATCCCTGCTGCTATCTGGTGGCGACCAACAGAACTATATGACGTCGCAAGATGGCTGCCTCCAGCAGACGAAACAAGATGGCGGCCACCAGCAGACGAAAACAAGATGGCGGCCACCAGCAGACGAAAACAAGATGGCGGTTGATGTTTACATCGAATTTCAAAGTTCGAAAAAAAAATTCAAATCCAAGATGGCGGCCGTGACGAAAAGTGCAACGGTGACGTCACGATTCGAAGTTGGTGGAAATTTCTAGAAATATAAAATGGCGGATGGATTAGCATGGATTAACATATGGATTAGCATGGATTAACATATGGATTAGCATAGATTGGCATACGAATTGGCATAGATTGGCATACGAATTGGCATAGATTGGCATGGATTGGCATGGATTGGCATGGATTAGCATAGATTAGCATAGATTAGCATACGGATTAGCATGGATTAGCATACGGATTAGATGACGTCATCCAAGATGGCCGCCGGATCCTCGATCCTCCGCCTGTTCTTGAACCCCCTATTTCCAACTACTCTTTATATTGCTTCTGTGATTGGCTTACAGATTATCTGAAGGATTTTGAGCCAATGGAAAACCTCCAACAAAAAAAAAAGAGTATCGAATCGCAAGCGTCCCAGTTTACAGGTGTCACGAGTCAATAGCCAATGAGCAGGTGGCATTTGCCTGAGCGTGTAGAGGATTGTGGAGTCTATCCTAGAGGTGATCGAAAACGCGAATTTTTCCAATCTCTAGGTGTAAGTCGTGATTGACAACTACTTCAAGTTCCGTTATTTAAATGACTCGTGCAGTGGGGTATTTTGATTTAATGCAATTTCTTGGACATACGCCTTTGAAGTTTTGCACTGTTTGTCATAAATGCAAAAATAATAAACAGAAACTTAAAACAGCTGATAAACCCAACGAAGAACTTACACAGGTATTTTCCAAAGATGACCGGCCAGATGAACCCATTCAAACTCAAACATCAGACAGTACAATAATTTGAATGTGTTCGTCTGTGCTGAGGTAGCTGTGTTGTCCATAATACATGTTCAGGTCCATCGTTGGGTTTATCATTTTGACGTCAGTTGATTCATGCTTCTTTTCTCTGGGTTTCCGTTTTCATTTTTATTTCTGAACTTGCGTTCTTGAATTTTTTTTCCATGACAAGCAGCGCGAAACTGCATTGGGGCATATCCAAAAATTGTATTAAATCATTATTCGTAGATAGGTGGAAGCTAAAGAGAAGTAGGGAAATTTTCATGGTGATCCGAGCACTGGCTAGACAAAAAAAAAATCATGTGTTTGTGAGAAGTGTGGGAGAAGGTATTAGTCACCGTGATTGACAACTACTTCAAGTTGTTTAAATATATCTGTAATTTAAGAAAACATTTAGTTTTGATAAAAGTACATGGGTAATTTCTAAATTTCAAAATATGTACATTTCTAATTCAAATAATATGCAGTAAAATATATATCCAAAGGCGTATATGAGAGGGTGGATAGTTGTCACATCCCCCCCCCCCTTCCCAACACCTTCTGGAAAAAAAAAACATTCCCACCAACAAATGGAAATAATTTGCAAGCAAACAGACATGAGTTGCTTCGTACGCTCTGGTATGTATGTATCTAAATATACACGGTTATAAATTACAATGGTAAAACTTAGCTAAACTAAAGTTTTTCGTTGTTCTAGATACCTCAATCTTAAAAAGAAACTACTCGTGAGGATCCAACTTCGAGTGTTTGTTCTATGGTATGAATAGTGTAGACAAGCACATTGAAGGAAGAATTTAGTTTTTTCTTTCATAGACTTGACAGTTTTTTAAATGATTCTTATGAATTCACATTCAAAGTAAACTCAGTGCGCTTGAATTTTCAAAGATCCTTGGATAATCTGTAAAGAGTGTTCTAGTTAGATTTGAGGTAAAACTTCTTAACACCGCACCAGTGTTATTTTATTCGTGGAAACAAAAAAAATTGTGTTATTTACGAAAATTTGACAATTATTCTGGCTTTCCGTTTCCAAACGCATTTAAAAAGCAGCAATCGGAGGAATATCCTGTCACTTGACAGCTCAGGTGAGATGACTGCGGTAGTCCAAAGGCGAGGTGGAATATTGGTCCTTGGAGGAGGGGATTGAGGTAGGGCAGTGGTAACATACTACAATCACGTTCCAGAGGACCCGGGGTCGAATACAGGTCCGACCATCATCATGTTCGCTTCCCAAAACACCCCAACAAAGGCTGGAACGGTTCCTCACTGTATACCATGGCAGATTTTACATTCCTCAGTGTCTTTGTTTGGACTTGCTTGGGGCGTGCTTGTGTTAGTGAGGCGGGACGATAGGCGCGATAGGCATTGGTGCTGCTAGGGCGGTTTTCTCGTCGTGTACGGGGGCAACTATGAGAGTTTAGCGGCAACCATAACATTATTTGGCGAAAAAATGAGGATAAAGGTGTAACGCAAGTCCCTTGAGTGCTTGTAACGCATCATCTGATCGATGTGTTTCGAAGACACGCTGCAGTGGATCGTTCCGCCGATGTAAAACAATATCTCGATTTTCTAAATTTTTACCCACGACGACAATAGTGTCTTCATCAATTGTTGGCACATTAAAACGTCTTGCGTGTGATCCTTCAGGCGTCTTATCGGCTCTGACGACAATTTTGTGGTTATCAGATGGCATGCGATCTAATGCGGTCTTGAATAATGCAACCAATTTGTTGTGCCGATGGAAAAAATATTTGAAGTTGTTGCACAATTGGTCCACCGGGTGTTTCATGTATGAAATATTATTCTGAAAACACGCGTTTCATCCATTTTCTCTTCTAGAAATAAAGTTTGAAATCGAAATACGGAAACATAACTACTCATCCAACCTCAACGTTTTTATTTTAGTGGTTTTTCGTAAACGGGCATCACTCTGATATCTTGAGCGGTTTTCAAATCGCGTGCTTCTTTTCCTGAAGCTCTGCGCGCCGTGTGTACGGCCGGGCAGGCGGGAACTTTCAACCCAAAGCAAAAATAAATGTAAATAAAATTCACTTCAGGCTGACCCTTGTTCGGCGGTGTGCAGTTCCAGGTCATGCGCATGAACCACAGTGATTAGCGCCATTTACGATCCGAACAACGTGATGAAATGACTCGGCGATTTGTTGCTTTGGGCGATGGTAAGGGGTCGCGGTGTAACTTACGACCGTTGTCATGACAGTGCGGTACCTGGGGGTGCGCCGGTCCCTACGAAACATTATTTCCCCTGTGCATTCGGCACATCAAGGGCGTCTCTGTATTTCCTCCGGCTTCGTGTGTCGCAACGAAAAAAAAAAATAATGGCGAGACGACGCAACGTGTTATTCGACGCAACAAGCTCGAAAATTGCGTTTACTTCCGCGCCGACGGAAACACGCGCGCCATATGATATTTCAAACCTAATCCGTCCAAACAAAAAGTAAAAAAAAAAGTTCGTAAACATCTTTAGCTTAAAAAAGTGTGTATGTGTGTGTGTGTGTACGAGATTTGTTAAATTCTCTTTTTTTTTCTCTTCCGCCGGTTATATGAGGATTCAGTGGACGGAATTAGTCATAAAAATGATATCACAGCACAGATGAAAAGAGTTAACTGACAACGACGAGACCGTGGCAACAAGAACAGTAAATAAATACAAAACCCGACCTTGGAAAAAAAAGGGCGACAATTAAACAATTAATCTGGACAACGCAACTACAACACAGAGACGCGCCGACGAAACCAATTGATTTTGGCTTCTATTCTTTGTAATTGTGTATCCATCTTTGTTGTTCATTATTGAGATTTCTCCTAGACAAACAGTGTCACCAGCAATGGCGTTTGTAAAAAAAATTTCATCGAGTCTTTCAGTACTCGATAGAGATGTGTAACATCTAACCTTGGTAAAAAAATTCACGTGTTCTCTAAATTCAAATATACTTCTAATACGAAACTCGGACACGAAATATTGGCCTAATGTCTAATTCTTTAAATAGTGCCGGTCGTAATAAATATACACGCAAATTAAGTTTACAACTGAATTTATTGACACGAATCATACGTAGTTTCTGCACCTGCCGCTAGAATTCGCTGCCGGGGCAACTACTTCGACTGTAGAATCTTTTGATTTGCAGAGCGAAACTTTAAACTAAATAATGAAATAGCTGTGTTAAAAGCGAAATAGACATTTAAAAAATATATATTAAACTCAGGCCTAGGAACTGATTTTCGACAAGGAATTTTATTAAAATTTACTGTCCATATTGACAAGAAAAATTCATTCAACCGTTAACACTATGAAGTTTCCCCTTTGGCTTTGTGAACTTTGCCACGGATGGCAGCACCGTGGTTACAAATTTCCGTTCCATTCACGAAATGACTCCCACCAAATGCCGCACCTCGTTGCAAAAATCGTTGAAAAAATAAAATGGGGGGGGGGGGGGGGGTTGTCGTGGGAGGAATAATCCCAGCATTCCCCTTCAGCACCCTGGTGGCAGCAGGGGGGAAAGGGGGACCTAATTATGTGCTGCAAGGCCGGGATTCGCAGCAGTACCCCCCCCCCCCCCTTCCTTGACTCAAGCCAGACGTCACCTAGTTCTCTCGGAGCCATTCGTCGCACGGTGACGTGTGCAGACGAGACCTCCAACATCACAGAGCACAGGGGAAACATTTATTTTTCCGTACTTTTACAAAAGATCCCTTTGGAAACCAGTTGCCAAGAGATTCTTTGTAATACTACAAGAAATATATTGTAACTTTGTGAAAAAACATGGCTATGGTTATTTTTGCATGTATTAAATACATTTTAGAGATAATACTGAGCATTTATTACGAAAATTGGCGCATAATTTTATATTTTATCTCAAGAATATTTTAAAAATAAAAGATAAAGAATATTCAATAATTGTATTTTATTTTGTTTTAATATGATTATTCACGTACATGTTTTATAATGATTATTCAAGGAACGGTTTACAAATAACTTTAACTATTTGAAGTACTGGGACCGTGACGAAAATTATAACATTCAGGGATTGAGACGCTCGTTGCCAAGATGGCAAAATTCAAGATCAGAAGTCAAGATCAAGGTCAAAGGTAAAGGTCATCCAAGATGGCCGCCATGACGTCACAATACAAGATGGTGGACATCGACTCCAGTTCCTCATTCCAATTAGGGAGTGGGAAGATAGATGAAATTCGAAACGGCGGATGAGTATTGGCGGGCGGGGGTCAAGGTGAAGGTCATCCAAGATGGCAGAAACCCCATTCATGTACCTACTACTAATTACAGTATGTGGTTACGTACCACTTGGCCGATATTTAAGTTAGAGGTGCTCATACATTTAAGTGACGTGTGGATTGCATAGGGATCGAACCCATAACCCCAGCCAGACGAGCGGCTTCAGCAAAGGTGAGGAGGTTTGCGGTGTTAAAATATAGAACAAATTAATTAAGATTTTTTAAAATGTATAATCGAAGTGATTAGAGACCGACGAGTCACGAAGCGATGAGATGGAGAGACGGACGAAGGACTACATGAGGGGGGGGGGACACCAGGAGCGCCCCGAGAAAACCTACCTTCTCACTGCAGCGTGCGCCACGTTTCCCAGTTTGCGGGTCGGCCGCGATCTGACCCCCCCCCCCCCCGCCCTTTGTCCCTTGTGGGTGCGGAGAGGGGAGGAAGAACAGGACCTGAGATCCTCGCTTGCAAAAAGTATAATTATTAATTAAATGATTCATGCAATGGGGAATTTTTATTTAATATATCTTCTTGGGCATACACCATTGCAGTTTTGCACTGTTCGCCATAGGGGAAAAAAAATATAAATGCAAAATAACAGTCTGTGCCTGATGACGGGAACAGACTCCAATCGCCGAAACGTCGCAACTGTTTTGTCGTAGGAAACCTGCTGTATTCGTTGGTGTCGTCGTCGTTGTGTTTTGTCCATAATATCTGTTTATATTCATCGTTGAGTTCATCTGTTTTACATAAGATGATTTAAGCTTGTATTCTGTGGGTTTATGTTTTAATTTCTTATTTTGCATTTATGAATTTTTACCTTGACAAACACGGCTAAACTGCAGTTGCGTATGTCCAAGAAATTATTTTCAATTAAAAAAAATTTCGAACGAGAACTAATAGCCTGTGTCATGTAACTTGTCTTAAATTTGACAGTTTTCAAGAGTATATAACCAGCAAGTAACTTTTCTAAAATGTCCCATGCAAGCACTAACAACAACTTGAAGTTGTTTACGAGCATTGTTGCAGAAAATCAGTGACGGAAGCACACAGAGACCATTGGTACTTCTTTTGATAACTGTCAAATTTGAGACGTGTTACATGATACAGATTATATTCGAAGAGAGGTTGGCCGGACAAACTCAGATCCTTCGGTAACGTTTTCATTTCTTCGATTTGCTTTTAACTTGACACGATATACTAACCAGCACATCTGAATGATTTCTGTTAAGATTCAAACCATTACGAAATTAGTGTAACACAGCATACAATAAGAAGCACAAGTCTAAAAGAAACCGAACAGCCAACTTAAAGCGAATAGAAATCCTCTCTACCAGCAAAGAAAAATATTTCACTTATATATATATATATTTTTTTTTTTTTGCTGCGAATAATTTCACTGAGGTCTAGTTGAAAATACATTTTAAAGCGGTTTCCTTTCGGTATCTTTTTCCATAAAGTTCAAATCCTCCCAGCTCTACTTTTATCTTACCAAAAGTGGATAAAAAATATCGCTGGACTAAAAGTTAACATTGAGCGAGTTAGGATCGTATGGGAGGAGAGATGAACGAAAATCGTGGAAAGAAGAAGGAAAAAAAAAACAGCTATAAAAGCCGTGAACTGTAATGGATGGCGAAAGAGGGGAAGAAAGGGGAACATAAAAATTTGATCACCAGACAGATAGATTAATCACCCTGGCAAAAGATTTGAACAATCCCTTGTGACCTTCGTATTCTTGTACCGATATTTTGTACCTCTTTCACTTCACCGTCTCCTATCGACACACTCTTTGATCGATTAGCTTCAAAATGTGTTTTTGCCATCAAATTTTAAAACGTATCGCCAATTTTCTTCCCTGACTAAGCATACAGGTCTATCAACCACAAACCAATATGTTGACCAGATGTACTTATTTCAGGTGAACAACATGTAGGTAATACAACTTTTGTTCAAATAGTTAGATAAAATATTTAAACTGAAAATACATTTTCATTATCATATGAACAGCAGCTAACCAGGTGACGGTAATTATTCACATTTACATGCCAGCCACTTTCATTTCGTTATGCTTTTTCACAGTTTTCAAAATGGGTCTCGCCAGAATCCTTGATAAATCTATGCTTTCTTTACCAATTAATATTTAGTTAGTAGTAAATACGAATCGTATCTCCTTAACAATGTCTAGTTTAGCGAAATTTGCACATGACATTAAATCAAAAACAGACAAACTAGGCCAACAGCATCTTGGATGAAGTATGAAGAAAACTTAATGATGACTAAATCGATTATTGTATCGCGGAACCTTATAAGTTATCCTAACAATTGTTTCATTGAATTAATCTGGAAATGCAAATTTTTCTTTTTTAAATGCATTATACAGAAGTAGGTAACCTTAAATTTCCTCTCAGCTTTGAAGGAGAACATAATAAAAGTATCCTTGTGCTCCAAATATGTAACAAAGTATTACGCTACCTTACTCCTAGAATACGTCGCTTCACGACTTCATTCGCGCAGTTCGAGTTTCTACATCTCGACTTCAACTTTTAATTATGTAAGTACGTCAAGACCTTTGTAAATTTTCAGTTGAACACTCAGCTAAGGGAATGGGGGGAAAAGAAGAGAGGTAATTAAAAAAAAAGGAAGACTCCTTTGTGACATGAGAATTTAATTATGGATGTCGGGTTCTGTACAAACTTGTGAATTCTGTTCGTAGCTCACTTTGCGTTTTTGTTTCTCATTTTCTGGCCAAAGAAATTACAAGAAAATGCCACACAATAACGACAGAAATTTCACATCGTGCAATCGTATACTATAGTGAAATTTTCATACAGCCTTGGTAAGTGCCTAACAAAAGTTTACGACCATTAGCTTATTTAATTCAAAATTACCCTAGTTTTTTTATGTTTTTAGTTATTATTTCATGAATCTTTTGTGAACAGAGCAGACCATTAGACATCAATCTAACCAAAAAGCATTGCGATACGACATTTAGTTTTAAAGATTCAGTTTCTTAAATGTACCATACTTTTTATTAAAACCTGCATTTCAGTATCAAATATTTGGTTAATACTAAACCATTTTGTTGATTTCAGCATCAATTTTTTCCCCAGAAGTTTAAGGTATGTAAAATCATTTTGAAAAATAAAAACATAAAAAAATTGATTTCATAAGAAATTATTTGTTTGTACATTTAAAACAACATTTAAACCAAATGTGGCGGAACCACTCGGACTCCGTCAAGATTTGCAGAATGTCACTCAAAATAAAATAAAAATAATAAATACACATCTTAAGATTTCAGAAACATTGAAGGAGAGCTGTAGAGCTGGAACAGGGCTGTCTAACTTTCTTAGGACAGGGGGTGAGGGGTGTGTTGACTGAAAAAAAAGTATTATTAATCCCATATCGTTTCAGGTTTATTTCATAAAAACTATGGCTGACACATTAATAAAAAAAACGTCAAACTGCCCGTTTCACAATAAATAAACAAATACTCCTTGGAAATAAACAAACAATAATTTGACCCTATTCTTAGTATGAGTTATTAACTTTCAGAATAAAAATGATTAATGTTTACAAAATCCTCAACCCATCCGCCAGCTAAATTAAGTTTGAAGTAAATTGGCATTTTTAAAAATAAAAATATAAATTTTGTTGATTGATCTAGCGAGACCGTATAACTACCAATAAATAGCTAGCTTGTAAATCAAGTATCGTGTTAACAACTACTTGGCTTCTTGTTTAGAATCCACATCCATGAAAATGATGTGCCCAACGTTTCAGCATGCTTTGTTGCAGCCATCCTCAATGGCGAGTAACAACTCAGTAACAACTCGCCCTTGAAGATTGTTTCAACAAGGCATGCCGAAACGTCAGTCACTTCAATTGGCCTTAACCCAGAAGCCTATAAGGAGTTGGTGATTCTTGCCATGAGATCCGACGTTCTAGATTCAAGTGTCGTGTTACCTCATTGCCATGCAACAGTCATTATTTCGTTTCTTCTTCTGTGCTGCTAGATTTCTCAGATAATTTTAATCACCTTTACTGCGCTGCTCCCGTATAGTTGGTGGATAAAGTGACATTTATATTATCTTTGAAAGATTTGTGCAATGGGAGTGCATGACTTGATGTAAGTTTTTGGACATACGCCATTGCTAATTTGTGCCATTTGTGTTGTTTTTTTTCGTTCTCTTAGTATATTTTTCTTTGTTTTTCTTTGTTTGTTGACCATATTCCTGTTACGGAATATTTTGTGGTGTTTATATCCTGTTGACAACAGCAATTTTTTGCTTAATTTGTGTTTGTTTGTCTTTTGGGTATTTTTATTTATTTATTTTTTAGTTTTTAGTTTTCTTCTACAGAAAAAAGTGCTTAGCAATGGCGTACGTCCAAAAACTTACATCAAGTCAAAGTGACATTTGTCGACCATCACAATATTTTACTTTCAGAAACACAGCATGCAGGAAACTCAATTAATGAAGTTTTTTTTTTTTTTTTTTTTTTTTAATGCTGAACGCAACTACAAATCTTCGTTTCGGACCCCGCGGAAACCCGGGCGTTGGAAATGTCGGCCCTTTCCCTCTCCGCTGACGACGGGGAGTTGTTTCATTCAGTATTCATCGAACTGCGCGCCGGTTAACGCAAACATGCGGTAATTGCAAAGTCCCTTTGATAAATATAAATCAGCTCGGGACTCGCTTGTCCAGGGGCTGGCTTGGCGCGCGAATGGCGTCGACCGAGTCTGACCTTTCTTCCGTCGGCGCCGCGACGCCGACGGTGCAGTCTTCCGCTCGCGCAGGGAGACAGCCCGTCGAGACACATTAAGGGGCCCGCCTACCTGGGCACACATACGGTGTGCAGAGCTTCAGGAAAAACAACACGATTTCAAAACTACTCAAGATATCCGAGTGGGGCCTATTTACTAATAGCATTTAAGAGTTCGCTGAGGACCGAAAAGTACTTTTAATTTCGGATTAAGTTTTTAAACTGTATTTTTAGAAGCGTTAAAATGCCTAAAACGCGTGTTTTCAGAGTAATTTTTAGGCATAAAACAATCAGTACAGATTCTTGAAAGCACTTAAGGGGCTTGCATAACACCTTTATCTTCATTTCTCCGCCATAAAATGTTACGGTCACCGCTTAAATTTCACAGTTATCCTGTGACGACGAGACGAATGCGCGCCAGTTCAGAGACTTGCGCTTAGAGGCTATACCGCGCTGGAAGCACCAGCGAGCGTCGCGCTTATCATCCCGCCTCACTGACACACATACACCCCTGACGAGGCGGGCCCCTTAACATCTTTATATCTTTATATATATATTTCTTGTGTGCGTGTCTATGTCACTGAACTCCTCCTAGACGGCTGGACCGATTTTGATGAAATTTTTTGTGTGAGTTCACGTGGATTCGAGGATGGTTTAGATTCACAATTGGATATTTTTATCTCGATTCTGAGTTAAGAAAAAACTAAAAAAAAAACACGCTTTAAAAGAAAAAGAAAACTAAGCATTGTTGATAATTAGCCTCCATGGCAACGGGCTTTTGCATTGTTGTTGCCTTCTGCGTAAGCATGGGAAAGGTTTTTGGTAACGGCAGTGGCGTGCCCAAGAGGAGGGGTATGTATAATGAGAAGATACAAAATGTCCAGCGTAGAAATACTTACCGCCATATCCATATCTCACAAAAAGTACATTTGGGCAGGACAATGTCTGTCGGGTTCGCTAGAAAGATATATAGAGGTATATATGTAGAAAGATATATAGAGAGATAGAGATAAATAGAAAGATAGAGAGAGTTATAGAGATATACATAGAGAGATAGAGAATTAGAGAGATAAAGAGAGATGCTTAGTATACGTTTAAAAAATTACAAAAAAAATTGATTGAGGCATTGCAACGCATGCCGGGCATTATCTAGTATACATATATATATATGTTGGTCTTAATTTAAGCATTCCAGTCCAGAGCATTAAGGAGCCCCTCCTAGCCGGGGTGTGTGTGTATCTGTGTCAGCGAGGCGGGATGATAAGTGCTTCGCGCGCGGGGTCGCCTTTGAACTGGCGCGCAGTCTTCTCGTCGCGGTAGCCTTAACCTTCTACGGCAGAGAATTAAAAAAAAAAAAATGTAAAGGTTTAATGCAAGTCCCTTGAGTGCTTTCGAGAATCTGCACCAGGAAGTGCTTTTCGTAAACAGACACTACTAGGATGATGTATATTTAGCAGTTTATAAACACGCGTGTTTTTTTTTTTTTTTTTTTAATTTTCTGAAGATCCACGCCGTATTTGTGTGCCCAGGTAGACGTGGTCCTTAATACGGAATGAGTCAAAATCATACTGACAAACATCGCCTACAGGTTAATTACGTCAATGTAAGAATATAAGAATATATAATATGACGTATGGTGTGAAATGCTTCCCAGGACTGGTAAACGTATTTTAAAGTTGGAGCTGAACAGCTTTTTTAATCACAGGTGATATAAAAAGTATTTAAGATGGCTACAATA
The DNA here is from genome assembly GCF_032445375.1 of Bacillus rossius redtenbacheri. Lineage (NCBI taxonomy): Eukaryota > Metazoa > Arthropoda > Insecta > Phasmatodea > Bacillidae > Bacillus > Bacillus rossius. The sequence continues at coordinate 36,775,967 of NW_026962011.1, forward strand.
ATGTTCAATCAAACAAATTCATACAGCCACCGAGAAACTTTTCGCTATCAAAAAAATGATTTCTTTCAAATAATTCGGGGGAAAAAACCGTAAATAATTGCAAGGGAAATAAACGTTATTAATGGCAATAAAGTAGCTGTTTTGCTCCCACTTCATAGCCGTACACTCACCTGCAAAACACTTTAGACAATTTAGTTTGAGTTTTTTTTTTGTAATTACCTGCAGCCAAAGTTTGTACGTCGAATTATGACTCACGCTGTACAAACGTAATGCTGGCTAAGAGATTATCTAGACGCACGTTTGCATTTAGTGTGTTTTTAGTTATGCTGGGCTTAATTGTTTTAACCAAACATATGTTCTCACACAATACATAATGTTGAGTACGGCATAAGTTATTTTGAATTATACAAACAATTTTTTTTAACTAATAATCAAAAAGTTTTTTTTGTAAATATGTTATTTGTGAAATGAAAGTGCAAGTAAAATAAAAACTTATTTTTATTTTTATGAAAATGCAAACACTTCACTTAATTAAAATGCCTTGTCGGACAAGCAAACATGCATTAAAATGTTTCATTAACCATATGCAAACAAAAATTTTGTCCGAGACGAACAAATATTAATTTTAATGAGAATCCGCCCTAAGGACGCGTATGAAATGTTCAGATGTATTCGTACATAAATTATAACAGCACTGATGTGTAATAAAGCATTAATGATACCATAATTTGCAACTATATGTGTAACGAAATAAAAAAAATTTGAATCAATAAATGTCTGACGTTTTCAACACATCAGTTCCATTTAAAAAAAAAAAAAATAAAGTAACAAGTGTACCAAGTTTATATTATTATATTTCTTTAAAACAAATATAATCTTTAATTACTTGTATAACTAGAAAGCGTTTTTTATATTTTTTAAGTGTATCTTTGAAAAATAAGTTTTGAACTTGGTAACTTTCAAAATTTCGTTTTTCACTAAGTACATCATTGCACATGCACGTGGACAAATGTAGCGTTAATTTAATCTCCACGAATTTTAAAATTTTCCTTATATTTTTTTTTACCCCAGTAAAACATCAAATTAATATTTTTAACGCATTGCGACGTTCCCACTTGTAATAATGAGTCGGCGGACCCGCAGACCTGGTATCTGCCGCCGCAGTGTGTGGCGGTGTTGTGCGGGGATTTATAACTGGCCCCGGATTGCCCCCGCATTGCTGGCCTGTGAAAAAGAGGGTGGTGGGGGGATGCACGAGAGAGTGTTTGGGGGGTAGGTGGGGGGTAGGCAGGCAGCGAATAGTTTCCGTCCGTCGTCGGTTATGTTGCAGGCCCTGCTCCGCGCCGTAAACTTCGCGAGAGGTCGGGGAGGAGAGGCTACAGCAGGCACACACAGTTTCTGGCCTCTCCACAATGCATAATGTACTGCCGCCCTTGTAGCCGTCTCACCTCTCTTGGAATCTGGCCAAAGTACCTCTCTCTCTCTCCCTCCCTCTCTCTCTCTCTCCCTCCCTCTCTCTCTCTCTCTCTCTCTCTCTTTCTAGAGTCCCACCCCTGACTTACCGGCCATCTAACTATCTCCTCGGTGTGGGGATGGGGTAGGTGGTGGTGGGGGGAGAGAAAGGGGATTTCTGCTGACCACTGCCTACCCCTCAGAACCTCGTTTTCCCAACATTTTCCAAGGGGGTGCCCACACGCAAAGTGGTAGACACAGGAAGCAATACATTACGTCTTCCCCCCCTTCCCACGGTACCCTTCTCGACCTTCCCCCACCCCCCCCTCCTCTGGCGCACGCATGAAGCCAACATTTAAATAATGAACTCCCCCTACCATAATTAAAATTTATATCCGCCATGGGAGGCCACGGTCAGCTTTTCTCGTAAAATTCTGCTTGACGTTGGTTTTTCACGAAGCGAAAATAATATTCCACCCCCTCCCCCCCTTTTTTTTTTTTAACCAAACGTCCAGATTGCTTGGTTTTCGTGCTTTTTTTCCCCCCTCCTCGCCAACTTTTTTTTGTTAGGGTAATCGTTTAATTTGTTGGCAGCAATGCAGCAAAGCACTTGCCGTATTTCGGGCATAATAATTTGAATGTTATACATTTTCCGACGTGCCGTGGGAGAGAGAAAAAAAAAACGGAGGAGATTTGATGAGAAAATGGGGGAAAACAGAAACGTAGAGAGAGAGAGGTGGAGTCATGGTGGGGGTAAAAGTTTGTTCATTAATATTAATTAAGTCTCTATATGCGGCGTACCTTGCAATAAAAAATCTTCCTTCAACCAGGTAGCAAAATCTCCGAGAGCTTCTGATGGTAAAATAATTTTATGAAAGTTTAATGTAGTAGAAAAATAGTTTTAATCTAAAATTGCAAATGTAGCCACGAACTTTAAAAATAACAATCACTAAGATCACAAAAAAAAAAAAATTGGGCCTTGATGTCGATATGTTGAACAATAATTTTTTTTTAACTTTCAAATGGTTTGCATATGTGTGTACATATTTATAAATATATATGCATATAAGCAAATTACCACTCACTGACTCATTCTTCACGAATTCTCCGGGACTATGAGACGTACAGATTTGAAATTTGGCTCGTATATTCCTTTTGCTACATAGGCATCCTCTAAGAATGGATTTTACTAAAACCAACTCGCAAGGGGAATTTCGGGGGCTTAAAAAACCAAAATTTCACGTTTTTCAACAATAATTTCTAAAAAAAATATTTTTTATGCTTTTTTTGTCTCCATGGGAATGGCTAATGCGTTGTCTTTATTATAAATCTTTATTTGACTGTAAGAAGTCTCTTCATGATGTGTTTATCCGGGGAAATGCCGGGTACTTCAACTAGTATCCATCATTTTACAATGCAGTTCTTTCTTTAATATTTCACTATGATCGCCTCCATGTAATTGAAGATCATTTACAACAAAACATCAATTTCTTTTACTTTTGAATGCGTAGATTGTTAAACAATATTGTTTAAATTTTTTACAAGCTTTGCCAATAAAATGCAATAAAGTTGTAACCGTTTCATGTCTGTATATGGAATATTATTTTAAACACTGTGGTAGATTTGGTGATTTGCAGTGATACATAAACCGTAAGAATTTATTTTAAATTTTTGTCTGTCAGATAATTTTTTACAGTATCACACAACACTATCCAATGTATTTTGATAAAATGAATACATTTTATAGTAATATATGTAAATTAATTACATTAACCAATTCTGGGCACAAATTAGTACAACATATGTTTGTGTTTATAATGTTTATTGCAATTGTGCCCCTAAAACTGAACTTTATAGTTTAAAAGGATCAATGATTTACTAAAGTTAGTGTATTCATATATTCATTAAAAATAATAAAAGACAAATAATTATCATCAAATGTTATATATGAAAAATTTATATAGGAAGCATCTGTAATTACATTAAATCTAAATTTTCATTTTTTATTTTTATTTTATAACCTGGATGTTTTCTTTCAATTAACTCATTACTTTCACTGCCCGCAGCGCGAAATGTTTTGAAATTTGTTTAATTTAAAAGCTCACAGGTTGCAACAACAAAATAATTGACCAGTTTATTTTATCCACCGGTGAAATATACATATTAGCACCTCAGGGTCTACAGATTATTCTACGCAAATTAAAATCATTTTATTTTAAATTATTACTAGCGGCACAACCTGTTTGATAACCTCTACAAGCTTAAAGAAAATTAAATATTTTACAGTGATAAAGTTGAGTGTGGTGGTAAATCATGTACTTGTTTTTAAGTAATCAGCTACTCTTTAAAAAAGGACAAAAACTGGTTATCATCAGTTTGTAACTCTTTAACCATACATAATCTCCATTCGCAAGTTTTTTTATCCACCGTGAAATCTCAACGCAAATAAAAATTGTCTTCTGTCGACATATAATTAACGGCAGTTACGGTTGGAGGAAAAAAAAAAAGATTTCATGTAACTTGACGGTGACACGGATGTAATTAATATTTAATGTCCTGCGTCCTTTTCGCGCCTTCACGAATAAAGCAGCAAAGTAAAAGCAAAAATGAAACAGGCGAAGGTTCGTGGCATCCACGAGGGAAGTTGGAGAATTCGAATGAAACACGAGTAACAAATAAAGTTGTTCCGTTTCAAAGTATTAGATGAAAATCCCCCCCCCCCCTTTTTTTTCTCCAGTAGGTAATTTTCAATAATTGGCACCGAAGGAAATAGAAAAAAATAATCGTAAAAATGTTTAAAAATGAAAAAAAAAAATTAGAGACATTAAACCCCGAGCTGGAAGAAAAGTCATTTTATGAGGTTTTTTTTTACCTAGCATAAAATTGTTATTATTCACGTAATCTTATTTAGCAAGAATTCATAAAAAATACTAGCTCTGAAAATATGTGCTCATATTTTTTTTTTTAATAAAAGAGGATAAACGTTCAAATAGTGTTTCTAAATTGTCATCAAACTATTATTTACATTCGCCATTTTCAAATCAGCACACAGAGAAATATCTGGTATGATACGATCCTTCTTCGATCTTTTGCATTGAAACTTCGCACTTGTTGTCTCCTGCAGCGACTCGAAGAGTTGCCAAGGGAGATAGGGTGGGTTTTTTTCTTGCGAAGAAACTTAAACAGTTTTGTGTACAAGACGCTTTTATTGGTTATAATATGACACACAACAAACATGCAAACTTGGAACAGATTCGTCACATTTGGTTCAATAGCTGAAACAGGTTACCTGCAAATGGCTGACGATCTCTGTGAACATAAATTACAGCACTTTTAATTTGATGCAATAATCTCGAAATAACAAATAATAATCCCGACAGTTAGCGATTATCTTAGCTAGGGCAACAAAATATGTAATTTTTGGTATACAATATTCTTTCAATTAAATTACTAGTACTTCCTAAATTCCAAACTATCCTTAACTTTCCTCAATTATACACAATTTTTATCTGATACATAATTCAAAACATAACCTTGACTATGACATAGACCAACGCCGTGAGTTTGTGTCCGCCCTCCATTTTCATTATATTTAACTTTGAAGTCAAATCCTAGTGGCGCTTTCGCCTACACACTATTTGAGGCGCGGCCAACTCGTCATGTTTCTATTTCTGGTTATGTGGCGTGTCAGTCCTGTCTCTATCAATTCCTTAGTCTATTTACAAAGTCAATTCCGGGTACATCTGTCAACGCTACCTATAAACCCCTCTTTGCCGTATGCGGATGATGTAGATGTTGACTACCACTCTCCTAGCGCCGACTCGCTCCTTCTCCACTCGCTGAGCGAGTGTCCCTAAACAATAGTCTGCTCCCTGAAATATTTTCCTTCAGGGGATATTTGCCCACCCCTGAGGACTTCAAATCTGACTAGCAGCTTTTCACAAAATTACTCGTCGAGCGAGTTGCTACTCGCTCCTGGCGAGTAATGGTGGCGAGTCGTGGCGTCTGAGGCTAAGTCCGTTTCTTCTTATTACGTCGTCTGCGGCTAAGTCCCGGCCAGGTGTGAAAAGTTAAAGTTCCACTTACTGCTTGTTGAAATTCGGCTAAGTCCCACCTCGGCAGCTGATGGAGGTGATAGACTCCGGAGTTCACAGCTCGGTCGTCACAGGCAGAGTCCGGTTGGTGTCTGTCTCTCGTGACGGAGCAGCGGTTCCCTTCTGCCCCAAGTGCAGATTCTTCTAAGTTGTCGGCCTCGTGTTGTCGTGACGTTCCGGGCGTCGTGGGCGATGGCGGCAGCGTTACAATCTGTGGTCTTCTTCGGAGCGATGTTAAGCCGAAGCCTCTGGCTGGCAGCCAGGCACCTTCTGCCTGCTGCTTGCTAACACACCCGTATTTATACCAGGCGAACCCAGCATGACATCATCAAGTGCCTATCAGCACAGACTTGAAATGACATCATCTATAGCCAATCAGCGCTACGTGCGCTGTTGCTAAGGGCCTCGTCGCCTGAGAATCTCGGGTTTTTTGGGGCCTAGGAGTTATGCAACCCCTTAGACTCCCGAGTATTGCAGTTGTCCTGCCTTTTGGGGAATTTTCGTTAGGTAGGATTTTCCTACCATAACACACTTATGGACTGATTTTTTTTTTCTGCTTCCAGCTCCACCCCGGTTTGGCATCACGAAAACTAAATTCACATTTATCGGAAGTTTAAGTTTACAAGGAGGTTTAACTGAAAGTAGTATAATCGGGCCTAAATATTGTAATTATGTACCTGTAAGAGATACGTATGAGTTCACAATCGCAATGTAAAGAATTACTTAGCGAAAAAGTGCCACACAGGGTCTCCCTTGTTGCCTTATCCATTCAACCAATATAAGTAATTTTACTTACGTTTCACCACACCTCGACATATTAGGCCCGTCAATGATTTTTGCTGTAGGTAACTTGTTTTTAAAATTACTTAATAATGTTATTTCTGTCAGAAATAATAACACAGGTACTTAAATCGTATCTATGTCTTTAAAGCCTGGTGTTAAATAACAGGCTCAAACATGCAAGTTTTGAGGAAAGAACTATGACCGCAGATGACGTAATATTTGCATCAGGTCAGGAATGTTGGCTTCAACCATGTCCCAGAGCTAAGACTGTTGTTTGTCGTGTGAAAAAATAAAAATAAACAGAATGTTTCCAAAATCCGGTACATACGTCAAGGATGACAGAACTAGACGAGGCAAGCACAAGTCACCAGAGAGTGTATGTTCGAAACTCAACCAAGAAGCGCTGGAAGACAGAACGAAATGATGAGAAAAAAGAAAGAAAGAAAGAGACGGAATGCTTAGATACCTATGAATTCAAGGAAAATGATTTACCACGTTTTTATTAACTCGCTTTCTTGTCTGTCTGCCTGTTCGATACAATTTTTTCAATGAATTTTAAACTAAAAAATAACTTTCCGATGAGCTAGAGACTTGAAACACTCAAGACTAAAAGGCAGGAAATAATTATTTAAATAAAAATTATTTTAATACGCTACGTTTTTAAAACGGACTAAAAAGTATAAAGAAAAAAATTTCTCCTAGTCACATAAAGATTTATAACCCCATGAAGATTCCTAACCCTATACTGACTGTCCTGATAATTTCTGATCGCGAATTTTTAATACCTATGGAAATATGCGTAAGGTTTAGAACGAATAAAGTAGATGCAGTAGATGATAGTAAGGTGCGTAGGAAGTAGCTGTCGTTGATAAAACTCACACAACAGCTCATATAATTTGCAGTGCTATAAAATTGTTGTCCATGGATCATTATTTATTGCATGCGCCCCACGTTTTTAGTTTCAAATCTGAAAATAATTTTCATAGGTATTAAAAATTCAGTCACAAATTTTCAGGACAATCTGCATGGGGGTTATAAATCTGTATGTGGCTAAGAAAATATATATATTTTTTATATTTTTAGTCCGTTTTGAAAATGTGGTGTATTAAAAATATATTTATTTAAATAATTTTTTTAATCCAACAACCGCTCAAAATTTCGGTCGACAACAGCAAGGCAGGCTTCACACGCGCCTCGTCGTAAAAGGTTCTCAGCGCTGTCTATTTTCTCTACAACCCGCAGGTCCGCGTGTGCAAAGCGTACGCATGTCGTACGCATCCTTCTCGTTGGAGATTCACAGCACAATTGACGGCGGTTGCTGGAAAGCGCCTTCTAGCGCCTCCCCTTTTGAATTCCGAACACTCGTTGTGTGGTGCCTTGTGTTTGTGTGGATGTGTTATATTAGGCCCTAATAACTCATGTATCACGGATTTTGAAACGATCTGCGCAGAACTGTACAGCAAGCTCCCGGCTAACAATTCGAAAGCCCCGGGTGGTACAGGTATGATCCCCACTTATAGTGTGCCCTTTTATTTCCACCCCCCCCCCCCCGCATGCTGGAAGTGACGCGGAAAACCGCGGTTCCCGGCGATAGCTTTTCATTTCCCGCGACGAGTGAAGGAGAAGGAGGAAGAATCCTCTGGTCGGGGGATCCGGCGCTTACGCCCGCCCGCCCGACCAACCAATCATCCGACCCGGCACCTGCGATCGCGGCGCCGCTCCGCCGGGGCATAAATCCGTCGGAATCATTAACCGCCCCCTCTCCTTCCTGCCACCCCGTGAGAGAGAGAGAGAGAGAGAGAGAGAGAGAGAGAGCGGCAATCGGCGCGGCGCCCGATGACGACCTCACCCGGTGGCCAGCTGGTCCGACGGCCGTCGAAGGGCGGGGGGAGGGAGGGTCTGCGTCGAGAGTCGCTATTCGTCGGAGCACGCGGCGGCTGCAAGGGGGGGGGGGGGGGTTGAAGGTTAGTGAGAAGGGGGGGAGGAGGGGGGGGAGGTTGTGATCGAGGACAAGGGGTCACGGAATGCAAACGATATCCACCCCTCGACCCCTCCACCCGGCCCGGCCACTCCGACGCGCGCGTGTGATGATTTACCGCGGCGAACCACCCCTGACCCTCTCTCCCGCGCACACCAAACGCCGCTTCGCGGGCTGACGGCGGCGGCGGGGGGCGGGGGGCGGCGAAGAGAAGCGGCGGCGGAATACCAGATGAGATGTAGTCGATATGTATCCGCGGGGACAGACGAGCAGAGGAAGTGTGCGCCTCCTCCCGGCCTGGGCCCTTCCAAAACCTACCCTCACTCGCGATGGTTTTTTATTCCTCTCTCTCTTTTTGATGGGGAAAACATCTCATCTCCCGGTGCACGGCATTTCTGCAGGAGTCATTTCGCGAATGAGACGGAAGTCAGCTCCGAAACTGGCGCGCGTCGCGGTCCCTGCCTGCGTTCGTTAACAGTATTAACCGTTCAGTGAATTTTCAACAAAATGGACAGTATTTAAATAAAAAAATTGCTTGTCGAAAATCAGGTCCAAAGCCGGGGTTTGGTAATTTATCATGTCTTTTCTGCTTTTTATCGGAACCATTTATTATATAGTTTATATTTTATCTCTGCAAATGAAATGATTCGATATTCGACGTACCTGCTCCGGCAGCGAATTGTAGTGACGGGTGGGAAAACTACGTGTGATCTAAGTCAAGAAATTTAGTTTAAAACACAGTGTGCGTACATTTATCAAGCTCGGTATTTTTTTTTAGAGAATTCTACGTTGAATTTCGTGCCCGAGTTCCGTATTAAGTGTGTTTGCAACATGAGAACACATGAATTTGCTCGTTACCGAGTTTAGATGTTACACATCACTGGCGAGTGCTAAAAGACTCGCTCATATAATTTTTTTTCTTCTTTAACCGAGTTTAAATTTCCTTATATCCACTCCACTTGCCCCCAAAATATAATTTTTAAAAAAATCGGAGGATTGTTTTATGATGGTTGGTTAAATAGTATCTGAAGAACAATTCCCAAAATATTTATTGTTTCTCACCGGAAGTACATCGCTTGCAGTGCTCGGATAAGACACTCTCGACAGAGAGGTATTTCGACGAGAAACCTAATGTGGAGGAATGGTTTAGTCCTGTGCCATTAAGGCTGAAGACATCGGAACCGAAATACGCCATTTTAGTTTCAATAGTTTCAAGGCCATTAATTACAGTTTTCTGTCCTTTAATTTTATTATATTTGGTATCGTTAAAACATAGGATGAAATTGGGTCCTATGCCTGAAATAAATAGCGAATGCCTGCTAGAAATACTTACCCTGTGAAGATGTTGGAGTTTAGAATTGAATTAATTTTTTGATCTTTGAAAATGGCCTGAAAACTGTTGAAACAAAAATGGCGTCTTTTGGCCCTTATTTCACTACTTTAAATTTAATTGCGAAAAATTAAAAAAAATGCAATGACTAACAAATTTAGATATAACATGTTTTGAAATGTTTTGGCGCTAGTTAAATTCACTGAAAATCGGGCAGCAATGAATTAAACCTAATTACCCGAAGGAAAAAATAAAGTGAAATGTAAAACAAATTTTCTGCTTGAATCCATTTGATCTATTATTAGTTTGTTTGGAATTGTGTGAAATCGTAGTGTGTTCATTAATCCACAAAATTTGTAACGCATAATGCGGAGTGTGATTACAATCTCATCACACGTACTTGAACTTTAATTCACGTATTTATAAAATCATAATTAATTAATTGATTATGTTTGTGCGTTGCGAGAGTAATGTGTTATTTATGACTAGTGATTGTATAAAGGGGATGAAATTATTATATATTTTTTTCCATCGATGTGTTAAACTGATTGTCGTTTACGCTCTACGAAGCGTCAACTGCCGGTGTGTTCGACGCGGAGCGCGGAGGGAAAATGGCGGCGAGGCTCGCAGTACGTGTTCCCAGCGGTGAGGGCGTCGCGGCGCCGTGGGCCGTGTTAATTAAGGCTGGAATGCGCTCGTCGCGACGGGACGGCTGAGCGCGCGCGGTCTCGGAGAATTATTATTGCCGGGTGCCGGATAACACCTCTGGCATAAATAATCAAGTGCAGCTCGCAATCATCAGATTTTTAAAGGAATTTGATGCGCCCAAAGGTCTAATAAACTTCGCGTGCCGGAGCTGAAAAAAGAAAAAGGATAATCAACCACCCCCTCCCCTTTCCTTCTGGGTTTCCCTGGCCACTCGTCTCTCGTTCGCTCGTGTCTGCTCCGGTATAGCTATACAAGCGTGATCAAATCACCGCCACTCACAGGGATTGTTCCTCACGTCGTTTTCGAGCGAAATGTGTCTCGTAGACACCCGAACATTTCGCGGATTCTTAGACCTCAAAGGTATCTACTTTACAATTGCGCTGATGATACGTAGGGACCGGAAAATATTCGCGGTTTCATCTCTCTGCAGGCTGGAATCCGAACGCGTTCAACTTTCCGCTGCTTCTGTGATTGGAGCACAGATGTAGTATCGAATCACGAGCATCTTAGTTGACTGTAATGACGTGTGTGTGTGTGTGTGTGTATATATATATATATATATATAATCAAAATTCCTCATTTCATGAAACATTTAAAGAACGGATTGATTTTACTTGTTCATTTGACATGAAGTCCAACAAAATAATTTGATAAATTATCTTGGGACTGGTAAGAAATAAAAAAAATCTATTTGGTTTTCAGTCTAGTTGCTAGTTATTCAGGCCAAAATGTAGGGAGATACATGTCCACTATTTTATTTGCTTTCAGTATTTTCTGGCAGTACCATATTTTTGCATCTGAAATGATAAAAGTTCACTACTGTTCAAAAACCTTTACTTGGGTCCTTCCTCAGTTCTTCACAGTGTATTTTCAACGTCAATATTTCGACGCGAAAGCTCTTGGATTATGTATCGGTCCTGGGATTCCCTCCCTTCACTTCTTCTATTCGCCCCATCTCTTATAGCCTGATAAAACAATTCAGAATTGCCGCTGCAAAGTTTCTGCCTCGCAATCAAAACTTGGACGTCACACAAAGCCTCGTGGGACTTTTTCCTCCTCGCGTTGCCTTTTTTTTCCTGAACGAAGCGGAATGATTGGAAATGTAAGACAGATGTTTAAATTCCGTTCCCGTCTCGAGTCTTTCGATTGGACGTCGAAAATTGTAATGCGATTCAGGAGAGAGGTTCAACAGATGTCACAGACATACCGCACGTTGCTCTGAAAGGTTTCAGCGTGTCGCATGTCTGTAACATAAAATACAACGTAAGGGTTTCGTTGCGCTGAAGCCAAACGAATCTCTCGATTATGATGGGACCCAAATTTCTTGGTTGTTCCGAATCATATTATATCATGGTAAGTCATTACGTAGGTTTGACCTTACCTGTGACTGACTAGGCTATCGTGGTCATGTTTATTACTTAAAAAAAAATAATTTAACGCGTTTATTTGGGTTAGTATAGCCAGAATAATCGATATTACGAGTAGTTAGGTTAGGTATATATATTACAAATCTGTGATATCCTGAGAATGGTTTGTTGGTTTAGGTTAGCTACATTTTAAATACTTTAAAAGAGTGTGGATAATTGGTTAAGTAAGGTACATTTGAAATACTGTAAAAGAGTGTGGAGGGTTGGTTAGGTTAGCTACATTTACAATACTCAGCTTCGCACGTTACAGCGGAAGGAATGCATTTTATTACCGGAGTATCCTTATTAACATATTTTAGCTTTCTTTTATTTCGCAGTAACAGCTTTTCCTCTCGGAGTGTTTCTATGTTCCATCATCGAAAAAAATTGGTTGTCTGTAAAGTCGGTTTACGGACGGTCGTTTAACGTGACAACGTCATAACAAAACATTGCTGAAATGATTGCATACTTTTATGAATAAAATTGAATCATTTTTATTGAATTATCACTATTTTGTATGGATACAAAGAATGAGTGAAATTAAATCTACAATTTAATTGATAAATTTACTTTTATTTGCACTCATTAATTCAAATATGTTTATTACTTTAACGAACAGATTATTTTAACTATAAGTTTTATACATGTTTGCTATTTAACTTCTTCCAATCTGTGTTATTCTGTTAAGGATAGGACGATGATAGGAATAATAGGAATCGAATGGGAGTGTTTCAAGTTTAATGTGCCTCGAAAAAGTCAAATCGATGGTTGTTCCAATCGAGTGGAAGAGAGATAGCTGCGGCGCAAGCGTACAATGAGCGTAACGGGACAATGTGCGTAACGAGACACTTTTTCGTGCGTGCAGCCAGCGTTCATCGATTTATTAGACGTCACGTAAAAAAAATATTTGTACTGACGACGTTATTTGCCTGTATGTTCATAAACATATGAAAATATCCCACGTTTAAAGTTATTATTATGCTGTTCGGTTTTGTCACGAATGGCTGCCGAGTTTCAAACGCTCTCTCTTGAAAAATATTCTAGTAATTTAAAGAAAAGAAAGACACAAAGGAACGAAAAATCTTCACAATAGTGTTAACTCCAGTTTTTTTTCTTGCGTCAAAGAGAAAACTAAAATGCTAGATTAATTATTAAAAAAAATTGTTCAGTGGGTGGTTTTTATACTGAATACGAGGAAAACCTTTGTTGCCAGTACACCAACCACAAATTGAAATCCTTTTAAGAATCTTGCATGAAATTACATTATATTTAAAAATAACAAGAATAGACTAGTTAGAATGTTTACTGCTCAGTGTGGAAAAAAAATCTTATAGTGAAAATAAACATGTATTTTAATTAATAAAATAATAAAGAAATGAGTAAAATATTTTAACTCTGTCTAGACACTTTGATCAAGCAATTCCGCCCATTACGGTTTGTTGTTTCAATCCTTTTCGTTTGATACAACATACATCATACTCATATAAGAGTTGTTTTTGTTAGATATTTATGTTAAATGGAACTAATAATTTTAAAGTTTTTTTCCAATTCTTTAATTTATATAAATTTCTCATTTTCAAGTGTCTTGCTTAAAATATTTTATAAATAAAATCGTGTGAAATTTTTGGGTGCACCAAATAAAATCTATAAAAAAGAATATGTTATAATTAGATAAATTTGAATTGATTAATTTACTACATGATTAGGAAAATTATCAAATATTTAGATTTGCAAGGAGTCACTTATGGTTTATCAGTTGAATATATATGTCTTATAACACTGATAGCACTTATATAACTTATAATATAACTATTTTTTTATTTGTAACATTTTTATGATAAATATAAACTAAAGGAAAATAGAATATGAACTTAATAAATGGTGCTGTGAAAGTCACATATTCAAGTCTTTTGTCAGGATTTGTTCTAGTTTTAAATACGTCTAAAGTAGTTTGCAAATATCAACCTCAATGAAAATAACAGAGTTATTTTTTTAGACAAAGTAGCACTGGCTTCAGCATTTACTTGACAGAAGTATAAACAAAATATTACAGTCTTCTTAAAACTGAAGTCGATATTGTTTTTACAGCTATGGTTATTAATAGTAAGATTGAATAAAAATAATTTTTAAAATACTTGCTGAATATTTCCTAAACTAACGTCATTTAGTTAATTTTGTTGCTCGTGAAGTGTGTATATATTTGATGTAAAATGTACACATTAGAGCCAACCACAAAACCACATCCTAAACAGACAGTTATTTTAAAGTGAGTGAATAAATATTTAAATGACCTCATCTTACATTCATAAATTGTGCTCTCGATTCATGCACAGCCAGCGAGTTGGTACATTGCCGATCTCGATCTAAGAACGGAGTAAAGTCCAAAATTTTCAGGAGTAGGAAACATCATGGACGTTCCTAGAAACATTTCGGTGTTGTTATTTATTATTATTTTTTTAGGTGAAGCTCACTCCGTCTGGAGGCGGTTGTAGCCACACACTGGAGGCTCTTATTCCAAAAACATACACTCCGGCACATGAGTGGACACCACAGTTATGCCTCACAAGTGGCGGTGGCTACAAGTCAAAATGAAATTGCGAGTGCTATAGGCAGACCGATTAAAATCAAGTCTGACTTCATACTCGGCTGCTCTTGAAATCAAGACACTGGCGGATACAGAAGACAAGGTGACAAGGGGGGGGGGGGGCATAGCGGCATGCGCCCTCCCCCCTTGAACCCTTAATATTTTTAGATTTTCCCCTGATTCCTAATCAAAGTTGTCCAAACTTACTAAAGTATTATTTCACTGCAGTGCTATAGATAGTCGGAAGTAATTGAGCCATAAATAAAATATACTAAATATTTCAATTATAAATGTACTTACATTGTTTTGGAAACTTTCAATAGGGGCTCCCCCCCCCATCATCATTCTGGATCCACCCTTGCACCAAGACATTCTTCTGCAATAAAAGGAATCAAATATAAATTAAAAGTCTGTGTCATGTAACGTATCTGAAATTTGAGAATTCTCGAAAATAGTACCAGTGCTAACCTTTTCCCAAATTCTTTTAAACGAATGATGCAATGTGGAAGTTTTCATTTAGTACAGTTGCTTGGGCATATGCCATTGCAGTTATACACTGTTTGTGATTGAAAAAAAAATTCAAGAACTCAAATTAAGAAAAAGTCAAAATCAGTCGATGTAAAACAGATAAACCCAACGATGAACCTAAACAGGCATTAAGGACAACACAGCGACGACAGCACAGATGAACACATTCAAACTTAAAAATCAGACAGCACAAGAATTCCGCGGAAGGAATTTAGTCATGAAAAAAATAATAACAGGACAGGCGAACACAGTGAGCTAGCTAACAACGATGAGACAGTTCCAACAATATCAGTAAATACAGGTAGACAACAAAACATGGGCAAATCAGCAAATATACGAAAACAACGATGAAGATAAATAGATATGGGCAACACAACGACGACAACACCAATGACAAAACATTTGCGACATTTCGGGAACTAGCATCCGTTCCCGTCATCAAGCGCACAAGAAGATTGATGTTGGACACTGTGAAACAGGGTTTATATATATATATATATATATATATATATATATATATATATATATATATAGGTATATATATGTCTCTATATATATATATACATATATATATATATGTCGCAACTGTTTTGTCACAGGAAACTTACTGTGTTCGTGTTGTCCATAGTACCCGTTTAGGTTCCACTTTCAATTCTTAATTTGCGTTTTTTTTTTTTTTAATTTTTGTTTCCGTGTCAAACGGTGCAAAACTGCAACGGCGTATGTCCATTGGCGTGTGTATTAAATCGTTTTCCCGACCGTCACTTGTTTACGAGCACGGTAAAAATCTCTCTTGAGTTGCTTTGCAGACACAGTCGATGGAACAACAGTGCAGGATGATGCGGTGTTTTTTTTTTCTCGAGGATTTGTCGACTTCCAGACGAGCTGTACTCGACTGGGATGAGCGCACCCGGCAGAGGCGAGGGGCTTTCTGAAAAACTCGCTAACTTGTCGAAGTTTGTCATCGCGGTGTTTCCCCCACTCCGTGGGAGCGGGTCTCCTCGCCGGCCATTACCGCTTGTTAGCGGCGGAGGCCACCTGGGACCCTGTGTCGTCGCGAGCTCCAGGGCTAACCCCCCCCCCCCCCCCAAACCCCACAACAGGCGAGTGCTCTCGCCCGGGGCGCTGATGCAGTGGGGGCATTACCCAAGTGTGACGGCGGAGATAGCCATTACGCGCGCACGTTCCGGAATGTCCTCTGGCGGTAAATTCTTTTTCCCCCACCCACCCCCTCCCCCCTTTTTCCCTTCCTTCCTTCCTTTTCCTCCCGCTTTCAGAAAAGTGCGCAGCACTTCTGGAAAGCGTTCCTCCGTCATTAGGAGATGGCCCCCGGTTCCGGAAGTGTGCATCGAGCAAGGGCACACACGTGTAGCAACCGAAGAGGTGTTCCAACGTCGACGCGCGCAGGAAAAAATTTTTTTTCCTTCCTTCGGCAGGGCGGCGAAAACCGAACAGAATGGGTTTCTTTTAATTGCTCATTGTTTCTTTTTTGGTTCATGTCATGCTACTGATGCTTGGTAAGCGTGTACAAATAAATCCTACGATTAGCCTTACAAATTATAATTATTTTTTTTTGTCAGTAAATGCTGAAATAACAGTTGAAGTTGTTTCGAGAAATTTACATTAGCTCATTGAAGTCATTAACCAACAGCCTTTCTATGCCGGAAAAGATATGGCACATAAAAATAATCGTTTTTTACAATATATAAATGTAGTGGTTCATATAGATTCTGGTATTTCTGTGGAGCAAATTTCAGTGAAACTAGGCGTGGTAAATTATTTAAAAAAAAAAAAAAAAAAACTTTAGCGGAGAAAGAACACTGTGTCATAGGCCGCGCGCATGAGCACAGTTGGAGCCGCTGTTTCATCACAGGACCACTTATCGCGTCAAACAGAGGCTGAGATCACTTATTGTGGTTGCAATTTTCGTTTCTTTACGGTCCTACGATGGCGTTACCGGCTGCACGCACTACTGGCGTTACTTACCACGCGCAACTATTAAACGTACAGTTTTCACGGAAACGACTCACCTTACATGTATTCGTCTATGTGATCATTAATAATCACTTTAATAGAAAGCGATTGAATATCAGGTATTGCTAACTGTATGCCACAATGATCTGACTGGTACACATATTTTCACCCGGGGGAAAAAAGTAACATATCCAACTACGTACAGTAATATTACGTTTGCGACATTCCTTAAACAATTCCCTAGCCAGGAATTTCAACAGTTTTTTTCTTTCAAACTAATGAAAAAAGGTTTGAAATATGATTTTAAAATGTGCATAGTAACCTTAACAACTAATCCAGGAAACGATACGCAATGCAACTTAATGTTTTGACGTTTATAGTTTGAAACGCTGTTGACTGGGATTTTTCGTAACAATATGTACGACTATTACGAATTAAAATATATCATTATAATTCATACTGGAAATAGAATTAACGTGCTCCATTTCTAAATATGATTCACATAAATATATATAAAAGAAAACAGATCCTAAGTTAAAACAAAATGTTAGAAAAAAACGGCAAAAAGCTAGAAAAAAAGTGGAAGTCAAGTTGATATCGGAATAAACGACAAATCTGAATTAAACATAGAAACCCAAAAAACTTGGCTCATTCTCTCCAAAGACAGATTGGGATTATAAACAAATACTCTTCAGTTTTCTGTACATGCAACCAATTTTATTGTTTCTGTGATCAGTTTTTCCATTCTTTTCTAAATGTCTATTAGGAAGTTAGGATTTGTTTCCAGGTCTTTGTTATTATGGATTGTCCTTACGTTTTCGTTTATGCTGTTATCTCGTTTGTGGATTTAATGATTCATATTTGTCAATGAAAAATATGCATTTATATATAATTAATCAAAACAATATTTCTCACGACATCACATCTCAGAAGCAAGTTACATTAAATATGAAATGAGAAAACTTGTTTCATCCAAAAAAAAATTCTCACAACTAATCAATTCAGAGGTATAGGCAGTAATCGTATCGATAATCAAATTCTGGTATTCCAAGGCATTTTATATCATCTTAAGTGCAATCACATCTGAATATTCATGCGATAGCTAACTAACCATGCCAATTCTTTCTCGAAAATCCATCTTGCGTGCGGCAGCAGAATACCAACGCAGCAATGTATTATTTTTTTTTATCGCCGCGGTCTGAAGGCATCGCGGGAAAGCGCGGCGGAAAAAGAGAGAGAAAAAAGGGGTAGTTGGGGGGCTGGACTTGAAAGTCAAATAATAAGCGAAACGAAATTACTTCCACCCATAAATTATCATAACGCCGACGGCAGGGGTTGTTCCCTGTGATTGTGCGGGCGGGGCAGCCGCCAAACCAATTAAATGTCTAATATTTTCCTTCCGCCCGAATCGATTCTCGCGAGACCTTCGAGCGGTCGAAAGGGAGGAGGGGGGGGGGGAGCTGGGCAGTAGGGTTGGAAAGTGGTGGTGGAGAGGGTGTTGAGGGGTGATTTTCGCGGTAAAAGTTTCGGTGAGAAAGGGGTTGGTGAGGGGCGCAGATTTTTTGAAAAGGGGTGAGTGCAGTCTTCATTACAGCAGTGCGCGAGGCGGCGTGTCGACTTCGAAATTGAATATCGATTCATCTCGATCTCGGCGCGGGGGTTTTTCGCGACGCCGCGCCGCTCCGAGTGGATAGACGTGTGAGGTCGCGCGCGCGACGAATGGCAAGTCCCTTTCCCCTGGGTTATTGTTCCTGCGGGCGGGAATAAATTAGCGCCCCGGCCCTTTCAACGCCAGCGGCGCCGACTCAGGGCCGAGGAGATGTCGAGCCGACGAGGCCAGAGAGATTTATCGTTCGCAATGAGCGCGGCGTGAGAATTAAGAGGACCTCTTTTTTCTTTTTTTAATTTTTTTTTTTTTTAACTATTCGTGTTGGCGTTCGAGCCGTTGTGCGCGACATCTTTCCTGATTTACTTCTGAAGTGTTATACTTCTGGCAGTTCACGGTTGGTAAGTTTCCGGCGAGTGTTGAAATAATACTTCAATTATTGTAATTTTTAATCACCGTACTTAAAATAAATTTTTTTCCTCCTGAATTGAAAATGTGTCGCTTCCAGATCACATAAAAGCGTCTGAATTTCAGGTAAAATGCAGATGTTTATATGACATTTCTACAATCAAACTCAATCAAACATGCTGCTTGCTTCATCTTCACATTTTCTAAACGGTGTAAAGCATTATCGATAAACATAAGAAACTTAATTTTTTGTTTTCACGTACGCAGTATTACGTCATAAATAACACACGCATATTAGGAATTCGCGATTTCAATTGACATTTTAAAATAAAATTTTCCACTAAAAATAAAAGGTAATATGCCGCAGATTTAAAATTTCTGAAATATGTTTTTACAGGAACTGCTGGTTATATTAGTTTATAAATTAATTTTTATAACCCGGCAATGTAACATAAGTAAATAACATATAAAATTGATAGTTTAGGTATAAGTATCTGTTGCCGAAATGCCGCTATTGCGCAGAGCTCATCTTTTCGTTGATTTCGCCCAGATGGCGGACCAGCGTCTGGCCCCATTAACCCGTATATATTCAATTTCGTGATCATCGATGGACGTACTGAACGTAAAATGGTGTGCCAAATGATACTTTGTGGTAGCGAAACTATCCTGGAATACATTTTGTAAAACTTTAATGGTCATAACAAGAGATAATCGCTGCTTTAAAAATTAAGTACTTCAGAAAATTAGAAATAACACCAATTTAATTTGTGACACGGTGCTGCTATCTCTAGGATTTTTAGCCGTTAAAAACATTGTGTCGATGGTTGCTAAAATGGCCGCTAGGATGCGTTGGAACCAGTTTCCAGCCTCACGCAGGGCACCGTTTACCGAAGCTGTTGCCTGTTTGGTTCCTTAAGGGGCCCGCCTACCTGGGCACACATACGGTGTGCAGAGCTTCAGGAAAAACAACGCGATTTCAAAACTACTCAAGATATCCGAGTGGGGCCTATTTACGAATAGCATTTAAGAGTTCGCTGAGGACCGAAAAGTACTTTTAATTTCGGATTAAGTTTTTAAACTGTATTTTTATAAGCGTTAAAATGGCTAAAACGCGTGTTTTCGGAGTAATTTTTAGGCATAAAACAATCAGTACAGATTCTTGAAAGCACTTAAGGGGCTTGCATAACACCTTTATCTTCATTACTCCGCCATATAATGTTACGGTCACCGCTCAAATTTCACAGTTATCCTGTGACGACGAGACGAATGCGCGCCAGTTCAGAGACTTGCGCTTAGAGGCTATACCGCGCTGGAAGCACCAGCGAGCGTCGCGCTTATCATCCCGCCTCACTAACACACATACACCCCTGACGAGGCGGGCCCCTTAATGGGATCCGGTTCGGACACGCTCTGGAATACGTCCCGCGAGTTAGGTTACGGTTGTGTCGCAACAAGGCGGTGCTCATTCGGTGCCTAACCCGGACGTCTTGGAGTACAGCCCTAGATGACCTTGAACAAGTCGACTGGGATCGGAAATTCGCGACGGAGCAGGAGACCGCAACAGAGCTGTCGTGAAAGTCCTCGGGAAAAAGGGAAGGACCGACGAGGGTGGATCCTAGCGTCTGCACCCAACTTTCCGCGCGGAGTCCCGGCCCGACGCGGCGGTAGCGAGAGGGAGAGGAGGTTGGTTTCCCCGGCGCGTTAGTAGTGATTACGGCGCTACGGCGCAGTAAATACTCGTATACCCCGCGCGCGCGCCCGGGGCATACGTCTTGATCACGTCCTCGCCGTGTATATAATTATTTATGACCCTCGGCTCTTCCGGGGCCCAGCACAGGGAGGCGGGCGCAAGAACGCCGCGTGGCTCGGGGTGAGACGGGAGGGCGGGGGTGTTGCTATAGCGCCCTGGGGAACCGGGTCTCCTATCCCCAGTTTCTGGAAACTCCAATATCGCTCCCCCCCCCCCCCCGCCCCCCCGACCTACAGGCCTCCTCACACACCCAGGCACGATCCAGCCTCTTCGGAACTACCCCCAGCCCGCCCTCCTCCATGCATCCACCCCCGAGACCCGGGCTACCAATTTCAAACCCTTGCCCTTCCTCGGGACCAAGCCGTGAATGTTTTAAGGCGATACAGCCCTTGAAACATGAGCTACGGTATATGGAAGAGGAGGAAAAGGTCGAAAGCGGGGGGTCGGCGAGGAGAGAGAGAGAGAGAGAGAGAAAAAAAAAATTCGATTGAACAACGGAACGTAGAAGAAATATTCGCTTGTCTTCCTGGGCTCCGTAGCGCGATGTGCGACAGGTTCTCGGTAGGAATGAAGAAATCTATCTCTCCCTCTTCGTGTCTCCGATAAGAGGTCACGCGGCCTTGTTTATCATTCTTTCGTGTTTAAGTTTTTGTCTGTTCAGAGAACCCTGATTCTCTGCTTGGGGTGCGGGACCGACTCCCGGGAATTAAGTTCACCGCTCGAGAATGACCGTATCTGTCAAGAACGGTTCGAATTAACATTTTTGAATGATTTGATGAGTTGTGAAGGTTTTAGTTATTTAGGAATTGGTGGACAGTAATCCTCAGTAGTATATCTCTTTTTTAATGTCGGCGAGTACATAGTTGGTGAGCACATTGGACAACACTACTTCGCAACACTTGATTCAAATAGCTGACTCGTGCCAGTAAATATGCAGGGAATCTTGAATTCATCTCCATTTTATGCATTTTTATGCATTTTGGAACAGTTAAAGTCAACGCCTCCAATAACCAAACTACACCTTCAGTCGATAACTGTGATATTCTGTGATTAGATGACACCAGCTCACGAGAGACTGTTACGTCTGGGATAACATGCAACAAACAGTGTTTTGCTGGCCTTCATTACGTTAGTTGTGTAACAGCTTGTTATATGTTCATGAAATATGTAATCAGAACTGCAAGCGCAAGTATGATCATCGCACACACTACAGAACCACGACATTCCTTTATTTTTAATTATGAGTAAAACTTGGGTGGCGTGGTGCTGGTTAGTTGTCTAATGCATCAACGTAACATCGTAAGTGACGTTCTTTGAATGGTTCTTGCAATGGTGAATATTGATTCAAGATCTAGTTTTGGACATACGCCATTTCGTATTACTCTGTATGATATAAGAAACCTCAATAACAGACAAGAAACATAAAAATGCGAACATACAGAAAACTAGCCAAAAGCAGGAGTGGCGATGTCAAAAAATTAAAATATAGACACAACAGAAAATTTCGTCGATCAAAAATTAATACGGCACAGGCGGCCACAGTGAGCTGACAACAGTAAAGACAGTTGCAACAAGAAGCATAAAATTACATAAAATACAATTACATACAGTATAACCCAACGATGATAATAAACAGATAAAACGGACAACACAACGACAACACAGAGAAGCGCAGGCGAACCCAGCGATGTGACAAAACAGATATTGTGGACACCACAAAGATGACAGCACAAACCGAACATAGTAGGCAGGCAACAGTTACTTTGACCCCCTCTCTAGGCGCGACCAATGATAGGCGAGCAGTCCTCTGATTGGCCGTGCACCTGAGAGTCCTTGTTATTGGCTGGTGTCTTGCTGCGCAGATAGTTGGTTTGCTGTTTCTTTTAATGGTAACTTAGTTTCAGTTTTAATTGAAGAAATCCATAGATTGTGTAAATTATATCTTTGTTGACCGATAGCATTGTTTTTTTTTTCTCACAATACATGTGATTTTTTTTATTTTCCTTTTTATTGTGTGTTCTTCATGTATGAGTGGAGTATCATTGTCCCAGAGTATTCTGTGACTGTGGTCCCAGGCATGTTCGGCAAGTCTGGATTTTTAAGTCTCTCCCTTCTATATATTGTTTTTGTATTCTTTAATTTTTGTTGAAAGGGCTCAGTTAGCTTCTCGAATGTAAATTCTTCAAATGATCCATGCAATGCGGAATTTTGATTTAAAGCAATTTTTTGGGCAGACGCCATTGCAATATTGACCTGTTTGTCATGAAAAAATTCACAAAGGTAAAATAAGAAATAAAATATGAAAAACATAAACCCGGAGAAAACAAGCCTAAATCACCTTATTTCAAAAAGATGAACTCAACGATGAGCATGAACAGGTATAATGGGGAACACAAAGACAGCACTGATAACAGTAGGCTTCCTATGAATTCCTAAATTCCCTCCACGGAATTCTTGTGCTGTCTGATATTTAAGTTTGAATGTGTTCGTTTGTGTTGTCGTCGTTGTTGTTTTGTCCATAACACTGTTTAGGTTTAGCTTTGTGTTTTTATCTGTTTGACATCAGCTGATTTAGGCTTGTTTGCTCTGGGTTTATGTTTTTCATTTCTGATTTTGCAATTATGAATTTTTCCCATGACAAACCGTGCAAAACTTCAATAGAACATGGCAGATAAATTTATTGTATTAAATCAATTCTCTAATGTATGTTTTAAAGTTATTGACATCGCTTGAATTTTTGTCTTGTTTTCTGCGTATTTTCATATTTATCTTTCTCGTCTGGAGATAGGTACGTAGCGTAGCATGCTATATGCTAGTTGTATCGGCCGGAAGGGTAGACGGCAGGGGAGAAGTAATGCTACTGAATTCTCGTAACGTTGCTTGTGTTTTCTACTCCTCAGTTTTCGTAACGCTAACGATTAACGTTACCATATTTCATTTATTTTATTGAAAGTATCTACATTTTATTTATTCGTGTGTAAAGAGTTACTGATTTGTGCAATTAACTGTATAAATTTAATTTTTTTTTATGTGAATAGTGTAATTGAAAATGTAAAAAAGACCTATGGACATATAGACTTTATAAGTGAAATTTATTTTTGGTATGAGAACACTGACTTGAAATGTCAAAATGACTTAGAGAATTGTAATATAGAACTTATAAGTATTAATTAGGTTTGATTGGAGTGTTGTTTGGTTCTTTCGTTTTATTCAGCTGGAGATCATGATTTAATATCATACCTAAAACTAATAAAACGGCAGAATCAGATAAGTTGTATTGTCAAAGGCAACGTGGGAATAAACCGCCAAAATAGGCGCCAAAAAGTTTCAGTGAACGGATGGATGCAAGAGTAAAGGGGAAGGTTTTTTTTTTTTAATTTGAGTTCACACCCGTATCCTTACTATTCTCAATTTTTATATCTTGTTCATTAAAAAAACTATATATATATATATATACACACACCTAATAAGCCAGATGTTTCACTTCTGTCGCGCGAGGACACCAAGCACACATTTTTTGTACATATTTTTTTCTACGAGGAGAGATACACACAAATATCAAGCAGTCATGTGTTTTATAAATCTAAATAATGTACAAGCAGAAATATACAGGCTATCCTCACTAGTACAAGAACACAAGGTCATTAGATATAACCACGCAACTATGTGTCCTGGACTGTTTGAATAAAAACCTTATTTATACCACTAAACTTTTATTTAGTGTATGTTCATAAAAATGTATGCACATATTTTATAATTTTTTTTTTTTCCATTTTTTAAATTTGTTAGTACTTACAGAATATTAAATTAAAAAAAAAAGTATAGCGCAAAAATATAGCACTATAGGAGGAGTGTTTAATCTTTATTTAGAATTGTAAATTTTATGGAGGACTGTCTGAAATTCAGCACAAAAAATAATCCAGCAAAATACAGTTTATAAAAAGCCATGCAAATCTTTTTTTACTCTCGGAAAAAAATACTTTCACCCTTATCTCCTTTCCCAGACTCTAATAACTCCTCTGTTGTGGACGCCATGTATTAGTTCTACCTGAAGTGATGATTTCCCCACCAACGGCTGCTAACTTTGATTGAAGCTCACGAGCCTTTATATGTGTATGTATGTAATCATGCGTATATGTATAATATATATAAAATTTTGTCGCTGGCCTCCTGGAAAAAAAAAAACCTTTTTTGGACGGTCTTGTAGAAACCGCGGACACGTTTCACCCTGTCACGTGACTTAACAATTCAAAAGGTTGTTTTCAGCAATCTTTCCCCAATCCTTTTCCCGGCGAGGGAGGTAGTGGTGGGGGCAAAAGAGTGCCGGTTAAGGGGGTGGGGGAGGGAGGTTTCTGCTCCAGCTAGCCCCCATTTGCTCCGCCGGGCGGAAAATGGATGGACGCGCCGGCGTTAGGCGAGTTAGGGGTCGCAGGGGATGTAGGGGCGGTGGTAGGGGGGGGGGGGGCGAAGGGGTTGTTCACGGGCTGGTGGAGCGGGTTCCGACCCGAAGATGCCAACCGATGTGTTAAAGCGCGAGGGGTTTCCGAGCCCGATCCGAACACTTTTCGACCCATAAAACCCAGTCCGTCTGAGGGGCGGGAGGGCTTCCGTTAACGTTTGCGTAACGAGCGATCATCCTGTCCGTAGCGTGCGAGCCTGGCTCGGAGTTGCAACCCTTGCGGGAGGGGGGGGGGGGGGCGAAAATATCCAGTAATTAACGGCAGGGCCTCTTCTGCTCGACTGAAGGTGTCTCCGAAGAGGGGTTTGAACACTTTAATCTTCTTTTTTTTTTTTTGGAAATGGAACATGTTAAATTACAGATATTTGTAAATTATTACATTTAAATGAAAAAAAAAACAACTGTGTCACTACAAGATATTGCTCGCATTAATACTGAATTCAGATTATTACCTGGCATTTATGCTTTGTGTTGTCCCAGTACCTCAAATAGTTAAAAGTTACCTGAACAGCTTTTCGGTATTAACTACGGAAATAATAAGCATGATACATAAACAATTTTTTTCCTAAATATTTGATTATCTTGTCCATGGTCTAAAAAATTATGCTTGAATGATATATCAATTAAAATATAAAAATCATGTGTCAATTTTCGTGAGAAGTACTCATTATTATTACAAACATATTAAATATATGCAAAAATTACCATAGCAAAGTGTTGTGCAAAGTTACAATATCTTTCTTGTAGCATTACTATTTCTTGGCAACTGGTCAAAATGAATCTCTTATAAAAGTACAGGAATTTATTTTCTGTGTAGGGTCACTCCTTTTACTTTCCCTTCCCATCCTCTCTAGGTAAATACGAACATGGATCTACGCCCACACTTTGGCGGCAAATTGTCAGATTATGCAATAAAATGGGAAAGATACCTGATTTATTTTATATTATTCACTTTTAAAATAATGTGGCGATAAACTTTTCGAAATAAGAGATTTATAATAATCACCACAATAAATTCAAAATGTTTATTTTCTAAGAAGGTTTTGCTAAAAAAAAAAAAAAAAAAATAGAACCATAATAGCTCTGGCAGGTAATGGAACATCGACTTTATGTGATGAGACACAGCTACCCTCGCGCTCTCTAGGAACAAACAGCAGAAACAAAGTCAACGGTATCCAAGATGGCAGCCTCCAATGGAACAGAAAAAATAATCAAAGTAAAAAAATTGGTTTTCTGTAAAGTCGGTTTACGGACGATAGTTTAACGTTACAACGTCATAACAAAACATTTATGAAATGATTGCATTCTTTTATGAATAAAATTTAATCATTTTTATTGAATTATCACTACTTTGTATGGATACAAAGAAGGAGTGAAATGAAATCTACAATTTAATTGATAAATTTACTTTTATTTGCACTCATTAATTCAAATATGTTTATTACTTTAACGAAGAGATTATTTTAACTATAACTTTTATACCTATTTGCTATTTAACTTCAAGATCGTCGAGAATGTTTTACGCTTTTTCGCAATTACACATTTAACGACGAAGTTTGTTCGTCGTGAAATCAAACGTAGAATTTAATAAAAATGCCCTTGCAGTTAATAAAATAAGCATTAGTAAGTTTAAGAAAGAATTTCGGCTTTAATCTCCAACCCAGAAGCTCGTGGTGCGCTGGGCCGAGATTAAAATTCGTCGAGAATATTTTACGTTTTTATGTCTTCTAGTGCTCAAAATGATATACAATTGTGGCCCCGGGCACGAAATTTTATTTATAATTCATTAATAATAACGCCCTTCGCGATAAACAAAGTAAAATATGTATTAACGAGTGCCTGGTTGTCGTGGAAGCACATAGATTGCGCGATTAGTTCGGTTCGCGTCCGTCACCGTAGATGACAGCACCGTAGGGGAACAATATTATTCCGTTTTTATAATACGACTTTATAACAAATACGTATCCCAAATACACCAAACGTATTTATAATGTGTTACAATATTTTTTAAAACATTGTGCAAAAGATCCCGGGTGTAATTTGAATTATTACCTATGTCCAACTGTAAAACACCATTGTTCGTACAAAAACCTATTTGAAAATTCAACATTACTTTTAAATAACCATACCGATTGTGCTGAAAATCGGTGGACGATCGTTAAATTACATAATATTAATAATTCAAACGACGAAAACATGATTGAAAAGTCAAATCGATGGTTGTTCCAGTCGAGTGGAAGAGAGATAGATTCGGCGCAAGCGTACAATGAGCGTAACGGGACACATCGTAGTGGGACAATGTGCGTTACGGGACACTTTTTCGTGCGTGCAGCCGGCGTTCATCGATTTATTAGACGTTGTCACGTCAAAAAACAAATATTCAATAATGTCAATTTTTAACTTCCATAAAAAATTATCTTTTAATGTTAAATCAATCAAAATTAAATCTCGAATTTTCAATTATTTCTAATTTTATTATCGAATTGATCAGAAAATCTCTAAGTAAAACATTTTTTAAAAATAAATATTTTAATCCAACAGAAATAGAAGGCCCGTATTTGTCTATTTTAGTGTACCAAAAGTGATAATTAGTACTGCACTCCTAACAACAAGTTTGGTTTTATAGAAAACATTGGTTACAACAAATAATTCAGCCTACATAAATTCTCCTGAATGAATTCTTTGTTTGCTGCATTTGAATATGTTGCGCTGTTTGGAGACGAAAACACGCGAAAAAAGTTCCAAGAAGGCTGGAAATATTTCGTTTAGATTTTTAGTCAGATAATCCTTAACTGAAAATTTCTATTGTATAAGTTTAGTAAACTCTCTCTCGTGTTTGAAATTTTTTTCTCTGTGTTTTTTTTTGTCTTTAATCCTGTACATTTTATTCCTCGGTCTTTGTTTCAACAATCCCATTGATACACTTTTACTACCGGCGAACCTTTTGACCTTAAATTGTTTTCCTAAATAAAAAAAAATAGTTAAAATTTATCCAATTTTAAAGATTATCTGACGTAGCACTGTACGAACGAAAATCGCAAATTATTCCTGCTTAGAATAAGCTCTATATGACCAAGATTGTGTCATTTGTATGTTTTGTTTTCCTCTTCTACCCGAATTGAAAGTTCCTGTTGATTAAAGTTCGAGAACATTATACGAATACAAAAAAAAACTGCTATTAAGTCAAAGTTAATGAACTATAGAATACACTTGCAAGAATCTACAGTTTCCGCTGAAAGTGATAATTACATGCAATAAAAAGGTCTTGAATACACTACAGTGGTTGTTAATTTGATAAAGTCCCGAAACTGTCACACACAAAATATAATTTCCATAAATTAATCCTAAAAATTTTCTAAAGGGGAAATTTAGCAGTCATTGTCATATGATAATGTGTTTTGTGGAGGTACTCTAGTTTTCACCACAAGTTAATATCATTATTGATTCATTTAAGTCAGTGGTTCCCAACCTTTTTTTGATCAGGGACCACTTTAATTTCATTATTATTAGCAGGGACCACAAGATTAAAAAATAATCTGTATCAATCTAAAAATAAACTTTGAGCCTAATCGTTCAATATTAATCGAAACGTTTAACATAAGCAATCTAAAAAAAACAAAATAAACATTAATTAACAGTGTTATGATTGAAAACATTATTTTTAGTACACATTTCAGTTTGCATCAATGATATTTTTGAGCTTGCATCTTCTCTACAAGATCTTGAATTCTTGGGGTAATATTTTTGCTCAAAGCTACACGCATATCATCACTTACTTTCAGTCGATTCCTGGATTTGTTTTTAATGATCAGTAATGCAGAACATTTTTGTTCGCATAAATAGGTTGTTGAGAAAAGCATAAGATAGCGCAAAGCGATTTCTCGAATTTTAGTATAAGAAATTGCTTTCTTACACCAAAACGTCTCCAAAGAATCAGATTCAAAAGCGTCCTTACAGTTCCTGTCATTTTGTAATTCAATAAGTTCTTCTTGGATTTCTTCTGCAACTTCTCTAGCGTTAGTGCCAAAAGGGTTGCGTATCTGTTTTTGGTCCACATTAGCTTCTGTATTGTTATATTCTGGGAAGTAACAGTTGAATTCATCAACCAACATTTGCAAATGACATTTGCTGTTTTTTTTGTATGCTTTCCCTAAACATGGCATACTTGTCGTCAAGGAGTGCCTTCAATGTTGCAAACGCACTATAATTGCCCTCGCCAACTTGACTAATCCATAACTTTAGTTATCAAATAAAAGCACGAAGTTTATCTTCAAAATTAAAAATATTTTCAACACTTTCTAATTGTCTGTTTCCTGAACCTTGCATTTGCAAGTTCAACTAATTTATTTTATTTTAAAGTTCTCATGAAAAAGTTATATTATTTTTAATGGATTGGCGTGTGAATAGGGCATGGTTATCAAAGTAATATTCTTGGCACCAAGAATTTCGTGGGAAAATATAATCTCTACAACTATTACAAAAATTATTTTCAACCCACAATAAACAACAATAAAGAATAACTGGCAATTTATAATAGCCACGAAACTGCTTAAGTATTATTTTTTGATAAAGCAAATTAATAATTTGTTTGTCAGAAATATATAATTTTCGTAAATATTTGCAAAATAAATGTTTATAAGCAGGAACACATACTTATGTAGAAAATAATTAACAATTATAATTTACGAAAGAATCAAAAGATAACTTTTTTAAAAATAAAAGTTGAATTTCTCACAACGGAAAGTTAAATTTAAAACGAAGAAATGCGCACAAATGCAGTACCAATCTGTTTCACATGCTGTTCGAAAACAGCATGAAAACCCTGCTCTCTATCAGGGAAGGAAGACAGAAGCGTGACAGCTCTGATCTCTATTTTGAGAAAAAGCAACTCAATAGTAGGGCGAGTCAAACCGACAACGGTAGAGTGCACTGCAAGTGGTGATTTATCCAACTTTGGCATTAAAAGAGTTAACGGTGTTTTTATTTCGTCATGAAAAACCTAAAACAGCATAATTTGATGATAGCATAATTTAAAAAATTTTATGGCTGGCTCCACTTTTTAATTTGGGAGGCCAGTGTTCTTTCACTATTTTAATTTTTAATTTCATATATCTTTATTTTATATATAAAATGTTTAGTCAGTTGCTTGCCCTTCCCCCGGTCGCCTGCGCGCCGCGCTCGCATTTGTTCACCGACGCGCGTTCATTCAAAGTTTGAAATCTTTCACGGACCATATTTTAGCTCTGGCGGACCACTGATGGTCCGCGGACCACTGGTTGGGAACCACTGATTTAAGTCCTTCGTTTCATGATATATTTCAGATGCGTGGGAGGGGACAAGTCTCGGGGAGAAACTAGAACCTGATTAATATTGTCTCTCATTGGGTTCGCACACCTTACGATAATTGTTGTTTAATCAGGCCCATGCTTAACAATGTCGCGAATAGTGCAAATAGCAGTAAAAGATCAAAAACTTGTAAATATATTATTTGCAAATTATATCATGTTTAGAGAAATGCGTGATGTTCAGTTATAATTAATATTAAAGTCCTGTATGATGTCACACTGCTTAGCGGAGTCGTAAGATGGCTTACAAACTTACCCAGCTCCAAAAAAACCTACGGCCGACTTGGGACTCGAACCCACGACTCCAGAAATATAATTCAAGGACGCTGACCCACTCAATTGCCAAGGTGATGTGACTTTTGTCGAGAAAATAAAACTGGAATGCGAGCCTGCAGGCCCTCGTAGCCTGCTTGGTGTTTTCGGAACCGGTAGTACAACGTCGAAACGTCTTTTTTTTCTTCCAGGCCCAATTCCTCCATTAACCTCGCACTCTTCCCACGGGCCAGACTTAACGGCAAACCGCCTTTACGCACCATTCTCCTCTCGCGGGGGAAAAGAAGGGAACAAAAAAAACCTTCTGTTTTTACGCCGGATTGCGCAGAATCTGTCCGTCGGATAGCTTCACTGTTCAGAAGGACTTCCCTAGCTGGGGCTGATTCGTGGTCGCAAAGCTCCAACAGCAACGCGCGATGACAAGGCAGCCTCATGCCGCCATAAACAAGAAGATTTGTGTTCTGAAATGAAAGTCAACTTCAGTGCTCGCCTGTTTGCCTTTATCGCGGTCATATAAACGTAAAGATGATGAAGTAAGTTGCCTACATTGTCGCTAATGTTAGCCAAATAACACTACTTTTGAAAGAAATATTTTTAATTATACCCAAATTTGTATCTATAAATGATTCCAATTAAAATTTACCCAGTGTGTATTTACATATATAATAATTTTTTAATATAAATTGTTTAAAGAGTGGTAGGCAATTTTTAAAAGTGCCAATTATATGTTACATATTTAAGACACAAAGTACATTTGTTTCTTCCTTCAAAATTTAATACGACTGTTCTGTGGGTTTGATTTTTATCTAGTTTACTTTGCTGTGGGTACGAAAAAAATAACTCAAAATTCTGTGCTCACGTTGCAAGATAACGCCGGCAGCAGAAAAAAGCTACGCAATATCATTTTCCATGCATTCAGCGAACATTTTAAGCGAGCAGGAGCGGACAAAAACTGTTCGCGTGAGAATGTGACGCGCGCTCAAGGGGAGCGGTTCCGACGATGATTTTTTTTTTTTTTTGTGAGAGCTCTCGAGGTTTCGGGATCCGCTAGGTGCAGTTTGCCCTCCGTTGCTTGCTGCTTGCTCGCATACCTCGTCTCTGCTGCCCCGCTCTTTGCCATTATTCCTACTAGTCACTGGTCCACAACCCCGCCTTAATTATTACGCCGCCATCTTCAAGGTTTGGTATTTTTCTTGCCGTTATCACCGAGAGTCTTAATGGTAATACATTTATATTTCTGGCGCGAGATGAATAAAACTATTTTATATGAGAGAAATAGGTAAAAAAAAAAAGAAGTTATAACATCTGAAAATTCCTCCATTAAATTTTTAATCATATCATACCTTTCCTTCTCTATCTAAGTAGAAACGCTATTCTAGAGCAATATTAATTTTTTTTCTTCAGTTACCCTATTATGCAAACGTGATCTTGAGTTGTCAAAGAGAAAACTCACTTTAGAGGTTATGGAAATCCACCACTGACACACTGTAACCGAACTAGGCAAAATCCAAAATTTCATATTCCACGAATATTTCACAATTTTTAAGTGTAGGGTTCAACCTTCATTTTGCCTTTCGAATCCAGCTTCTCCTGAATTAATTTACTAACAAACCCCTGCTTAATAAAACAACTGGTTGTTATATTTGCACATCATATGGCATAATCACACTTAGTCTCGCCGGCCTATCAGGATCCACGAATATTTCACAATTTTGAAGTGTAGGGTTCAACCTTCATTTTGACTTTTGAATACAGCTTCTCCTGAATTAATTTACTAACAAACTCCTGTTTAATAAAACAACTGGTTGTTATATTTGCACATCATATGGCATAATTACACTTAGCTTGCTGGCCTATCAGAATACGAACACTCCTGCCGTACCCTAGGATTGATGTTCTCAATTAAAATTGAAATTAAATCCTCATCAGAAAATTTCATTTCAAATACTTACTGATGGTTCCTTGTGCTCTGTGTAAACTCCAACATACTTTCAGAACTCCTTTGAAAACGGTAAATTAAACCTCTAAGTATAAATCGTCATTTTCTGCCGAGGGCACACCTAGTTCCAAACCAAACATTTAACTGACTCCCAGGTAGCTGATTCGTGTTAATAAGATACTACGATGTCAAAGTACCAGTCCCAAACATTTAGTAGTAAATAACTGCAACAATTCACAACTCATTTCCCAAATTTTTCAGTTAAAAGTTTTCCACCAAAAAAAATTAATAATGGGCTGAGGATTAGTATCATGCAAACTCGGAACAGCCTCAAAGCTTTGCAAAGCCCATATATTCTTTACAATCTCCGATAGCCCACATTTTAAAACAGAGTCCTGAGTCGATTAGAAACTACTACTGTCTTCCCGTCCACCTTGTTCTTCTTTGACATGAGCGGATATTTGTTTTTCGCAGCTGACCAATACCCTCTCTGTCCTCAAAATGTATTTCCGCTGCCTTTCAATTGGTTGCCAATTATTTTTTCTTAGCTTATATAGTCAATATGTCGCCATGACTACCAGAAAAGGGCAAATAAAACTGATACCCATCGCACTCCAAGCAGCACGGCGTAGGTTGTCTTTGCTAGAGAGGCGCGGCATACTCACTAAATTACTGGGAGTAGGGCAAAAATTAAAATTAAAAATACCCCAAAAAGGAACCTGCACAAAATGGCTACCCGAAACTTCCTTGCCTATAGTGATCATAAGTCTGCTGTTAACTTCTTGAACGACTGTAAAGCAATAGCAACTTATAGATGATTAAATACAAATGTAAAAAAAAAAACATTACAAAAATTATTTAAGTCCAAATGCCAACAATAATTGATACAAAAATCCCAGTTAAAAAAATATTTCCAGTTCGTCCTCATATTTTTGGTGAGCGATGTTTCGTAGTAATATTCACTACCCACGACTCATCGGGAGTATGGCTATAAGTTTATTCGCACAGTCCATATATTAGTCCCAAAACCAAATAGTTTACGAGGCGATCAAGGTGACGCTACCTCGTGACGACATACACCATGAGTTCAGACGCGCAACCACCTAGCCCTTCTTTGCATACTCCAACTCGCAGCCGCACCAACTCCCGCCTAGCTTACACTGGGCCAACGTCGCAGTCCAATCACTTTGGCCGCGAGTATTTTTGACTTCCACCATTAACACCAGCGTGAAAGATAACTGGCTTAAAGTTACTCAGATTCCTTCGGGGCAAGTTTACCTACAACCCTATGTGCAGATACTTGCGGGCATGCCTCAAAAAATTTGTTATAAAAACTGCACGTACTCTGGACTCGTGGCTCGGCAAGTACGGCTTCGTGAAATAGTTCTGCCTTAAACCAAGCTAATGGCATGCCGCACAAATCGACTACATGCGCCCGTCGCCAGACACACCTACGACCAAAGAGTGTAGTGGCCGAAAATACGCCACTTCTCTATATACATAATGTTTAGCGAATAACGTCCCAAATGTTCGTTTCCGAACCAGGTCGTTAATAATAAACTGGTTAAATATAAAGTACTAACCCAAAACATACGTAAACAGAACATCCTGTAAATATTATTAAGGACCAAACAAGAACGAGGTTCAGAATCGCCTCGACATTTGAGGATCAGGGAACTTGGCTGACCAATCCCTTTATAGCTGCAAATACTAACCTGTATGTCATAGCCCAAGAACAAATTTTACTATCGCCAGGTTTGGAGGTATCCTGCGCCTACTGTAGCTTATCGGGACACAAACGTACAGTTTCATCGACGTACAAATAGCTACCTCATCAAAGTTAGCACAGAAGACGCGCCGAGGCAGCGCTAGAGTCACTGCACGTAAACACTCCATACTGATCGAAGTAACACTGCTTCGCAACTGTGATATTAACCGCGGTGAAACTACAGTGCAATAATATGGAAGAAGTTTTGCAGCACTTGGAAGAAGTGGAGAACTTATTACAGCCACTTTAAGAAAGTATAGCAGTCGTTTTGAAGAAGAGTTGCAGCCACTTTAATAAAGTATAGTAGTTACTTTAAGGAATTGTAGCAGTCGCTTTACGGAAGTGTATCATACACGTGGAAGTAACGCCGCAGTGACTAGGAAACAGAATCGCACCTACGTCATCGCACCATTGAGTGAGGTAAAGGGTCTGTTGACTTCACACCTGTGAAACTTACAAAGCTACATATATGAGTTTTTACTAACAAATTAATTATTTATAACTTACTAAACGGATCTGCATTTAAGTGGATGAGGGGTATGGCGATTTCAGGACTTGAAATTAGCTCGCGGTCTTCTTCTCTTCATGGGATATTCCGTGGGATATTCCACGGGATATCACGCGATTATTTCTCTAGTAAGATCCAATGCAGGTTCCTCAACACGTTTCGCGAATGTATTGTGAATATGTTTTCAGCTATGCCAGTATGGAACGCAGTATCCTGCTCTATCGAAGGTCTTCTGAACATTGTTTGTGGCAAGTAAAAAAAAAAAAAAAAAATGCAAAAGCTACACGAAATAATTTTTAAAAAAGTTTCAGTGACATCATGCCGTGAATTTATAACTGAAAAGTTTCTTAACGATCCGTTAACAAATAGTGAATAAGTGTCCTTCGCTGTTAATTGTTCCTTGAGTCAGTGATCATAATTTCGATATCAGTGAAAATTTTTGGCAAACTAGTACACTTCTGTCATTCGAAATAAACCGTAATAATTTGAGTAATAAAAAATGTATTTACTGAATTTGAGCGGTTTACACTGCTTACACATTATAGTGTGTAATCCAACGTCACGTGATTTTGTTTTTGTTGTTTGTTTGTTTTTGTTTTTACATCAAAGCATGATGTAAAAATTGGAATAGTTTTTTTTCCGCCGGTTCATAACACGCTGCAACCCAGTTTGGACGCTGGGCAGGCGGGCTCTTAATGACTTCAGCCGCTGCTATCGCTCGTGACGTAAACAAGAATTTTTTTTCCCCCGGTACCCGCTCGGAAGCTGTGGACCATCTCGCCGTGCTCCAAAGGAATTATAATCGCTGTAATATATATTTTTTTCTCCCCCTCTCTGCAGGGGGGGGGGGGGGGGAAGGATCCATTATCGGACGTGGCGGAACTGCGGCTAACGCTGTTTGACGCAATTTGCGGGGCGTGGGGCGTGGTGTTAGAGTGGAGGGGTAGGGGGGAGCTAGGGTGCTAGTGTAATATCCCCTGATACTGATCGCCGGACCTGCCGGCTAACTCAATACCCCCTCCTCCCCCCGACCTACTCTACTCCCACGCGCTCCCCCTGGCTGGCGGGTATCATGGCGCAGCACGGCCATCAACAAACACACGGAGCTCGCCTGTTGCGTAAGGCTTCCGTCTGTCTGCCGAGTGTATTAGGTGTATTACATCACCGCAATGCGTGCACTTGTGTATCGATGGTTGGGAGATTATTTGCTTCAGCGAGTCCTTCAGCGCTCGCCAGTGATGTGTACGCATCTAACCTCGGTAATGAGCAAATTCGTGCGTTCGCACGTTGCAAATAAACTTGCGTTATTGCGTTTTTGACGTGACGACGTCTAATAAATCGATGAACGCCGGCTGCACGCACGAAAAAGTGTCCCGTTACGCACAATGTCCCGTTACTCTGTGTCCCGTTACGCTCATTTTACGCTTGCGCCGCATCTATCTCTCTTCCACTCGATTGTAACAACCATCGATTTGACTTTTTCGGGGCACATTGAACTTGAAATACTCCCATTCGTTTCCTACTTTTCCTATCATCGTCCTATCGTTAACAGAATTAACACAGATTGGAAGAAGTTAAATAGCAAACATGTATAAACTTTATAGTTAAAATAATCTCTTCGTTAAAGTAATAAACATATTTGAATTAATGAGTGCAAATAAAAGTAAATTTATCAATTAAATTGTAGAATTCATTTCACTCCTTCTTTGTAGCCATACAAAATAGTGATAATTCAATAGAAATGATTCAATTTTATTCATAAAAGTATGCAATCATTTCATCAATGTTTTGTTATGACGTTGTCACGTTAAACTATCGTCCATAAACCGACTTTACAGACAACCAATTTTTTTTTGCATAGTTCATAAACCCAGCCTTAGAAAAAAAACACATGTGAATGCGTCACGCTTTTCATAGCCGAGTGTAATAAATGTTCGCTTTTGTAGTGCGTACTTTCTCTACCCGCCACTAGAATTCGCTGCCTGAATCGTAAACGTCGATTGTCACCACCACGCGTAGTTAACAGCACGAGTCAGAAGAAAATTCTAAACAGTTATAAATGGCTCTGATTAAAGCGATAATGACTTGAAAAAATTACCGAATCCTGGCTTTCGATATGATTTTCGACAAAGTATTTTATCAAAATACTGCCTATGTGGTTAAAATTCACTAAACAGTTAATAGTATATAGTTTATAATAAATAAATAAAAAGTTTTTTTTTTAGTGACGAGTTTGAACCACGTCAAAAATACACCTTGAGTTTATCAATTGCGTGGTATTATCTGGACAACTAAGGATAAGGGATGAGACTATGCATTATTAACATTTAAATGCCAGATTTCTTACGTTTTTTAGTTTACCGAATACATTCCAGGGTAGTTTCACTATCATAAAGTTTCTTTTGGCACACCAATAGGTTTCATATGTACCCTAATGTTTACGTAAGTGACTATATGCGGGTTTATGTTGCTACACGTGGGTCCGCCATCTTTGCATCACTTATCCGTTCATCGACTTTCGTTACATTTTTCACGAAGTTACTCCTACCAAATGTTGCACACTGAGAGCTAAGATGTTTACACATGAAAAATGTTTACGAACTTACATATTTTCATCTTCGAATTTGTTTTATATATATAATTTAAAACAGCAGACACCACTTCATATAACACTAAAAACTATTTTGTATCAATGTGTTATTGATATAATATAGATAGGGCCATGTAGTTTTCGCGAAAAGATTTCCAGACGAGCTGTGTGTTAAAACTGTGTAGCATTATCTGTGTTTCGTGGTTGGCTGGGTTATTTCAGGCGCATGTCTACTGTCAACTCACCAATCACAGCAATCCAGTAAGGAAGCAAACGCGCCCTGAATGGCCAGACCAGACAGGGCAGTGGCTTTCTTGCAGACGGCCGCCAATCTCAAGGGAACTATAGCATACTTTGTTGCAGTCTAATGAGTGACCAGATTATTTCGCGAAAAATGTATGCCCCTAAATATCGATAAGGACTACAAAAATTCTCGGTTTCAGTGACCTCCAGGATAGACTCTACAGTAATCTGCATTCTCGGGCAAACATCACCTGTTCATTGGCTGCTGACTTGTGAGGCGTCTCTGTTACCTTGTGATCCGACACTTATTTATTTCAGATTAACAGTGAACCAATGGCAATATCAGCACAAAGGTATAATTATTTTGATTTTAGCATGTCACGAAATAAATACGCGAAAATTTTTCCGGTCCTTAAATAGATAAGTTCCTTTCACTATCAGATAAATCAGTGGTTACTGCGATTGACTAGCAGGATGGAAATCTTTCACAACCGAATAGTTTTAATATTTGGTTGTCACATCGGTAAGATGTTTGTTAAAATGTTCTGGATATAATACAGCTGTCACAATACCCACTTCAGGTTGCATGAATCACTCTGTGGTGGCGATACACATTTCGGGAAGTATATTTCAAACTGCATTTATGTTCAGCAGCCATCCCTGCTAGACGTATGTGATTTTTTTTCCCGCAAAGACCCTCTTCAATAAAAAAAAAAGTTGGAATTTATAGTGAAAACGCTATATACCATTCAACGCGAGGAAGCTAGGGCAGCATTTTTTTTTTCTCTCGCGAGAAATCAGAAGTGCAGCCACCACGACTCTTACTTCCGTCTCATTTTTTCTCCCCTGCCCCGCGAGCCCCTTCCAGGGTAGGCAGCCCCGCGATGCTGGCCAGATGGCCGGGTAGTCGGCGCGACTAAAGGCAAGGGGTTTTCGGTTGTGGGGCGGTTTTGCAGGGGGTTGGAGGGAGGTTTGGAAAGGGTAGGGGGCGATGGCCACCAGGCATGCTTCCTCGTACATCTACCAACCCTCTCTCCCCCTCCCCATGGACATCCCACCATCCTAACTCTCTCTCTCTCTTCCTTCTGCTTGCACACACTCTCTCAGACTCCAGTACTCTTCCCAGAGTTCTGTTAAACCACATCCCAAACCAGCGAAAGGCTTTCCTGTTCTCCCATTGCCCTCCTATCCATCCCCACGCATTTCTCTCTCTCTCTCTCTCTTCTCTACGTCTTTACACTAACCTCTCTCTCTCTCTCTCTCTCTTCCTGGCCTTCCTCTTCCCACACCCGCGATGTTGTATGCGCGCCACTTAAAATCAATACGCCGCCGCTGCGTTCCGCGAGGCGTGAAGTTTAATGTGAGGCCTGGGACTACTTTCTCCGGCGGAAGGTTTTTTTTATATGGTGTCCGGTTCTCTCTCCCCGGCTCTCTGCGGGACATCGCCGCGGGGTTGGTAAGTGGGGAGGGGGGGGGGTTGGTATCGCGCCGGAAACATGTTTTGCCTTTCAGCGAAGACGCATGTGAGTTCTGTGCGCACACACACTCGCTGGCCACTCGCGCGTGTGTTGCTTGGTGGCTTTGACTCCCCACTTCTCCGCGACTCTTTTCCCCCGTCGCTCATTGCAGATACTGGCGCTGGGCTTTGATGTGCCACATATTCAACTCTCTGGGGACTAACTTTTCCAATCAAAAATAACACACGTGCCGATAAAATATTATTTCGGAACGGCTTCAGCACTGTATTTTCTCAACATGCTCGTTAAATTCACAGGCGAATGCTATTTGTCTTACACAACGTATGCAAATCTGAACAACATGATTGTACAAATAATTTCAAAAACTAATTACACTATTTTGTGTTTAAACCGCAGATGTTTTTTTCAGGAAAGATTTAAAATTTATACCTGTGTCTCTTTTTATCTATTCATTCTATATCTAATAAAACCTCCATAGTTATTCTTTTCCTTGTTAATTAAGTTTGAAACTCGACCTACGTCGCGGTATAATCTAAGTGCACACTGAAATTTTACTGCAGACGAGGCGTTAATTTAGTTTGACTTTAGATTGTTAGTGGAACTTTTTTTTATTTTGATTACCTGTGAAGAAGTTTTTTAAAGATAGTGTTTGCTGCATTCGGTAAAAATATACATCTTTGGGTGCATCAAATTCTTCTTGATAACAGAGTTTTTCTGTCAGTACGATCTGATTACACAGTGACAGCACAGATTGAAGCTATCATCTTGCTGAGTAGTTCGCTGAAATGACATACAGTTGAATGAAAAAAAAATGTTTTTAAATATGTTATTAATGAAATTACAGAGCTGTGTCACATGTCACATAAGTCTGTTTTTAAAAGTATAAAAAATATATATAAACAACGCAGAGAGAGAAATCCGAAGTAGAAATGATAGCATGATGTTCAAAGAAACGGAACTATGATAACATAACGAACAATCAAACTGACGTACCGACAGTCTGTAATGGAGTATTCCCGAAAAAATGTTTTTCAGTCTATTAATAACACTGCATTATGAGAGATATGCCAAGAGAACAACACATTTTTATCGCGTGGATTTTGAACTCCTTTGTTATTTTAATGATATACTATTTATAGAACAAAATTCATTAACACCAATCTCTCGAACGGGAGAACTATCGACGCATGTTCCAGCTTTCACAGGAGATGCTAATAATGAAAAGGACGCGCGTGTGAATAGATAGCGTGTCATCGTAACCGAGGGGTATACACGGGGGTTATTTCTTCATTCACCACTGAAGCCAAAGCCAGCACGTCTGCAAACACGAGTCAGGAGCAAGTCGCGAGAGAGAAACGTCTGAATACGGGAGGGTTGGTTGAAAGACTGCGCTGGCCTGCAGACGTCTCCCACGGAACGGTGGTCAATGCATCATCGTCCTGGGCCGTGAAAGCTTCCTTCAGGAACACCCGCTCGCCGTGTCTCCGCGCCTTCCAACATCTCTCACCAACTCCCTTCACTACCGAAGCCGAGAAGCCCTTAAAGCTTCAGATCCCAGAAGAGACACTCAACCTTCAAAACAGTCTACCAGGCTCTCTATTATACGTCGTCAAAAACAACTTTTCGCTCCGCTGGGAGACGTGTGCGGAAGTTTCGGGGGTACCCCCCCCCCCTCCCCTCGACTCACCCTTTTCTCCCTTCCCAAACCTCTTCCGCCGCTTCCGGAGAAGTTACAGTTTAAGCGAAGATCAAAGTTAACCGCCCAGCATCGACACTTTCTTGCGAGGCAAGTTCTGCAGCCCGAGGGGCGCTGAAGAAGAGGGGTTTGGGGGGGGGCGGGAGCCGGGGGAACTTCTGGAGTGGCAAGTGCATGGAGGGGACCCGCGTAATACGGAACACCGAGTTACCAGAGTCGCCCGTTTGAAGTGGTCAGCAGCTGCGGCCGAGCTAGTGTCACCTGCTGGAGCTGCGAGGTCCTGTTTCCTGGAGGAAATTCTCTCCTCGAGCCTGTGTTAATGCTAACACCTTTCATCAACACCGCCTCTAAATGAATAAATACCCTGATTGAAACAACGCGTTTTTTTTCTCACTAGAAACACCAACAGGCAAAATAAAAGTAATGTTGGCGGTATCTTACTGGGACAATTTAACATCGTTTTATTTAATGGCGTACACTAATCCATCCCACGGATACGATTCCTGATGCCCTAAACCAAGAATTTTGAGAAGATTTAATGACAAATGAAAGTCATGTGGAGGATGACAACGTCCCTTAAGATTCCGCCGTTATATGAAGGGTGGCGAGAAGTGAAACCCTACAACGAGGAAGTGGCGGAATACATAATGAAGGAGAAGAAGAAGAGGGAGTGAGTAACTCCGAATACTACCATTTCGGCCGTTGGCAACGTCCTACACTCTTTTCTAAAATAAAAAATGACCTTACAGTTACCCTCTTTCTCATATATAAAATGCACGGGCAGAACTGTGACAAAGTGTATGTTTCCCCCCCCCCCCCCCCCCCCCCCCTTCGTTCTGGTAACAAACATAATCCATATTGCGTTGCGGGTTGCTCCGAGAAGTGAAAAAAATAGTCGAGAGTTCGTGACGAAGAGCGGTGTAGAGAGACAGCGAACTGTCTCGCCGCGGCGCATTTCTATGGACATAACAATCCGCGTAACCACCGCCCGCGAAACGCGCCATCACGCTGATATCTCAGTGGCGAGACAATAGACTACCTTCTTTTTTTTTTTATCCGAGCCAGGCGTCCAGAGAACAAGGACCTGGCCTGCGTGAGAAGGCACCGTAACGTCTATCTTAAGAAATCTGCCAAATGCGTTCTCGCCCTTGCTGCCGTCATGCGCTGTCAGCCAAAACCCGCGAGCTGCGAACAAACAATGGAACGGTGCATTAACGTCAGCGCTGTGTACACCTCATCTTCGTTTCGTTTTGTAAACGTGCTTGTTCTGCTCGCCAGAATGATTTATATTTGTTGAATTTAATCTCGACGAGGATTTGAAGTTCCAAAGAAAATTTTCACAGACAAAGAAATAATGTATTTCAGACTGCGCAGTTCGAAACACGATTAACTTTGGATGACATTGCGCAATAAACTAAACAAAGAAAAAATGTTTTTTTTTTTTTTCAAAATGAACAATCTAGTAGCTTGTCCTTACATTTGTGTACTAAATGAAAGTGACTGATGGAGAATTTTTTGAGAACCATGATAAAAACACTAAGAGTTGAGCAGAGAAGATATTACTAGCATTGACAGCAGACATATTTCAGCTCAAATGCTGGTATCGATTTTATAACATTTGATATTGCACTTATACCACTTTTGATATTTAAAGTATTTGAGTGATAAATAGCTCTTAACAAACTATTCATAATGATACAAATTCATTTTGCAAATTTATACACATTGTCTGTGTGGTTATAGTAAGAATCCCACAAAGTTTATGCATCAGTAATAATTTTATAAATATCAGATGAAATAATGAAAGTAAATATACATTACTCTAAAATTAAAAAAATCATGTGTTTTAGTTTATCTTTTGAAGTGATAACGTTTTATAAATCGATGAACGCCGGCTGCACGCACGAAAAATTGTCACGTTCCGCCTGAGCCGAGCGTGCAAAAACCGGCCAATCACCGTGCGAGAAAATCTTCTATAATATCAAACAGGTTATGGTCAGCTTTTTAACTAATTTTTCGTGATTATATTTAAACAAATTATTTAAATTAAATCTGCAAAAACTGTAAATAATATTTGAAAATTAAAAAGTATGCAATTTTTCATCAATGTTTTCTTATGACGTTATCAGGTAAAATTATCGTCCGTAAACCGACTTTACAAACAACTTCCCTTTTTTTTAAAAAATACAGACAAGTATTTCTTTCTGTAAACAAAATATTTTATAAAGAAAAAATATATTTAAATTCATAATTAAATGAAAGCTGAAATTGCAAACACTGTTAGTGTTGTGGTCAACAGCGTAGGATAATTTTGCAACACCATTTTAGAATATCTTACAATGTGGGCTTTACTACGGC
Source organism: Bacillus rossius redtenbacheri (assembly GCF_032445375.1). Taxonomy (NCBI): domain Eukaryota; kingdom Metazoa; phylum Arthropoda; class Insecta; order Phasmatodea; family Bacillidae; genus Bacillus; species Bacillus rossius. The sequence goes on from NW_026962011.1 coordinate 36,819,225, forward strand.
TTAAAGATATTGTTTTTACAAATAAATATTAATAACTCTGCAGATCTGTAGTCTTCTAGCAGAAGATACGCAAATTAAGATACAACTATCGTTAGTACGAATGCCAGCTAATACAAGGCTATGAACTAAGCTCATGCAGTTCAAAAATTTCCTTCTTATCGTATACTTATAGTCAATTCGGTTGAAATTAAATGAATACGTATTGGTTTTAACAGAAAATGAAAACTGAGTGCAGCAAAGCCACATATTGTTATTTTAAAATAATTGTGAATTGTTAGCACGAGTGTTTTTGTGTCTAATCTAACTGGGGCATGTCTTATTGTAATAAAAATTATTATTAATGAGAATTGTGTTTAAATACATTTCCTATCTGTCAGTTATTAAAACGTTTACGCGCTATTTTACTTTAATTTCTAAACCATACATATATTATTTAACCTTTATCCGGCGGAGTTTCTAAATATCGCTGTGTACAGTGTGATATGTGTTAGTTGCTCATTCATGTTAAAATATGTATTATCAAGTACAGATTTAATAATTTTGCATTTCATCTGGTCTGACGTGCGCAGCTGGTAACGTCAATCAGACGGAGTTTATCATGAGCTTTATGTGTTTCATTGTTTCTGACACTCACTAAAATATTACTCGCACGTCCGTTTGTTTTCAAAACAGAGAAATTCATTTTCCTTTATTTTTCTGTTATAGTTTAAGTTTAAGAAAAAAATCCTGGCGATTATTTTTTTAATTTAAGATTGAGTTGGAAACAGCACTTAAAATTTCATAATATACTGCAGATTTTTCCCTTTTTGTGTTTTTGTAAACTAAAACACAAATGCAAGTTTTGATAGTTCTTTAAAATAACAAGTGCTTTGTTTGAAGGATGTTACCGCTAAAGATAGGGAAATAGTTTTGAGCGAAGACACATTCATTTCTCGTTGGAGTCAACCGAATATATCAACCCACAAAAGCCAAATTCATAGGGAAATAATTAATACATTGCACTCCCTTGATTAAAAATAACACAGGTGCTGCAACCAGCTACACATTTAGATTGCAAGTTAAGTTAACAGGGTAAAAATATAACCTAAATATATATTTCACAAAATGACAATAATTTCATTTTGGCAATATGAATAAAACTTACAGCAAATTTTGTATCGGAGATTTTATGTATTTTTCTAGCCCTCACATTTGGCAACTATGAAAATAAATATGAGTATGCTGCCTTACAACAAATGAAACGTTTACCACGTAACATTTTTATTTGAATCTAGCTTCCAGAACTATCTAAACATTTATATAGAAGCACATTCACGTAATTTGAATAGAAGTAAGGTATCCTAGTACACGTCACTTAGTGTTGTTTTCTTGAAACAACTCGTATCTAAATGCGCCATGTCCTAACTGCCATGCGTACGTGTTACGGTAGAAACTGCGTGATTGTTGAATTGGAGCAGGGTAACGTGCTGACTGCGAAATTCACGACAGATGTCGACATTTCGGCGGAGCGGCTGGCAGCGAGCGTCAGAGCCGCTCGAGCGACACTCCCTGTGTTCCGCGGCATCACGGCTGACAGCTGACTTCCGGCCCGAGGCCTCCCCGCCCGGCGCTGCCAACCTAATTACCCCGCCCGACTTCCGGTGCCGCCGCAGTAGCCACTCGCCTCGGTTCATGGGGCTGCCAGCAGTCCTTCCATTCGCGAGGAGCATTTACCGCCGGAATCTGGTTAGGCTTTCTGCGCTACTGCTAAATTATCCTCGTACCCCTTACTAGCGATACTAAGTTAATTTTCGATAATTTAAATTTCGGTCCTGAGGGTTGGTTTGCAAAATTAAATATCTATATATAGTTGCCCTAAAACAATATTAATAACCGCCTGTTTCTGTATTCCAGTTCATTTAGAAACAAGTTCTTTTAATTAAACAATGTTAAGTGACGTTTACTAGGATACCTTAAATCTATTCAAATTACGTGCAAGTGCTTTTATATAAATGTTTTTGGAGTTCTGGAAGCTAGATTTGAATAGAAATGTTACGTGGTAAACGTTTCATTTGTAGTATGGCAACTTACTCATATTGACTTTTCATAGTTGCCGCATATGTAGGCTAGAAGACGCATAAAATTTACAATACAAAATTCTCGGAAATTTAGTTTCATATTGCCAAAAATTAGATTAATGTCAGGCGTGTCATGCCGGAAAAGCAGGCACGGCAACAGCGCGAAAGTAGGCCATGTTGCATATCTCTAGGTGTCTTAGATCACGTCGCCTCCCTTAAACCTACGCACTCTGCCGTAGACCAGGAATGTCTAACAAAGCCTGGCGTAGAACTAGCTTGAATACACACACATGCTCCCTGGTTCAGAAAATAGATATAGGTATCCTGAACAGTCAGCTGTGAGTGCCTTGCATTTTTATATTTGCTACCAGCGCGCTCGCGTTCCTCCTTGTTCAACCAGCAGCGTAGAGAGCTCTGTTGAGATAGTCCCTGCAATTTCCGCGTAGATGGCGTTACCTGTTATGAATTTGGCATTTTCCAAGTGGCATAATTGTTTTGAAGAAACATCACAGTTTGAATTGCTAAAGAAGTTTCACTTCTACCACGTGTACTGAGTTACCCGTGGTTCGCCGTGATTTCATCGCCTCGACCCACCATACCGGCTGCAGAGGCTTGACATGACACGGGACTCCCCCGGAGGAAGGGTGTGATGGCGGAGCCCGGCCCGCCGAAGATGAACGCGGCTGAAGCACGGCCGAGACGCGAACATCCGTGGCTGCCGCGATGCGCCTGGCCTCTTCGTCCGTCACCAGCTTCAGCTTGCTTGGCCAGGGGAGAGGAGGAGGGGCGAGCGATGACAGCCGGCGTCACAATGGCCGGACACCGGTGAAGGGTAGCAGCGTGGGCGGGGAACTAAAATATCACGGGGTGAGTCTCTAGGCGAGATTACATCCTCCGCTCCCTGCCCCCCTTCCCCCCCGCGGGTCCCCAGTCCTTCCAGAGGACAGATTATACTTGGCGAGTAACTCTGACACACGCCCTCTCTCCCGCGCCATACATTCCCCCCCCCCTTCCCGCCTCTACCCCACCCCCCCTCCGTCCAAGCTCCCCAGCGACGCGGAAGAGCAGCTACAAACGCGTCTCATTTGGTTGAAATGTTTCTCACCGAGACATATTTCACAGCCACTCCGCGCGCGTAAAGGCATTCCTGCGCAGCCCAGCGGTTTAATCCAATCGCTCAACAACAACAATGGGGGGAAAAAAAAGAGAAACACTCCCGCGCGCAGACTGAACAAAAAAAGAAAGTTTGTGCTCGGATTATACAGACGTCAGGAAAATTATTTTTTTCCTTCCGCAGAAATTAAATTTTGGCTTAATGCGATTCAGCAAAACGTGCTTTACGTGAACTCGTGACGCAACAGATTTAAAAACAAAAGCGAATGAAATCTAAGAGAATCCAGGATACCACTTTCATATTAAAAGTCAGGCTTTTTCAATATACGTACAGTTCATCAATTTCAATTGATAAAATACTGTTACCTGACATTTGTGATGTTCTACACATGTGATTTTTTTCTGTAACCACGCTAGGAAATACAATTTATCAAGCTCCAAATTTTATTTATTTATAGTATATGTTGACAAAATTTTACATGCGTTAAGCTACCGTTTTACGTGTAAACATAATATAGAAAATTTGTTTTCAGCTAGTATTAAAAAAATTTCGTTCTTTGTTGTAAAAAAAAGTACTTGTGTCTAAATTTGCGAACTTAACAATAAACACATTCGGGTTTGTATAGCATAAATATCGGGATAACCGAACTATGTTCGTAAGAATCAAAATTACGTAAATTATTATGCGTCTAAAGGCTATATAATCATTCCTTACCCCTTACTGTAAAGTTACAAGATTCTGACACCACCAGAGTAAACTCTGAACGGAAGGGGAATGAAAAGTAGAGGGGACTAGGGGAAAGTTCAAATTCATTTCGGGTGGGATTCTGGATCTTTGGATCTTCGTACTTATCTGTTAAGTATTGCCTTAGTGTAGGGAGTCATAAGATGTACTCAGATAACACTTCTCGTGCCGGTTCGGTTCCTTAAACACTGTATTAATTGTTTCTGACACGGATCTGCGCTTTATTCTCTAGCATCGAACTGGAGAGCCACCTTGCCCGCGACCCGAGTGCAGTTACGTCCTCTGTAATCGGGCATGTAACCCACTGCACTCATATATGACACACTACCATTAAAATATGTGTCAGTGTCTCTGTAACTATCATTTCTCTACTCTCGCACTCACTACTAACATGATTACGCTCTCATACGCAGTGGCGGATCCAGAGGTTCACCTCTGAGGGGGCACTATAGGATTTCAGAAAACAGAGAAAACAATGTCTTAAAATTACTAAATTTGTATTTAATCTACTCACACTACGCATAACATCCAACCACCAGATTTTATGATTCTATAAGAAATTAATTAATTATATTAAAATATTTTATTGGTTTCAGAAACAATCAATTTTGTCGGCAATATTAATGTAGCAGACAACTGGTTTTTCGCGGGGAGGGGGGGGGGGGCACTTGCCCCTGGTGCCCCCCATCCGCACTGCTCATACGTAGCTTCAGCAAAAATAACGTCTCCTCACCTACTCTCGGGTTCAGCTAATGTGCCATGTACCAGTGAGTCTCGTCACCTACACTGAGTGCCATCTATGAGCAGTGAGTGGGCAACCTTCCTGAGTCCATTAACCATAGAGACGTTATGTAAGTATTAATACAAGATTTGTTTTTTGACGTGACAACGTCTAATGAATCGATGAACGCCGGCTGCACGCACGAAAAAGTGTCCCGTAACGCACATTGTTCCGTTACGCTGTGTCCCGTTACGCTCATTGTACGCTTGCGCCGCATATATCTCTCTTCCACTCGATTGGAACAACCATCGATTTGACTTTTTCGAGGCACATTAAACTTGTAACACTCCCATTAGTTTCCTACTTTTCCTATCATCGTCCTATCCTTTACAGATTAACGCAGATTGAAGAAGTTAAATAGCAAACATGTATAAAAGTTATAGTTAAAATAATCTCTTCGTTAAAGTAATAAACATATTTGAATTAATGAGTGCAAATAAAAGTAGATTTATCAATTAAATTGTAGATTTCATTTCACTCCTCCTTTCTTTCCATACAAAATAGCGATAATTAAATAAAGAATGATTAAATTTTATTGATAAAAGTATGAAATCATTTCATCAATTTTTTGTTATGACGTTGTCACGTTAAACTATCGTCCGTAAACCGAATTTACAGACAACCAATTTTTTTTATAATACAACTGTTACTTTTCATGTAATTTAACAGAAGACGCAGGTTTACAAAATAAGTATTTGTAACTTTCACAAACAATTTGTAGTGTGCAGGCACGCCATCTCAACACGCAGTTGTGTGGTTTCGTCGTCTGCCGACATATGTCTGTTCATCATGCCGAGAATTTCTTTGCGAGTGTTTCTGTCGATGGGCGAGGGAATTTCCGCACGTCCTGTGCGTGCCCGCGTGCGTGAAAGCGACATTCGATCGTTGTTAACTCGGATATCCCCCGATATTCACCAGCAGCGCTGAACGAAAACAAAAGAGAATTGCTTCGCCGCTCACCGTGTAACGCACCGGTGTTTTAATATCCACCATGGCAGAACTGCTAAAAAAGAATTCAATCATTGGAATGTGATCAAATAACAGAAATTAACTTGGTTACGGGTTTTGTTCTGTTTCGCGTATTTGGTTATGCCTGGGCAATTTTTAGGAGCGCTGTGAACACGATGGGAAAAAAAAAACGGAACACGTGGCGTATTGAGGCTGTTCATTTCGGTCGTTGACTCACCAGGTCAGATCTTTCCCTTTTGAGTCAATAGGGCATTCAATATAGAATCGGTTCTCCCTTCGGTGCTACAACTGATATAAATGAAGGGCAGATATTATAAAAATAATGCCTTTTTAACACGCTTTTATTAGCTTCACTTGTAATGTATGTATGTATGTATGTATGTATGTAACGGAATCTTTCAACGTAATTTTCACCAACTTAAATGTATCTGATTGACTTGAAAATTTGCACACGTGTCAAGGGCCGATGACAATACAATAATTTCATTACTTTAACCCGAAAAGTGAAAAACGGGGGGGGGGGGGGTATAGGGACAAGAAAACCTATTTTTTTGCTATGGGCAATAACCATGCTTTTGGTATGTCCATGAGTCCGGGGCATGGTGGTAAATTTTTCCGAAGTCGACTGCCCCTTCAATTGTGTTTGTGTGTGTGTGTTTGTGGGGGGGGGGGGGTGTTCGAACCCCCGAAATTTCAAAAATTTCAAAAATTGATTCTCTTTCGAGCTCTTCCGAGCAATTCGTGGTCCTCAACCTCTCAACCCTCCCACCCCCTCCCAAGGGAAAGGACATTTGCCCCCAAGTTTTCGAAATTCGGAACAATGAAAGTACGTTAATTTTGACGTGCATCCAGGGCCTTCGCGCACCATAAGACCTTTGGGGAGGGGGGGGGGGGCAATGGCCCTTGAAAATTTTTAAATTTGAATATTGATTTTGTAGTGAATTTTGAGGAATTCATAAAAAAATAATTCAATATGAACTAAAAAATAAAAATTTTAAACAGTTAGACCCGTTATTCTTACTTGGATAATCAGGATTAGCGATTTTTTGTTTTCCTAAACTGGTACCTAGTGTCTTTGCGCCAAGACCAAGAAGGGAATCTACCAGGCGCGCCGATCACCTATTTCTCAGATAAGTTACCGACTTTGAATAAGATGAAATTTTCGGAGAGGGAACCTGAGAACCGGCTATCTCATCCAAGGGAGGCAGCAGGCGCCCAAATTGCTCATTTCTCGGATAAGTTACCGACTTAGAATAAACATCAATGACTTCCCGATTTTATTGAAATTCATTGATTTTCATATAAGAATATTGAAAATATTATGTATTATAGTTCTTCAACACGCTATATCGAATATATATTTTAAAAGCAGCTAATATCTAGTCAAACTCACTTCAATAGTAAATTGATGTAATAAAAAAAACAACTAAAAAATGAAAAAATAAATAATAGTTTAAAAAAAACTAAAAACACGCTTTTATAGAAAATCCAACTAAAAAATAGAAAATAATTTTTAATAAATTTTAATTAAGAAAAGTGTAAAACATTTTAATAAATATAAATTACGAATAGTGTAAATAAGAAAAAAATATGTTATTGTAAAAAAAGCGTGGGGTGCTTTTTAAGATATTATCAAAATGATAATCCCACTACTCATATCTGTCAATAAAATATTTATAACTATTGACACCATGCACCCCACGCTTTTTTTACAATAAAATACATATTTTTCTTATTTACACTGTTCTTAATTTATATTTATTTAAAATGTTTACACTATTATTAATTCAAATTTATTAAAATATTATTCTATTTTTTAGTTGGATTTCTATAAAAGCGTGTTTTTTTTTAGTTTTTTAAACTATTATTTATTTAAAATGATTCTTACAATTGGGAAGATTGATTTAAATCATTGTTTTGGCCATACGCCATAGCTAGTTTGAACTGTATGTCATAGGGTAAACCCAAAGAACGGACAATGTAAGACGAATACACAGACAAACGGAAAACCAGCCAAAATCAGGCTGTCTCAAGTGCTAGATGTAAGGACAGCACAGAGCTTTCAGTGGTTGGAATTGGTCGGAACAACATCGCAGCACATCCGTCTGTCTGTGCCTTTCGGCGGGAACTGATCCCGTTCTCAGGAAAGTCGCAACTGTTTTTGTGTTGGGAATCTTGCTGTTCTCGTCTGTGCTGTCGTCGTTTTGTTGTCAGAATAACTGTTTTATTTCATCGGCGTGGTTACATGTGTAGTCCAGATTATTCGTTTAGTATCTTCATCGGGTTCTTCTGCCTATCGCTGGGTTTTCTTAAGTTATTGTTGGTCTGTATTTGCTGAATTTGGTTGAAATTTGTTCGTCTGTGCTGTGATATTATTATAACTAATTCCATCCACATAATCCTCTGTACTGTTTTAACATGTAACATTTGGCATCAGTTTATTTTGGATTTTTATTTCAGTTTGTTTTTGCACTCATCTTTCTTTGAGCGTTCTTCGGATTTTCACCATGACAGTGCAACTTAGCTATGGCGTAATTCCAAAATATATATTCTTTTTTTAAATGCTAAAGGCAAGCTTTGAAAATGCTTGTGTATTGTTTAACTAGCATAATATGATATTCTGCATTTTAACTGTGGGTTTGTTTTTGACACCAAAAGCGTCGTGATGTACCAAAACCACAACGCACATGATGATGTTTGATGGGGAAGTGAATCTGTAATGGCTCATCATTGATTTCTGTGGTCTGGTTGGTGATATTGTTGTTTGATCAACAACCTTTTCTTTGCAATCTGTAAAGCGAAGCCGCCACCTCGGTGTCACCAGCCCAATGACGTGGCCAATGCGCCAAACGGTCGATCAACAACACCCTTATAATGAAACCGAAACAAAAACCCAACATGTAGAGAGCTTGATGTGCACTAGATAATCACGAATTCAAAGTAACCTAAAGCCCGTTCCGACTGGAGTAAAAAAAAAAACATGAGTAGTACTTTATAAATCTAGTGCATTTACTCTAACTACTGAAAACCAATTTTGGCTAACTACTAAGTATACTCTTAAATTTTTTTCTTTGAAGTGCATAGACTATAAAGTTCTATGCCGAATCTGAAGTACCAAGCATTATGAAGCGATGTAATATGACGAACAATCATCTTAAAAGGCCTTCCCAAATATATTCTTAACAAATAAACTATTTTTCATTATTTTACTGGCAAAACAAAGACATACCACACTCGTAAATTGTCTGCATGGACATTTAATTTTGGCAAAAAAAAAACTGTCGGAAATATTTTGACAAATGGCGTGCCTGCATTTTCGTCTCGGACCAGGGTAGACCGCGTAATAATACGTGGTGTAGTATTCCACCTTCAAGTTTAATAATACTACTTTGTCCTCTCGGAAAATTTCAGGTTTAGAACAACAAAGAGCACATTTGGACAGACTATCAGAACCTGATTACCTAGCATGCAAAATTTACCTAACTCGAAAAGACCATTTTATTATGGCCCATGTTAATAGAGTTTTTTGGTTCCAAGGTCTGAAAGTTTCATCCCTACACGTCTTACAGAAATACTTCAATTTAAATATTTGGCTTCGTTTTCAGATTTCATGCGTGCCCAACACCTAATGTGTCTCATAATACTGAGTATTGGGACGGTTCTTAAGTGGTTCTAAGCCAACGATAGTATTACATAATTAAAAGTCTTAAGTGACCCGCCCAGTCAAGAGTGTTTTTTTTTGTGTTAGTGGGGTGGTGTGATAGGTTCGACGCTCACTGTTGCTTCCAGCACGGTATCGCTTCTAAGTATATGGCTCTGTACTGGCGCGCAGTCTTCTCGTTGTGCATTGGGTAACTATGATATTTAAAATTTAATGGCGGATAAATGAATATAAAGGTGGAATTCAAGTCCCTTGAGGGATTTCAAGAATCTGTACCAAATATTCTATTACTAAAAAAAATATTCTAAAAACACGCGTTTTAGCCATTTTCACTCTTAAAAAATACAGTTTGAAAACTAAACCCGGAAACGTAATTACCATTCGTCCTCAGCAAATTCACTTTTTTATAATATTTTTTTTTATTTAACAGATCACTAGATGCGTTGAGCAGTTTTCAAATCGCGTGGTTAATTTCTTCTTCTGAAGCTCTGCATACTGTGTGTGTCACTTAGATGCTGAGCCTAATTTTTATCGCACATTTACTGAAATGTATCCAACATAATTTTTAAAATACTTACGATTTAATAAAACATTGATACTGAATACTGAACACTTTAAAGTTTTTAATCTAAAGGTTAAGTGTGTTGTGATAAATAAATATATATAGGTACATATATATAAAGGTATATATATATATATATATATATAGCCTATACACTAGAAATTTTCAACAAAAGAATTACGAGGCTGCAAATCAATGAGAATAAATAAATGTATGTCTGTTCACTTTCGTGTTATTTACTGATTCAAAATCGTTCTTAGTCGATTGAATCTGTTTAATATAACACGATAACGGGTGATAAATGTTACGGCGTATGCCCGAGTCGTATTTCACCGCCGTCGAAATTTCCCCGACGTGTCGGCGCGACGCGACGCTCTGAAATTAACGACGCGGGCGCCGTTTATACCTCGTCCCCGCGGCCGAGATTACACAGCCGCGTTTTATCGGCGCCAAGTTGGCGGAGCTTGCGCCGCGCCCGCGCGCTCATTGGTCCGCGGCGCGTTGTGAGTTCGATAACGCCTGCGTCGCGCGGTCCTGCGCACCTGGGAGCCCGCTGCTTCGCGGCCACACGCGGGTTTAGCACCAGCTCGCGCTCCGGGCACCAGCGGTGCTAGTTGGTAGGGACCGGAAAAATTCGCGTTTTCAATTACCTCTAGGATAGATAGGGACACCTGTATTTCGCGAATACATTTCGTGTCAAGGTATTTCACAAAATACTGTAGCTTTTCTCCTGTGGTTATTGGCTGAGGTCGGTGAGAGGTGTCGTCCCGCTCTTGACGGGGCCAATGAGAATGTGTGGTCACCGTACTGCTGCACCCTCACAATTTACCATGACTAGAGACCTGTAAAATTCGCGGATTCATTCGGTGATAGGCTAGAATTCAAACACGTATACCTCTTAGATAATTTTGTTATTGGCTTACTGTTCATTTGGACGAATCTCAACCAGTTATAACCCTCAATCAAAGAAGCAACGAATCACAGACAAACCAGCTGAGACGACTTACAAGTCGGCAGCCAATGAACTTGCGTTATTTGCCCGAGTGTACAGGGGTATGTGCAGTCTATCCTGAAGGCCATCGAAACCGCGAATTTCGCAGGTCTCTAGCCATGACTCTTAGAAAAAGCTACAGTGTTTTGTGAAATACCTTGAGATGAAATGAAATCGCGAAATACAGGTGTCCCTAAGGATAGACGATCCTCTACGTACTTGTGCAGATTACACCTGCTGATGGGCTACTGACCTCGTGACGCGTGTTAACTGGGAAGCTCGTGATTCGATACTTCTTTTGTCGGGCGTTTTTAATTGGTCCAGAGTCCTTCAGATAAACTGTGTCGCAATCACTGAAGCAGCATAAAAGGCAAATGTATTTGGATTCTAGCCCATCGCGAAATGAACCCGCGAATTTTTCAGGTCTCTACTAGTTGGCTTGCGGCGCACTCGAGAAAAAAAACATGTTACTAGGGGTAGGAATTTTTCGCTAATAAATCTGAACGCCTATCAGACTGCAACAAGGCATATCCCGCACCAGCGGTTCCTTCCTTGTGATTGGCGGCCGTCTAGCGAGAGAAGTCGTAGAATTTTTTTTTTTTTTACTGAACCACTCAGGACGCGTTTGCTTTCGCACTGAATTACTGTGATTGGTGGTGTATCAATCGACATGTACCTGAAAGAAATTCACCCAATCACGAAACACAGACGGTGTTACAGTGTTTTAACTTATAACTAGAGACCGGAAAAATTCGCGAATCCATCTCGCGATAGGCTAAAATACAAATAGTTATACCTCAATGCTGCCTCTGATATTGGCTCACAACTCACCTGGATAACTCTGATCCAATGAGAAACACCGAACCAAAGCTTGATCGAATCACAGACTGCTACGATGGGACGTCTCACAAGACAGCAGCAAATGAGTGGGTGACATTTGACCGAGTGTACGTAGAACTGTGGAGTTCATCCTGGAGGTCATTGAACCCGCGAATTTTCCCGGTCCCTACTTATAACTAGTCTCGGAATCTTTTCGCGAAATATGCATGGCCCTATATATTACAGCTATCGCATCTGCAATACGGCGCGGCCGTGCGAGTTGACGTATTTCGAAGTGGATCACTTCCACGTGCGTGTGGCAGTACCGATGTGTGTGCTACCGCAAAGCAAATGTTTTTGAAGTTATTATTGATACTTCTTTAGGCGCATTTTAGAGAAAAAAATATGAGTGAATTTTTTTTTTTTTGCGATGCGCGCACGCATCATGCAGCGAAATGTTCACAGGATGAGAAAAAGGCTACACACAAATAACAACGATATATGTTCTTTTAAATTTATACTTTAGTGATTGATATTGAGCACTGATCCATATAATTACAAAAAAAATTAATTATTGTGAATATAAATCATAGAAATTGAGTTAACAAACCTTTCCAAGGGAGGTTATGTTCCCGTATGTATAATTTATTTTAATTATAAATTATCAAAACATTATATAATAAATAATTTAAATTAATAAATTATAATAAACATTTTGTGTATATATATATATAAATATATTGATTATCATTATTAATTAAAATTATACTCGATCATTTTACTAAATTGCATAATTAATTGTGTACACATGTTTATATTATTATTGAATACTGAGTAATTATGTATTTTTTTTTAATTTGATTGACTTTATACTTGACAGCTATATTTATAATATCACTCCAGTCCTTTATTTTTTATTTATATTAATTATTTGCATGCAAAATTAATTTTAGTTTTTTTTTATCACGCCAAGTAAGTATAATCTCTAACACGCGATATTTTTTTGTGTTGTGTTGTGTTCAATTCGGTTTGGTTAGGTTAGGGCATTACCATCTTGTTAAACAAAATTTTGGTTAGGTTTCAAAACGGATAAAATGTTTCCAGTTTTTCCAAATTAAAACAATTTTCGTTAATTTATCACAATCGGAACTATTTTTAAAAATCTTAAGTGAAATTTAATGTTAGAATTTCGTATTATAAGTTTGTATGCGACATGGCAATGCATGAATTTGCTCTTTATCGAGGTTAGATATTTACACATCATTGGCGAGTACTGAAAGACTCAACCCGCATTTTTTTTTGCGAAGGAACTAATAATTGTTCAAGGTTCGAACGGAGTTTCGTAAGAACACAGACTTTTGCTCTTGGAAACTCCACCAACGTACAAACTACTGCGAATATTCAGCTTCAGTGGTCGTGGTAACGTTCTACCAACAATCCGATAAATGCGAAACTCACTCCTTTGGATTTATTAGTTCAGAGGTTAAGAAAACTTCCATCATTAGAAATCCGGGAAGAGCTAGTAAAAAACTACAGTCACATTGCACATTTTTTTCTATTTGTTAAGAATACTCAACACCACATCTAGTGATTAATTTTATTTAAAATTTTCTCTTTAAGTTTTTTACGCACTGGTACACGGCTTTATATAAAATTGTAACAGGAAACATGTCATTGAGGAACAAATTGAAAAGAGACAAATGCCACAAAAATTATATTATTGTGAAGATTTTTATTCAATATATGTTATTTCATGGTATATACAATACTTTCCATATCCAACTAGAACGAATAAATAATATATTCTTTGATAATGGTGTGTAGATTTGGTTTTAATGATGGTATTTCCATATATCATCTGATTACATATTAATTTAGAGACCTGTAATATTCGCGGATTCATTTCGCGATAGGATAGAATCCAAATACTTTTGACATTATTTTGCTTCAGTGATTGGGCCACAGTTTATCTGAAGGACTCTGGGCCAATGAAAAATCTTTAACAGAAGAATTAGCGAATCACGATCATTCCAGTCAACAGGTGTTACGAGTCGGTAACCAATCAGCAGATGTAATTTTCACGAGTGCATAGAGGATCATGGAGTCTATCCTTTAGGGATTTGAAATCGTGAATTTTACAGGTCTCTACATATTATCCGTTAACATATTTGAAAGTTTGTTTCGTATGTGCTGATGAGTTAATGGTATATAACATCAGATTACATAAAGCTTATTTTACGTAAGTTTGTTTTATTAGAAAGGCACTTGTTTATTAGCTGCGCAGGCCCATGTTGGTGGCGTAGACGGGAAAATACGCGTGCGATACTGTACTCATGTCAGCGGCGTCGATCTAGGTAGAACAGACAACTTCCCTAAATATCGAATATCGATGTGTTGCAAAATTATGCACATTATACTGAATGCAGGTTGTAGCGAATCCTTCGTATCTGATGTAGACACGGTAATTTCGCCGATTCCTTTCATCGCAAGCTAGAATGCAAACCTCCGAACTTTTGAACTGTGTTAATGATTGGACCGCAGTTATTTGGACACGTCCGTCAGCTACCGTGAACCAATTATGTACAGCTATGAGAAAAATAAACAAATCAAATCAGGCAGTGCCGATTAACAAGAACAAAACGTTTCTTGCTAAGAAATCAGCCAAATGTAAAGTAAACATTTGTAGTACACACATAAAATATTTGTGAATGGTAGTTCTGTCCAGGGAACGTTCTACACTTGGATTAAATCTAAATAGATATGCTATCCCAGGATCAGAATTTTCCCCAATATTCAGCTCAAAATTTGACCCAAAACTCGAAATTTCACTTTTCGAGGGGGGGGGGGGAGTATTTTGGGAACTATTGGACCTACAAAGCGGCGGTTAAACTCAAATGTTGGCACATTAGGTCTACTTTACGAAAGGTAAGGGTAATATTTTCGCACCATACATACTTTAGAAATTATATCCACAAAAAAAACAGTGCATACATTTTGCTGTATTTGCTAAAATTTCAAAACGCACCAGGATATTTTCTTTTGGATAGCTCCAGATTGAGATTCAGTATCCCGAAAAAACATAGGGGACGATAGGAAAACCCGAATACTGGAATATTTTTTTTTGCAGTGAGAGGCCGTATTTTAACACCGTTTGCCCGGCGCCATCTGAATTCGCAAAATTTCCTGGTCCCTACTCGCATACCTGCACGTGACTGGTGCGGAGCGCGCCAGGGACCAGTCACAACGCAGAGTCGGCCACCGCCAGCCAATCACGACAACAGTTTCACGGGTGCCGGTGGTCGAACCCAGAACTGTGTCTCGGTGTCCGTCGAGCCAGCCAGGAAGCGAGGCGGTACAGTCCGTACCGAGCAGTAGCGCCGTTTGCACACGCTAATGTTTCGATACGTTCCGTGATACTCTGATGGCACAACTGACATCACTCATTCGTCCGAAGCTAATTTTCGGCACATCAGTGCAAATGTTTCGCCACAAACGTTTGCAAATAAATTTTAAACAGAGCAGTTTAGAAACAAGTTTTGCATTTAAATATATTATCCCCGTACTCTCGGTAAATTTACAAGAATAATTTTAAAAACAAATCTTCTTCCTAAACGAAAGTGTTGAAAGACTTTCCGAATTCAAGACGCAACAAAATCAATAATTTTGTTTCTTCCCAGTAACGGGGATGAAGTTAACGATTGACAATGAAGCGAATGAACCTGGCATATATTTTGAGATTATTCGTTGTGAATTGGAGCTTGAGGCTGAATGACTAAGACATCCGGGGTCCGCTGAATGGAATACTTTACGTGAGGCAGTGCATGGTGTAGCTGATTCGTAACACAGTGAGTGCCGTATTACTTGCGTTCGGTCTAAGCGACTCGTATGGTATTCACCAGTGAAGTGTCTACCGCGTTAAAGGTTGATGCGCATCTACCTCGTTGGTTTATCCAAATAGTAGAAGTGGCCACTAGTGTTTGCTCCTCAGCTCTAATATATGTGTCGTAACGTATTGTAATTTTTTTTCCCCAAATGAAAATCTAAAACCCAGTGTTTGATTATCAACTTAAAAATCTCTAATTCTACTATTTTATTGACAATACATAATCTGGCATAAACCCAGTACGTTTCTACTAAAATTTAGTTCTTTTAATGTAAACATATTTCAAATATTAAAGTACGACTAGTATCACTTTCTGTAATTCGTAATTAAATTATAACTTAGTAAGTTATAAAATGGCTAACACAAACTTTTGCTAATGTGGTTTTAGTCATAAAGTTGACTAAAAAAGTTTCGTTCAAGTTAACAAAGATACATATAATGTCGATCCAGTGTAGCTTAAACAAGAGGTAGCGCTGTCCCAGGATGCAATTTCTTTTTTTCATAAAATGTATTATAACTTACTTTTATGTGAACAAAGGTCACGAAACTATCTGACGTTAAGAAACCTTCTGAGAACTTCATTAGCAAGTTGTTAAGATGAAATAATGGGAAAAGGGAGATGAAGAAAGAACTTCCAGCATGTAAGTGAGGCGCAAAAAACGAAATGGAAGACGACTTGAACAAAAATGTACACGAAGAAAATTTTAATGCGTTGATGAGTCATTCGAAAGCTATTAAATGACAATGTTAAGCTTGTTTTATTTTATTCGATAGCTGATGTTAAGAAACTAAAACATCCATCGTGTTAGAGATAGTGTGCCACTATAAATGGGAATATTTTCTGTCTTTCGTAACATTTTTTAAAATGAAAAGAATATATTAGTAATTATGGCATACGCCATTTCATTAACTGTTCTGTCATTCAATCATTTTAGCTCCTGTGTACCTTAATTTTTAATTATTTATTTATTTATTTTGCGTATGGAAAATCAGTTGTTCAAATGACAACTGCACTGTGAGTAGATTTTCCCTGACATTTTATATTACAATTAAGATATAACTTTGGAGCGTTCTGTCTCTTTTACTCTCCCACAAACCATTTGTTTTAAACAACTTTCACGTTACAGTCCTACCATCAAATTTCAGCATCAAACAACTGGATTAAAGTATTGCCAAAAAAAATTGATGGTTATGACGTCACTAAAATGCCACTAGCGCAGTCAAATTTGTTTCAAAAACTACACACTTACTACATTCTGTTTAAGTATACACGATACATTTCATATACCTGAAGAGAAAATCCAACAATATGTTTAATGTTTAACATGACCAGTGAGTCTGAGATGTCTCTAGACAGTCGCCGTGAGGTGACTAAGTTGAAATCCTTTAAATAGAAAATAAAAATTGGTTGTCTGTAAAGTCGGTTTACGGACGATATTTTAACGTTACAACGTAATAACAAAATATTGATGAAATGATTGCATACTTTTATGAATAAAATTAAATCATTTTGATTGAATTATCACTATTTTGTATGGATACAAAGAAGGAGTAAAATGAAATCTACAATTTAAATGATAAATTTACTTTTATTTGCACTCATTAATTCAAACATGTTTATTACTTTAACGAAGAGATTATTTTAACTATAACTTTTATACATGTTTGCTATTTAACTTCTTCCAATCTGTGTTATTCTGTTAAGGATAGGACGATGATAGGAAAAGTAGGAAACGAATGGGAGTGTTTAAAGTTTAATGTGCCTCGATAAAGTCAAATCAATGGTTGTTCCAATCGAGTAGAAGAGAGATAGATGCGGCGCAAGCGTACAATGAGCGTAACGGGACAAAGCGTAACGGGACAATGAGTCATCCTTTTTCGTGCGATTTATTATACGTGGTCACGTCAAAAATAATCAAAACTTTTATTCTATGTGGTGAAAGGCAAGTCTTAAATACCAAGATTGCATTTTGTATGCCCATGATAAATACGTTGTGCCAGAATGCCCTACTATACACTACTCGCGTTCCCATTGGCTGCTGACTTGTGAGACGTTGCAACTGGCTTGTTCGTGATTGGATACTTCTTAGGTCGATGCTTGCTCCAGGTGGTTGCTCACCGGACACAGAAGCGGCTCAGTGGTAAACGTGTAAATGCCAGTAGAAGAATTGCACATAACAGATGATAAGAATTTTAACTAAAGCAGTCTATAATGCTGCGAAAACGAATGGAAATGTCGCTTTACCACTTAAAGTTTTGAAATTATCAGAAAAATCTTAAGATTTGCGGTCCCATATTTAAAATTGGCTATTTTATTTTCATCTCTTGCAAATATGAAAACATTGAAAAGAATAAACACACAATATCATAACTAATTAGCGAGTTGTATCAAGTGTATTAGAGATGGAAGAGTAAGGCAACATTACGCAACGCTCTTTACTTCACTGAGTGGGAGGTTTTTAAATTAGTATTTTATATTATGACAACGCCCTTGAGAATTACACTTCACGAGGAGCGTCAACTTTTCAAGAAATTTACACAAGCAACTAAGTCTATGGATATTTTTTCTTAAATTCTAGCTATTTTATAGAAATAATGAAGAAAACCTTTTTACAGAATATTTTTTTGAACATTTTAAAGTTATATCTTTCGTTTTACTGGATAAAAAATAAGATAATATTTTTAATACGGTGTTTCAGCCTTCGAAGTGTAAGCTATTCATCGCACAGCTGGATGGGCCAAATGTTCACTCCTGGTTTACTGCTGGTTCTTGAAAACATTTTGCTACAGTGCACAGTCGCTCATTATACGTACTTTTCAACGAACTTGAATTAATTTCTATAATCATGCAAACACTTTAAAATTCACGAGAATATTCTCCCCTCACAGACGGTCACATCTGTACTCTTGCAAGCAAGAGCAGTTGTTTTATCGCTAGAAAACATTTTCGCAGAAGTTCTGAGCGCTAAAATCGGAATTTTTTAATTTTATTAATTTTTTTTTAGTTCAACGAAACTGATGGGTTGTATATCAACTGCAAATACGGGGACTCAGTTCCAAAGAATTTTTTTTTTTTTGCCTCAGTTACAGATTCGTAATGTTTGTTATGTGACTGGTTGGGCAAAGTTTGACACATTTTATTCACCAGCAGCTTTGCTGCGGAGCTAGAAGGAAAGTTTGTGACACACTTCACGAAATGTGTTTGTTTGAAAATTCACAATAACTTGCAAGTGGTTCTTTTTCTCAGCTACACCTTTCTCAATACCGCTTAATAATTTTTGATTATATGGCCTTGTCAGTTCTCTTATCAGTTCTCGTGTGGAATCACCATAGGCTTCGATTCGACAGAACTGTCGAAATCACCGGCGTGCATTTGTTTTAAATGGTACTCCAATAGAGAATCATTTTAAAAAAAAACTTTCAAAATGTTAAGTTGTATTTTGAAGCAGTAAGTATTTTTAAGTAGACTACTAGCCACAAGTAATCAAACACATAACAGCTCCTAAGACATACAAAGTGATATAAGATAACCTCAACATCTCCAGCTACGTCCGTATTGATACTTTTTTTTGACAGATCATCTGTTTAAAAATAAGCCCCGTTTGGGGGGTCACAGTTTTTTTTTTTCAGTCCGTGTCAGTGTGAGCCCGCAGTGCCACTAGAGGCTATATTCAAAACAGACTTGCATATACCAGCGCCACTAGAATCCAGCCGGACCCAAAGCTGAATAACCTGACGCTTTTGAAATTACACTCAAAAAATAAATCTCTGGCCACGGGGCGTTACACCCAGCAATTTGTCACGTGAGAGACTACAGGTAGCAACAAAAAGCAAGGGGATTTTATTTTATCGAAGGTTTATTTTTTTTAATAACTCTAATCACGAGGATTATTTATTTATTTTTTTGCAGTCGACTGTCCTTAACAGGGCGATGCCGGGCAAAGCGACGTTATTTGTTTTTTTCACCTTGTCCGCGACCCCGCGGTGCCTGCCACGAGGAGGGGGGAAGGGGGAGGTACGCGTCTGTCCTGTGACCCCGCCATCCATCACCGGGCCGTCGCGTCGCTGTACCGAGGACGTCATGACTAACTAGCGAGCGGCGCGCGCTCCGCTGCTATCTGCCGTCATCCATCCTCGCGCCGCGTCGCGCAACAAGCGGCCAAGCGCCTGTTGACCTCTCCTCCTCCTCCCCCCCCCCCATACACACACACACGCACGCCGCGTGTCTCGTCTCCGTGTTCTTTGCTACTCGCAGACACCCGCGAACACAACGTTTATGAAACTCGACGCATGTCAAGTTAATGAACCATAATAATGTTCGCAGGCTTTCACAGTCGTCTGAAGTAGCTTGGCTCCTATGGGTTTGTAGCCGCGTCCTTGGCGAATAATTCACCGACGTTTCGGTCGACATTGCAGTCGCCATCATCAGGGAGCAATTACCTACTGAACTGTATATTTTGTCGAAGTGGGAGACTATGCCAACGCTTCGCTCTGCATTGCTGCAGGCGTCTTTAAGGTTCAGAAATAAACTGATCAGCTGAGACAGTTTATTAGACAATGGCCGCGAAAGTTCGCAAAAAATTGTAAGCTGGATTTTATTATGTACTACCCGAATGTGAGAAAACAGAAAAAGAAATTCTGTCACTTTTTGTTGCACCATTCCGCGCTTCGATCCGCGATCCGATGTTCCTATCCCGAGAATTATCTATGTATCATTCTTCTAAACGTTGTGCCGTCACATGCTGGGACTACAAGATGTTTCTTTGCGTGAACTATAGTTATACATTTCCACTCTACGAAAACAGGTAGCAGCAGTATCGAAGAAAGGTTGGGTGCATTTCTATTGGAGGTGTGGAACGACATGAGTCGCTGCAATCGATTGTGCCACGGTTGCGATTGCCACAAGATAGGAGCACATACAGTCGCTGCCTCATCTTTTGAATTTTAATAACATCTGAAAAGTTAATTCAGAACGAAACAGTTGGAATTATTAATAGATTTTGACTAAAAAAAAAAATTTATTTTATATGGAAAGTATTAATTACGAAATAAAATATTTAAGCATTAAACTAAAATAACAAGCATTTCGTACATTTAAAATATGAATATTTCGAGTGAGAAGAGGTTGTACCACTAGAATAAGTCAAATATGTGATGTGTGTGATCTATATAATTTGCTATTTTTTTTAATAATACAGCAATATTTACGTCTGATTAAATTTACATGCACTAAGTCTGTGAAAACTCTGGCCATATGCTGACTCAGTGTCGATCCGAGATCATTGCTATGGACCGACCCGAGAGTCGGTTCACTCGAAGTTCCCAATGATCTTCGCTCAGCGCTCACAACCCAACAGAAAACGTGGTCGAACGATGATCAAACCATTTTAGGACATTATATCACGCCTGAAATCTTACAGGTCATTAGTCAGTCAATAAAAAAAAGCCTTAGCTGTGTATACTGTACTTAAATCTGGAATTCTCTGTTTCGCCGTTCTCATGAACGGTCACCCAGCAATACTCGGCCAAAGTCATGGCTGTTCCACCTTCTAAGCAGACAACATCGCCAATGGCCACACCCTCTTCAAATCACCGCTAATGACCAATGGCAACTCGACTGTTAGTCGCCTTTATAAATACTGTGCCAGGAAGCTGAGTCTTCGCCCACGAAAGTGAGGGAGGGCTCTGGCCATTTTTACTTTTCTGCGAAACGCGTACAGGCTCCGGCCTGGAACGTACTAGGAACCTCCCGTGAAATCACTCCCATTTTTGTTAGGAGGGCTCACAAACACTTCGGCTGTGTGAGACTGACTTCAGCGTGGCAAGGCTGTAGTCCAAAAAATTAAAAACAAAATTGCCAGGCTTTCAGCGTGAATGTTACAAATAGCAAACATGGCGTAGTAAATAATTTTTTTTAGAAAGTTTTGCAACAAAACATACTAAGCAATGCTTGTTTAGTGAAACATAAATATAAATGTAAATTCAATCAACCAACTTCGGAGCTGAAGCTGTCTTAAGCAAGTTTAATCTTCGCTTGAATTAACTACAGTGCATTGTATAAAAATGGCTCGAAACTAAAATACGTAACAAAAATGAGTTGTTTTTTAAACTCTACATCTGATATTATAAAGCTACGTTTTCCGAAGATCAGGACTAATCATCAAAAACTGAACACACGAGTGATAAGGCAATGGTTACAATGTGCCACGAGTTTTCCTTCTATTTTTTATTCAAAATTATGCCCGACACATTTTCAAACTACAAGGCGGGGGGGAAAAAAAATTTCGTAAGAAATATTTACGAACTGAAAGACAGCAGTTATCTGTCTCTAGCAAAGCAGATCTTCGCGTCAAACGTGACCAAACTGCCGCCCAGAAGTAGTTCTGTATGCAAGGGGTGTGTTTTGATCTCGGAAACAACCTACTCCCATCCCACCCGCGACCGACCCAAACCACTGCAGGACTTCTTGAGGCCCTTTGCCTCTTCGGCATTAAAGTTGAATCCAGTGGAAACCGCAGGTGCCGGAAGGGTCCCCCGGGGTGAAACCCTTCCCCTGGAAGGGATGGCGCGACTCTTGGCGCAGTCCCTTTACGCGAGCAAGTCCGACTCCATCTCTCACGGACAGCAGTTCCAAGACACTCCACAACTGCAGTCTCCGACCCCGGACAGCAAAACTAAACCCTTCAGCGTTCCTTCCGACGATCCGCCCGTGAATTAATTTTCTTCAGTTCAAAATTATATTCCTTCTTTTTTTTAAAAAGCCTAACAGGAGTATTATATATTCCATAACGTTCCACTGACTTCAATGAATTGTTTAAATACTGTTTTAAAACATTTTCATGGACACAAGCTATTGCTGGTTTTTCACACTGTCTGTCATAGATAAACCACAAGAATGGACAAAGAAAAAAGAATGCACAAACAAACAAGCAAGCAAATGTTGAAAGTATAGACAGCTCAGAGATTTAAACTTTCACACCGGCTGATGTTGCCTTGCATTCTGTGTCTTTGTGTATTCATCTTGCTTGTCCACTCTTGTGGTTTCACCAAGACGTACAGTGTAATCCAGCAATAGCGTGTGTCCATAAAAAAATGTATTAAGTCAATATTCCCAATTGCAAAAATATATGAAATAATATTTAAATAGTACTATCGTACTTGTGATTTAATAACTTTCATAACCGTTAGTATTTGATTTACTTCTGTAATTATTGTAGTTATTCATTAATTAATTCGTTGTTCTCCGGTTTCTATGTCATCGTAATTATTAATTGTTCACGTGGTTCTAATGAGAGAGAGAGAGAAAAAAGAACTGTTTAGTTTATTTTATTCGTGGAATACGCTGCCTCAACGAAGTTAATTACGCCCGCGCGCATGTTTACCGCCGTGCTGTTATTCAAGCCAACAACTGTTTAGCGGCAGTTTTACGTGGCCCAGCAATCAGCACGTCGCAGCCAAGCCAGGTCCAGGACTGCGCGTGGACTGCTCCTGACGGGGAGGGGCGACTGAAATTCTGCCCCTTGGAAGGGCAGCCCTTCATGATTTTTCTGGCAATGGTTTGTTTGTACAGCGACTGGAAGGGCAGCCCATCCATTTTCTGAAAACATGTTTCTTTAAGTGTTTAAATAATCCTGAAAACTTGCCCCTTGGAAAGGCAGCCCATCAGGAATTTTCTGACAGCAGTGTTTTTGAAAGGCTTTCTGAATTGTTGCCCTTTGGATGGGCACTCCTTCAGGATTTTTCTGACAGTGGTTAGTTTTTAAAGCGACTGGAAGGGCAGCCCTTCCAGTATCTTAAAATGTGTCTATTTTCGTAATTTTATATTCCTGAACTATTGCCCCTTGGAAGGGCAGCCCATCAGGATATCTTTAACAGTGTTGTTTTTTAAAGGTTGTCTGAATTGTTGCCTCTTGGAAGGGCAGTCCTTCAGGATTTTTCTGACAGTGGTGTTTTTTAAAGGTTGTCTGAATTGTTGCCCCTTGTAAGGGCAGCCCTTCAGGATTTTTCTGGCAGTGGTTAGTTTGTAAAGTGACCTAACATAACCTAACATAAACTGAACTAACCACTGTCAGAAAAATCCTGGAGGGCTGCCCATCCAAGGGGCAACAATTCAGCTCCCCCGACGGGGAGAGAACATCGCAGGCCGCGAGCGAACACACGTGCGGCTTCTGAGGGTTCAACCTCGTATGTGCTTGGTCGCGAACTCCGGAGAGGAGTTCGTAGAATCATTTCGAAAAATAGATAATGAAGGGATCAAACACAAACCCCCCCCCCCCCCCTCGCGATGTTTCAAGAAGAAGCTGTACGTGCGCTGCCAGGAACCAGTTAACTCGATATGCCCGTCCGTATTTTATTTCCAGTTTTTTTTTTCTACGACCGAGAAAATTTCTCGATGTGTTTGTTGGTTTCGTTGACCGGCCATTCCGTCGTGCTGTTTCTTTCATTTTTTTTTTTTTCCTGAAAGCCCCCGTGTTGCCGAGCGAAGTACGGTATGTTTAGAGCGCTGAGATCATTGTTGGTGAAATACGTGTTGGAAAGGGGTTTGGAAAAAGGCTAGAGGAGGAGTTGGGGGAAGGGGGGGGGGAGGAAGTAGGGCAGGGAGATGGTGTATTGTTCGCACGAACACGAACTGAAACCCTTCGCTTGCGTTCGCACTCTTCCATCCAGCCCCCCCCCCCCCCCCCCAGTAGTCGGGGAGGGTTTCCGCTCGCAAAGCGCAGCTCGCGGGCGGTGACGTCAGAGGACACGTAATTGGCCCTCGTCGGGGCGGTGCGGGGCGCGGCATCACGGCCCCCCCCCCCCTCCACTTGCCCCCGGCGTCCCGACGCCCCGAGGTGCCGTCGGCGTCGACTCGGGCTGAAAACACGCGCGTCTGCAGGCGGAGCCCGGAGCTGGGGTCCCATTGTCCGTCCTCGGTCAGGCGCGGCCGGGCATGTGTCGTTTTGCCTAAAGACGTTTTGCCTAAAATTAGGCAAAACGCCGTTAGGAAAATCGCCGTTAGGCAAAACGCCGTTGGCCAAATAGGAGTTAGGCTAAACGCCGTTAGGCAAAACGCCGTTAGGCATAACGCTGTTAGGGAAAACGCCGTTAGTCTAATCGCCATTAGGCAATTCGCCGTTAGTCAAAACGCTTTTTCCTCTTTCAGGCAAAACGCTATTTCCTCTTTCAGGCAAAACGTTTTTTCCTCTTTCAGGCAAAACACCATTAGGCAATTCGGCGTTAGGCATATCGCGGTTAAGCAAATCGCCGTTAGGCAAACCGCTGATAGGCAAAACGCCTTTAGGCAAAACGCCGGTAGGCAAAACGCCGTTAGGCAAAACGAGGTTTTGTCATCATAGTAACATTTTAGGCAAAACGCCGTTAGGCAATTCACCGTTAGGAAAAACGCCGTTTGGCAAATCGGAGTTAGGCAAAACGCCGTTTGGCAAATCGGAATTAGGCAAATCTTCTTTAGGAAAATCGCCTGTTACTCCCGTGGCCCTCGCTGCCACGACCTCGCGAGACCAATCTGTTGTTAGGTAACTTTTCACCGTGACTTAGATCGAGTGGACTTTAGGTTGAGTAATTATATAATTCGTTTCCATATATGTTTGTTGGAGCTGTACGTGCACAAATAAATTTGTGCAATATTATTTGCTTTAAAAAAAAGCTACATTTTCACTAACCCGTTGAATAGTTTCGGCCTGGTGCTGTAACAAAATAAACGCTGAATATAAATTGTTTAGGCCTCTGTGGTCGGTGCTCGGGCTACCGCTAGACCGACCACTGTCCTGGAAATGCAGTTCATGCACGGACACGGGGCAGACGAGAGCCCGGAGTGTGTCGTGCCTCGCGGTGACGTCAGCGCGCATGGTGGCTGATTGTGGAACCAAGCGACCCCGCTCGGGCGATGCGGGCACCGTGTTTGCTCGCCTCCTCGCCCTCCTGGTCTGTAGGGACACCGCTGAGCCACTTAATCAACGGACGGAAATATCACATTAAGCGGGGGTGGTAATTGTAATGAGGATCCTCCACGCGTCACCCCATCCCCCCTCCCCCTCTCCACCCTTCTCTTCGTCCTGGTCGCCTCGATGCATCCAAACCCTCCGGCGCCCGATACGTCATCGCATCCCGCACCACAGCGTACCGCAACACTCGCACAAACATACCACAATCCTCGTACACTTCATCGGGTCGATTGTTTTTTATTATTATTATTATAATTATTATTATTATTATTATTATAGACCTACAATTTGGCCAATATGTTAATTTAAATAAAATGATAATTTTATTCAAACATACATTTTGCTGCATTAATAAAAAAACTCATCTTTTTAAAATGTAAAATAGAGATATTTACTTTTTTTTTCTCTTCTTTCGTGTAAATGGTGTTGCTCTTATTTTTTAATTCCTTTAAGAATCACGAGTACGGATGCGTGCCGATGTTGTGCCAGCAGTAGTATTGGTACACCTGCGCGCAGTAACAGTGGTACGCCAGCACCGTAGTTGTGTTCCGGTACGCCGACCTCTCTGTCGCTCCGCGATTGTCCGCCATGCGCAGCAAACAAGCGCGAGGAAAAATATTTACCTGATCTGAGTTTCCGGCTCGCGGCAAACACGCCGTGCAATCAACCCCCCCCCCCCCACCTCCCCCCACCACAACTCGCCACCCCAACTGACACCCCCCCCCCCCCCCATGTGCTGCAGCGGAGTGGCTCCGGAGTCACAGTTACGCCCAGGGGTGGAAACTCTCGCAGAGTGGCGCACTCCCGTACAACGCTGTGCAAACACTGTTGTCCAAATATATTCTTGTAAACCTACAAATAGAATAACATACGATGTAAAGAAAATTCCTGTGAAATGTAAAATATTTCTCTGTTATATATATATATAAGGGAAAGTACCCAAATAAGAGATACATTTTTTAAAATATATATATAAAATTGATATTGTGTAATTTTTCATTTTTGGAAGTGTAGTTCTATTGCAAAATTACGTAACTTTAAACTATCGTCATTTTCATTTGAATATAATGAAATTCAGTATGTGTTACCATCAAAAAAGTAATAAAATGTATAAAGTTAAATTCTCAGAATGGGTTCCAAATAAGAGATACCTTAATTTTATCCATTTTAAAACACAAAACAAAAGTAAGGTTCATTCTAATGTTTAATACAACATTTAAAAAGGTAAGGGCCACTTCCTGTTGGAAAAGTAATACTTTTTACTCACAAAAAAAAGTCACATCGTCATCATACAAACAATACAAATGTATGCACTGTGTTGTGCTTGTTTCACTCATTAACATTTCTTGTGGCAAAAAGGACAAATAAAAGGATCATCTTCTCCACCGCACTCTTCGTGTGCCCAGCGGCGACATTTAGAACACTGTGCCCACTTTTCTCCTCTCCGGTCCTCAAAGAATAGTCCGGTGCAAAATAAGCACTCAGCATCATCTTCTGCACAGACATCCGATTCACTGGAGTCAATCAGCTGCATTTTACCTTCAGACTCATCTTCACTGGATGAACTCGAACACCGTTTCTTTGGTTTAGATTTCCTCGTCTTCTTTGTTCATTGTTCTGCAAATAATTTCTTCCTGGTTGCATTTTCTCGCTTCTTTTTACTGTCCAAAGTTTCCTTTAGCTGATTTCTGTAAGGACTAGATGTTATCAGAGCTGCTTTTCCGGCCCTGGGATGTTTCTGTCCAGGTGGCTTGGACGTTGAACATGATGGTTGTGTGTCTTCACTCCTTACAGAACTTACTTGGGGCTGATGTAATGTGGGGAGTGGTGAGACTTGAAGTGGTCCAACATATGTTTCTGAATTAGGAATAACAATATCTTCGCTCACACTGTCTGCATGGATAGCAAAATCGGCATCAGAAAATGTGTCCCTATTGCAAGGGAATAGACCAGTATTTCGAAAAGCATTGATGGAATTTTGCATTGTAGCAGCTTTCTGATATGCAAGTCCATACAGCTTAGTAACTTGAAAGTGAGTCACTACACGCCCTTGGTTATGCCGAAGCCAGTTAGAAACCTCTTGAGCATAGTAGGTCTTCAATGGCTTCATAAATCCTACATCCAATGGTTGCATTTTAGCTGTAGAATGGGGTGGTAGACAAATTATAGCCACATTATTGAGTCTAGCCTTCTCGATCACTTCAATGTTACGAGTGTGAGAATGATGACCATCTAAAATTAGAATTACTGGATCGGCCTCTGTAGGCTTAGTGAAGTTCACAAAATGGTCAAACCATTTGGAAAAAATATCGGTTTGTATCCATCCAGATATGTGGCACGCATATATGGAACCTGGGGGAGCACCATCCATTAATTCAGCTTTCGTGTTTTACCGAGGGAAAACGAAGAGCGGTGGTACAAAGGTACCAGCGGCATTCATGCATGTCACAGTAGTGATTAATGACCCTCTTTCTGCAGATGTCAAGTTTGAAATCTGTTTTTTACCTTTGGCAGCAACAACTTTCTGAAGTTTATGTTGCACCACGGTTAGGCCTGTCTCATCGACGTTATAGACTCTGTGAGCATTGCAATGAATTTTATCTAATTCCTTTTCATAAATATCAAAAAACGCATTCACATTTTCAGCATTAAATGACCTAACTCTCGCAGCAGACACACCCTGAGGAGTGCGCAAAGAAAGTTCTGGGTGCCTCTTCAAAAATAATTTGAACCATTTCTTCCCCGCAGATTCCTTTTTGGGATTGAAAGGATGACTCAGACCATTTCGAATTGCCAACTCGAAAGCCATTCTTTTGACATCCGCGATGGTCAAACCGAAGTACCTCTCCTCCATTTCCATACAATATTTAACTAATAGCTTCTCGAGTTCGTATGGAAGCACTGGTTTCCGGCCAGATGACATTTCAAGTAACTGTTCAGGTGTCTTACCTTGGTTTTTGACGTATTTCTCTAATGTTCCTTTTGGAACACCATATGATTTTGAAGCACGCAAGTAACCCATTTCTCCTGCTCGAACAGCTTTGACAGCAACTCTCATCTTCTCCGGATTCCACATTTTACGCTTTCCTTTCTCACCAGACATCTGAAACAGTAAAAAAAAAATTGAAATAATTATAACTTATTAGTCACTTTAAGTTATCTATAATTATATAGAAACATTACGATAAATAAAATCATTAGGACTGGTATACTTAGTATATATACATAGGCCTACATTTGGATTTCTATGGCACATCAATACAAATTTAAATATAAAATATGGTGTTAATTTGGCTGCGCAACATATTTAATTACCCAAATAAGAGATAGTGCCCTAATAAGAGACACCATCTCTTAATAGGAGCCCAATGTGTCTCTTATTAGGAGCAGGAACGCTTAAAACAAACATGGCTGCCTCAGCTCAAACATGTCATGGTTATAATTTTATGACTGGTCTGTAATGTAGCTAACTTTATATACTTCACAGTAAAATATAAGTAAATAACAAATTAACTTACCTTCACACTTGTTCAATGCCTCAAAGCTTCCCTATTGAAACATTTGAAATGACTAAAAACACTAAATTACGTGTCCGTTCCGCCGAATACTTTCTGTTGCTTTGCGACGCACGGAGATGGTGTCTGACGATCACGCGCAGCAAGTTACTGCCCTAGCCGAAAGGTGGCAGCACATATCGGGCTGGATATCACAGTGTATCTTTTTAGGCGCCTATCTCTTATTTGGGTACTTTCCCTTATATAGTTGTTTTCCAAGTTATGACAATCACGGAGTTAATAACATACTTTTCGAAGATTCGCATCAATACCTTAGGAAATGTACAATATGCGTGTATTTATGCATATGTATATATACATACCTACAAGTATATGCTCGCTCATACACAAAATGTCGGCAATTAAAATCTACTTACTAAAATTCGAAGTGAGCACTAAAAAAAAAGATTTTTTGAAAATTCGTCCCCTGAGGGGGTCAAACAGGAGATGAGAGTTTGCATGGAAACTTGTCATTTTTGAAGTTGGAGATATGGAAATGGGTTTTTAGGTTGTATCAGGATGTTTGTTGATCCATCAAAAATTAGGATCAAATAATTTCCCATCGGGTATTTAATGTTTTACATTCTCTAAGACATTAATGTGAGACTTCCAAAATTATGCTGTAATTACGTGGTTAACATTTGAGAGAAGATTTTTTTTAAGCATAATATATTATATTCCACAGAAATTTAATTTCAATAGTATATCTGTCTGTTTGTAGGTTTAAAAGAATATATATTCAAAAGTATTTCTTTGGAATATAAAATTTCTTCTTATAAAAATATTGTTGTCCCCCAAATTATGAAAAACACGAACTTATAGAATACTTATCAATCTCTAAACAAATGTACAGTATTAAATATTTTACTTACAGCATTTTTGTGTGTGTACCTGTACGTGTGTACGTATACACACATACATACAAACACACATATTGTACATTTCCTAAGGCATTAATGTGAGTCACCCAAATGTATGTTAAAACTCCATGTTTAACATGATTTGGGAGACCACAATATATATTTTTCGATGTGTAGCATGTCTGCTACCCCTATATTATTTATTTTTATTTTAGCTTTGTAAGCCCGGAACTTTTTATGAAATCATTGGTATTTTTTATGTTTAATTTAGTTTTGTTTCTAATTTTCAAATATTTTAAATTGGCCATTAGAGGCGGGCCGAAAGCCATCGTGTTAGTCAGCTTTAGAAGCTTTTGTATTAATTAATTCAGATTTTTTAAATTTGTTTTACTATTATTAGTTTTATTTATTGCCTGGTTTATTTAAGTTTTACGTCGAGTATTTTGAACTGGCATTTTAGACATTATAAACGGACTTTAGTTCCTTGAGTCGCCGCTAGAAATGCAACAGCGCTCGTGCGAACAGCAAGGCGGGGAGTCGGTTTTCCGCTGCCGAAGAGGCAGGTCGGCCTGGCACCGGTTGTGATGGCGATACTATGTGTATGCAGTGTGCAGTACTTATTTTTTGGCCAAGACGTAAACTTTTAAATTTAAAAAGCATGAAGCTTGGTGTATTGCACTGGGAAGTTATCAGTGGTATTGATTTTTTTTTTGAAGAAGCTACGTTTTTGTGATGTACGAGGGCGATGCACGCCACACACCGGTCAGCTGTCCGTCCCATATGGCCGGTTGGGCGTGACCTTCACCGCAAACGGACGTTTGCTTGAGCATTTGCAAGTTTACGTAAATATACTGTAAACGCTTTTTAAGAAGAGGATATCAAGTAAGTGCCCCTTGCATGTTTTTGGCACAGGTGTGGGAAATCTACGTACTTTTTTTTCAGGTTGACTTGTAATGTTGCGGCAGTGTCAACCTTTTGGTGAAACTTAAAATGAACTTAAAGTTATTTTTAAAGTTTACCAGTGGAATCCGGTACTCTCGTTGCGTTTTAAAAGCCTTCCCAACTTTAGTGCGCACGGACCTTTTTAAATGGAATCACACGGCCGTATACTTGAACTGGAACTTATATATATATATATATATATATATATATATATATATTGTTTTGGTATTCTGTAATAACAATATACCAGGCTTACTTTTAAGAAATATATTTTTAGTAGGCTTTTTGTAACATGTTTATATTGCCGGAGCCGGAATTTACTTCACATGGGAGCTCCCGATGTATTTATTTGTAAATTTAATAATTTAGTCTATGTTTTGCTTGACGCCAGCAAAGGTTTCAAATTGTTCTTAATTTTTTTTGGTAACGTATTTAATCTTTTAAATTTTATGCTCAAATATTTTATAGTTGTATAAATGTACGTTCCGGGTAGGGAATATAGGAAATATATTGTAGGAAGTAATGGTATTTATATGGAGTGTGGCAACGAAGTTGGACTAAATATAATCTCATATACTATATAAGGAATGTATGTATTGCCTGATACGTTATTGCAATGGGATCAACTTATTTATGCGACGTGCTTTACGTAATGTATTGTTTTTCTCAGAACACGTCATATGTTTGGCAAAGTTAATAATTTTTTTTTTTTTTAAGGAAAATAAATTTTAGATGCTTATCTTTATTTCGGTTGTAGTTTTTCTTAGCTGTACTACCAAACTGACCCTATCTCTTATTTTCTGCTGTAATTTCTGCTGTAAAGAATTTTTTAAATCTTTTGAATTAATTTTGATATTAGCATTTTGTAATATTTTCTTTAAGTCTGCCCCCATTCTGATTTGTGGGTCTTAGACGTGGTTTTGGCTCTGGAACTGTTAGTATTTTGGGCAGAGCAAATTTTTCTGCATTTAGATTAAAAAATTTTATACACGTTAGTACCCAGCTGGGGGCGGGTATTGTGACTTTTCGCTAAAAGTGATGAGCAAAGGTTACAAATGCAGAATGATATTTTACATTCCACAGGAAATGTATGCTATTTTATTTGTAGGTTTACAATAACATATTTGAAAAACAGTGTTTGCACAGCGTTGGGCGGGAGTGCGCCTCGCTACGAGAGATGCCTCGTCACTAGTTTCCATATATATATATATATATATATATATATTATACATACGTTTATACATAAACAGTCAGGTGGGATAATTCGATGTTAGCTACAGCACAGAATAAGAATGAACGCTAATGCAGGAATCACGTTAGCGTGAGGGCAAAATATCGCTATTGTGAATATTGAACACTTCCTGCGCGACCAGCAAAAAAAAAAAACACAAAATTACACACAAAATGATTATTGCCGTTAAATATGCAAGCACGACGAACATCAATATTTACACTCCGCGTGAACACATGTCAAATATTCCACAGATAAATTTACCTAACATAACATTAAATGAAAATTACATAAATAATTGATATGTTGCCGGCGCACCGGTATATAATCCCACCTTTCGCAAACAAAATTCCGACCCCACGTGTTTCAGTTACGTCGCACCCGCGACGCGAAAAAAAAAAAAAAAAAAATATCGGACGGTCTGTCGCGCTCGCTAATGTCGTCGCAGATGTATCGAACGTGATTGGCGGGATTGGTAGTGATTAGCGGGATTGGTTGTGACTGCAGCAAATACCGTCGACGACAGAGCCCCACTTCGGACTTGCCGGTCTGTAGTACGTCCGCCCCAAGCAAGCCCTTCGACAACTTGGGGGAACGTTATTAATTATAGACTGAAGTATGATTGGTCCAGTAAGTTAAAGTGGCCGCTTCACTGGAGCGAGCAGAGCTCAAGTTGTTAAGGGGGATGTTCCCGTTTATATT
Source organism: Bacillus rossius redtenbacheri (assembly GCF_032445375.1). NCBI lineage: Eukaryota > Metazoa > Arthropoda > Insecta > Phasmatodea > Bacillidae > Bacillus > Bacillus rossius. Next base: position 36,852,042 of record NW_026962011.1, read on the forward strand.
GACGTTGGCAAAGTTAAATTTTGCACATGTTTGTGAAGTGTGGATAAGCAGAACCAAATATAATAAATAACTGAGTTTAAAAGCAATGATGATGGCTACTGCGTGATAAAGTTTAAATATATTTCTTTATTTAGTCCTTTAAAGTCATAAAATTGCTGATGATTTCGAAAGCCTAGTTAAAATTAAATAACATTTTTTTCTGATAGAAAATAAACCACTTCACATAATAGCCCGTAAAATGGACTTTAGACCTTAAAAGATCCAGTTTTATATTCATTTTGTGAAAGTTCAGCCACTCAAAAACGTGGAAGGTTTAGCCGTATTTAACGTAAATATAAAATAACTACCTGTAACGGGGACATACAGCCGTAACACCGCATTTGCAAACAGTCCAAGATTTATTAAATACGAGTCTGATATGAAGTGCATTTTAAGAACCATTGCACTTACCTACAAAAAGGTTCGTTGTATGGTTTCGTATTTAACACGTAATGTTTTGAGTGAAAAGGGCAAATATAGGTGAATTCACGCGCGCTTTTAGGTATGAAGAATTCTAAAACTAGTATTGATGATTGGTATAGGTAAGTGCAGTGAGACTTTATCTTTAATCTTCAGCTGTAAAATGATAGGGTCACCTTAGAGGCGCGAAGACTGCACGCCGGTTCTGCGCCTGGCGTGTTGAGGCGAACAATAGTTTGATGCGCTAGTCATTGTCGCCCTTATGGTCCTGCGCCTAACCCATGTTGATTTTTTTTTTCGCATCAACATATTAGTTAGGGTCTATTTCTGTAAATTTAACACTATACCACTCTGGCTTTTGTTGTTCCGTCCAGGGCCGGCGCGTCCATACAGGCGAACTAGGCAACCGCCTAGGGCGCCAAGTAGCTGGGGGCGGCGCAGCACGACACATAACAGCTGATATAACATGTTTAACGATTATTGAAACTAGATGAAAATGGATTTTTGTAACATTTTGGAATGTTTATATTGACATAAATAATTATTTAAAGTCACCGGTGACCTGTTTATGATTTGTAATAAGTAAAAAAGTAATAAAAACACAAGCCTGCTTACATTTGATTGTTGATAAAATCTAGGCTTACGTGATGTATTTTGAGGCACGCCAAATTTTTCTTTGGGGGGTCCGGCCGGGAGGGGGGAGAGGGGGGGCATTAAGGTTTTTCGCATAGGGCGCCAATTTATCTTGCACCGGCCCTGGTTCCGTCACAAATATTTGTAACAGTTATTTACTAATAAATAATAGTAATGACGATAAAAAAAACAAAGTGATCGAGTGTTTCAGTACTCGTCAGTGATGTGTGACATCTAAACCTATCGTAGCACAAACTATGTATTAACACGACACGTAATTATTGAATTTATATGATATATTATTACATTATTATTTTCACAACGTAGTTATATTGTATTAGGGAAGGCACACGGCAATGCGTCGCACTGATCAAGAACGGAACGAAAAGTTAAACAGATTTTGTTTCTTCTCTCTCTTTCACCCTTTCTCTCTCTCTCTTTTCAAACGCCATCGGAATGTTTGCTCTCGCTGACGCAGCACGAGCGCAAACAGCAGGCGTGCCGCTTTTCCCTGCTTCCTGTTACACGTTTCCGTCGCATTGACTTCTGTCGCATACACGAACTCACTCCCACCTAATGGCGTACACCGAGGTCTAAGATGTTTTAAATTAAAAAAGGGGGGGGGGGGGTTGTCTGTAAAGTCGGTTTACGGACGGTAATTTTACGTGATAACGTCATAAGAAAACATTGATGAAAAATTGCATACTCTTTAATTTTCAAATATTATTTACAGTTTTTGCAAATTTAATTTAAATATTTTTTAAAAAATATAATCACGAACAATTAGTTATATAAATAAGCTGAAATCAAATCAATGTCAATAAATTGTTAATTTGAAATGACGAAATCGGACAAATAAATCAAATTTTATTAAAATTGCTGCTTTTAAAAAAACCCGCCTTAACCTGTTTGATATCATAGAAGATTTTCTCGCACGGTGGTTGGCTGGTTCTTTAAACGCACGGCTCAGGCGGAACGTGACAATGAGTCATGCTTTTTACGTGCGTTGCAGCCGGCGTTCATCGATGTATAAAATACGCTATCACGTCAAAAATAAAAATCAACGTGTCGCGAGAGACCCGAGCTTTGAAAATTGTCCGGGATGAAACGCGAATGGTCCACCGAGGTGAGGCCAACGGCAGTGACCCACGACCGCCGCGCTATCAGCTCCGTGTTCAGGCGCGCCCTTGTTATCACAGCGTTACCCCCCCCCCCCCTCCTTGACGTGTTGTCCCGGCGCGCAGCACACCGCCAGACCAGTGCTGTCCCCGAGGTGTGCGCCGGCACACACTCCCTGTGCACGGCCTCAGAACAAGCCACGCCCTTTCACAGTTACTCAGCGTATCAGAAAGGTCCCTGTTTGCGAAAACCATTTAAGAATACGCCGAGGGCGGTTCGGTTTCGTTTCTAAACGGATATCTTTTTTGACATGTAAATCGATGAACGCCGGCTGCACGCACGAAAAATTGTCACGTTCCGCCTGAGCCTAGCGTGCAAGAACCGTGCGAGAAAATCTTCTATTATATCAAACAGGTTAAGGCGGGCTTTTTAACTAATTGTTCGTGATTATATTTCAACATATTATTTAAATTAAAATTTGCAAAAGCTGTAAATAATATTTGAAAATGAAAAAGTATGTAATTTTTCAACAATATTTTCTTATGACGTTATCACGTAAAATTATCGTCCGTAAACCGACTTTACAGACAACCCCCCTCCTTTTTTTTTGTGTAACGAATTAGCTCCCCGTATACGGTATTTGGTAGGAGTAATTTCGTGGAAACGGTATGTCACAAAGATGGCGGACCCACGTGTAGCAAGATAAACCCGTATACAGTCACTTTCGTCAACATTAGGGGACATACCGAACGTATTGGTGTGCCAAATGAAACTTTAAGACAATGAAACTACCCTGGATTTTATGTGTCCGGTAAATTAAAATAGTCACAGTAAAAATAAGTTACAAGCTATAAACATTTCTCCGCCATCTAATGTTATTGTTACCGCTCAAGTTTCATAGTTTATAGTCCACAGCCTTGCGCTTAGAGGCGATACTGTGCTAGAAGCACCAGCTAAGATCGCACTCATCATTCCTCCCCACCAACACATACACGCTCCTGACTAAGCGGCGGCCTTAACCGGAGGATTTTTTCATCTCAAGGCAACTGTTGGTAAAAATACATATAGGTACTACATATAAATACAGAGGTTTAATAATTTTACAGTTATTTTTTTCGTGTAATTTAGAAAAATTTACACTGTTTGTGTAATTTTACACAAATGTTTTTAGAGTACCCAATTGTTTTTCATCTTCGTGGAAAATACAAGAATGTACATTTGTTATTACAAATACTAACGTGTTACCTAAAAAAAATTATTGTGTAGATGAAATTACACATACGCTGTACGTAATTGTAAAAGTGAAAAAAAAAATTCACAGTAAATCTACAAATACAAAATAACTGCAAATAAATAAGCTTATTTAATATTTATAATCAAAACGCCCCATTTAATTTACATGAAGTAACATTAATTTTAAGGTATATGAGCGTGAACGATGGTCAGGAGGTTAAGACGTTAGACTGTAAAAAGTGTAATCGTGGGGGGTTCGATGCTCTGGTTATTCACTCATTGGCTATTTCGAAGAGATAATTTGAACAGTTTGAAATTATATAATTGAAATTCTTTTGAAAGTGCACATTGTTCACTAACAGCTATAGGTTACAAATAATTGAATATTTTTGGAAATAGTACAAATTAACGTGTGTTTATTATTAATGTAAATTTACTTAGCGATGCAGCAATGACGTCCTGTAAATTGATTATATGTTTAAATTAAAAAATTATTTAATTAAATTGTATACTGTTACGAGCAGGAATGAATGTTTGAGAATTTAAACTGAACAGTTTATAATATCGCAGAAATACTGCACATGTGAAGTTTCCCGTCTGAATTAGGATGGGTTTGCATTGTCATGAAGATGGAGTTAAAAGTAACCAAATTTTAAGAACAGAATAGTATAAATTTGGAATATTCAAGTATGAAGACGATGTAAATTATATTCGTTGATTTAGGAACAATTTATAATCAAACATTCTGTGCTATGAGTCATTTAACTTATAATAAGGGAATTTTATACAGTTAAAAACTTTGTCAACATTGGCATCGATGTTGGCAACCTGCATTCAGAGTGGAAAGTTGGCACCGTGTATACGACTCGACAAATGACGAGCCGTTAAAAGAAACGAGGGCAGAAACTAATTAAACTGATGTTACGAGCGAGGAGAGGAGAGATGGAGCACCGGACACGTCCGGAGCAGCCAATGGCGGAGCAGAAGGCTCTTGGTAATGCGATTAATTGGCGCGCGGTGCCTCTGAAGACAAGCTCCGGGCGCGGGGGAGGGGGGGGGGGGGGGGAGAGAGACAGAAAGAGAGAGAGAAACTCTCGCTAGGAGAACCGAGCGCGTTCCGAAAAAGACCCGCGCCTGCGAACACAACCGGAAGAGGAAGAACATTTATTTTTTCTTCTAGATAAGAGGACGCCACAAAGCAGCGAATTCAATAAAATTATTTCGCAGGAATTTTCTGTAGAGACGCAAGGTTTACGTGAAAAATGAAAGCAGCGCTGGCGAGGTTAACGACCACTTACGTTCACAGAAATTTTTTAATCAAATATATAAAATATTTTTTTTTATAAAATTAATAAAGTTTCTAACATAAACCACTAACTAACAAAATATTAACAGACGTTTAATATGTGCGTAGGAGAAGCTCGCTGTTGTAGAAAATAAATACAAAATTTCCAAAAGTATGGTGGGATTTGAACAATTTCCGTAATGAACCACATAGAATATATTATGAGCAATGCATAGGTTGTACACCAACAAACATTTATTCTACATTTGGAGAAAGTCATTTAGGAACACTGAAAATAAATATTAATAAACCTTATAATATTCTATAGTTACAGAGGACTATGATTCACAGGTAACTTTCACGTTTAGAAATCGAACGTGAGGTGTTACAAAAGCTACATTACTGAATATTTTCTTTTATAAGTCTTCATGGTGTTTGATTTGTTTCAGTGTCAATTTCTTTAACAACTGCTAAACAATACGAACAATATCGAACCAGCAAAGTTACGCATCGGTTTATTGGAATTCGGTTTGTTATATATATATATACATATACATATATATATACCTTGATAATTAAGATAAGTTATTTATTTTAATTTAGTGCGTAACGTTAAAATCCTTTATTTCGTATTTAAAGACATATATCTTTGTAATATGCATCCCAATCATGTAAGCAGTAACTGTTCCTAAGGTCGATTTTTTGGCGTGTTGAGTAATGCACGAATCGAATAAGGCTGCGTCGAGTATTAACTGTTCAGATTTACACATGTAATCTCGTCGCACATGCGCTAACTGCAGCTGCGGACACGAGGCGTACACGCGCGCGGACCAGGAATCACCACCTTCCTGCAGCGAGCCGTTAACACGGGCGCTTCAGAGAGGCGCCGAGCGACGCAAAGTGGCGCCAACTTAATTAGCCCGCTGCTCTCGACGCGGCTACCCCACACACGTGCGCGTCGCGGCGTCGCCGTCACGTCGCCGTCACGTCACACTCGAAACGATTTCCCACGGAGTGGTTTGAACCCACCGAGTTAGGAATCGTTAGCAGACTGCGTTCTGTGACGTAAGTTGGAAGTCTTCAGATCCTCATAGATGTATTAAAATCTCCATCGCTAAAAAAAAAAAAAAAAAAAAAAAAATTTGACGTGACAACGTCTAATAAATCGATGAACGCCGGCTTCACGCACGAACAAGTGTACCGTTACGCACATTGTCCCGTTACGCTCATTGTACACTTGCGCCGCATCTACATATCTCTCTTCCACTCGATTGGAACAACCATCGATGTGACTTTTTCGAGGCACATTAAACTTGAAACACTCCCATCCGTTTCCTACTTTTCCTATCATCGTCCTATCCTTAACCGAATAACACAGATTGGAAGAAGTTTAATAGCAAACATGTATAAAAGTTATAGTTAAAATAATCAGTTCGTTAAAGTAATAAACATATTTGTATCCATACAAAATAGTGATAATTCAATAAAAAATTATTCATTTTTATTCTTAAAAGTATGCAATCATTTTATCAATGTTTTGTTATGACGTTGTCACGTTAAACTATCATCCGTAAACCGACTTTACAGGCAACCGATTTTTTTCAAGTAATAAAAATGTTGCGTGTGTAAAAGAATTGATTCTGATAAAATAAAAATAAAAAAAGTTGCAGGTTACTGGCACGGAACTCCAGTGCAGTAAACCTGGCAACACTGTAACACTCGAACCCCGTAGTCCCAAGATTATCAGATGTGTTTGAAAGTTTAATTGTGGACTTTGCAGTGCAGTACGTTCAGTTTCGTTATCTAAACGGCGTAATATTAACTTTATAGGACTCAGTATTTAACCACCAAAGATTGAACACAACTCATTGGCTTTTACTATATTGTATTTTCTTTAACAACAAAAAAACCACTTAAACTTAACAAAAATAAACCTTCTCAATTTATTTTAATACAATTTTATCTTGAATATTATAATAATACTATATATTCGTGTTATTTAGGAAACAATGCTTTCCACGTTAATATAATCCAGAAAATATCGAATCACTAGCTAAGTAATTATGCTGGTGCTCCGTATTTCAAATTTTAAAGGTTGCTTAAAATTGTTCATAAATCGATTCAAATGACGCTAGGCGCTTGATATTAGTTCTTAATTCTCCGGACTCAAGCAAAAAGAATGGTGTAAATTTAGTACACACGAAGAAAAAGTTGTCTCATCTTCTACTTAATAAAACTCTAACCCTGACTGACAGACAGACAACGAGCATCTGAAACCGGCGGGTCTATAAGCGTGAAATTTCGCATAGGAGTTCCTATGTAACGTACGTGAGCACTTAGAAAGTATTTTTTTGAAAATGTATTCACTAAGAGGGTATAATAGGGGATGCAATTTTGTACGTAAGTTTGTAATTTTTTTAAGTTAGAAGTATGGAAATCGGTGTTTAGGATTCTGTTTATAAATAAAATTCAGTTGTATTCAACGTTTTTCTTTTTGGTACTTCATCAAAAATGAAGATGAAATACTTTCCCGTCGGCCACGCGGCTAGTGTCTTCATGGATATGTCGTAGTCACAAAAGGTATGGTTCTCCGTCGCGAGGATAAAGGACCTCCGAGCCAGAGTTGGTCTCCAAACAAACACTGACCTTGACCTTTACCCGACTCTCGTGAGGTGAGAGACAGACTCTCGTAAAATGAACTGAAGCTCTGCGATCACGGTTACCGAAAAGTACTGCGAGAAAATCTCATAATATGGTTTTTGTTTCTGGTAAACGTATCTTTCGGAGAAATACATACAAGTTGAACTTTTGTTATGTAAACTGAATTCATGCTTACACTAAATTCACGCATACACACACCTAACAATTGTCAGTTGTAAGTCGCAGGTCTTTTTATAAGAAATAATTGTTCTATAATTTACGGCGTATTTCAACAATTACTGTGGATTAATTTAAATCTAAGAAATAGTCGAAATAAATAAAGAATAAGACATTTTTTAACATACGGTAATGATCTTTAAAGAATTTGTATGAAACCAAAATATTTTTTTTTTAAATTATAATCATGACACATATAACAACATAATTTCCAGTGAATAATATATTTTTTTCTTGGGTAGAGGCGTTAAATTAGTCTACTCATTAACACTACGCCGATGCAGTTATAAATCACACATTGATTTAATTTGATCCTGCTTTGGTTCGGTGAACCTGCTGTTTCTCCCCTCCGAGTAGGTTATCTCCTCTAACATCGATTCACAACCTCGCGGTCCTCAGACAAAAGAGGGGGAAAAAGAGGACGCTATCAGGTTCTTTTCTTCTGGGAATCAATATCCCGGCAGAGGGTGTAATAGGGAAGGGGACTACATCCTAATTACGTTCTATGACCATGTCCTTTTGAACCACTGTTTCGTCCGGAAGTGGTTGATACCCCGAGATCTCATCAGGACAATAGTGGCATACGAACCAACTAACTGCTCCGTAGGTCCGTCTGCCTGGCCACACACACACACACACACACACACACACACCTATTCACACACACACACACACACTGTGTGCAGAGCTTCAGAGTGGTGTCTGTTGAACAAAGCATTCAGAAAATACTCTGAGAGCGGGTGAGTTATTATGTTTCCGTATTTTGTTTTTAAAATGTATTTTTAGAATAGTGGAAATTGATAAAACGCGTGATTTCAGAATAATTATTTGGCACGAAACACTCGGAAAGATTCTTGAAAATACTCAAGGGTCTTGCATTACAACTTTATCTTCGTTTCTCCTCCATATAAACTTATGGGTACCACTTCAATATCATAGTTGCCCTATGCACGGCTAGAAGAGTGCGCCCGATTCAGGGCCTCGTGTTTAGAAGCGATACCTCTATAGAAAAACCAGTGAGTGTCGCACTTATCATCCCGCCTCACTAACACTTGCTAGACGGACCCCTTAAATGAAAAATCGCTCTTGACATTGTTGTAAAATAATAAGCAACATTATATAACAACGATTACAGGTTTTAATACTGAGTTGGGCGTTGTGTTTTAAGACATCAAAGATTCTTATTACAGGTATCGTCTAACACGAGCTGACAGAGAGATCGTCACATGTAGGATTCACTTATTATAAACATATTCAAGGTGAATCTATTTAGTTTACAATGCTGCAGCCACTGTCGTATTTTGTCTGAGAAATGTCTTGTGGGATACACTTTACATGCACTTTACGCAGTTTACTTTTATGAAAAATATCTTGTCCAGACATTTCCAAACCAATGAACCAATCATTTTTCACTATAATTTTTAGACTGAGAACTATCTTATAAGGATCAAAAAATATTTTTTTCCTGATTAGTAAAAATTAAAATTACTTTTCCCAGTGCCCACATAAAGTAACAAAGTGATTCAAAAATAAATCTTAAAATTTGCAAAAAAAAAAAAATAAGTAATATCATGAAAGAAATTGTAGAACCTGACATAAAGAATTTTGTGTAACAGGATAGGTGTACACCAACGACCAAAATAATTTATGGAGTTATTGTGCTGTAAGGACTTTACTGCCGATGAGACGTCAAACTCAAATTAAATATACGAACTACATCTGTGACCCAAAAATCATGTGGGGGGAAAAAAAAGAAAGACTGCAAAGTGCAGTGACGCCTACACTTGTTCTGAGTGTGCGTCTGTCCAGTGTTCTCTGAGACACCGGACATACCTCGCGGGACTGTGAGTGATGTTCCGCTAACGAGCTGACATCTCGGGATATACTTATTCCTCGGGCGGCTGAGGCGCGGGCTCTCTTCGCGGGAAAGTATTTCGAGAGCCGCGCGGACGGCTGCCCGTGGAAGGAGGAACACTTCCAAGCACGGCGGGGGGTCGGGATGCGAGGCGCCCGGAGGAGAAAAGAGAGAGGTTGGAAGAGATTTTCGTCGCGCGACATCGTCTCAACCGGCGCCGTTTACCCAGGAGCGCGGCTCGCCGAGACCCATAACCACGGGCAGGGCCGCCTCCCCCGTCGAGCCGAGGGGTGGGGGGTTGCGGCGGGCTGCTCCCCTCCTCTGGCAAGAAGCGCTGGTTAATTAACCTCTAATTAAACGACCGAGGCTGAGCAGGAGAGGCATCTCGTAGTTCCTAGTTTCCAACTGCATGCACTATCGCTACCTCGTCTATACACTCCCCCCACCCCCTCCTTACCATACCCTCGCTCTATCCTTCCACCATCCTTCTCCCCCCGCCAAGACTCCCAAGTTCATAATTAGCACGGCACACAAATTCGGTCCCTCCTTCAAGGCTACGGCACTTGAAAGGCAGCGTCACCAGCCCAAACCTCCCTCTCCCCTCTTCACCCTCTTCCCATTGCCCCATTTTACCAGCCCCTTTCTCTGACACACACGCACGCGCGCACACACAGGCACACAAAAGTCCCTTCGCCTCTTCGAGGAAATTAGCTCCCGCCTTAATGAAGAACACCGTCGGGAAGTTTTATTTTTTATCAGCTCTCCCCCTCCCACACTCCCGTTTCCTTTTGTCGAAGCGCTACAGTAGGCGGTCTTAACAAAAACAGACTTGTTCCTTTATCCCGGGCTCAGGCGGGGCCTAATGACGAGATAACCGATCTGGTCTGACTCGCAGCTCGCGCGAGGCCCACGTCTTCTCCAGAAGGGCATCCACTTCTCTCGTCGGAGCCTGAGCGCGACCGGGTATAGTTCCGGTAAGATTAGGCCGCGGCAGGCTGATCCACGGACCTTACTTCTTCTATTTGGAGCAAGAAAATGTAGACGTAGTTATTTCATTTATTGGAAATGCCTAAAAAAAAAAAAAAAAAAGCGTATTGCGTGTGGGAATGAATGAAGGAAATTTTGTTCACCAACTAGAGTTATCAAAAACATCTGTGTAAAGCTACGTAGAGAAATAAAAAGGGGGGGAGGGGTGTTTATGAAAGTAGAATGAATATTTATGATAATCTTATATGTATTTGTAACACGCATTTTTTATGCTAACGTTTAAACAATTCAGTAATGTCAAGTCATCGTTGTATTTACCTCTGAATGTTTTTTTTTTTTTGTATTCGTCAGGTTTCTAATGTTTCGAATTATTCTGTGAATATTGGGAATATGACCCGCATTAAAAATACATATTTCGCTTGAAATATGCATGGCATAAGCCCTGCGATTGGCTGTTATTCCTCGTGAGTCATCCTGGATACCGTTAACTCAACGGAGTTCAAAGTGTGTATCTCTTAGTAATTTTTCTTTTTTTACGTAGACCTACGTTAAATATGTTTCATTTGTGGCTTCATGTCTGGCATCACTTAAGCAAAACACGAAAAGGCTGTAGCAAATGTTTCCCGTGGTCAATCTGAATGAACTAATGCGCTAATGTGTGGCACTAGCCCTTGGACTGGCATGATGTAGTATAAAGATGCAAAATTCCGAACTCGCACGAACACTCACTGTATGTATGCAAGTCAAAACCGTGTGCAAGTTAAGACGATAGAGCATATTGCCTTATGTTTTCACAAAAAAAGAGCAGCATGTTTACCTACTTCAAAGTCGAGAAGATTACAAAAAATATGGTGCGTACGAGAGGCGCGTTTTTTGGACTATTTTCGCATCCAGTTCACTTGGTAGAAACTTAGGTAACGAGAAGCGACGTGTTTATACCTCACGAAGAACGACTGGATAAACTGGTGGCAACCATATTTAGTGCAAGCCTACCAGATAAAAGAGTTTCACTGCAAGCAACGGACTTAAGTTTCAAAAGATTTTATAAACCCACGTGATCGACTTCAAATGTAAGTCAATATTCCGGCATTTTCAGTATTGCCATGAAGCGTATTTCCGGCCTACATAACAGACCAGAAGCATAAACTAAATTATTATTAAGAATCGAAGCTTTTATCATTTCAAAATAAACCATAAACATCAGAGAAATATTTACTATTCCCACTTTCACAAATGAAGATAAAATCAATGAAGTTGGCACACTGACCTACTTAAAAAAAAAAATTGTATTATTCAGTGGGCTTCATCATTTAATCACGCGCCCAAAAGGAAGCAGAGGACAGGATATTTTTCTTTCTCTTCCTTACGCTCCCCCTCTCCACTTTAAAAAAAAAAAAAAGTATAGGACAGGGAGACAATAAACTTGTGTTTCCATCGCGACCACATTACTTGTGATTCCGAGCTTCGTGCAACGGTCGCTTCCATTTTAAATCTCGGCGCGGCCCCGGAATGCGCTTAGAGAAGCTAAAAAAAAAAAAAAAGGGGGAGAGCAGAGAAGCTCAGAACAAAGAGTGATGCTTCAAAGGGAACCATTTTTAATCGTTCCCGCTGTTTTTTTTTTCCCCTTCCTTTCTCTGGTTTGGCAAATAATGGATTATGATTTACATTGCAGATGTAAGCTTCGTAAAAGCAAGTATCGTATTTTTTTTAAACTGGAATAACTTCCAGTATCATTTGGTATGAGGATAAAGTAGGCGATTATAAATCCAAGCCATTGTGTTACAAATAAGTGAGCTGTATTTCTAAAGCATATAAATTTATACTAGTGTGTGTCCCCGTTCGAATAATCGCATGGTGATTCTTTTCCTTTAACTATCATATCATTTAATAAGTAAGTTATCATAAATCGTGAAATAGTTATTGATTGTGATAGAATAAATAAATTAGTTTATGTATGTGTTATATAGTAGTATTGGTAGATGTGGGTGCTGGTAGGAATGGGAGCTAACCTGTTTGTCTACTCCTAAGTTATTGTTTTGTTTTAAATTTATTTTGCGATCACAAACGCGTCCTTACTATTCTCAATTATTATCTCTTGTTCAGTAAAAAAATACTAATAATTTATCTCTATCTCTACCTAATAAGCAAGAAGTTTCTGTTCTATTGCGCGCAGACTCCACGCAATATTTTTTTCTCATCGCAAACTGCCTATCCGCCTGTGAAAGGCACTATAGACTTTTTGTTCATAGCGACGTACTAAGTGGTTATTAATATACTATATTAGCTGTAGTACCCGGCTGTGCATAGGCTGGTTTTTTTTTTACTTGTCAAGTTTTATCTAAATAGTAGTTTTTTTAACAGATATTTAAGTTAAATTTAAGTATCAAAAAAATTTGTTGGGATCTGGCCTTTAAATTCAAATTCATTTAACTAATAACACGTCGTATGACAGCAAGGATAGCTACAGATAGACTGGATATAAGCCAGCAAATTTCCAACGCATGTATGCACCTTGTGTTGGCGCGACATGTTGATTGTCCTATAGAATCAGCGTAAGTTAGAAATTCATTTAATTTAATCGTTTTATCAGATTTTAGTAACAAATACGTATTGCTATATATGGATGAAATTAAAATTTGTTAAATTTATATAATTATATAGCCCTATAACTGTGAAGGAAAAAATTAAAATGGGCCTAATTCGTTCTACAGTTTAATGCGTAAGAGCAAACAAACTCACATTCTCTCTTTATGATACTAGTTTATACGTGTTCCCTTGCACATACACTTTGTCACTTGTAGCGCTGGAGTTGCTGTCCGGCTTTTTATACGGACCCAGATTATTCATGCGTTGAGCACTGCACTGCTTAAATAAACCCAAGAAATTTGTGGACAATGCAAACAATGCTAATAAACCGGTATTTCTAGTAACTTTGATTTACAGGCTGATTCATAATTCGTTGTATGTTACGTTAGCGGGTGGCAACACGACTAACCAAGCGCATGCCACCATACTTTGTATGCTCGTAGCTTACATGCAGGTACCTTGTGAACTTGTAAACACTCACTTGCCATTACAAATTTTTACATGTAAACTATATTTTAACGAGCTGGTAAAATTTTACTTCTTAGTTACTTATATTAAGTTATTTTTATCTAATATACAAGTTAAAAATTTAGTTTACTGCTTTTTATTTCCATAAATATTTTACATTTCAGTTTAAGGTGAAAACATAGTTTTACTCACATTCAAAGTTTTTAATTATAACAGGCGATTTCAGTGTTCTAAAATTGTAGTTGTTAAATGGCTTCTGGCTGCCTATTCTGAAGAAGGCGCTGTAAACAAAAGCTCTGATTCAGATATTTCACTGACAGCCAGCCTGACTCCCTGTCATAGAAGTACGTTTTCAATCACTGAAGTAATGGGAGCAGCCTCGCAGTCAACACTCGGAGGTCACGTCTCACTGGATCTGAGGCAGTCATGGATCCAAAAAAGTTTGAACGAAATAAGAAGTTTGAGAGCACTTCGTGATTATAACATGGCAGTAAAAATACGAAACGAGGAAAATCGGTGACGTCAATATTGGAGCTTACTGCCACGCAGTGGCGGAGCAGGATATTCTAAATTTATAATTTAAAAGGAATATCTGGGGATTAAAGGTATACATGTATGTGTTCCATAACGAGTCATCCCAGTTCACGAAAAATTCCATTTGGCGGCCCTCCCATCGGCAGCGGGACTCATCGGCCACTCGTTGTGTTGAAGGCGGCTGCAAAGCCGATTAAGGGTTGATCTTTAAGCCACGCGCAGCTGGCCATAGCCGGGCGCTCGGCTATCTCCGCGCCTGTTCGGGGACACTCGGAACCGCGCGGCCATGCCTCGTCCTCGCACTTCATCCAGACCATCCTCTGTCTCCTGTAAATTCCTACACGTAATGCATGCCAATTTGCATCCCGCATGAATAAGCCCAGGGTTTTCCCTGTGTCTATGCAGGTTTTACTTGGGCCCAACCTATCTCTAGTTCTAGTCTATATTTAAGAGTGAGGGGGAGTTAGTCATGGCGCCAATCGCTGCCGTGGCTGGCCAATCCCCTCCTAAGCACACGATGCATGCGACCCTCTCCCTGCATGGCTAATCCCAGCAGGACTAGGTGTATAGGCTTCGGCCTGAGACGCACCTAGGTCCCTCCCTAACCCGGACCCCTCCAAAATACACTTAGTTTTAGTTAGGTTAGAAAAAAAAATTAAATCTCGTCCTCACCCGAGGCGCTTCCCCTCTGGCGGCGACCGGCGAAACGGCCAGACATCGCTCACGCTCTGATGATACTCTTGAGAAATATTGTGGACTTCCCCCCCCCCCCCAAGAAAGTTAGTAATTAAAAATGCAAATAAATTAAACTCATTAAAAAAATTAATGCCACAAAAATTTTATAACTGTTATCAGCATCATTAATTAAATACGGTTAAGCATGTTACCTACCGAAATTTGCAATTACAAGTGCGGTCACGTCCCAAATCCTTTTAGAGCCAAGGGGTGGGGGAAACCGGAGCAATACCCCGGAAACCCATCCGGCTCTTGGGCAGCTTTCACCCCGTTTCCACTTGAAAGAAATCCAATGTTTGACCCAGTCGGTACACGAACCCTACACACAGGGTTCGCAGAGATCCAGAAAAAACCACGCGGATTGAAAACTGCCCGAGTTATCCGAGTGGCGTCGGTTTACGAAAAGTCTTTAAGAATCCGCTAAGGGCGAATGGTTTGTTTTTTGTTTCCGTATTTCGTTTTTAAACTGCATTTTTAGATGAGTGAAAATGTCTAAAACTTGTGCTTTCAGAATAACTGATAGGCATTAAAAACCCAGTACAGATTGTTGACAGAACTTAGAGGCGATACCACTCTAGAAGCACCAGCGAGAGTCGCACTTACCATCCTGCCTCGCCAACACAACTACACTCCTGACTAGGCGTGCCCCTTAAGATACCAACTCCAACTAAATAAGCATTAAACACTCCAACATAAATAAAACACGACTGAAACCTTAATATATATATTATTCAGAAAGACCATTACGAATTACGAAACTGAATTGAAATTAAAAAAAAAATCTGTTATATTTGATGTCGCTTGGTTATGTGTAAAATGACTTAATACGAAGGGACATTCAGAATTATAGTGAACTCCAAACCAACATAAA
The DNA here is from genome assembly GCF_032445375.1 of Bacillus rossius redtenbacheri. Lineage (NCBI taxonomy): Eukaryota > Metazoa > Arthropoda > Insecta > Phasmatodea > Bacillidae > Bacillus > Bacillus rossius. The sequence goes on from NW_026962011.1 coordinate 36,867,684, forward strand.
TGGAACCAGTTTATTGCCTATGAACTAAAGTAAAGAGTCATGCTAGGGCTGTGATGCTTACTTAGCAATCAAGGCTATCGAAGTTCCTACAAAAAAAAAAAGAATACGTACACGCATAAATTTTCAGAAACGCCATCAAAACGGTACACTATAGAATGGGGGAACGAAAATGTAATTACCTGGGATGTTTATATTTAATTAATTTCTGCGTCATAAAAATCATTGTTGGCTTCCCGCTTTTTTTTTAAATAAGTTTCCCGTAATAGAGCGTGTTTGCCAACCACTTCTAATGAAGGGGGTTGGGGGGGGGGGGGGGGGGGGGCTCGTCCATTGTCTCCCGCCGCATCGCCGACACAGAATCAACGGGCGGGCTTTGTGAGCGGCGGTGTTTTAGCGAAATTGGCCGAGAGATTATGTCATTTTTGCGACATAAGCGGCTTACCGGCCCGGAGCTGCGCGCGGCAGCTAAACCGCTGCTTCGCTAAATGGTTCACGCCCACAACTGCCACTTACTCGCCGGCGCGGATGAGGGGGGGGGGGGGGGGGGCGTTCTCCGTCGCTCCGTCGACAAACCAGGCGCGGTCGCGCCGGGGACTCCGACAGAGCAGTTTTCATATATATTATGCATCGCGCCTAATGCCGGTGCCCGGAAGCCGTCACGGATCGCTTGGCTGCAAATCAGACTTTCATTAGCAACGTGGTGATTGTGAACTGGTTTATTGATTGTACTGCAGGACCTTCCACACACACACCATTCCACTCTTTTTTTTTTTTTGTAATTTTTAAAATTATATTTTCACATAACGTCTCTTTGTCGGATAGGCCACTATAGGGGATAAACACACGACACGAGACACATTACCAATATTCAGAACCATCTCAGGCTTTCCGGTTTTTGGAAACCGCCTGAAAACATTCTCGCGGTTAAAACTCTCACGCAGTTTTGGGCAGGTTATGACGTCTAGCTGAAAGATTTTACGTGTTTCGACCCGGCAGGAGTGCAGTTCAGATTCCACCAGTTCGTAGAAAATCACGGATTACTAGTTGCATCATCGTAGATCAAGCGGAATTTCGTTTCATAAACTGGTTTTCATCATGGTCCGACTACATTTGATCTCATCTCACGACGTTTTGAGCGCCGGAAGAATATCATTCGTAACTCGTGTGTAGATGGACCGACCGAACTGGCGGTTCATGGCGATGATCTCGGTTCGACACGGCGCGAGCTGACATTTCCACAACTTGAATGTTATATGTTAAAGAATTTTTATAATATTTAAAGTTATATGCAAAACATACATAAAAATTATGCATGCATTTACAGTATTATAACCACTTCCAACACGAAATACATTCAAATTAAGTAAATGTTTCAAATGATCGTTAATTTTGTTCAATTCTTTATAATAAGGCTTTTCATTTCGTCAGTATTGATATCCTTGTCAAAAAACTGTTTTTAATACAAAATATAGTCATATTTAAGACTGTTAGGTTTTATAATTGCTTGAAAATACTGATGTGCGTTTTTAAGTCATTATAAATCAACAGCCCGCATGAGCTGCTATTGGAAATCACATCAACCATTTACTTGTCGTCTCACAGTAGATTTTTCGCGACTTCCTATCGTTCCAGCCCACCAATAGAAATGCACCCAAAATTTCTTAAACACTTTTGCGGCAGATTGGAAGTGCGTGAACTTCGGTTCACGCGAGCGAAGATCTTTTGGCCCTAGCATGTGTTGGCGCAACGTTCAGAGGAATGATCCGAAGAACACTCTCGGGCTCAGACCACTGTATCGCGGATCGAAGTGAAGAATGTTGCAACTGACCATGTATCACCCGAAAACCGGAATCATCTTGCGAACGATTCCGCCAACGGTAAAACGCATGCGGCAGACATCCACGAGCTGAAGCCAGCCAAACCTTCAACGACGCCATGTCTGTTGCCCTTTGCGGCGCGTCTCACTCGAGTGGCGCGCTCCCCCGCAGGCTGCGGTGAGACTCGGAACTAACTGACTGGGTTCTGACTGGATCGCTGTACCAGCAAGCAGACGCGCCGAGCAACGTTTTTTGACGTGAATTCGTCTTTAAAATTGCTTCCACAGTGGGAGGCAATTCAAAAAACGAATGATAACAAAATCGGGGGATACAGTTTGGTGTTGCAGCTATTTGTCTATCATCTGCATCCAAAATTTAATTACACCACTGGATAGCTAAAGGATCAAAGAATTCGTTACACTTAGTGAGAACTGTGACGTATCGCGCGCGGTGGAGGGGGAAGCGCCGCCATTTTGAGGTCATTTTGTTGCGTTTCGAGATTTCAATTTAGTATAAACTTTTGACTCGGAGAAGCTACGACGTTCGTTTCAGTTTAACGCGTCAGATCTCGTCAAAATGTATCGATTGCATATATAAAACATTAGTGTAAAAAAGTTACAGTCAATATATGAAATAAAAAAATTACGTATTTTATATTTTGTATAAAACATATTACCTGTTACGTACACGTATTCGCGTACAACACACGGCCGTGTCCATGACACAGTCACACCCCAATTTTTTTTTATTAGTTTTCGTGCTCTTAGTGAGCACGATAGATCGTGGACTGGCGTCCACCCCCAGTGCGGGTCTCGATCCCAGGACGCCATGCACATAATCCGGCGCGCGTACACCTGCGTCACTGATGTCAGCTGCCTTTCTTCCCCTGAGCCTGCTTCCCCTCGCCCGCTACGTTTATTTTTATTATTATTTAGTTTTTTCCTTGTGTTGGTGCATCAAAACCTCGGCGGGTTCCCCAGCAGCGAGTTGCTTTCCCCGCCATTAACTTCCCCTTCTTCCTTCCCCAAATCCATTATATACCGATGGCGCAGCGAGAATCTACTTTATAGTATTTGCTCCAGAGTCTCGCCGTGGGATCCCACTTAAAAGCTTCTGGAGAAATGGATGGAGGTTCGCAAACCCCGTCAAAACAGCTTCCACTCAAACTTCCAAGAAAAGTTGTTTTAAGACATCAAAAAAAAATAAAAAAAAATTCCCCGCAGATATCTTTTACAAACACTTCGATGAGAGGATTATTCCTTTAAAAAAATCTTACATTATTTCAAACTGCGTTGTTAACTTCCTCAAAAGCTATAATTCGATAAAAATTCATTTCATTTTCCGTTCGTATTAACTTTCGGATATTTGGGTACCAAAAATGTCATCTATATATAAAAATTTTACCTGCGTCTGGGAGTTTTAATTTAGTGAACTTAACTCTCTAGAAATGTTTTCATGTTGTTCATAATTAAATACTTGAGCTAGCCAAATATCATTTTACTTGCGGCAAACTAGTCGAAATTATAACAAGGTGAAAAAAAATTGTTTACTTAAGGCAATGTTTTAGCGAATTAATGCGGATTATAGCGGTTCTAATCCAGGATGAAAGCCCCTCTGTTAAAATTTCATGCTTCTTTAAGTAAGACGATTAGCTGTCCAATTAAAAACATGTTGGACACATTAAATCGGTACCATCCGAAAACATGCATAAAATAAATTTTGCTCTTTCGATCAGAGCCATTGAGTAGCTCATGTACGAATACACGAAACAGTATTAGGTTAATGGCTACTAAAACATGCAGGGAGGTTCCTGAAAGCTACCTCAGAAATCAATAACTCAATCTACATGTTCAATTTTAACCGCGATAGGAACTAGGGAATTACTTTATTTAAAGAAAAATAAATGATGCAAATTATTATTTAAAGTTTTTGATGTGTCAACATTTTAGCTCTCGGTATACGGCATTTGGTAGGAGTAATTGAGAGAAAATGGAACGGAATTCGTTGAACGGAAATGTGACATAAAAATGGCGGACCTACGTGTAGCAACATAAACCCGTGCATCAACACTTTCGTATACATTAGGGGACATACCAAACGTATTGGTGTGCCAATGAAACTTTATGACAGCTAAACTATCCTTTAATACTTTGTTATAGTTTGTAGGCATAAAAAGCAATGTGTCAACTTCAAAAATACGCAATACAATTTTGATAATCCTTAGTTAATATTGTAATGACGGGAAAGCGCAGCGTTCGTTATACTGCAGAGACAATAAATTATTATCCTATATATATTCGACGCCATGTTGAATAAAACAATTTCGTGGTTAAATTGTTTTACTGTTAAATATTAAATGTTGAATCAGCTCAATAAGGTTAAGGATTGTTTGTAGGAAGTATATACAAACTTATTTCTGTCGTTTAAGCAAAAGCAAATATACATACACATATTAATATGCTTTCCAATTATTTTTTTTCTTTTTTTTGGTGGAGAGTAAGGATTTTTTGACGTGACAATGTCTAATAAATCGATGAACGCCGGATGCACGAACGAAAAAGTGTCCCGTTACGCACAGTGTCCCGTTACGCACATTGTCCCGTTACGCTCATTGTACGCTTGCACCGCATATCTCTTCCACTCGATTTGCCTATCCATACAAAATAGTGATAATTCAATAAAAATGATTCAATTTTATTCATAAAAGTATGCAATCATTACATCAATGTTTTATTATGACGTCACGTTAAACTATCGTCCGTAAACCAACTTTACAGACAACCAATTTTTTATGATTTCTTATGATTGGGGGGCGGTTCCTTAATTCCCACATGTCGTCGTCGTTCCCTCCTCCTGCGAATACACCTGCCTCGCTCCTACCCTGACACGTCAGTTGCAAAAACATAGCTTGGCGGAGCGCGCGAACGGCCGCAGGGATCGGTGGTTGACTTCTAAAAGGTTAGCGTGGAGTCGTGCAGAGTAGAGTAGAAGGATTCTCGTCTTCCGCGAGCAGTGCCAAAACTGGCGCGCGATTTCCCAATAGAACTGTCCGATGAGTCAGTGGATGTGAACAACGACTCTACCGTTTTTTTTTGCACATGGGGCTTCTGCAGAAGCACGCTTTTTTGTTAAAATGGTTTTCAGATTGTATTTTGACGCAACGCATATTTAAATGCGGGTGCTACTGACAACTTGAAAAAAAAACTTTAATATGGGAAGTGATAAAAGGTTTTACTACCTCAACCATGTCAGGCGTATGCTAAAGTGTTAAGCAAGCCGTTCGATGTTGTCACTGCGCAGCTGGCGCGTGACGTCTAGCTAATCGCCAGTCCATGGTCGGATGTCGTCGCGGGCTCCCAGGATGCCGTCGGCTCTGCGCGGGTTCGAGGCCGCGACGGACGCCATAACCCCGAGAACTGCGCACTCCGCCGCCCTTCATGTATTATTCCTCTGTCCCTTCCACCTCTTCTCCTCCTCCTCTGCCGTCCCCACACCCACGTCCTCTCCGAGCACCGTCCTCGGGCTCTCCTTCCTCCCATTTTCTTTCCTCTCCGCCACCCCCTCCTGCACTCCCTCCCGCTGTAAGCAGATTAATGGATTCGAATCCCGCGTGGGGTCCAAGTTCATATCGACCGCTATGTCTGGCCGGGATCCAGAAACGAAATAATTAAACTCCACTACTTCTGCCAAAACGCGGGAGTGGAAAAGAGATAAAATGGGGATGGTTCAAGGGTGGATTGGGAATTGTTGCGATGGAGGGGGAAGGGGGAGGTAGAGAGAGAGAGAGGAAGAAGCAAAATCCTTGCCCCGGCAAAAAGTACTTCGCGAAGAAAGTTCCCTCGCGGAAGCGGAAACCGAACAAAAGAGGGAGCTGTTAATGCGGGTGCGAAGTGGCGGGTTTAATGTTTGTTCTTGAAAGAAAAATCGGGCGTCTGTGCGCTGGGGTTGCATTAATCATGTTTTCTCCGTAAATCACCGCACAAAGTTAAAGAGTCGCGTTTCTGCAGATTACTGACTAGCAACAAGCGCTTGCGTTTCCTGTGCAAACAATTCGTATCGTGAACACTGCAAGGCGGACACTCCGTGGGAAGCAGCCACAGCGTTGAATTCGACCAATGAAACATTATGCCCAGAATACAATAAAACATACATTCTATAAGCAGTAGAAATATTAACACACCCATCAAAAATAAATAGAGGGGATGGATACAAATTAAGTATAATATGAGAACCACTTTTCAGAAATCCTAAAAACCCAGTTCTACATCCAACAAACCGCGTCTGATTTGCCAAAAAGCCCAGCCAACCAGAAGAGAAGAGGTCACTGATTGGCCAGCTGCCCCAGCTAATCCAGTAAGGCCAACTCTGATAGGCCAAACCAACCAGCCAACCAGGAGAAATAAAGGCTCTGCATCCAATCAGGAAACGCCCACCTCTCAGAGGAGAGCGTTGAAAAGGCAGGAGGATTCCCAAGAACTTGAGCAGGTGACCGCTACCCTGGAGATGGCGACTGCAAGACCGACCAAGACACCGGTGAAATATTCGCCCTAGACGCGGCCACAACCCAGAAACAAAGCAACTTCTGACAACGGCCGCTGAAGCCGTTAATGTTCAAAAATTACCCGAGTGTTCGATAGACGCATTATTTTTCGGGGTTCGGTCCCTTGAAATATATACGTCACGTGGTTGTATTTCATATCTGAGTAACATTCTTTCTAAAACAGGCACCAATTTTTTGAGCATTCAAATGCAATACAAATACAGTGCTGTTATATTATTTGAGATTTGCATGTTTGTCACCTAATTTCAGAATGTTTTCCCAGTTTTGTTGTTACTACATAGAATTTTTTTGACGTGACAACGTCTAATAAATCTATGAACGCCGGCTGCACGCACAAAAAAGTTTCCCGTAACGCACATTGTCCCGTTACGTTGTGTCCCGTTACGCTCATTGTACGCTTGCGCCGCATCTATCTCTATTCCACTCGATTGGAACAACCATCGATTTGTTTTTTTCGAGGCACATTAAACTTGAAACATTCCCATTCGTTTTCCAACTTTTCCTATCATCGTCCTATCCTTAACAGAACAACACAGATTGCAAGAAGATAAATAGCAAACATGTATAAAAGTTATAGTTAAAATAATCTGTTCGTTAAAGTAATAAACATATTTGAATTAATGAGTGCAAATAAAAGTAAATTTATCAATTAAATTGTAGATTTCATTTCACTCATTCTTTGTATCCATACAGAATATTGATAATTCAATAAAAAAAATGATTCTATTTTATTCATAAAAGTATGCAATCATTTCATCAATGTTTTGTTATGACGTTGTCACGTTAAACTATTGTCCGTAGACCGACTTTACAGACAACCAATTTTTTTTTAAAAGGACATAACAGGCGTAAGGGCTCGCAAGAAGGCCGGCCCAGCTCAGGGCAGCAACAGCACTCCCGCAAGGAAGGCCCCCCGGATGTCGGAAGGGGGATGGGGGGGTGGTCCTCTCGCGGAGAGTATCCCTGGTCCTCTCTCCAAACACTCCGGGGGTCTCCGGCGGTAATTCCATTACCAGCGGGGCCGATCCTCCTCGCCCCGTTGTTGTCCCCCCGGAGCGACTGCATCGGGCGAACCTCGCGACACAAGCCCCGCGCCGCAGCGTTCGCCGCCTCCCCTGCGACAACATCGCCCCGCGCGGGGGTCGCCGGTCCCAGTGTTGCCACTCGCTCGCGAGCAAACACGCCGCGGTCTCGCCGAGTCCCGCCTGTGTGAGGTAGCGCGCGCGGCCGGGGACATGTCATGTTGAATGTGTTAGCCAAGTTCATATTCAGCTACAACTTATATATATATATTTACAGGTTTAGACTTGGGCGGCGGGAGTGAATTCGGATGTTTCTGCATGGTTACTTTCGTAGAACAAAGTAACCATAAATTGTTTGCTGAGATCTGTTATCTAAAGGTGATTTTTAAATGTAAAATTTTAATTAGTGTCAAACTTGAATACCTTCTTGAAACATACGAAATTGTGTATGTCGTTTCGTGCCAACATTAAGGATGTATAATAAACAAAACAAAAAATTGTTAGTGAAAACTTATGAATTTGCATTCTGTAACTGGATATTTTAAAAAAATATTCAAATATTGGTTTTAATTAAACATAAACATAACTTTAATTTATACAAAGCTAAAAAGTAATGAGAATATACATATGTATAAAACATTTTAATGTTTTGTAGTCAAATATTATCCATTGTATTTTGTTCATTTACTCCATTTTAAAATCGTAATGACTCTCCGAAACCCACGAAAGTTGTCTCGAGTAACGGAACATGTGCGCTTGGTTCTGGCGCCACGCGAACAAAAACTTCGGGACACACGCCCTCCGTCGCTCTGCACGCGATGTTGCGCTGTTATGTTTTCCCCTCGCCATGTTCCCTCGGTGTCTTCGTACGTCACTTGAAGAGACGTAACTCGTTCGCTCGTACCTTCGGTTCCTGGTGCTCATAAACGGAGGCGTATCAGGGATCGGGATCAAACTTATCCACTCGAGCTTCAGTGGTCGCCGGCGCCAAGGTGCAGGCATGTTGTATTCTCTAGAAATTAGTGGAAACTACATTTTTTTTATTCAATTTACTGTTTATGACAACTGACTATCCCTGCTAGAGGAACCTTCGGTTCCACTATTAATAGTTGTGATCCCTCGGACTGCACGGTGGTGGACAGACACGCAGATTGCTACTCGCCTCGCAGCTCGCTCCGCACCGGGTCCTCGGCGGCGACTCGCTGGCGACACTCGCTGCCCCGGTGCAGTCGCCTCCTCTGCGGGGGCGACTGCTCGTCCAGTTGCCCTCTGGCGCGGGCGTCACTCCCTTAGCCGCTCGCTCACTAGGTCTCTTCCTTGCTCGACGCGCGATCTACTCGGGTCGTTACCACAACGCCGAACGTACAATAACGCCGAATGCCAAATTGACCGCAACGCCGACAGCTAGAAAACTGCTGTGTACCACAACGCCGAAATACAGTAACGCCGAAAAATGTTGCTGCGGGGAAGGGGGGGGGGGGAGCGCCACGAGAGCAAAATGAAAAACAACTGAATGAATTTGTGTGCTGACCTTGCCTAACCTAACCTTTGTGGCAGTCCTGCAATGACATTTTTCGGGGTTAATGTATTTCGGCGTTGTGGTACACAGCAGTTTTCTAGCTGTCGGCGTTGTAGTCAATTTGGCATTCGGCGTTATGGTTTTCGGCGTTACTGTACGTTCGGCGTTGTGGTGCGTCCCCGATCTGCTCCTTGTCACGTCCGACTGCTCCGACTCTGGCGGCGGGCCCGGACGACTGCCTGCAAGGTCTCTCGCGCACCCTGTGTTTACACCTCCCTGATGCTCCTGACGTCACGCAGTCGATGCATAAGTCGATGTCACGCCAGCTGAGGCCCGCCCGCCCAAGTTAACACTGCGCTGATAACTACGCGAGCCACAACGCTTCTCACCAGTTTCCCGTGCTTACAACGACGTCATGATAGTGAACGGAACGTCCCGTCACAGGGTGATTGGACCGAAGAAGAAGCGGGGCTTCGTTACAAGCACGCAATGTTCACGCAGGGCTGCAACAGGTATGTCGCGCTGCAGGTGAAGGACAGAGAGCGCCTGGGACGAGCGCCGCGACCCTCACAGGTCACGTCAGAACAAGCGCGGTTCGAACACTCCCCTTCCTTCCCCACCCACTCCGCAAATCCAATCGAACAACTCTTCAACCAATTGAAAAGAACATTTCAATGGATTCCTATTCGGCGGTACTAAACGTCGCGCATTTTCGATTAATACAAACGTTTTAAAAATGAGTTGTACAAAGAGAAAACGCCACACGTTAAAAAAAAAAAAACTGAATCATTGATTTAAACTGAGGGGGGGGGGGGGGGGGGGGGAATACAGCTCATCAAAATTTAGATTTTGTTCGGCGTCACACACTGAAGTATGATCGAAGCAGAACTAACCACGACGTCCATTGGTTCCGCGTTTTACAATACTAAAAAATCGAGGTTTCATTTTATTTGAAGCATTTTTTTTTCTTTGTCAAAGTCCTCGTTGAAAAAAAAATACATATTTTATTTTAAGTTAAAAGTAACTTAATCGTTTTCTGTGATGTTTTTAACATTTCCATTACAATCTGTGTTTCACGGTTCCGTTTGCCCAATGGTGCGGTTGAAGCTCATTTCCATGTTCCTGAAACACTAACATGAAGCTTTGCTTAGAAGGCGTTGTGTATCCAACATTTATGCCAACGGACTTACTGGATACGTATTGCTAGGGGTCAATGTTTTCGTTGTTTTGAGTGAAGATACTGCACTTTAGGAAGTTCGGGATTACTAGTTTTATCCATCATAAAATTTACAAAAATAGATGCAAGTAAAATAGCAGTGAAGGAAAATACAGACAAGACAGTATGTGAAAAATTCCTTTGATTCTCTTGGAATTCAGTCCTCATGTCGAACGACACGGAGATTTACAAATACGCACGGACTTCTCAAAGGCCCTGTCACTCTGTCAAACTGTCGCTTACAACACCTTCCAGTATATTGTGTCAAATAAAATTTGAGGGTTATGACGTCACCGAAAACGTTACTAGCGCAGCCGTGTTTGTCTGACAAGTTGGATGACCTTAGTTTCCATCAAATATGTTGGATGCGACCGGCCAATCAAATTCGTGCCTAGTTAAAACGGGAATGACATCCGTTTCCGTCACAACGAATCTTTAAAATGAACGATTAAATAAGTTATAAAAGTGAAATAACTAAAATAATGTTAAAATTCATATTCTATGTAAAATAATTTTATGTTTAAAAAAAATTTCTATACCTATAAAGAGTCACTGAGTATTTATTTTATTATGCAACGAATATTATTATTGTGAGTTAAATTAAAACATGTTTAAAAAATTTAATGCATAAATACATAACAAGATGAGATATTCTATCCTGCACTGTGATGCATTATTTAATTACAAAATGAGATTAAAATTGAAAAGTTTGTGATAGCTCAGACCAAAAATGTACTTTGACAATGTGACTTGATTTAAAACGTACCTACTTGTGGTTATCGGTCTCAGTTTATTTTATGGAGAAAATGGGAGACATTTTCCGCCCAGCGTTGTTAAATATAATTGGAGACAGATTGCCTGGAATAACTTCGGGAACCTAGGGGAAACCTGAATCGGGACGAATAGAGTGAGGTTCTAACACGGGTGCTTTGTAAAGCGAGTCCATTTTCGGTGTGTTACCACTACAACTGTGCTCCATAGCGTCTGTGCGCGCGCGAGTGAGTGACCTGAACATAACCATGTTGGATACGGTTCCCTGAAAAAAACAAGCTGTGGAAAAATAAATTATACATCACGAACAAAAAAAATGTTTCTGTGGTATCGAGTAATATTACTGCAACTGAATACCTAGTCTCCCTCAGGTTCCAGTACATGTTTAATCATCACCGTGTTCATGTCTACGCCACATGCGATATTTTAATCGCATCGCAGGAGTTTTTTTTTTCCGCATTTTATTAACATTTTAAATGCCCGTAACAGAGGTCATTACTGCGGAAACTATAATCAGGCCAAAATTCGGTTCTTGGCTGATGGTTGGGGAAAAAAAAAAAAGTAATTTATCTCTCGGAGCACGGGATGAAATATCAACATGGGTGTTTTCCGTTTCGTCAGCTACTCAACGTGCGTTTGAGAAACGAGATCCGTGCAGAAACTTTACCCACCCATCCATGCGTTAGCTACCCCCACCACGCGCTTTAATTCTCCCCCCCCCCCCCGACTAAAATTTTAACTACGGTAAAATAAACTAAAGTCCACACATAAAAATGCAGAGTTAAATTTCCTGAAGTTAATTTGTGTTGGGATTATTTCAGTGTGTGTGAAACCTGATAAATATCCACCAAGTAAATTCTTCTAAATGGATTGCGTTTAATTTAATTAATGGAGTGCTAGGTGTAATAACAACACTAGATATTATTATGGTCCAGCGGTAGACACAGCCCCCTCCCCCCTCCCCTAAAGTTTTTTGAAGAAAAAAAATTGTACGTATGGGTAATCCAAAGTGAGTTTTTACAACAGAAATCACAAACTACAATGACAGTGTTGTTGAGAATGATTGTCTAACTCTCCAAACTACTTTTTTTTACGTTCATTTTTTTAATTCAATATATTTTTTTAAATTTCCTCCTAAAATAAATCCCCGTATCCGCCACTGGGCAAGTCGACAGTCTGGGCCCACTACCGCTTTGGAACGTACCGACGCATTGTTTCAAGTCAAGCGGCTATGCACAGAAGTGTGAAATTGTAGTTAGTTCCAAACCACTTGGCTCCTGATTCGTTGCACACTGATAATTTGTACCATCGACCTTTGCCAGTCTACACGAATGAAATAAGTAGGCCTACTGGTTCCAACATTTTTTATTCTGTAACTACATTTATCGTTTTATGTTGAAATTTTTCCTTATTCAAGTTATACTTCTGTAGGCGCGTTTTGAAAAAAAAAAAATATGAGTGAATTTTTACGGTGTGCACGCACCATGCCACGAAATTTTCACAGGATAAAATAAAAGGGTCCATACAAAAAAAGCTACATACAAATAAATTTTACATATGTGCTTTTAAATCTTATAATTTAGTAATTGATATTTAATACTGTTGTATAACATTAAAAACATTTATTAAGTGATTATTAGTGATAGTAGTTGTGTTTTAAAACTTTTACAAGTGTTTTTATATAGTGAGGTTATGTTCCCGTATGTATATTTTTTTTAATTATTACATTATCTGATAAATAATTAATATTATTAAATTGGAATAAACTTTAAATACATTTATTAATTTTCATTAATAATTAAAATTCTTTTAGTTTATTTTATTAATTTAAATAATTGGTTTTAAACACGTGTTTGTATTAATATTGAATAATGACTGTTTTATTTCTTTAAATTTTATTGAATTTATACTTCACCCACCTTATTTGTAATATCACTTAAGTCCTTTTATTATTTTATTTATATTTATTATACGCATGCAAAATTAAAATTAGTATTTTACTACGCCAAGTTAGTATTGCATAAGAACACGCACCTATTTTTTAAAGACAAAAATCACACAACTGGATTTGCAATGACCATAAAGTTATTTGTTGCAGTGTTTTTTTTTTTTACATTTGTAGTCACTATCGAAAACGAATTAAGTACTGAACGCCAGTAACCTCACGGGGTAAACTATTTGTGGCAGCCAGTCACTATTAACTCCAGGAATTCTATAAAATTATACGCTGTGTTTTTATCGGATACGAACTTTGTAAACTAAAACATTGCCCAAAAAATTGAAACCAATATGGCGACTTTAGGTTTTTTAAGGACGCCGTCTGGTCGGGGTGTATGTGTGTGTTGGTGGGGCGGGATGATAGCGACAACACTCTCTGGTGCTTCTAGCGCGGTATAGCCTTTAAGCGCAAGACTCTGAACTGACGCGCAGTCTTCTCGTCGTCACAGGATAACTGTGAAATTTGAGCGATGACAGTAACATTTTAAGGCTGAGAAATGAAGATAAAGGTGTAATGCAATCCCTTTAAGTGCTTTCAAGAATCTGTACCGGTTGTTTTACGCCTAAAAATTACTCTGAAAACACGCCTTTTAGCCATTTTTACTCTTCTAAAATACAGTTTAAAAACTTAATCCGAAATCAACAGTTCTTTTCGGCCCTCAGAGAAATCTTAAATGCTTTTCGTAATCAGGTGCTACTCGGATATCTTGAGTATTTTTCAAATCGCGTTATTTTTCGTGAAGCTCTGCGCACCGTGTGTGTGCCCGGGTAGACGGCGTTGTCACCAACTAAGTCATTAGAGACTTACATGTATAAGAGGTGAAGTAGTAGCGACGTAATGTGGAGAGTGCGCCATTGTGACCAACCGGCTTACGGCAACGTCCACCATTTTTTTTTTTACACTCGCAAAAATATCCCTGTTTTTCCCTGCCAGGAACTGAAACCGTATCGCCTTAATGGGAAAAGAATTGAACCAACTACCCTTCTACATCTCAGAAGCCAATGTGGAAAAATCTGAGTTCTGGTTTTTTTATTTTATTTTTGGACAATAAAGCAGACTGCAGTTTCGGGTTCTCTTTAGAGGCAAGTATTGATTTTCATACCACCTTCAGAAGGTTTTTTTTTACTCGTAATACCCTTACGTGCATACAAAAAAAAAATATCAGACGCGAGTTTTTCTACGGTTGGTTTTCAGCTGGCTCTCTGGTCGCGTATTTATATGCAGCTCGTAATGGAGTCCCGCAAGGGGAGTGGCCCACGCGAGCGTATCACTTTTTGATATTCTGGCGCTCTCCAAGGGGGTGTTAGGCGAGCGAGGGGGTTGTAGGGGGTGGACCTTGGGGGAAAGTATGGGAAGGGGGGGGGGGGGATTTTCCTGCGCTGCCAACTCGCCGCGTCCCGGAAACTTTGTGTCGACAAAAACGCGGCGTTCTCTCTCTCTCTATCTCTCTCTCTCTCTCTCTCTCTCTGTCGCTCTCGCTCGCAAACATGTGCACACGCGTCCTGCCTTCCCTGCTTACCCTCTCTTTTACCTAGACACCAAAAAAACGAGAAGTTTGAGAATTTGAAAACCTGAAAATGACGTTATGTACCTAAATTTATCTAAAAGGAAACTGGAAGATTTCAAGTCTTGCAGTACATTTAGTGCTGCTAGTGGACACGCCTAAGAAATGCTAGAAATAGTATTTAGACAGATAATTATTTTTAAAAAACTTATTGAGTATTGGTTTTTCTAAAAGAAATATATATATATTTAAAACAATATGTAAAGTAATGAGCTGATGGGTTCCAAAAATGTTTTGGTTTGAAAAAAAACCACGAAAGAAGGGAGGGTAAAGAAATAGTACTGCGGGTATTTTCCGGATGTGTTCAGTGAAGTGAGGGCATTCTAGGGACACCTGTATTTCGCGAATACATTTCGTGTAAGGTATGTCACAAAACACTGTAGCTTTTTCTTAGAGTAATGGCGAATCGTGTGCGTGCAGCAGTACGATATCCACATTCCCATTGGCCCCGTCAAGTGCGGGAAAACACCTCTCACCTACCACAGCCAATAACTACAAGAAAAAAAAACTACGGTGTTTTGCGATGTACCTAGATACGAAATGTATTCGCGAAATACAGGTGTCCCTAGGCATTACCAAGGATGAGGACCGACAAATGTTCGGTTGTGACACAGGGCTTGTACTCGACCGATTTCATCGCAACTCGGAGGTGTTCGGAGAGTAGCCACAGTGAGATCACGGCATCATCGTCACCCATATTCCCCCTCAGACCATTAGTCCAACCTGAGGTTGAATAGAGGATGCCCCATCAAGGCGCTTGTCCAAGCCCACCACGTCTCGGGGACACCCGGAGAGTCTGAGGTCTGGCCGAAGTCTGACGGACGGCGCAGACCCGCGCGCAGGGGATGTGGTGAAGGTGTCTCCGCCGACGAGACGCCACCCGGGTCCGGCCGGGACGCACCTCGGAAGACCCGGTGACTCGCTGACGGCGGACTGCTCGCTGTTGTTGCAGACGTGCCCTCGCCCGCCTGCTCGCTCGTCAAGTACTCCAAGTGGGACGACGTCACCCACTCCGACCTCAACGTGTGGACGACCTTGGACTTCACGCCGGCCTTCGTCACCCGCATGAGGTGAGCCGCCGGCGCCCTGTACGTACTTGCCTGCACCTTTGAATATATATATACTGTATAGAAGTCGCCAGCCCAGGTTAAAATTTCTAATACGGTTTTGAGGCAGTCGGTTAATTCACCGCCGCAATCGCCATCATCTCTAGGGCATCGACTTGTGGTGGTCCCTAGCGGACAAGTGTCGAACTCTTCAAACACCCCTTCCTCTTCCCGTTGAACGACCTTGAGCTGCAGTGAATTATGGGTGGGGGGTGCGGAGTATGACAGCGGGTGACAGTGCTGCGCTCTAACGTGTAAATAATAACCTAAGACGATACAGGGCGTTACGGCAGCGCCCTGCAGCGTTGAAGTTCCCAAGCTGCTCATCATATGCTCCTGAAAAACGTAGAGTAAATCCTATCCTCTCGCGACTTATATACAGTATATATATAATATATTCAAAGCCTGCACGTTTGCAAGGAAAATCCTTAGAAACCCAGTTTGCCAACTACATCACTCGTAAAAAAACTACGAGACAGAGCTTTGCACCAAATTAACAAATGATCCTCTTGTATTTTGATGTTATTCTGGCAACCGCCGGCAACCGTCTTGGATCCATGTCTGCTATCGGCTGACACATTGTTTTAAACGTAATTTATATTAACGTTTGAAAAAAAAATATCATATTAAATCATGATCGCAGTTGGTTTAGAATCGAGAGAAGCAGAGAGAGACCTTTGCCACTTGGCCAACCGATCTGTTGAGAAGTAAGAACACAATGCGAAATATATTGTTTCAAAGCATGCTGTAAGCCTCTGGGAACCTTTGGTACTAGTTTCGTTCGAAAATCAGGTGTGCCACGTTTGCGCATTACACACACCAGTGCCGTGATTTCACCAGCCGTGTGTTATGATGGTTAAGAAATTCCAGAGAACCCTTCCTGGTTTATGAATCCAATTTGTTCGCCAGTGTCCAGAAAATAAGTATGATTTAAATGTGTTAGCCATAATTAAAAGTACATCAAAGGGTACTTTAATAATAAATGTAGTCGTAGTTTTCTCGGCCACATCATAAAAAATCGAGATAAAATAATTTAGTAAGTCAAAAGTCATGTAGGGCCTACATCATGGTTCTAAACAAAATTAGTGTTTTATTAGATATTTAATTCAAAACTAATAAAAGTTATTGCAGATAGCTGCAGATGGCTTCTGTTTATAATTTTATTTCAATTATGTGCGGACACGCCTCATACTGACCATATTACACTTTCAGTTTTGCGTAACGGGAGTTGAAGAATTGATAAAGCTATTTCACAAACTATTACAGGTCAATTCTTGTGATTTAAAAACAATGTACGGAAACTTTAAAACTATGACATAGTTGCGGCACGAAAACTTATTGAACTTTATTTGTGGTACCTATCTAATGTCAACAACAATGCATGAAATTCTTATCCACGATACAAAATTATGGATTTTTTGTTACTTTCTTTTCAACATATGTCTGAAGACTGTCAGAAAAAAAAATGCAACAAACAAGTTTAAAAAAAATTCGGTGAAGATGTTGCGCAAAAAACACGAAGGAACCAGAAACACGAAAGACTTTTTTTTAGAGAATTTTAATAACGTTAGGGCAAAGGACAAAAAAGACAATAAAAAATAAAAGCAGCGTCTATTTCAACACTCGCCAGCGATGTGTAAACATATAACTTCGGTAACGAGGAAATTCGTGTGTTCTCATGTTGCAAATAAACCTATAATATGAAGCGCGGAAAATTTAACGTAGAATATTTTTTTTAAAAAATGCCAAGCGTCATAAATATACGAAAAATATTCAGTGTAGGAAAAAAATGTGAAACATTTTCCTATTTAAAAACTGAACT
Source organism: Bacillus rossius redtenbacheri (assembly GCF_032445375.1). Classification (NCBI taxonomy): domain Eukaryota; kingdom Metazoa; phylum Arthropoda; class Insecta; order Phasmatodea; family Bacillidae; genus Bacillus; species Bacillus rossius. The sequence continues at coordinate 36,885,081 of NW_026962011.1, forward strand.
ATAATTCTGTTTAACAATATGGTACTATGGGATTTGCCAGAACCAGTTTAACATTAGTAATAAACGCGTAGCATGTAAATGCCTCAACGATGAACCCGTGACATTTATCCGTAGACCAGAATTATCATCGTTCGCGTTCTGGAAGTTATACTTCTTTAGGCGCGTTGAGAGTTAAATTTTACTATGCACAAGAAATGTAATGAAATAACCACGCATTACACACATTAAATTTAACAGCTTTAAAGCCCAATGCTTATGAATGCAGAAGCTGCTTTAGCCACGAGTTGAAACCGTAAAGATGGAGGAACCAAGTTTGGCAACATTCACCCGTATATATTACCTTTCGTGAACATCAAGGTATGTACTAATCGTATTGGTGTGCCATGGTAAACTTTAAAGTAGTGAAATTATCCTGGAATACATTTTGTAAACTTGAAGAGTCATAATAAGATATATTCGCAACTTTAAAAAATGCATACAATTTATTAACCAGGAAAATTATTTTGGAAAAAATATTGCGTAAAAGACATTTAAAATCTTGTTGGTTCTCTAAAGCATTAAAAACGCGGCGCAATCTTTTAAGTATTTTTCAAGTTGAAAGTTTTGGTCCAAAATATACAGTAAAACAAAATTAACCTGAGATATTGTAAAACACATTTTTTTAATAAGTATATATGTAGATTTGGTTTTGATTAAACGACAGAAATCGGTCTGTAAATATTTCCTAGAAACAAACCTGAACCTTATTAAGCTGATTCAACGTTTGAAATTTATCAGTAAAAATTTCATCCCAATATTCTTTTATTCAACATGACGTCGAATATAAATGTAGGCTAACAATTTATTATGTCTCTGCACTATAATAAAAACGCTGCGCTATCTCTACATTTCAATGTTAACTAAAATTTGCATTGACAAGATTCTAACTTATTTTTGAAGTTGGCATTATATATTTTATGACTATAAATTATAACTTAAAAGTATGGAATGATAGTTGTACTATTATAACGTTCAGTTTGACACATTAATACTCTTAATACATCCCGGGATGTTCGATAAAGTTAATACAAACGGATGAATCACGTGAGTCCACCATCATTTAGAGATTTCTGCGACTTCCACAGATGGCAGCACTTTGTTTAGAAACTCATGTCTGTTCCAATCGACTGCCGTTCCATTCATTTAATTACGCCTTCCAAATGCCGTACTCGTCAAAAGTATTTGTAGGATTTTGTTTGTATTTTTTTTTAACAAACACAGTATAAACGCTCACTCACACGTTTTTTTTTTTGTTTTTTTTTTCACTTTTTATAACCGTGTTCTTCTCTCTGCAATCTAGAGTGCTGTTTTTGTTTGAAAGCGATATTGTAAACAATGTCTGAATCATCGCTGACAGTATTTAACGAGTAAAAGCCTATTGCGGCGCAAGGCTGGGTCTTGAAGCAGGCAGGGCTGTTCAAGTTAATACAACAATTAAAAAATTGGTTGTCCGTAATGTCGGTTTACGGACGATAGTTTAACGTGACGTCATAACAAAACATTGGTGAAATTATTGCATAATTTTATGAATAAAATTGAATCATTTTTATTGAATTATCACTATTTTGTATGGATACAAAGAATGAGTGAGATGAAATCTACAATTTAATTGATAAATTTACTTTTGTTTGCACTCATTAATTCAAATATGTTTATTACTTTAACAAACACATTATTTTAACTATAACTTTTATACATGTTTGCTCTTTAACTTCTTCCAATCTGTGTTATTCTGTTAAGGATAGGATGATGATAGGAAAAGTAGGAAACGAATGGGAGTGTTTCAAGTTTAATGTGTCTCGAAAAAGTCAAATCTATGGTTGTTCCAATCGAGTGTCAGAGAGATAGATGCGGCGCAAGCGTACAATGAGCGTAACGGGAAACAGCGTAACGGGACAATGTGCGTAACGGTACACTTTTCCGTGCGTGCAGCCGGCGTTCATCGATTTATTAGACGTTGTCACGTCAAAAAACGGCACGTGTCACTCCGACCACAGAGACATATTTCTGCGCATTCCGCTCGACACTATACCCTCACGTTCACTCTACTTTCCAGACCATTGAACTAAACAGACTGACATCACCAATATGGAAACGAAAACAAAAAATATGCCCACAAGATATAAATGACCAAAAAAAAAAATGAGCCGATAGGAAAAAAAATTTCAATTAACAGTATCCACACGCACAATATTTGACAGATCATGAGTATTTTTTTTTTCACTCAGGTACTGTTTCTCATATTCATCGCGCATGATTGTCCATGCATAAACCAACCATTCTGTCGCATTCTAACAGAGGAATTACTGTCTACCTCTTCTCACACACACACACACACACACACACACACACACACACACACACATATATATATATATATATATATATTTCTCCCCTGAGTACCAGCCACAGTATTCGAGGGGCAACATAAAAAAACATATTTATTTATTTGCATTTATATTGGACATTATCACTGCGGACAGTGAAGGAAACAACAACGCAACGCAAACGCAACGCAAAACAGAATGTAAAACTGTGTAACACCTACGCATCGCCGGATATCCTCGCTCGTAGCGTCGAAACGTCGCGTTACGTGAGGTCCGGCGCCTGATGGCCGCCTGCTGGAGCCCGCCACGAGGCCAGACACTCCAGTGTCGAGGGCGTCGCTGCCCTGTCACGGGAGTCGCGGGTTCGACATGCGCCATCGCTGGGCAGCCCTGTGTGCAGTGGCGTAGCCAGGATTTGTGTATGGGGGGTGTTAAGAAGCATTTCCCCCCCCTCCCCCCCGTATTAAAGCGGGGAGTGGGGGGGTCCTCCCCCGGGAAAATTTGGATTTTAAGGTGAAAATAGTGCTATTTTAGCAGTTTACGGTACTTAAATTTAAATATTTTAATGGTAAAAATTTTATTAATTTTAATATGAAATTTGTTTGAGTGTTGAATAAGAAATTAATTAAAGATTTGGTGCTAATTGGGGGGGGGGGGGGGTTGAACCCTTAAACCTCCCCCCCCCCCCTGGCTACGCCCCTGCCTGTGTGTCACACAGAGACCCCCGAAGAACGGACAAAGAAAGGTGAGACACAAAACACACGGAAAAACAAGCCAAAATCAGCCGATGTCAAATGTCAAATGTAAAGACAGCACGCAGGATTCCGAGATAGGAATTAGCCAGAACGATATTGCAACACAGATTAATACAGTAGACTGACAAGAGACGAGAAAAGTTGCAACATAAAACAGTAAATGCACACAAACAACACAGCGTTGGACAGTGCTGCCTCACAGACAGAAGAACCCCATCAGTGATGCTGAACAGACAATCTGGACAGTACAGCTACGCAGATGCACACACGGCGATGCAACACAACGACGAAAGCACGGACGATCTCAGCAGACTTCCCAAGACAAAACAGTTGCGACGTTTCGGGAACTGAGTACTGTTGCCGTCATCAGGAACTCACGCAAACTCGTGGGTTTGAGCTCCTAGTTTGTATGCTTACATTAATATTATATTATAACAAGCCTCTATGCCTAACCGCGTGACGCAACACCATTTCAAACAAAGCGAGAAGCCATACAGTTGTGATACCACTTTGTAGGTTGCAGGTATGCATATTGCAAGCCTAAACCCTTATTTTTGTTTATTGAATATAGGCCCACCTGTGTTATCTATTGAGTGGTGACCGTAAAATTTAATATCGGGGAAAAATGAATATAAAGGTGTGATGCAAGTCTCCTTAAGTGCCTTCAAGAATATGTACCATTTGTTTTGTGCCTAAAAATTATTTTGAAAACACGCCTTTTAGCCATTTTAACTCTTCTAAAAATACGGTTTTTTTAAAAGAAAAAGTACCATAACTACACATTCGCCCTCGGAGTTTTCTTACATTATTTTCGTGAACAGACATCACTTGGATATCTTGAGTATTTTTAAATAGTTTAATTTTTTTCTGGTGCTATGCAGACCACATGTGTGTGCGCAGGGAGCCGGGGGCCACAATCAAAGGCTGCGTCAAGTAACAAACCAGCCGTGAAAGGATGAACGAGTTATTTCGACGCAAGCACAATCTTTTTAGTAACAATTCCTTACACGTTAAAGTTAATAACTTGACAGTAATAGATAGACATAAAAGGTTGTAGACAGCAGCGACAGACTCGCTACAATTCCACTAAAGGATAGCGCGCCACGAACTCCTCAAAGGTTGCGTGAAAAGACGGGAGCAACTCATCTATTCACGAAAGGTTGCAGAGACAAGTTCTGTAAGGATCCTTGAACCGTCGTGAAGGTCAACGAAAAAAAGTTGACATCCTTGAAGATGCACTCTATAAACATGCTAAACAGTTCTTTAATGAGGTATTCGTAAACAGCCCCAGTTACTATTTTGACTCATATGATAGATGCGTATGTTTATACAAATACATTTGAGAAAAATACAATCCGGAAACATCCCCAGTTACTATTTTACTCATGTAATGGGTACGTATGTTTATACAAATACATTTGTAAAAAATAAAATATTCCTGCTCTACATGTGCATTACGTTTCGCAGACTTTGCTAGTTTGTGAATTGTTGTTGCAAATATTTGTGACCCACGTAATGTAGTCAGTACTCTTAATGCGCTGCGAATTTTACTGTTGCTTTCATGTCCGTTACGTCCTGGGAGCTCATTATATCTCCATTCTGCAAACCTTTAGTTTGTGTCGTAAAGGAGAGCAAGCACCACGGAGGTGTTGGTCTATGGAGTGACTGTCTGTTTTAAATTTTAAGTCACTCTGGCTAGAAACTAGTTTGCAAATCAAAACGCAGCTGTCTAAATGTTAATGCTAAAAGTATTTTTTTTAAATAGCTTGAAAGGGTTTCGCTAGGAAGAATCGTTAAAATCCCAGCATAAAGTTTTTTTTTCCTTTCAAACAAACATGACCATACATTTTAAAAAAACCTTCATTATAACCAGAAAGTTTTCCTTTGTGAAGGAAAAGAGGGACTCGTCTTCATGATTGTGACTTCAAGTATTAACACGCTGACGTTTTCACACGCACACTTCATAACATTTTGCCTCCATTGTAAACACACATTTCGTGAACATAAAAAGAACGTGTCCAACAAAATGGTCGTTTATACTCCGGAGTTTATCGTTGATAAATAATCAAAAAATGTAAGATGGCTTGTGGTTTTCTTCCTGAACGTTAAACATCTAAAGAGAAAATTCTAAATATTATGTATATACTCACTCAGGTCACTAGCTTAATAGTGTCAATATTTTTTATTTTCATGGAATGGATTTTTTAGTATATGAAATGTCTATCCTTTATTTTCATGTTCTGCTTTGTTTCGCGGTCTGTGCAATAAAACCTGCCAACATTTATTTGAAAACTTCATTCTGATACTAATTACCCAGCTCGTGTGACAACAGCAAAAAAAATATATTGCGCGTTCTCATTGTGCATTGAAATTACGTACAAAATTACTTTTTAAAATTGATTTCGTTCTTCATTTGTCAAACTGTGCGCTGTCAATTCACATACGTCACGAGCGATGTTTAGCAATCGAGAGTAAAGTGTGTGTTCAGCTTCGCTGTTTTAATATTCATGTCGTTCTTCCTCTGGTTTTGCATCGGCGTGAGTCAGTGGTCCGCTTAGATTAAGAGCACCGCCTGGATAATAACTTTATATTCACCCAAAACTAGATATTTATCACAAATCAAACATAATTATGTAATGAAGTTGTAGCAGGAATTTGGTTTGTGATTTTGCAATTTGCACAAAATTTCTTTAAAGAGTTACAATGAAAACTATGGAAAATATGATATTTATAAAATTTCGGATCTATCTGAAATCTATTTTATAGCTTAAAAATAAGTAAGTTTTTGTAATTTAAAAAAATGTTTCAAACAAATTAAGGACTATCCCGCTTTGACCCAAGGACTCATGCAAGCAAAATTCTAATCACCAGTGACTAAACTATCAAGGACAACGTTTGCTTATCCAGATGGGGTATAACCTGCATATAATTCAAAAGAGAAAAACAATATAACCTAAGTCAACACAACTTCGTGAGGTGGCAAAACATCGACAAAATATTTTTTTTCTCATTTAAATCCAATCTTTTCTATAGCAAAAAACACATATCTTATTTCATAAATATAACTCTAGCTCTTCTTCATTAACCTCAGGTACATATGATTATTTAATACACAAAAAAGGTGTAGTTTATTGAACAAGGTAATCATAAAATTAAAGGCTGTGATAGAAGTCCCACTGAATTCAAAATTATGTTGTCAACAGCTTGTATTTGAGGGGAAAAAATAACATTCTCAAGAATTATTCAGTACTTTATAGATGGAAAAGAGTGATCGAGAAAAACTAACTAATATAAATATATATCTTTAGGGGGGAAATGTTTTGGTGCAATAGTTAGAGCAAAAAGTGCTGAAAAATGCAGAAAGTGCAACATGTAAAACTAACTTTATGAGCACCAAAAAACAAAGACACAAAAAAACTCCTTTATTTTAACAGGTGCATCACACAAGGAAATCTTCCATGTGCAATATCATCATACTACAAGAAACAAACATTAGCGAATTCTATAACTACACCAAGGTTTAAAATAAGACTTTAAACATTTCTGGCCATCATAGAAAAATAAATATAAACTACAACACTCAGCTCTCCAAAACTTCCATCCTTTAGTTTATCCTCTCTCCCAGTGCTGTCTCTCGTATGTCTTCATCATGATTCCCTTTTAATATGCTCATTCTCCGAGAATATATATCCTGCATTACCTCCCCCTTCCCTCCTATTGTCCCTTAAATCCCCTGGGAGTCCTGAACAGCAAAGATGCAACTAAACCCTTTTAAACATTCTTCACTAGTCTTAAATGTACCCGGTACAATCGTTCTTTAGTGAAACCTGTGAGATTTTGTGGTGTTTTATTTCCATCAGGGCAACGTTGTTTAAGGTAATATTAAATATTGAATTTTTTTCTTGTCCTTAGCTTTTTGATTTAGTGTCGGGAAATAATAAACCTAAATCCAAGGATAGTGACCTTACTCACGGTCATAAGGTACAGAAAAATAAGCATAATTAATTACATTGACGGTATAGAATTTCGGTTATGACTGGGAGTCTTTACTTTCATGTTCTACCAGATTTTCTTAAATGAATAAAACCAAATTGGATGTATTTCAACATAGTTTTAACTGGATGCAGCTGGGAGAATGTAAATAATTACTTCAAGGGAGCAAAAACGACTGTCATTATTATTATCACACCGCTTAAAAAATTTCCACTTTCGCAAGTTCCCAGAGCTACGTCCTAAGCCACGCCAAACCACGAAAGGAAATACATTAGCTCTAGAGTAAGCTGTGGCTTGGTTTTTGAAAAGGACGAGATGGTTGGTCCTTATCTCCTTAATGATCCGTGCAGAATTCATGACGTAAAACCCGTGGACGTAAGCAGTTATGGAGTATGTGCAATATTTGCCGTATTTATACTAGAAGTCAAATGAGAATGATCCTACCCCCTTTTATATTTTCCTATCTGGACAGCAACCTAGTGTTTGGTTGTAATGAAGTTTAACTCTAGTTCCTTTCAGCTGTGTTGTTATCACGTTAGTTTAACAATACTAACTAAGTGATTGCTTTTTTTTTACGATGCTACCTAACGAGTTACTTCAGCTGTGTTGTTATCACGTTAGTTTAACAATACTAACTAAGTGATTGCTTTTTTTTTACGATGCTACCTAACGAGTTACTTTCAAGCTATCAAAAAAAAAAGTTCTAGCATATCAACCCCTGTATACAGCTGCGGTTTGTTTTGCTAACAAATTGCCAACCAGTTAGCTTCAATCTTCAGATGGTAGAACTCCACCTTTACCTTTTCTGCTATCAATTGTTCCCCCCCCCCCCCCCCCCCGGTTGAGCTTCCCGCGAGTGTCTGCTCTACGCCCCTCGGACGCAATGCTCCTAAAAGGAAAGCGATGCGTACTGTGTTACGGGGTCCACGCGTGGAGGAGGGGGAAGGGGGAAAGGAAGCACGGGAAGGCCGGCTGTTATCCCCTCCTCCCCCTGCACTCATCCGCCCGCCATCAATCACGATGATCCGACTGTCAGGCCCGCCGATACAGCCGGTGAGGGAGGGGGTGGGGGAGGGGTTAATATCCAGCTCGCGGGACGTCGTCCCAATGCGCACCCCACTCACGGTAATTGCAGACCGTCTCAATCCCTCCCACCCCTTTCCCCTCCCCGCACCCGCGAGTTTCCTCTGGGACCCGCCTGTAAATCCATCAGAGTTTAGTGGTGCTCCGGTCGGGGAAGGGGGAGGGAGGGGAGGGGGGGGGGCTCTGCCGCGCCCGAGGTGAACAAGGGCGGCGTCAGCCGACTCTTCCAGCACCGCCTCGCCTCTACGCCCCGCTTCCGACTCGAGCTGAGCCGCTTCGTGCGTGTTGTGCTGACCAGCGTCACCAGGCGCGCGGGGTGATGAGGGGGTAAAAAAAAAATCGTGCTATCATCATATTTGCCCGGAAAATGAGCTGTCCCGAACGACATCATGATACATTCCTGAACGACCATCAAACTTAAATTTTTACGGATGACCCACATTTTTTTTTTTTTCAATAAAGCGACCAGAAATTTCATATCTGGTTTGTGAATGCGTGTAACCGTTATAATATTTTTTTTCTGCTCTTAGAGAAGAAATGATAGAATGAAACGTCGATTAGATGACTGATAGACAGTTCTTAATGAATAATAATAATTTTTGGTTTGTTTTTACTAAGACTGTTTCCTAATGTATAATTCTAATATGCGCTATACTTATTAATGAACGTCTCTAGGATAAAATTGTATATGCGAAACATATTACGAACTATTGCAAAACCATGTAAAGAGTGTTTATCCTCGCTCACAGTGCGTGATGTTGGAGAGGTTCGAACCCGGATACGAAGGTATACAGTGACTCTAATTTTCACTTCTGAACGATCCCGTCAGAGAATCTGCACGCGAGGGTGGTATGATGGCCCGTCTACAATAGCAATGTCCTAAACTGTGTCCGAAGGACACTAGTCGCTGATTGGTCCACGTGACCCTCTGACGTCATGCGTCAAGTGGGCGAAGGTTCGAACCTACCTGGTCCGAACACATTCGTCTATTTTAACTTTTTGTCCCAACCTGTGTACTTCGGACACAGAAAAAGAACAGAACAATATTTGAATTTCCGGTTCCCGTTTGAAAACGTGGTGTTTGTTTTTGCTGTTGAAGGAAATGGAAGGTGTTGTTAGTCACTTATAGGTAACTTACATAACTTTCATAAGTTCAATCTCAAACTACAAAGCATCAAAACAATAAACAAAAACATTTGGTTTGGCACATTTACTGCGCTCTGGTGACGACTTTAGAAATCAATACATTCGGACATCGGACATCGCAATTGTGGACAGGGCAGTTTTCGGTGAGACAATGTGACGTCACTCACATTCGGATAAGGACACGGACCACGCACAGGTTCGGACTATTGTAGACGTGCTCTAAACCAGACAGGCTCTCCTAGACGCGCCCAGACAGCACGCTGCTACTCACCGCCAGGACGCTGCTACTCGCTGCCAGACAGGCTGCTACTCACCGCCAGACAGGGGGGAACAGACTGCCAATCAGTCTCTATAGCTGTGTCGTGCGTTGCCAATCATCCGACATCACAGCGAACGTGCGGGAAACGATCTCTGATTCGATTCAAATGTTTTGAGTAATTCCCGTAAAGTAGTTTTTTATTTGTATAGTGCAGTAGCGTTAATGTGAGAACTTTAGAATGCAAACATTCGAAACGAAGCATTCCTGTACTGAAACCGAATTCACAGGATGGAGTGAAAATGATGAAACCATGCGGTGGTTTATAAAAATGCACTAAAAAAACAAGTATTCAAACCTCTATTACTTATAATATTACGTACTGTCATGATAAAAGTTGAACTAAACAGGCCGTTAATTTTAACCACTCGATAACTATTGTGGATGGAACATTTTCTCTCTTTGTTCTATTTAATTGCATGAACAGGCAAATTATCACCGACAGCAAAACCCATCGTTGAGTAAACATCGTGTTATTATCATATTTTCCCGGAAAATGTGCTGTCCCAAACGAGATTGTGATATATCCATGGACGACTATAACTCTAAATTATACAGTTGACCCACGTTTTGCAAGAAAACGACCACAAAGTTCATGACTGGTTTGTGAATGCCTTTGGGCGGTACACACTGTTGGCGTCTGAACTGCAGCAAACCGCGTGTCTAATTTTACGTGTGCTGCATTAATGCTCGGGCATTATTTGTGAAACACAGTTATTGGTTTCCAGAACCGTGGTGCTAGAGTTCCTAGTTTTGCTAATATCTAAGGCAATGATACGTTAGCCATAGTTTGTTTCAACTTTTATAGACAAAAAAAAATATTACTGTCAGACAAGTTGTTGCATTTGATGTTTATGTCTTTGTCCGGAAGGCTGAGATTTTCCAAACAAACTGTTATTCAAGATAATTATGACGAAAATTATTTCAAAGTTTAAATTCAGCTGTGAAATATTACTGGCCTAACACAGTCGAAGGTATCATTAAACCAGTTATTTAGTTTAAATAATTTTGCTTCCGTAACCGCTACACTGCCGCTGGAAGTAAATAAAGTTTCATCGCATTTCGGTTGGATGCGATTTTTTCGACGTACAAAAGACCAGACCTATCCTCGACCGCTCCCGAGAACGGTCACATTACCCACAGTTCCATTCATTGCATTAAAAAGAGTTCCGGCCGACCGGCAGGAACATTCAAATTCGCATTACAAGCTCAGTTTGAAGTGAATGGTCACGCGATAGTGCGGTCATAATGGGAGTTACAATAGGGCAATTTGGGGGCCACCACGAATGAGTCGGAACATACATCTATATATATATTTTAGGTTGGCCTTTCTCTCCGCTTACCCCCATCTCCCCAATTTTTTTTTATCTCTCTCCCACCCCAGCGTTCGCCAGTCATGTGCGGTTATCTGATAACGATTTCCGATTTGCAAAATCCCAAGCTCCCGGAGCGGAAAAAAGAAAGGTGGTTGGGGGAGGGCTTCGCGACTTGAAAATCCCGCGACCCTGAGAGTTAAGTTTCAAGAGAATCCTATTCCCCCCCTCCTTTTCCTTTTTCGCTGTACCTACCTATCCGGCTTCCTAGAACCGTCTCTGCTCTCCGAGACGTGGAATGGCTCTTGCAGAAGATGTCGCCAGCAGGGATTAAGCCGGCGTGGGGTGGCCACATGCAATATCTTCACCGGCCATTCATAAATGCTAAGCGCGCTGCGTCAGCATCTTCAAATACGATGTTTCACCAAAAAAAAAATCTCTTTGGGCGATTACAACAGTGTTTTTTTTTGTAGCTGGACGAGAATACTTTAAATGTATGCAGTGTTTCTTCACTACACTCTCTCTCTCTCTCTATATCTCTCTCTCTCTCTATCTATCTATCTATCTATCTATCTATCTCTCTCTTACACCCCTCGTCTCACATTTACACTAAATCCTTTCACCACAAATAAAACATCATAATTGGCATGAAAGCTAACTTTTATGCGTTTACGAACATTAAATACTTACAATACCAACACAATTAACACTTCAAAAAATGTAATTACTATGTAGTTGATATGTGAGAGAGTGGATTTATTCTGACCAGATTCAGGACTTTAGTTTTTTTTTTCTGATAAAAATTTCTTGAGTTAAACTTAAAAGGATGAGTTGGAATAAATAACAGGACATATCTATGAAAGATGATAAAAATTCGGAATAAATAATTTCATGTCGTATACCTGGTTACCTAATTTATAAATATGTAATACCGGTTGAAATTTAAGAAATAAATCTTTGTAAATCGGTGGACTGTACAATGCACACGACTTATACTCTGTACGGATAACCTGACGCATAAAATACGCCAAATATTGTTTGTAGTTGAGTTAGTGTCGCTTCAAACCCGGTTACAAAAAAAGTTAATTTTAAGCGGTGATGAATATTTTAGTAAAACATGATTATTTTCGTATTTTATGTCTCACATAATTGTATTGTACTGAAACTCCCAAAATATGCAGGATTTTGTAGTTGAAACCCATTTAACCCACCAAAACTGCGTTCCACTTGACTGTAGTAAACAAAATGTCGTTGGATGCAAAAACTCGTGTTCCTGTAAATCAACAAAATTAAAAATTATAGTGAAGATTAACGTAGACCAAAGACAGTATCAAAAGTGGTCAGTATTTGCCTTATTAACAAAATCACGGCAAATTGCGCATTATAGAGCGTTTTTTTAATCAAATAAATTTTAATACAGTTTATATTAAGGTATTCACACATTATTCAATGTTTAGTGAATATAAAAAAATTTTAATTTAGTATCGTTAAAAACCAATGTAAGACAATGAAATAAACATAATATTGGCCATAAAATCTCAATAAATATCAAAGACGGCAGGGTCTAATCCCTAGGGGCAGGTGTTTTTCGCGAATAAATCTGATCGCTCGTTAGAATGCCAAAAGTTATGTCCGAGTTAGCGATTGTTTCCTTGCAATTGGCTGCCGTCTGCGAGAGACGTCATTGCCCTGTTTGGCCGGGCCAGTCAGAACGTGTTGGCTTCCGCAATGAACGACTGTGATTTGTGGACCGACAGTAAACATGCAACGGAAAGAAACACAACCAATCATGGAACACAGACGATGCTACAGTGTTTTAACACAAAGCTGGTCTATAAATCTTTTCGCGAAAAACTACATGGCCCTAATCCCCCTCAAAGTTTTTTTGCCAGCTAGGCAGTGGTTTGGCTGAGACACGTGGTCGTGTGTAAGTATTTGATCACGGAACAAACAGGCGTGAACGCGGTCAGGGAGAGAGCGGAGCTCGGTGTTGCCAGAAGCTCGGGCGCGGCCATTGGCTGATGGCGCCAGCGGTCGGACGAATCGCGAGGGAGAACACAGCGCGTTTTAAAACAAAGAGTAATTGCCGTGCGTTAGCGGCGGTGGCAGTTTCGCGGTCGTTTGGCGCTCCTTTAAAATGATTTCCTAACCCCCCCCCCCCCCCCCCAACTCCTTCAACCGTGCACTTTGAGACGCTTTTCAACCATGTCCCGGTGGGAGGGTTAATGACGCGTGCCGCGCATAACCTCAACACGACGGTGTCACGGGGGAAGGGGGGGGGAGATATATATATATACTCGCAGTGTTGCCAACATGCTTTTAGACTGCCGTACCAACCTTGTTTTAACGATCGTACACTTTCCCAAAATTATCTTGCGATGGCCAAAAAGTACGGTACTGGTACGGACGCAACCAGCACCGCTCACGCGCGTCAGGTTCGGAGCTGGCCGGCGGCCCCTAAAGGCCACTGACGTCACTCGCCGTCCACTGACGTAAGGCAAGCCACTCGTGCCTGGCCGGATTACGAGGGATCCTCGCTACCCCCTCCCCACTTTCCGCTCCCCTCGCACCTTCCCGTCTCAGGCCATCGTCAGTCACCCTTTTAGCGGCCTCGGAATTCTGCGGGTTTCCCGAGGCCGCCGCGCGGAGTGGCGCGAATAAACGCCGCCTTTCTGGACTTTTCGGGCGTCGGGTCGACCCAAGGTGACGCGACACTTCCAACCCCCCCTTCCCCTCCTCCTTCACAGTTGGTTCCAGAAAGCCTGCCAAGAGTATAAAAGCAGCGACGCCGGCTTCCGTGAGAGTTCCGAGAGATGAGTGAAGCAGCGAAGAGAGTCTCCCCCTCGGGGAGTGATACTGGCGATACCCGTGAGACCAGAGAGAGGTGAAGAGGGCAAGTGGGCCTTGCTGAGCGAACCGGACCTATCGGGAGGCGATACCTGCTAGAAGGCCTGGCGAGCCAGTCGGGTGCGACGAGCGATAGTTGAGGACTGCACTGCGGCGCGGTGTGGGTGAGTGTGCGAAGGAAGCGGACAGAAGAGCGAGTCACTGTCGAGCCTGGCTCCAGAAGAGAGTGTTGATGTTTCAATGACTAGTTTAAGACTGATTGTTGTGGACAGAGATCTTGAGTGCATTAAAAAAAATTTATGGTGTAGACATTAGTAATAAATAAAACTGAACCAGTTAATTGGGCTGTACCTTACGAACCCAGTTTTCTCCCCACATTTTAATCGTAACAATATTTTTTTTAAATCTTTTTTTTATTTTGGCTGACGGTAGAAAACCTTTTTTTTTTCTAAAACAAATTAAATATGTATTCCGGCACGGCACAAGCAACCTCTTTCAAAAGCACCAGTGTTCTTTGTGGCTTGGATTGCTAAGGCGTAATGACCACAAATCAAGAAAATTTTTCGCGTCCAACATTCAGCATAATGATATAATTTAAAATATATATATTAGGAATTTTAAAAAAAGTATTTTTGGAGGGAAACGGAATGTTTTACATATTTAACATACAAAAAAAAACACATTTAGCCACATAAAATAGCCATATAATAAAAATATTATTTTCGATATCACTTTAAATTTTCAAAGCATTTCTGTTAGTACTGCAATATAAGATTCTGTATAAGATTGCAGATACACTATTAAATGAAATAGAGCAAAAAATGGCCAAAAAAGGTAGTACTCTCTCTCTCTCTTTCTCTCTCTCTCTCTCTCTCTCTCTCTCTCTCTCTCTTGTGATTTACCAAAAACGGGGGACGAAGAAAAGTAACCCCGATTTTTAATTATTTTGAAGTACCAAATAAGGACACAAGTCCTACAGTAATCACTCAGATCGCTCAAAAAAAACATTAAAATTACAGATGTGAAAAACACGACGAGTAACAACCATCTCTGACCGGAGCCATCTTGAAGAATGACATGGAGAACGGACAATTGAGCGAGCAATTAAGAACGAAACAACTGAGCATCGGAAGCTTACGGAACTTCCATCATGTTTCGTGGCGGTACCAAAATAAAAATAAAAACTGCTCCAGGGAAGAACAAAAGATCCGGAGGGCAGATTGTTCATAGGAAAATGACGTAAAATGCGAGGCGAATGCAAGGAACTGCCAACAATGACGTGGAAGCGACGGACAGGGCGTTACCCCTAGGGAAGAGAGCACTCCCGGGCCAGCACGCAGCATTCGGCGGAGAACAGCGAGGCTCTGACTGGAACCATTACAAACTTGCGAGGATAGTGCCCTTAGAATATTACATTTCAAATTTAGACATGATTACAGTAAGATAAGTTAAAATGAGAGAAAAACATAAAATTTAGTTAGAATTTAGTCAATATTTGGCTAAAGTTATGGGTAGAGACCGGCAAAATTCGCGGGTTCAAGTCATGATATACGATCATACAAACAACTGTATCTTTATATTGCTTCTGTGATTGACTCACAGTTTATCTGAAGGACTTTGAGCCAATGAAAAACCTTCAACCAAAAGAGTATCGAATCGCATGCGTCCCAGTTGACATGTGTCTCGAGTCAATAGCCAATGAGCAGGTGGCATTCCCCTGAGTGTGTAGAGGATTGTGGAGTCTACCCTAGATGTCATCGAACTCGCGAATTTTTCCAGTCTCTAGTTATGGGACTAAATTAAAAAGTGTGCGTGGAGTGTACACGCGACAGAAATGAAACTTCTTTGCTTTTTAGGTACAGAGAGAAATAAATAATTAGTGTTTTTTTTAATTGAACAAGAGATAATAATTGAGAACAGTAAGAATGCGGGTATGATCTCAAATGAAAAAAAAAACTAATTCCACGGCCTGTACTCTCGCATACTTTCACTGGCACTTTTTAGCGACTCTTTTGGCGGTTTATTCCTACGTTACCTTTCATAATACCTCTCATCTGCTTCTGCCTTTTTATTTATTATTTTTAGGCGTGATGTTAAAATATCGATCTCCAGCTGAATAAAATGAAATGAAAAAACACTCCAAACTAACATTAATTGCACTTATAAAGTCTATCTCGCAGGACTCTAAGTCCTTTTGACTTTTCAATCTCTCTACTCACATTAAGATGAATGATAGTTATAAAATTAATTGCACATACCAATAACTCTTTCCCACACGAATAAATACATTATAGATACTTTAAATACAATAAATAAAATAAAATATATGTGGTAGTATTGATCGTTAGCCGTTACGAAAACGGAGGAGTAGACAAACACAAGCAGCGCTGTAGCGTTACGAGAATTCAATCATATCACTGCTGCGTTAACCCTTTCGGTCGTTACAACTAGCATATAGCATGCTTCGCTCCACGCTACGTACCTATCCCCCCCCCCCTCACACACGGCTTGCCATTATATCATTCGAACGCTAGTGCATGCTTTGGAGAGTGACATCGCCGCTGACGCACTGTCCTCCTATTCCCCTCATAAGATCTGAAATTTCGTAACGCTCGAAAATTGTTACCCCCTCAGCAAGAAAGTTTCATTTCGAAAATACATATACCGCTGCAGCCAAATTAATTTTTTAAAGAATTTAGAGCCGGATCTAGAAACGGCACAACTGAATGACCTGTATCGTTGGAGCTAAGGTTTCTTGACTCGCCCACAAGAACTATGTATAGCTATTCATGTTATGTAGTTTTTTTGGAGAAAATATAGCGTGGTCATGCTGTGATATAGTTCAACATGATACCAACACATGATACGAAAAAATTCCATTCCGTGGATATATTCAACACCTGCTAGAATAATATTGCACGTTATTTAACATGAATTCACACTCTAACTTCAAATACATTTTTTTTTAATTGATCGCATTCCATGCGACTGTCGCTTCAACCGAACGTTTGTCGTGGAGAAGGCTAATTTCCAGCGAATTTTTGAAGTGAAACGCTTTTAAAAATCGTTCCGTTTTAGTATGCAATCAAATAAAAGCTCGTCTTACGACATATTTTAAGTTGTAAAGCTCTTTATTTTTATGCTAAAAATGCCTTGTTACAACTTATTGAAATCTGTGGATAAAAAAAATTATATTAAAATTTCACTGTAGCATTGAAAAAAACCGTTATCAATAACTCACTATGTTTTTTTATTTATTTGTTAAATAAAATCAGTTTATATTTGCATAATTATGTGCGAGATCTTATAGCTAAAACGAAGTTTCATTTTCGGGGTGGGCTGGTTACAAGTTATAAAAAACGTTATTCCTTCCAACATGTTTTCCTCGGCTACTCGAGAAACGTTACTTGAACTGTTGTGTTGTCAAAGAGAGATCTCCCTTTGAAGTATGTCCCAGCGGCCATTTGGGTGGTTCTGGCCACATAAATAATTCGAGACTAACTTTGAACATATCAAAATCTTTTAACATAAAAAAAGAGTACCAAGAATTAAAACCCAAATGGAAAAGAAATATCTACTCTCTTTATTTTCTACGTAACAATTTTTCTTTTTTTCACTATAAGGCGATTAACAAGTTCTAAAATTTACATTATTATTGCTCACTAAATGTTTTTTTTTATATCATGTACCAAAAACGTGTTTCTTATATAATGTTGTTTTTCACACCACATCGTGTTATCGTCGAAAGAATTCGTGTATCCTTTCGAAGTTTGTCACTGAATATAGTCTTAAAACTAAAGGACCCGTCAATTATAACTGTTTCAGAAAAGAGTGGTTCCTTAATACTCGAAAACAGGCAGTGTTATGCTCGCGCTTTCTGCCTTTTGTTATATTAACCTGCAGATTACACTGTGTTCAATAGTCTGTGACGTATTCCTTGAGTTCGGCCCGCTATGCCGCTGTTCAGACCCTGGGACAAACCATTGCGTGCGTGCACAGCTATAGACATGGCTCAACCAAGGTCGCTCCAGGCCACATCTGGGGGAGGGAAAAGGCCGGACGCTGTTATGATTCAAAGTGGATCGATATACTTGATATATCGATATAGTATTTGTTTGACATCGTAAAGAAATTTTCCTTATTTTCATTCACACAGAATTCTTTTTTTAACTCTATATATAATTAATTATGTTAATTTGGTTTAAAAAATTATTTTAAGTAGATGTTTTTTAATAATACAATAATATTTAAATGTGTACCCAAAGTATAGACATAAACCAAAGGTGCCCATATCCATATGATAGTTTGAAGAGGGGAGGCTATACCTGGGGGTATGGAGTATTTTTAATATTTTGGAAGATGAATGGCGACTTTTAGTACCTATACATGTAAAGGGACGGCAAATAAAAATTATTTCAGTGTTAAACTACTTCGACATAACACAGACTTTTAAATCATTTTCTTGAAAGAAAAACACTGGACTACACTATGTTTGTTCCTTTTTTTGAGAGCTATCGCCTCCCCTCCCCCCTTAACTAACACTCATAAATTTAAAAAAAAAAATTCAAACATTAGATACGTCCTTGAGGGCAACCCGCTACGTCAGCGCGACAAACTTGACCAACCCACTGCGATCTCATGGTAAGGACTTCTGGACGAAGAGCAAATACATTTATTTCCCTCACAGAAGTGAGGAAATGTGAGTGAGGGCTTTTTTTTTTTTACTTTTTTCTCATCCTTGCTCCCTTTTACACATCATCTTTTGCGTTCGGAGGCTGGGTTCGCCGTTCGAGTTCCTCAACTCGGACGAGGGAGCCTGTTTGCGATCCTCCAATTAGAGAAGCCCGCAGTCGACGCTCTCGGCTGCTTGCAAGCACGCGCGTGCGCCCTCGCTAGGAGCGGCGCCTAGGCGCACTTCCCAGCTGCACGTGACGGGACGGTCCGGTCCGTCTGCCGACTGAACCCCGTTCGAAGCGCCTACTTGTGCCGCGTGTTTCTGCGCATGCGCGCTCTACCACGTGGTGGTGAGCAGTTCACTTAAACCTGCTACATTTTTAAAATAACATGATTTGAATGTGTTGTAAAATATACTGTTCTATACTCGGATGTGCATTCAACAAAACTACATCTAAAAAAATAATTTTGATGCTGCAGTAGCCAAGTTTAGGAAAAGTAAGTAAAGGTTGAATATTTTTACTTGATGTCCTTTATATAGAATTACATAAAGTCACTGCGCTACGCAAAAACAAAAGGTGTAAAATCTGATAAAATACGTTAAATACGCGTTTCTACTTTCACAGTTTACCATCGTCGTAGGTATATTCCATGAAATAGTTAAGCCCATTTTTTATGTATGTATTTACTTGCTTTAAACGTAAGACTCGAAAAAAAAATTAATTATGCATATATGGCCAGAATATCGTTGTTTTTAGAGATTGTTTAGTAAAGTATACTTTATTATTGTGACTAATTAAAACGGCGTGAGAGTTTGTCAAAAATGAATGTTTTGTCCATGAAACTGAAATAATAGGAAAATGAAACCCGTCTAATAAAAGAATATGTACTTATATCTAAAATAACTGATCGAAAACTTTATTGGAAACCTTTACGTAGGCCTTCGATTCTCACTATCTCTGTTTACTCATGTCCTAGCAGTGCAAGGCTGAACACCTGAAACCACAACCAGACCAAAAACTCGCCCAGACTATGGAATCATTCGATTTGCAAAGCGAAAGGCTAAACTACATGAAGAAACGGCTGCGATAAAAGCGAAAAACTTTAAAAGATACTAAATCCCGAAAAAGAAATTTTATTAAAATAACTGCCCATTTTGTGGAAATTCATTGAAGAGTAAATACTATAAATTTTGCTTTTTTGTCTTTGTGAACTCTGGTTCAAGCCATCCGCCACAGATGGCAAAACCGTGGTTTTACATTCGACTACCGCTCCATTCCGAAATTACTCCTACCAAATACCGTACACCTAGAGCTAAGATGTTATCTTTGAAAGATTTGTGCAATGGGAGTGCATGACTTGATGTAAGCTTTTGGACATACGCCATTGCTAAAGCACATGTATGTCTGTAGAAGAAAACTACAAAAAAAAACACAAAACACAAAAACCCAAATTAAGTAAAAAAAATTGCTGTTGTTAACAGGATATAAACACCACATAATATTCCATAACAGGAATATGGTCACAAAAAAATAAATACAAAGAAAATGGACTAACAGAACGAAAAAACCCCACAAATGATGACAGCACAATAGTATTTTGTTTGTTTCGTCTTTTCGTTTTGTCATGTTTGTGTCTCGTTTCAACTGTTGTGCTGAATTTTTTTTTTGGGTTCAATATTTTTGAGCTGTCATCATTTGTGGTTTTTTTTTCGTTCTGTTAGTCCATTTTCTTTGTTTTTCTTTGTTTGTGACCATATTCCTATTATGGAATATTATGTGGTGTTTATATCTTGTTGACAACAGCAATTTTTTTTGCTTAATTTGTGTTTTTGTATTTTGTGTTTTTTGTAGTTTTCTTCTACAGACATACATGTGCTTTAGCAATGGCGTATGTCCAAAAGCTTACATCAAGTAGAGCTAAGATGTTACTCATAAAAATAAAAGATGTGTGCGACAGAAGTGAAACTTCTTGCCTATTATATTATTATGCATAGGCTGAGGTCGCAGATAAAAAAAATATATATGTATGTGCATGTATGCGAGCGCTAAATGATGCTAACACGCAAGTTTGAAAGTACATTTGTATGCAAGTGTGCAAGTGTAAATGATGCGAGTGCGCATGTATGCAGGTGTATCTCTCCCCTGCCGTCTCATCCTCTGTCGGTTTCCCCACCACATAACTAACATTCCCCCCCCCCCCCCCCGTGCGACCGGAAAATTTCGCGACGCAACGAAGAATTGTAGCCCCTCCCTTAGCAGAAGACGTTTCGCTTCAGAAACAAGAAGCAGTTGTTAGAACCACGACCACGTAAAGAAAGCCTTCCAATCCAAGATTTGAGGAAAGAACGCAACAACGCAAGTGCTGTTACGTGGAAGTGAACGCGACGGCGGACGAGACGGCACGTCGAGGACTCCAGCACGGCCTCGTCCTAGAAAGTCCCCCGGTTACCTGGAGGCTTCACCCCCCTCCCCCCCCCCCCTCGCGGGTGAAAGACCTTGGACGGCGACTGGTCCTTGTGCACACATCCAATTACCCGACTACCCTCAACCCCCCCTTCCTCGGGGCCGGTAACCCGAGCACACACGTGAGAGGTTTGAAGGGCAGCTCACAGGGGAAGGGAGGGGGTGGTGCGGTCGGGGACCGCAACCTGTTGGCCGCGGCCGACGGAAACCGCCCTACACCCCCCCCCCCCCCCCGGCACTGCACCGCGGGGCGCTGTGTGCTCTCGGGCTTAACGGTTAGCTGCATAGCGGGGGGAGGGGCAGCCGCGCCTTTGACGCAGCTGCTGGAAAGGCGCTCCGGCTCCGTGGACCACCGAGAGGACTCGCGGATTCCAAGCGACGGCTTCGCGTTGCCGGAGAGCGCGTGTGGAGTCCCCCGATACGCGCATTCTTCACATTTCCCTGCTTTACTTAGCTTAATACTTAGCACTAAGTATAAACTCAAATAAAAAATTATAAAAAAATTTAGATATCTAATTTCAGGTGAATATAAATTCGTAACAACCTTTTTTTTTTGACGTGACAAAGTCTAATAAATCGATGAACGCCGGCTGCACGCACTAAAAAAAGTGTCCCGTAACGCACATTGTCCCACTACGATGTGTCCCGTTGCGCTCATTGTCTTCCGCGGAAACCAGGCACTCGTTAATACATATTTTCCTTTGTTTATCGCGAGGGGCGTTATTATTAATGAATTATAAATAAAAATTTCGTGCCCGGGGCCACAATTGCATATCATTTTGAGCACTGGAAGACATAAAAACGTAAAATATTCTGGACGAATTTTAATCTCGGCCCCAGCGCACCGCGAGTGTCTGGGTTGGAGATTAAAGCCGAAATTCTGTCCTAAACTTACTAATACTTATTTTATTAACTTCAAGGGCATTTTTATTAAATTCTACGTTTAATTTCTCAACGAACAAACTTCGTCGTTAAATGTGTAGTTGTGAAAAAGCGTAAAACATTCTCGACGATCTTGAAGTTAGTATAAACATGGCGGCCGACTAGCAGCCGACAATATATTTTTTAATCAAATTCGCTAATGGTCTCTGTTTATTCTAAACTTTTAGTGTGCCGAATTAAACAACGTGATTTTATACATTCTGATAATTATTACTTATAATTATGAAATATTTATACGCTACCTTAGTGGTTAGTGCATATGTCTATAAAAGTCGTGTCTTTGCTGTGTCAGTTACCTATGATGATGTTATTTCAGCTGGATGAGAGTCGCTAGAGGTCTTGAGACCAACGGTTATCACGATGAAACTGGCATTCATTTGTGACCGCCATACAATCAGTTGTTAATGTGAGATCTCATGTTTATATTTATAATCTGTGTTATACATAAAGCATAGGAAACTAAATTTTTTTAATACATCAGTATCACATCTCTCTGATTACCTGATTTAATTTTTTAATTTTGTAAATTATTTAAACATTTTATATCAAATTACCTTAATGAGATTGAACGTCTATATTTTAAACAACTGCATTGATACTTGATTTTATTAGTAATTTTCGTCATTTTGAAGACTATGTTTTGAAGCTATCCTATTTACCGTTTTAGGTAGTGAGCAGTTTATAGAGACATCCGCCTCACATACATTTCTTAATAATAATCATGCAGACTTGCGTCGAAACTAACTTTAGTAACCATTCGATCTCAGATTTAAATGATTACTTTAGAGAAACTTTCAGAGAAAGAGATTTTCTTCCTCTCTGTTATGTATGTTATGTATTATGTTTCTGGCATTATCGTTGCAGTCGAGTTTCCGTGTAGGATACTACCCCGGTCGACCCAGGAGTGCTGCGGGCAGTCTACCCACACGCCACAGCAACTGGAAAGGATTCAACTATTTTTCCTAACTTAACTAAAAACTAACTGTATTTGTATGAAGGGATCTGGGTCAGGGAAGACTAAGAGCGTCTCAAGCCGAATCCTATACGCCTAATCATGCTGGGTTTCAGCCATGCAGGGAGGGTAGCATCCATCGTGTGATTTGTTCGGGGATTGGCCACCAGGGCATGAATTGGTCCTCCCCTGTCTTAGATCTAGATTAGAACTAGTTAGGTTGGACCCAGGTAAAACCTGCACGGTTACAGGAATAAATCCTGGGCTCATCCATGCGTGGTTAAACATTGGAATTATTAGGCAGGCAGGTTCAGTGCAGGACAAGAAGGATGGTCCAGGAAGATGTGTTGGTCATGGGCAGAAATTTTAAACGATTCTGGTGTCGAGAGATTTTGTAGAGAATTCAGTTTACCGTTTCCCGTTTTTGAGGACATCATGCCCGGTTCCGCATTGACACGGGGACGTAAAAACTATAACATATCACAGACCCGCAAGATATTTACGTTTCTCTATCCGTCTGCCGCTTCTACAGTTCACGGAAACAGATGGCAACCAACGAGATTGAATTCGATGGTTACGAAAAATTCATTTTATTAAAAAAACTCTTATAAATGAGAACAAAATACGGTGAGAATTTACATGTATGTTAAAATTATCCAGAAAGAAATGCTAGAACACTGTATATTCTTGTACTTGAAACAATTTTCCACGCATTTAAAACGTAAAAAAAAATTCATGGCTACCACCACAGCCAAATACTACACTTCTACTGGTCTCACGGAGTAACTTAAACGAAAGAGCTGGTCGTTACCGAGCTAATCCTTACGGGTCCGTGTCAGATCAGCGAGATCCCTATACGCTTCCTTGTCACTTGTAGAACGGGCCTTAGAGACGGACCAATTTACATGTATGAGTTGGGTAAAAGGTAGTACCACGAGCAAACCCCGCTGGCCACGGCAACGTCCGCCACATTTTCCACTTGGAACAACTTGGGAGTCGACCTCGTCGGGAATTGAACCCGAGTCTCTTCGGAAGCAGGCGGTTGTCTGACCTCTGGGCCGGTATTCCAAGTCGTTCGGGCGAGGTAGCGAATAAGCACAGCCTTATTGGGTCACAACAATCGCGTGTCGTATTCCATAACGTGTCCAAACCGAATCCCAGTAAGGAAACAAATCGGCAACAGTTTTAATAAACGGTGCCCTGCGCGAGGCTAGAAACTGGTACCAACGCATTCTAACGGACGTTTCGCAGCCATCGATACAATTGTT
This sequence comes from Bacillus rossius redtenbacheri, assembly GCF_032445375.1. Lineage (NCBI taxonomy): Eukaryota > Metazoa > Arthropoda > Insecta > Phasmatodea > Bacillidae > Bacillus > Bacillus rossius. The sequence goes on from NW_026962011.1 coordinate 36,909,201, forward strand.
ACGGAAAAAAATACTAGAGCCAGCAGCACCATCGCCCAAAAATGGAACAGCCTTTCAAATTTTCTCAAGTACTTTTTAAGTTGCAATTAAATTGTACAGAATGTATTCCAGGATTAGTTTTTTCTACCCATAAAGTTTCATTTGGCAAACCAACACGCTTAAAGCGTCTTCCGATGTTCCCAAAAGTGACTTCATGCGAGTTAATGGCGCCAGACGCGAGTCCGCCATCTGGACGAAATCAACGAAAAAGTTATATCTGCGCATGCGCGGAACTCGGGCAACATATCGGCAACGGACAGGACACCGAAATCCGTTCCCTAAAAAAATAAGGGACTGGCCGTGTCCTATCGTGCACCAGGAATAAGGTCAGGGTACAGGCGTATCGTATTCCACACCTAGGCCATCCTGTGCTTTTTGTGTTTTTGGAACACCTGGCCCTTGGACGCACCCGCTCCGCCCTCCTTCGAACGTGCCTAACCTTCATATTCCACCGCGGCGTGATTACGACACCGCGTGGCGGAAGATAAGAGCACGTGAGGCGCTGCCATTGGCCCCGCGGCGCGTGATCGGGCTGATCACGGGTCCAGCAGAACTAACCCCGCTCCATGAACCACCCCCGGGGACCTCGGCGGAGCGAGAGGCCGCCGCGTCTCCGCAGATAAGGCGCTCGTGTCTCCGGCAATACTCTGGCGACCCCGCTCCCGACAAGAGGCACGGAATTGGGTTTTTTCAACCCTTCCCCCCCCCCCCATTTTCCGGTCCCCTCCCCCCCCCCAAGGGTGGGATAAGATCTTCTCGTTTAGCACGTAACACAATACTTTGCCGCGGACACGTTACAGGGAGGTGGGGCCAAGGTCTAGGGGGCAGGAAGGGCTGGAGTGGAAAAGGGAAAAAGAGTTGGGGGGGGGGCGGTTTCCCCAAGAGCTGCCGTTCCGGTGAAATATGGGGCGACCCCGGCAGCCCTTGGCCCTCGAGATTGGCCGGATCTCTCGAGCGATTGGAGTCGGAGGGGTGGGTAGGGGGTAGCTGGGGGAGAAAGTGGTCTCTGGGAAAAAGGGTTGGGAGGCAAGAATATGACTTCCTCCTCAGTCGAGAGCGAAATGAAGGTTCCTTCTCGAAGCACGTGCAGTTACCCCCACCCCCTCCACACTCCCTTCCCCACCACCTTAATAACAACTTCTTCCCTTGATGCATCGACCCCCCCCCCTTCCCAATACTTCGATCCCGCAAGCGAGACGGGAGGGCTAATAAAGTCACGTGTGATTTCCCGAAAAGAACAATATAAAACCGGGCACTACAATTTGTGGGAATGTGATCCCTGTTGATAAAGTTATCGTCTCCCGTCTTGACTTTACGTTTACGGCGAACATTTTTCCGAACATGGACGCTGATTTTCAAGAAAACAAAAACATCAAGACGTTATCCCTTTAGCTAAAAATATTGTTCTTCGCCAGTTCTCATGTGTATAGGGCTTAGTATTTTTAACTCCGAGAGTTTGTAAATGTGAACCACTACTGTATACTTAAAACCTTAAAATATTACCACGCAGCTGAAATGGTAATTTTTTAAAAATTTTTGATATTGTTGAAATTTTTCTTTAAATGTTTTCCTTACATGAACATTATTTGAATATTGTGAGAAACTTGTTAGATATTCAAAACATATAATGATCACATTGAATGTTTCAAAGCCTATGAAATAATTTAATCAACACAAGTACGTATTAACTCATAACATTTTTTTAACATACGTTCTATTTTACATCCGAAAATAACATAATTGTTTTTTTTTTAATTTTTAAACTTCTTTAAATGTAACTGTTTATATTTCTAGGCAAGAGGATTAAAGAGATAACCTTTTTTTCTTCAAATTATTAAATTAAAATTTAAGGTGTCTTTAATCAATATTGTGCTAATTAAATGTTTTCTATAAAGGATAAATATTTTAAATACCATTTTAAGTCGAAATACTTAAGTATTAAAGATAATTAAAATATCAATGTCTAAAATTGTAAACAGCTAGACACTTAAATTCAGTTTCGTCCTAATACAATATTAAAAAATTCACATACTTTTTCGTAGATGTTTGAAGCAAACGATAATTTTTTTTTGTTTCAATAGGGCGCTTCAATAAAGTTTTGTCTTTGCAACCATATGTCAAAACACATTTAATTAATAACAAAATCACTTAAAGCTAAATTTTTTGATACGTTTGAATTCTTGATAAATGGTTTATGTTATGCTCATGAAAGATTAAAAAAATGAAACTTCTTCGTTATGAAATTTTTGCTACGCTATACATACGGTGTAATATGTCATTTAAGACCTACGTAATCTACTGGTGTTTGCAAAAACATTTTGTAGGAAATGTAGAAAAAAAAGTATAATGTAGTTGTTAAAAAAACTCTTGGTTGTGAAATTCATTCATATATTTTAAGCAAAGCAGGAGGATATTTAAAACATACATAAAGAAATGTGCGTTCGTATTCAAAAACAGTCTAAAAACTGCTTTATGCTTGCAGAAATAAATACAACATGGTCCAGGGACTAGACGTATTGAACTGACGACTCGCGGAATGTCACAGAGAGCACTGAAAGATGTTCCCCATCCACGAACACGACACGAAGGGGAAAGAAGACGCTATTTTCTACAGAGAGAAAACGTTATTACGCGGAGAACGGAGAGGCCTCGCCAGACAGCGGAAAATGTCGTCACCTTTTCCACGCGCGCCCTCCCAGAAATGACTCCGTGCTGGATGGAAAAACAAAATTTCCCGCCGAGCGCACAGAAGCTACATACGTCACGAACGTGTTTATAACATCAGCATTCTTCTATATTTGATATTCAAGGGTTATTCACACATTTCATTTCCTGCTACACGTTAATTAATTTTTTTTTATGATGGTTGGGTGTTTTATGAATGTTGAAGGATTTTTAATTTACGAAGAAGAATATCAATGACTAGAGACGGATTCATTTCGTGACATGCTAAACTTCAAATAATTATACCTATGTTACTGCTTCTGCTATTGGTTCACTGTTACTCTGTAGCACCGTCTGTGTTCCGTGATTGGGTGAATTTCTTTCAGGTACATGTCGATTGATGCAACACCAATCAGAGCAATTCAGTGCGAATGCAAACTCGTCCTGAGTGGCTCATTCAAAAAAAAAAAAGGTAACGACTTCTGTCGCAGACGGCCGCCAATCGCAAGGAAGAAACCGCTGGTGCGGGTATACCTTGTTGCAGTCTAACAGGCGTTCAGATGTATTCGCGAAAAATGCCTGCCCCTACAAATAAGTCACACGTCACCCAGTTGAGAAGACTCACAAGTCAGCAGCCAGTACCCGCGTATGTAGAGGTCTGTGGAGTCTACCCTGGAGATATTTGCCCCACAACTCTTTCCAGTCCCTCTCAATGAATATTAACGTCTTAACTGTTTTTACGTTCATACGATTGAGCATTTTCCTTGAAAGTCATGTCGCTTTCAAATGTTTGCGCACTTGTCACGCCGTCACATTGTAAATTTTCTTTGTAAATTACAAATATTTGTAAATTGGTACATTAACATGAAAAAAAACTGCATCGTTACAAACTAACGTTCGCAGTAATACTGGGTTTGGAGTCTTACCCGAACATGTATGCTTTATGTTGTCCTATAACCTCTAATAGGTGAATAGCCTTCTAGTATTAACTGCGCACATAATAAGCACGATACAACAAAATAAAGTCAAATTGTTGAACAGTCTGTTCAGTGGTTTAAAAAATTATAATAGACTAAGAGTGAAACATGATTTAAAATATTAAATTATGGACTAATTTTCGTAAGAAATAACGTAATTCATGTATTCAAAAATAACCATAGCCATGTGTTGTGAAAATTAACAGTACCTTTCTTGTAGTATTTATCAAAAGCCATGTCTTGGCAAATTATTTGCAAAGGATTTTTTTTTTTTTTTTTTGGAGTACAGAAGTAGCTTTTCTGTGGTCGGGCTGCAGTCACTCGCCTGGAAGCTCCGAGCTGTGGGTCGTGAAGAGCCTATGATGTACATTCTGCATTGCACAGACCCGAACAAGCCCGAATATCTACCTTCGGCCAACTTCGTCAGTTTTTTTTGTTTATTACTTTACACAATTGTGGATGGTTGGTTATGTTAGGTTAGTACAGCTACATTAAAAACACTGTCAAATCATTTTAATGCCGACGTTGGCCGAAGGTAGATATTCGGGCTTGTTCGGTTCTGTGCAATATAGAATGTACATCATAGGTAGAGACCCGGGAAATTCGCGGGTTCATTTCGTGTTATGCTAAAATTCAAATAATTATACCTTAGTGCTGCTTCTGCCATTGGTTCACTGTTAATCTGGAGGACTGAGGGCCAATTAGAGACCCTCACTCATAGAAGTGTCGAATCACAGGCCGTCCAGTCGAGGCGACTCACAAGTCAGCAGCCAATGAACAGTTGGTATTTGCCCGACTGTGTAGAGGATATTGGAGTATATCCTGGAGGTCATTGAACCCGCGAGTTTTCCGGGTGTCTAATCATAGGCTTCCCGTGGGTCGCGGGTTCCGAACCCGGTTGCCACGGCGATGCCCCCGCACAGGAGCCGGGTCACGTGCCGACGGCAGGTCGCGAGGGGGTGTGCGAGGAGACAGGGGGGAGGTTTAATAGAACACGTCTCGGCAGGAGGGGCCGCAGGTAGTATATAGTATGCGCGGGCGACACCAGATAGCGCCGCGCGCAGCCCCCTCGGGCAGAACTACGTGCACCCAGAGAGCAGTAATAGCTGCCCCAGAGGAGCGACGGGGTTTCGCGACGGGGGGGGGGGGGGGGGGGGGAGGAGGAATTAGCAAGGACGAAAGAGGAAAAGGATGAGGTATAAGGATCATTCGGGAATCTCTACACGTATCGGCGCACCGGGCGAAAGACGGCGAAAGAGGGAGATGGGGGAAATTGGGGTGAGGGTGGGAATGGTTTTAACAGTTTCGGGCTGTATCATAAATTTGCCGAGCGGAAGTGAAATAGGGTCTGGCTTAAACGCGTAAAAGGTGGGAAGAAATAGTTCTTCCTTCTCTTAGCCTTTTTTTTTTTCAATTCGTGTTTTATACATTTCCGTTTAGATTATCCGGTTCGGAATGCCTTGGGGTTGCCTTTCGCTTGTTTACTTACGACGTATTTGTTGCCCACTGAAACGTGAAATTGCATTTTACTTGTTACGGCTTACAAAGAATTTTAAAAGGAAAGAACTTGGAAAATTTAAGTTCTTTGTCTGTTACGGAATATATTGTAAGGGTTGGTTAAAATCTTGTATTTTTTGTGTTTTTATGGCTTTTAAGTTAATTTATGTAGACCTTGTAAGTTAACAAAAAATATTTCGTGGGATTTTAAAAATTTATTTTAAGATTTTACAATGAAGAAAAGGACCCAAATAATTCAGTTTCAGCTACAGCTTATTTTGTGCTGTTCACGTAGGATGCTTTAACTCGACCCATGCAATGTTTTGTTACGGTGTGTTGGTCACATTGTCACCGCGAGACAGACGTGTAAGCAAACCCACTGCGACGGTATGGTGGAGTGTTTGTAACAATTTGTTATAAACGTTAAAACGTCGCTTAGATTGCACATACAAGTTGGAAAATAGATTTTTTTTTGACCGCAGCACACACTCACACACTTTGTTTGCGCGTGATGTCAACTAACACATCCAATTACGGAAATGGACAAATATACTCGGATGCGTTCACACAGTATCACTCTTCTTTGTAATAATCAGGGAGCTTATTCAATGTTAATCGTTACATCCATCGAGTGATCCCGACATCGATTCATCTCGATTGCGAGATGACTCGATGGATAAATCAATTAAACAAAGCCCTCAACATGTATGTTCCGATCACGTGGGCAAGTCCGGATTATTTGATTTCCTCTCCTTTCACAGTGGAAACGATCAAATTTAATTTATATACTAAGAACTAGAAATAAAATCATTTAATCGTCATTGACATTGACGTCACGAAAACGACCGAGGAAACGAAACTGTCGAGAATGAACTATAATCGATAAGTAGGGACTGGAAAAATTCGCGTATTCAATGACTAGAGACCTGAAAAATTCGCGGGTTCATTTCGTGTTATGCTAAAATTCAAATAATTATACCTTAGTGCTGCTTCTGTCATTGGTTCACTGTTAATCTGGAGGACTGAGGGCTAATTAGAGACCCTCACTCATAGAAGTGTCGAATCACAGGCCACCCAGTCAAGACGACTCACAAGTCAAAAGCCAATGAAAAGTTGGAATTTGCCTAAGTGTGTAGAGGATATTGGAATCTATCCTGGAGGTCATTGAACCCGCGAATTTTTCCGGTCTCTATGAATGACGTCCAGGATAGACTCCACGATCCTGTGCATACTCGGGCAAACGTCAACTGTTCATTTGCTACTGACTTGTGAGGCGTCTCAATTGGGAGATTCGTGATTCGATACTGCTTTGACTGAGGGTCTATAATTGGCCCACAGTCCTCCAAGTTAACAGTGAATAAATAGCAGAAGTTGCATAACAATACAACAATTTGCATTTTAGCATGTCGTGAAATGAATCCGCGAATTTTTCCGGTCTCTATCGATAAGTAGATACCTGCAAAATTCGCGGATTCATTCGGTGATAGGCTAGAATTCAAACACATATACCTCTTAGATAATTTTTCTATGGGCTTATTGTTCATCTGGACGAATCTCAACCAGTTATAAACCCCTAAACCAAAGAAGGATCGAATCACAGACAAACCAGCTGAGACAACTTACAAGTCGGCAGCCAATGAACTTGCGTTATTTTCCCGAGTGTACAGGGGTATGTGCAGTCTATCCTGAAGGACATCGAAACCGCGAATTTTGCAGGTCTCTGTCGATAAGTAACGATACTTTTATTTTTCCTGAAATACGCGCATCCTTCGCCTGCCACAAAGACGGTCCTCTATGAACTCGAGCCGAGGTCAGCAGTTAGTTTCTCGCCGTGGGAAGCGTGGCGGTCGCTGCTTGTTGGTTGAGGGTCGTTCAGCTATAACGCCGCTTTCGACGCCCACGCATTCCGTCGCTCGATTGTATCCTGCAGTTGGTGAGACGTGACCCTCCCAGTTAGGAATACTTTCACTTCGTCAAATATTCTGCATTATCCGGTCCTCTCTCTCTCTCTCTCTCTCTCTCTTCCCCCCCCCCACCCCAAACCAACACTATGCTAGTGTTCTTATCATTACTTTTCACAGAGGCGAAATAACCACGCTCGGTTGACGACTGGCCATAGTTGTTGCCGCGGAATCTAGTCTGATTGACTACGCTCTTGGCTGTGATAAGAAAGTTCGTAGCAACATGCCAATCATGGAAGGGGAAGGGGAGGGGGTTCAACCAAATGATCACAGGAACATCTGTATGGTGTGTGTGAACAGGCAATTTCGCGTGGCTTCAGGAGGCGCCTGAAGTCTGTGCCTAATCTGAAACCCGCAGGATCTGTGGGCTGAAGCAACAGACAACCCTCGAAAATAAAAAAGTCGAGAAAAGTAACAATTCATTGCGTAATCGGATTTTAAATTTTGCATCACGCTGGATATACGGCGTGTTTTGTGGAGGGTTAGACAAGTTGACCTGTAGTGATTATGGTACCATTTAGAAAATACATGTCCCCAGGGGTTCAATTTTTTGTTATAATATTTTAAATATTATTCCTAAGTTTTACCGAAATTCGACTTCTTAACCTCTATAGTTTTTTTGCGTGTTTTAGATGTTATCTTTTTTATTTACATTTGGTCCCTGATGCATCTTTAGTCCATGCAAAATAGTGTCAGATGTAGAGAACGACTAGAGAATTAGTTCTGAACTCATAAAGTTCAAAAAATGGAAACAAATAGACATAAAGGACAAATATAACTTATATTTTTAAAAATTCGCTTTGAAGAAGTTCAAATGCTTTCAAAATCTTTTCTATGTATTTTTTATTATAACGGCGTATTAAATTGATGTAAAACTTTCACCTTGCGTCAATAGTAGAGTTTTTTATGATTGCGTAGCAAATAAAAATTAGTCACAGTATATAATAATTTTGTGCAGATTCTGTATACTTCAGACATGCAGCCAAATTTACACTCTTATTAGTCCATTTTTTGCGACGAATGTTTTGGCAACTGATAACCAAATAATTTACGTGACAACGTCTAATAAATTGATGAACGCCGGCTACACGCACGAAAAAGTGTCCCGTTACGCACATTGTTCCGTTACACGGTGTCCCGTTACACACATTTTTCCGTTACGCTGTGTACCGTTACGCTCATTGTTCCGTTACGCTGTGTTCCGTTACGCTGTCGGCGAGTGCAGTAGTAATAGGTTATGTTACAATTGACTAAAAAATTATAGTGATTCATATAATTGATGATAGATATTTGATTATATTTTATTTATATGAAAACTTGTTCATAATTATATTTAAACTTTATAGCTAAACGCCAGTTTTTAAAATTAATTACAAGTCATCTACACGTGAACTGTTTCGTCGACTGTTTATAAAGTGAAGTGAAAAGTTGATGTGGTTTTCATTGCTTATTACAACAACGATTTCGGCAATAAAGTTTAATTCTTCTTGCATTTTAAAAATCTGATTACTAGTATATTTTCAAGTATTCATTCTTTTAATCTTAAAATAAAAATGATTCAATTTTATTCATAAAAGTAGGTATGCAATCATTTCATCAATGTTTTATTATGACGTTGTCACGTTAAACTATCGTCCGTAAACCGACTTTACAGATAACCAAATATTTTTTTTTGTTCCTGAAATAGTAGATACGATAAATATTTCTCGACACGTGGAGTAGATAGGGTTTCACGGCGTTGGTGCCTGCATCGCTGCATCGCGAACAGACTCGTGACGCTAGTGAACGGAGCGCGTACCCCGCTCCCCCCTTCCTCCCTGTTCCGTCTAGCTCGCACGTTACCACCAAGTTCGGGATTCCAACTGTGTCGCTCCGCAGTTGGCTACCCTGCGCCGGCCTCGCGGACATCGAGATAAACACGTATGCAATGTCCGGCGGCGACTAAGCCGCGAACAAGCGTGAGGGACCCTAGCAGTTTCAACCTCCACGAGATTTAGAATCACATTTGTAATCTGCTATTTTGAATTCAAATGTGATTATGAAACTTAATAATTCGACTGATCTGCTCACTTCAACTTGAAACGTTAGTTCGGAACGTGTGATAATTAAAAAAAATAATTTACATATTTAAAAAAAAATTTAATCGTGCAAGAAGTATTATATTACAAATGAAATCAGGGAGATTCCATGCCACCAGGTTCGCTGATATCTCTTGTCTCACAGGTTTTTTTTCCACACCATTTTCCTTTATTGATCTACACAATATATGGAAGGGCCCAGGTTAACACAGGACCTAAGCGTGTCTCAGGCTTAAAACCTATACAGCTTAAGCAAAGCTGGGTTGAAACCAAGTGGGAGAGGTCACGTGCATTTGGCGCAAATGGAGTTTATTGACCAGCCATGGCAGCGATTGGCATCATGGTGTAGTGAAATTATACTGAATTTTGGTTAATATACAATTTAATTAGAGTATTTTTTTTATAAAACCAGTTATATTATTTTGATTCTAAATCACAGCATTACTCTGTGCTTGTTCGTAACATCTCTGTGAAAATTTTTATGTTTTGTTCTATAGACTAAATAATATTTGTAATCAAATGTTTTAATATTAAAACAAGCGCAGGGAGACAAAAAAAAGGAAGGTTTTATTAAGAACATTAGCTTTAGAGAAGAAATGTTAAATGAACAAGACTGAAAAGGACTGTCAATTTGTATGTGTTAATATATTTATTAATTTCAGTCCTACCCTGAAGTTTTAAAGACTATCTACGAAGCAAGATTGGTGAATGTGAATTTGACACTAGTAAAGACATTAATAATCGATTAGTTAAATGAAGAGTCGCTGATTTTAAACTAATTCAACCACATACTACTGCAAGACTGAATCTGATACTTCGCTACGTACTATCTGTACTGTGATAGTTTTCTTCAGCAGCAGTATCATCATTCTTCGAGTACACCAGCTTCGACTAACTACTCTAAAAGACTACATATATTTTTTGAAGATATTGTATTGACGGGATATTTCTTCAAATGTATGTATGGTAATGATATAGTGTTGATACAGGTATACGTATGTTTTAGTTTGTAAAGGAGTAATATTGTGAAATATTTAGTTGTATCCAAAATTCTACTTATTTTCATTCATTTCTGTTAAAGTTTGGGTAATTCATAATTTAAAGTTAACTTTGATTAATTTCGTATACTTCTTAACTGTTCCAGATAAACTTAGCATTTTCCTTCAGTAGTCTTGAGATATTTTAAAAGATTCTTAGTAATGTACTGGTTTCAGCAGTAACTATTTAAATTTACTATATTGGTTTGATGAATATAAAAAAAAAAATCTGCGCCGGCTTAGCTACTTACATAACGAGCATAAGACCACTTACTTTCATACCTCTGAGTGAGTAATAAAGGTCATTATTGATATAGTCTGGAACACCAAATTTATAACAATTTATATCTTTTATAAATAATCATCACAATTCCAAATGAACACACACTTTTATTTTCTTCTGCTTATTCTCCTCTCCATTACATGTAATAACAACAGTTTTCTTTTTGTTTTACAAAAGATATATCATGTGCCATAGAGCAAAATTTGTTTCTACGTATCACAGTATTAATTTTATACAATAACATAATTACAATTTTGATGCTCATTAAACAAAACAGTTAACGTAAAATACTCTGTATGAGTGTAACAGTACAGTAAATTAATTTTTTTTTTACTGAGATAAATTTCTGTTTTGCAAAAATAATTTATTTTCTTTTGGATTTTTATATTATTTAAGTATCAACCAGTTACCAGGTTTTGGATAAATTAATTAATTAGTTGTAATTTACTTAAAATTTAAGGACTTTTCTTGAAATATTTTTCTTTTCATTGATAATTTTGGAATACCATTGAGTTAATAGGAAAAGTTTGCTATCAATGACTTATCTGAAAAAATACGTGTGTCAATATTGTATGACTTAATGTGAAGTTTTTGAGGAAATACAACTAAATAAATTTGGCTCTAATTTCAGTTTAGTGATTATTTTGCCAGAACAGCAATTTATTATGAGTAATATTTTACCTTACCGGGCATTTTATATTTTGAGACTTACGCTTGCAGAAAAATAAATCAGATGTATTAAAGTGTAGGAACTACAGGGTTAACACAACTTGGAAAATTTAAACCAGTAGTTTAAATTTAAGTGATCACCACAATGTGGGATACCAAATAAAGAATATAAATGTCAATGGTTGACGCCTCTTTGGTCGCCTTATGGAATGTGTACTGATATATAATATATAGATATATTACAGTACAACACCAATCAATTTCTTGTAACCTCCAAGTAGGTCTATGTTGTGAATAAACACATACATAGTAAAAATGTGAATAAGCCCCAATTTTCAGCATTCACATTTTTTAACAATACTCCTTATATATTTTTTAATAAGTTTCTTGTCGATCTTCGTACCTGACCTCTAGCGGCGACAGGCTGAACTCGCTATGCTTAAGCTATTGTGATGCGTCGCGTGCATAGATTATTTCACAAGTTTTAATGTGAAATCTTATTACAGGTTAGGAATTTTGAAAATGTTTCAACAGTTTCAGTCATCGTCCATAGTGCAAAATATCAGTTATGCAGAATCCTTAAAGTAAAATTTAAAAAAAAAATTGATTAAAAATTTTTAATAAGCCATCTTTTCACGAATGATGACTGTAGAACAATTTTATCAATTTCGTTAGAAACTTTTAGTTTACGGTAATAAATAATTGTTCTGGGTGTCTGAAAAACGACAGATTGAGACCTTCAAAAAAAAACTTTACGACAGTTTGGACTGCACTGCTTTAGAGAAATCACGTCAATCTGACCTTGTAGAAGACAATGTTTATTAGTTTGCTTGCTGGTTTTGTCTTGCAGCGCGGGAAGGAAGAATGCCTGGCAACCCTGCGCTGAGACGTGGAGACCTTCCACCCTCGCTCGGTTGTCTCACCTCCGCCACACCTCCTAATGCCCTCCTAATCCCGGAGCCTTCTTTATCTTCCGCGGCCGTCTTATCCAGCCACCTCCTTCCCGGCCCATTTCTCTCCCATTTCCAGCGCGCGGCGGCGGCCCAGGGTTGTTTGTCTTTGTTATTGGTGTTTGCTCACTGCACCTTGTCTTTCTTATTACCCTCGCTTCGTTTCTGTCGCCGGCCGGCAGTCAGTCAGGTGAGCCGAAGAGGGGGGTGAGGAAGAGGAGGGGGGGCGGCTTATCCCCTCTCCACCGCCGCTGATCCGATTTCCACTGCAGCCGGGAGTCGGGCTGCTCCACCCCTCCACCCCTCCACCAATCTTCTTTCCTCTCGGAGCGGGAAATGTCACCCGCCTGAGGGTGAGAAGGGGGGGGGGGAGAATGCGCGCGCACACACACGCACAATGCTACCAGCTCATCCCCCTTGGCGCGACACGTATATTGCGAAAACTCACACCTCTCTTCACCCCCACCCGTCGAGCGGAGTTATTGACTGACTTTGTCGGCTGTGTTCTGTGCCCCCCCCCCCCCTCCCCTTCGCATCACTATCGCAGGCATTCGACTGCGCTTTCCGCGGCCTTAATTTCGCGTCCGAAAACGTATTGAAGGGGGAGGGGGATATTGGACGCCAGGCCGCGAACAGGTAGTTTCGTAATATTGGCAACCACCTACGGGCTTATATATATATATATATATATATATATATATATATATATATATGTGTGTGTGTGTACATATATATAAACTTCCTTCTGAACCGAGCGAGCTGAATCTGCACACAGCGAAATAGCCTGTGTTCGGATCCATCGTCGGCCGATGGAATTTGATTTTTTTTTTTCCCCATAAGGATTGGTATGCGTGTCCGCTGGTTCGACGCGATATTGCTGCGTGCGTTATTACTGCCTTTGAACAGAATGTTTTTTTTTTTTGTTTTTTCTTTTGCGTGGCACATATGTATATAAATTATTTGGTGACAAGTTTGGTGTTGTCATGCGAGTTCTAGTCCCCAATAACGAAGTTCTTTTCCACACACACTCCCCTCTCCCCCCCCCCCCCCCCATCAAAACAGCCATGCAAAGAAAACGTACGTGAACCCACCATTGGCAGTATCTGGTTGTCAGTGTGTTCCACCTTGCTCCACAATTTTGTTCTAAAAGTACCGCAAAACTATTGTCATATCAACCCCGTAACTAGGGGGAGTGATGACACCCAAATTTTCACAGGAATCCATTAAATACTTGCAATTTTATAAATATTTTGATTTTCGGTAAAATATTCTACGCATAAAAATTCAAAGCCAAAATTACTGTGACAAATCAGTGCCACCATTTCATTCAAATGCATCCAACATTAATTGGATCTAACAAGTCATTTAATATAATATTTTAGTTTACGAATCATGTAACGACATAAGGTTCTAAGGCCTTTCTTTCCCCAGAAATTTTATTTTGGCTAAATTCAAAAGTTTAATACTTGCCTAGAGTAGTATACGAATGTATGTTCTGGAACATGGCTTCTGGCTGTGGAGCGTGTGGGCACGTCCGCCATCTTGGATTGTGACGTCACGGCGGCCATCTTGGATGACCTTGACCTTGACCTTTGACCTTGACCTTGAATTTGATCCTCAAAAATCGCCAAAATTTGCCAAAATTGGGCAAAAATTGTCCAAAATTCCTCAAAATTCGCCAAAATTTCCATTTCTGTGGAAAAAAATTCCGCCAAAAAATCTCAAAAAATTCCACAATTCAAAAATCAGGATTTCGAAAATCCTCAAAAGTCGTTTTGCCCTAGAAAGAACCCAAATTCCTAAAAGCGGCTTAAAACTCCTAAGAGCTAGCTGCTCTAAGCCGTCGAGGTCATGACCTTGAAAATTAGGATGCCATGGCAGCCATATTGGATGATGACGTCACCGTTGCAATTTTCGTTACGGCTGCCATCTTTAACTTTTTTATTTATTATCCGATTTTAATGAAAAAAATTTAAAAAATTATAAAAAAAATTAAATAATAAAACTTTAATAAAATATTTAAAAAAAACATACATTTACGACACGGAGTTCGGAGTCCTCGGTTCGAACCCGACGAGCGCAAAAAAAAATAAAAATGGTGACCGATCCTTCCCCCCGTGGTGACTTTTGGCAGACTGACTCCCACCACTTTTCTTAAAGCATATATATCGTCACCCAGTATGACGTCATGTCCGACATCTTGTCTTCGTTGCTGGAGACCACCATCTTGTATTCGTCGGCGAGAGTGCGCTGATAACATGTTAGTTTAGTTCTTATCCGCTAGAGTGCAGTAATCATTTATTACTGTGACACCTGCCATCTTGAAATTCGGCCGCCATCTTGGAAATCCGTAATTATTTAGCTAGGAATTCGGGAAAAGTTCCAAAACTCATTAAATAAATAGCTCATTAATTTACATATTGATTCGATCCGCTCCTGTCCTTGGTTCGATACCCGATCGATGCAATAATGTTTAATTTTATGTAAAAAATAATAATTGCAATAAACCATGTTCAACATATATTTAAAGAACCTCTAAATCCTCTACGACCACCATCCTATCAGACATCAAGACCACCATATTGGAAATTCGTAATTTTAATGCTAGAGATTCGGGAAAAAATTCAAAATTCATTTAATAAATTTGTAATCTATATACTGATTGATTAGATCGAATAAGGTCCTTGGTTCGATCCCTGGCTGATACAAAAAAAATTTAATTTTAAAAAATACCACAAAAGCGACAGGTTTGAGAAAATAAAAACACCACAAGTTCTTTTAAAAAAATTTATTACATAAATTCAATACACTACTACAAGTACAAAAAAACACTGACAAATTACCAAAGCCTTTTGGATTCCTCGTTTCAAACAGTCTTCTTATTGTACGGACTAAGCCTTTAACATGACTTTAAATGTCTATCCGATCCGTTCATTACCTCAGCCAGAGACGGACTGAAGTCCATATCACCAGGGTCTCACTTATATAGACTCATCAGTCGGTACAACACATGAGTCAAAACAAGAACCATGTTCATTATACTCACACTTAACTTTCTCGGAGCATTTTACATAATGAAGATGTAAGCTATCAAGACGTGAAATTAGTTTTTTGCACTTATTGCACTGAAATTGTATTCTTTTAACATTATTAGAACAACTGCTTCTTTCATGTCTGCGAGCATTTGAGGTGATAGTAAATGATGCGTCACAGTATTTGCACTGACGCAATGTACGCTCTTCATTAGTTGAAGAATCCATTGCTGACGATGAAACTTCGGATGATGGTGGTATCACGTCTGTTGAAATCTCCTCCAATGTTGACATCGTCGGTGCACACGGGATCTGCTCCTTCTCCGTCGTAGCTGTCGTCAAGGTTCCCGTAGTCGATGGTACAACCTCCGAGTTCAACGTTAAAGACGGTAAAGATGCCATCGAGGTCTCAAGAACAGCTAATTCACACGACTTATGCACCAGAAGAAACAAACTAGGTGATCCTTACACCGCCGTCGTCAGAAACAAACTGAGCGTCCTGCTGTCTAGGACTCGCTTATATACATGCACCGTATGGAATAATACGCTAGTCAAATCAAGAACCATGTACAATAATTCTAGAGTCAAATCTACAAATTAAAAAAGAGGATCATTTGATCGAAAAAAAATTCGATCTCTCCAATATACGCCAGGTTCCAAGAGCTACAATTCACGTCATCAGATCCATCTACATTTTGCTCCTATGCTTCAATTGACCATTAGCTGCAAGTGCTCCAACAGCTCCATCAGCTCCAACACGTAATGTACGCAATGTACGCGCAATACATGCAATTTACACGCAATAAATGTAATGATTACACAGTACACACAGGAAATGGAACGTACACACAGTACACACAGGAAACTGAACGTACACACAGTACACACAGGAAACGGAACGTACACACAGTACACACACACAGGAAACGGAACGTACACACAGTACACACAGGAAACTGAACGTACACACAGTACACACAGGAAACTGAACGTACACACAGTACACACAGGAAACGGAACGTACACACAGTACACACAGGAAACTAAACGTACACACACACAGTTCACACAGGAAACTAAACGTACACACAGTACACACAGGAAATGGAACGTACACACAGTACACACAGGAAACTGAACGTACACACAGTACACACAGGAAACGGAACGTACACACAGTACACACAGGAAACGGAACGTACACACAGTACACACAGGAAACGGAACGCACACAGTACACACAGAAAACGGAACGTACAAACAGTACACACAGGAAACTGAACGTACACACAGTACACACAGGAAACGGAACGTACACACAGTACACACAGGAATCGGAACGTACACACAGTACACACAGGAAACGGAACGCACACACAGTACACACAGGAAACGGAACGTACACACAGAAAACGGAACGTACACACAGTACACACAGGAAACGGAACGTACACACAGTACACACAGGAAACGGAACGTACACACAGTACACACAGGAAACGGAACGTACACACAGTACACACAGGAAACGTAATGATCACACATACAGTAGCAGAAACACACACAGGCTTAGTTGGAAATCAGAATACAAGAAATAAAAACATTAAAATTTTTACTTTCAATATTTTATTACTTCTCAACATTACACAAATACAAGTAAAAGAAGCCATTATTGTATGTAGCCAGCTTTCCTCAGTTCTTTGAGTATGAAGGATATTTCTTTGATGCACGGATAGTTTCCTGCACAAAGCGAGCCATGTAGAAGTCTTAGCCGGTCAACCAATATGTTTGGATCTTTCCATGATGTGTAATCAATCTCTTCTACCACCATCTTACTTGCTTGTTTATTATAAATACTTTTAATATCACAATCGTCCCAGTGATCATAATAAGCATTATCAGATTTATTTATTATAACACGACGTTTCCATCGTTTCGGTCTCAGGACATCGCCACATTCTTCGATCTTGTCAGCTCTAGGTGCTTCATCACAGTCTATGCCTTTGTCAACAGCCTCAGAGTCACTGTAACAATCACTGTAGAAGACATCCTCTTCACCCAGATTACCGTATGAATTCGCTATCGATGATGTCGAAGTGTCTTCATCGTCTTCATGCTTCCTTTTTAGGAGTCCATCATTTTTACAAAGAATGGAGGATCTACTGAATATAGGCTTGAATGTATTCTCACTTTTCACGGTGTTGATACTTCCATTAGTTTCAGTCTTCCCGAAGCCATTAGCATCCTTCAATTTATGTTCTTCCTCACGATCGGGTGAGCTAATTCCATCACGCTCAGGACAAGGAAAATTATTGTCATAATGCAGATCACTCTTCTTTAGTCTAGTGGATCCATCGGTGTCCTCTATGCCGTAAGTAGTCTTGACTTTACATGTTCTACCATGTCTTTTTAAGCTGTAAATTCGTGTTAACAACCTGCTACAACGATTACAGCTTAACATGTTGCGTAGTGGGTTTCTAGCACAATCATTCTTCTCATGTCGTCTAGCATTCCTTCTCATGACAAAATCCTTGCCACAGTATCTACAGCGGCTTCCTTCCGATTCAGCTATAGATAACAAACCACGATCCATGGTAGCTTCTGTGACTAATGTTAGATACAAACTGTCAGTTTTCTCCAATTGGAACCATTTCTTAAATAGAGTTTTTGAAATAATACATCAGCGAGAGTTAAGTTATCTAATGCAAAGCAAATTGATGCAAGTAGTTCCGGCTGTCGTCAACAGATGACGCCATTTGTTGCTTGCAGGTAAATAATATATATTTCATAATGTGGGATGCGGAACGCTCACTATCGATCGCAAAGGGAGGTTGGCTTCGATAGTAGCCAAGGAGAAAAAAGTTCGTCCTTCCTGCTAGTGCTTCTCAGATTTCTCACGGTCCGCCATCTTGGATTACGACGTCACAGCGGCCATCTTGGATGGGTGTGACCTTGACCTTTGACCGAAACCGCAGGAATGATCGCAAGCACACGGATTAACCATCAAAATATTGATAAGAATAATCAGGAGCACACGGAGAAAACCATCATAATATTGACAAGAATAATCAGGAGCACACAGAGAAAACCGCAACAAGTTTTCTTTGATATAATTAAAATACAAAAAAAATAATAAAAAATTAAAAATAAAAAGGAAAAAAAAATTCAAACATTCTGCTAGCTTGTGAACTTCTCATTGTTGAGCAAAGATATAGTTCTAGTACAAGCCAGAATGTTTGAATTTTTTTTTCCTTTTTATTTTTAATTTTTTATTATTTTTTTTTGTATTTTAATTATATCAAAGAAAACTTGTTGCGGTTTTCTCTGTGTGCTCCTGATTATTCTTGTCAATATTATGATGGTTTTCTCCGTGTGCTCCTGATTATTCTTATAAATATTTTGATGGTTAATCCGTGTGCTTGCGATCATTCCTGCGGTTTCGGTCAAAGGTCAAGGTCACACCCATCCAAGATGGCCGCTGTGACGTCGTAATCCAAGATGGCGGACCGTGAGAAATCTGAGAAGCACTAGCAGGAAGGACGAACTTTTTTCTCCTTGGCTACTATCGAAGCCAACCTCCCTTTGCGATCGATAGTGAGCGTTCCGCATCCCACATTATGAAATATATATTATTTACCTGCAAGCAACAAATGGCGTCATCTGTTGACGACAGCCGGAACTACTTGCATCAATTTGCTTTGCATTAGATAACTTAACTCTCGCTGATGTATTATTTCAAAAACTCTATTTAAGAAATGGTTCCAATTGGAGAAAACTGACAGTTTGTATCTAACATTAGTCACAGAAGCTACCATGGATCGTGGTTTGTTATCTATAGCTGAATCGGAAGGAAGCCGCTGTAGATACTGTGGCAAGGATTTTGTCATGAGAAGGAATGCTAGACGACATGAGAAGAATGATTGTGCTAGAAACCCACTACGCAACATGTTAAGCTGTAATCGTTGTAGCAGGTTGTTAACACGAATTGACAGCTTAAAAAGACATGGTAGAACATGTAAAGTCAAGACTACTTACGGCATAGAGGACACCGATGGATCCACTAGACTAAAGAAGAGTGATCTGCATTATGACAATAATTTTCCTTGTCCTGAGCGTGATGGAATTAGCTCACCCGATCGTGAGGAAGAACATAAATTGAAGGATGCTAATGGCTTCGGGAAGACTGAAACTAATGGAAGTATCAACACCGTGAAAAGTGAGAATACATTCAAGCCTATATTCAGTAGATCCTCCATTCTTTGTAAAAATGATGGACTCCTAAAAAGGAAGCATGAAGACGATGAAGACACTTCGACATCATCGATAGCGAATTCATACGGTAATCTGGGTGAAGAGGATGTCTTCTACAGTGATTGTTACAGTGACTCTGAGGCTGTTGACAAAGGCATAGACTGTGATGAAGCACCTAGAGCTGACAAGATCGAAGAATGTGGCGATGTCCTGAGACCGAAACGATGGAAACGTCGTGTTATAATAAATAAATCTGATAATGCTTATTATGATCACTGGGACGATTGTGATATTAAAAGTATTTATAATAAACAAGCAAGTAAGATGGTGGTAGAAGAGATTGATTACACATCATGGAAAGATCCAAACATATTGGTTATCCGGCTAAGACTTCTACATGGCTCGCTTTGTGCAGGAAACTATCCGTGCATCAAAGAAATATCCTTCATACTCAAAGAACTGAGGAAAGCTGGCTACATACAATAATGGCTTCTTTTACTTGTATTTGTGTAATGTTGAGAAGTAATAAAATATTGAAAGTAAAAATTTTAATGTTTTTATTTCTTGTATTCTGATTTCCAACTAAGCCTGTGTGTGTTTCTGCTACTGTATGTGTGATCATTACGTTTCCTGTGTGTACTGTGTGTACGTTCCGTTTCCTGTGTGTACTGTGTGTACGTTCCGTTTCCTGTGTGTACTGTGTGTACGTTCCGTTTCCTGTGTGTACTGTGTGTACGTTCCGTTTTCTGTGTGTACGTTCCGTTTCCTGTGTGTACTGTGTGTGCGTTCCGTTTCCTGTGTGTACTGTGTGTACGTTCCGATTCCTGTGTGTACTGTGTGTACGTTCCGTTCCCTGTGTGTACTGTGTGTACGTTCAGTTTCCTGTGTGTACTGTGTGTACGTTCCGTTTTCTGTGTGTACTGTGTGCGTTCCGTTTCCTGTGTGTACTGTGTGTACGTTCCGTTTCCTGTGTGTACTGTGTGTACGTTCCGTTTCCTGTGTGTACTGTGTGTACGTTCAGTTTCCTGTGTGTACTGTGTGTACGTTCCATTTCCTGTGTGTACTGTGTGTACGTTTAGTTTCCTGTGTGAACTGTGTGTGTGTACGTTTAGTTTCCTGTGTGTACTGTGTGTACGTTCCGTTTCCTGTGTGTACTGTGTGTACGTTCAGTTTCCTGTGTGTACTGTGTGTACGTTCAGTTTCCTGTGTGTACTGTGTGTACGTTCCGTTTCCTGTGTGTGTGTACTGTGTGTACGTTCCGTTTCCTGTGTGTACTGTGTGTACGTTCAGTTTCCTGTGTGTACTGTGTGTACGTTCCATTTCCTGTGTGTACTGTGTAATCATTACATTTATTGCGTGTAAATTGCATGTATTGCGCGTACATTGCGTACATTACGTGTTGGAGCTGATGGAGCTGTTGGAGCACTTGCAGCTAATGGTCAATTGAAGCATAGGAGCAAAATGTAGATGGATCTGATGACGTGAATTGTAGCTCTTGGAGCCTGGCGTATATTGGAGAGATCGAATTTTTTTTCGATCAAATGATCCTCTTTTTTAATTTGTAGATTTGACTCTAGAATTATTGTACATGGTTCTTGATTTGACTAGCGTATTATTCCATACGGTGCATGTATATAAGCGAGTCCTAGACAGCAGGACGCTCAGTTTGTTTCTGACGACGGCGGTGTAAGGATCACCTAGTTTGTTTCTTCTGGTGCATAAGTCGTGTCAATTAGCTGTTCTTGAGACCTCGATGGCATCTTTACCGTCTTTAACGTTGAACTCGGAGGTTGTACCATCGACTACGGGAACCTTGACGACAGCTACGACGGAGAAGGAGCAGATCCCGTGTGCACCGACGATGTCAACATTGGAGGAGATTTCAACAGACGTGATACCACCATCATCCGAAGTTTCATCGTCAGCAATGGATTCTTCAACTAATGAAGAGCGTACATTGCGTCAGTGCAAATACTGTGACGCATCATTTACTATCACCTCAAATGCTCGCAGACATGAAAGAAGCAGTTGTTCTAATAATGTTAAAAGAATACAATTTCAGTGCAATAAGTGCAAAAAACTAATTTCACGTCTTGATAGCTTACATCTTCATTATGTAAAATGCTCCGAGAAAGTTAAGTGTGAGTATAATGAACATGGTTCTTGTTTTGACTCATGTGTTGTACCGACTGATGAGTCTATATAAGTGAGACCCTGGTGATATGGACTTCAGTCCGTCTCTGGCTGAGGTAATGAACGGATCGGATAGACATTTAAAGTCATGTTAAAGGCTTAGTCCGTACAATAAGAAGACTGTTTGAAACGAGGAATCCAAAAGGCTTTGGTAATTTGTCAGTGTTTTTTTTTTGTACTTGTAGTAGTGTATTGAATTTATGTAATAAATTTTTTTAAAAGAACTTGTGGTGTTTTTATTTTCTCAAACCTGTCGCTTTTGTGGTATTTTTTAAAATTAATTTTTTTTTGTATCAGCCAGGGATCGAACCAAGGACCTTATTCGATCTAATCAATCAGTATATAGATTACAAATTTATTAAATGAATTTTGAATTTTTTCCCGAATCTCTAGCATTAAAATTACGAATTTCCAATATGGTGGTCTTGATGTCTGATAGGATGGTGGTCGTAGAGGATTTAGAGGTTCTTTAAATATATGTTGAACATGGTTTATTGCAATTATTATTTTTTACATAAAATTAAACATTATTGCATCGATCGGGTATCGAACCAAGGACAGGAGCGGATCGAATCAATATGTAAATTAATGAGCTATTTATTTAATGAGTTTTGGAACTTTTCCCGAATTCCTAGCTAAATAATTACGGATTTCCAAGATGGCGGCCGAATTTCAAGATGGCAGGTGTCACAGTAATAAATGATTACTGCACTCTAGCGGATAAGAACTAAACTAACATGTTATCAGCGCACTCTCGCCGACGAATACAAGATGGTGGTCTCCAGCAACGAAGACAAGATGTCGGACATGACGTCATACTGGGTGACGATATATATGCTTTAAGAAAAGTGGTGGGAGTCAGTCTGCCAAAAGTCACCACGGGGGGAAGGATCGGTCACCATTTTTATTTTTTTTTGCGCTCGTCGGGTACGAACCGAGGACTCCGAACTCCGTGTCGTAAATGTATGTTTTTTTTAAATATTTTATTAAAGTTTTATTATTTAATTTTTTTTATAATTTTTTAAATTTTTTTCATTAAAATCGGATAATAAATAAAAAAGTTAAAGATGGCGGCCGTAACGAAAATTGCAACGGTGACGTCATCATCCAATATGGCTGCCATGGCATCCTAATTTTCAAGGTCATGACCTCGACGGCTTAGAGCGGCTAGCTCTTAGGAGTTTTAAGCCGCTTTTAGGAATTTGGGTTCTTTCTAGGGCAAAACGACTTTTGAGGATTTTCGAAATCCTGATTTTTGAATTGTGGAATTTTTTGAGATTTTTTGGCGGAATTTTTTTCCACAGAAATGGAAATTTTGGCGAATTTTGAGGAATTTTGGACAATTTTTGCCCAATTTTGGCAAATTTTGGCGATTTTTGAGGATCAAATTCAAGGTCAAGGTCAAAGGTCAAGGTCAAGGTCATCCAAGATGGCCGCCGTGACGTCACAATCCAAGATGGCGGACGTGCCCACACGCTCCACAGCCAGAAGCCATGTTCCAGAACATACATTCGTATACTACTGCCTAGCGCTGTAAACTTTAGGCAATAATAATAATTAGAAGTGACTTATTTCAAGCCACTTTAATTAACGTCTAAATCTAGCATTACTCTTTCCTCAAACTAAGTTAATTTATTAACGTGGCGCGACTGCTGGGTACTTTCGGTGTCTACGCCTAATTTTATGTGAAAGTTTTTATTAGACATCACGTCGAATACTATGGGCTCTCTCAGCTCGCAAGACGAGCAAATTGAACTAATTAAACCACTGGAAGTACACGAGGGAACGCCACACTAGTTATAGATGAAGCCCCTGGCAGTAGGCAACCGTTGTCACAAATCCACAAGGCAGAGTTGCAGGCAAGCTGTGGGGTAGGTACAGGTCTACATTATGAAAGCAAAACGTTAGTTTTGGACGAGTGTTCGTCGGAACGTTATATTTTTCCACAGATTTATATACCGACCAAACTATTCCATAAAAATCTTACAAGTTCATAAAACTGCCGCGACAGTTCTCTGTGCATTTATTTGACGTCGGCTGATCTTGGCTTTTTTTTTTTGACGTGACGTCAAATAAATCGATGAACACCGGCTGCACACACGAAAAAGTGTCCCGTTACGCACATTGTCCCGTTACGGTGTGTCCCGTTACGCTCATTGTACGCTTGCGCGGCATCTATCTCTCTTCCACTCGATTGGAACAACCATCGATTTGACTTTTTCGAGGCACATTAAACTTGAAACATTCCCATTAGTTTCCTACTTTTCCTACCATCGTCCTATCCTTAACAGAATAAAACAGATTGGAAGAAGTTAAATAGCAAACATGTATAAAAGTTTTAGTTAAAAAATCTTTTCGTTAAAGTAATAAACATATTTGAATTAATGAGTGCAAATAAAAGTAAATTTATCAATTAAAAAAGTAGATTTCATTTCACTCCTTCTTTTTATCCATACAAAATAGCGATAATTCAATAAAAATTCAATTTTATTCATAAAAGTACGCAATCATTTCATCAATGTTTTGTTATGACGTCACGTTAAACTATCGTCCGTAAACCGACTTAGCAGACAAACCAATTTTTTTTTTCTGTGTGTTGGTGTGTTCGTCTTTCTTTGTCCGTTCGTGCGGTTACTTGATGATACGCGGTGAAAACCAGCAATAGCGCACGTCCGCAAAGATCTAAACTCGACTTGGGTGGCGAGGCGGATTGACGACGTCACGCGATGCTGGCGGTTGTGTCGGGGCTGAGACTAGACCAGACTTGACTAGAGTCTAGAGTCTGCTCGGCCGTGTGTGTGTGTGGGGGGGGGGGGAG
Source organism: Bacillus rossius redtenbacheri (assembly GCF_032445375.1). Lineage (NCBI taxonomy): Eukaryota > Metazoa > Arthropoda > Insecta > Phasmatodea > Bacillidae > Bacillus > Bacillus rossius. Next base: position 36,933,650 of record NW_026962011.1, read on the forward strand.
AAGGGGGGCAGTCCTTTGACGCGGCGCCGCTCGCAGCTGGATGCTAACGAGCCCCGCCAGTGTCTGCTCGCGACGGGATACCCTCGCGAGTCTGCTGTGGCCCTCGGAGACGTCGCAGAGACTGCTCGCTCACGTGGGCGGGGGTAGAGAGACCATCTCATCCGAGGACAGAAGAATAATGTCATCTTCCAACGTCACATATGAGTAGGGACCGGAAAAATTCGCGGGTTCAATGACATCTAGGATGAACTTTATAGTTCTACGTACACTCGGTCAAATGTCACCTTCTCATTGGCTGCTGTCTTGTGAAGGTGTCCCATCGTAGTAGCCTGTGATTCGATACAGCTACGGTTGAGTGTTTCTCACTGGCCACGGATCTTCCAGGTGAGTTGTGGGCCAATAGCAGAGGCAGCACTGGGGTATAACTATTTGAATTTCAGGCTGTCGTGAAATGAATCCGCGAATTTTTCCGGTCTCTACTTATGAGTCATCTCTAGCAGGAACGTTTTCAAACCCTTGTTATTTAAAAAAAAAAAAATTGTATTTATCATGAGTTCAGAGAGAGTTTCTGTGTATCAAATAAAATAAAACTAATAAAGTTATAATATAAATATTCTGGAAATTTCGTTTTATAAATCATCAAAGTAAATTTTCTACAACAACGCATCATATAAATTTTTTTTTAACACATTGCATATTCATGTCATTATGAGAAAATTATATATGGATTATGTTTGTAATTTTTTCTCCTATACCTAAATATTTTCTGGTTCATATACAATTGACAAAACCAAAATTTAAGAGTCTTTGAAATATAAGAATTAAAAAATTTTACCAGAACCTTAAAAAAGTAATATTTGCATATCTTATAAATTAAAAAAAAGTTTTTAAACTAACATTTTCTGTATAATTGCGTATGTATCCGGTTCTTGTCTAAATGTGTAACACAATCAACTTGCATTTATTTAGGATTATGAAATCAACATAAATAGCTAACTGTTATGTAATTGCTTATCCATAAAGATAACTAACTCATAATTGGATATATATTTTAAAACATGTATATACTTAAACGTTATAATTTTAAAAGCAAGAAGCTTCATTTTATTACTCTTCTAATCGGATAGAGAACACTTAAAATGGTGACTTGAGTTCATTATCAAATGTTATTCATTCTCATGAAAAAAATCACGAGTTTTAAATTAGGTGAATGTGGTTTGATCAGTGTAGGTGAAACAGAAAAACCACGTCTTAAATATTATATTCTCTATCGTGTAAAAAGTTACTATTTTTTGTCATACAATTTAAATGAGGAATTTGGGACGGTTGCCAATTATGGAAACAATGTTCTCGCCGCATTTCATTCAAACTTATAGATTTTTGTAATAGTTAAATGAAATGAAACTTTTAAAAGAGGATTTCAATAAAATATCAGTTCATAAATGTTACATAATTTTAGACTTTAGTAGATAGTCCATGTTCTTTTAAAAATAATTTTTGTTTAAAGTATAAGTGTTTAATACATTCTTGAAGCAATAAATAGTTGCGTTAGTACATATATTTTTACATTTAAGTTGTAGTGAAGTGCTAGTGTATTCATTAAACTTCAAACAAATACCCTAGGTGGAAGGAATCTATTTGCCCCTCGCGTGCAGAAGGCGCATAGGCGGTTGTTCGGCCAGGAGTGGAAGGAGCAATAGGTGTTGGTTGGAAGTGGAAAGGGTCGCGCGAGTAGGGGGTGGAGGGGGAAGGCGGGTTGCAAACGAGGGAGCGATAGCAAGCAAGCACGCTCGGATAAATTGTCCCGGAAGCCAGGGGAGACGTTTGGCAACACTGGAGGCCGGGAGACTGCGTCGGCAGGAAATCGCGACATCAAACGGCGGGGCGCGCCGCGCGGGGGCTGATGGGAATTGCGGAAACGCTGTTCGGCGGGCGGAGGAGGGCGGAGGAGGGCGGGAGAGGGCGGGAGAGGGCGGCGCTGCGAACGCGCTAGTTCCGAGCGGCGCCGCTGTGCAGGCTGGAGCGCTGCTGGGCGGCGGCGAGCGTCGTGGCGGCGACCAAAAGAAAAATGGAAATGCTCCTCACATTTCAAAAGTCACCTTTGAGGACAGCTATCGTCCACCATTTCAAACATATGTTCTTTTCCCCCTCGTAATAAATTCAAGCATTTTAATAAAAGAAGTTAATATTAGGATACATGTTTCTGTATACTGGAGGCAAAGGATATCACGTATATAAAATTGTAATATTCCACGAGAGAAAATTTCTTTATTTGTTTTAATTATACTGTCGGGTTTTGTTTCTCTAGTAATACATTTTTCTCTATGAACATTTAACATGTTGTTCTTGGTTAACTTTATTAGACGAAACTACTACTTTCAAGATAAAATGGGATGTTTAAATTGAGCCATAGTGTTTGCATGTGTGTTTTTTTACCTCCAGGGTACATTTTTTGAAACTGGATTAAACATATTTATTATAAAGAGATATTTTGTTGCGTAAACCAAAATTCCAGTAAAGGATCATGTACCATTCATTGCCTTTAAATTAATTTGATGAGCATAAGAAATATTTCCTCGAATCTTTAACATTGAAAGCTTTGAAAGGCCATAGCTTGAGGTTAATAAACAGTCAGAACTTTTGGTTGGAGTGATTCTGCAACTATAACCATAATGGCCGCCTCCCACCTCCCCCCCCCCCCTCCCCCGGTGTTTGCGTGCGCGCGTACGAGCTACTGGCCAGGCTGCTTATGTTAGGTATAGTTACCACAATAGACATACACTTGCTCGGAGCCAACGAACTTCGGAGGCGAGAAACGACCAGAACAAACTTTCATAGTCTGTCTAGGCACCCACTTCCCCCCACCAGTTATGATGTGCTATTTACCTCTTAAAACATTTCTGCAGGCAACTTTACAAGCACCAGTGTGAGGTGGTTGGTCTGCCACCAGGGGCTAACTATAAACAAGACAGAAGGAGAAGGAAGAAGTTCTTTCTAATTTCAAATATATCTGGAGTTCTCCAGTTTATGACATTTAGTTTACTGCACTTTGTCTTGTCGCTTGGAAATAGTGAAGTTGGCGTCACTAGCACTATCGTTAATGTAAGGGATAGGCATAGGAAACATAGGGACATTCTCTGTCACACGTAATTTTCACTCCTATGTGTAATTCCGTAAGGTATTGGCCTGGCTATCTCCCGTTTTGCACACTGAGGCTTCTGCTTACCATCTTTATTGCGATGAATGCTAATCTAGATAGCTTTTTTTTATTTTCGCAGCTCTTCTCTAGCTACTTGTTCGTGTCATGGCAGCCGAAGACAGAAGGCAGTTTTCATTCCAAAACGTACAACAGTTCTAAGTTTTTAAATCGTTGATCCCTATAAGTGCGCTGCTGATCTTACTTCACAGCGCCAGACGCAACAGACGCACGAAACAAAGTCGTAAATAACACAGTTTTTTAAAAACAAAAATTACTGACAATGTCCAAACTTTCAATAAAACAATAGATAACCCATCACGTAAAATAATTGAAACTCCTTAGATGGACAGTGTCAATTGTTTCAGAAGCGGAACACTAGTCAAAACAAACCCATCACAAAAATACAGTAGACACTACTGAAAATTCAGAAAATTTAAATTAATTAATAATTAAATAGTTTTCATAACATCTGTAGGTATTTGCCTGCAAATAATTTCACAAATATCTCCGCGAGGATTAGTAATAAACATATGCGTCAACGGTATGCAAAAAACATATAATTCATATCAAAATATATATTTATGAATATTCAATGAGATTGTTCTTCCGTTTACGCGAAGAAAAAACTCCTCCGCCTGTTTTTCACTTCCTATTATCTTTCTAATATTTCTTGAGCAACAAACTTTTCGGTTATTCCGGCACTTGTGATATTTCCAGAGAGAAGATAAAACTTTTCTTTTAAGCTGCTCCTGAAGAAAATAATGGCAGGAGGTATAAACGAAAAATAAAGAAACAACACGTGGCACAGTCTTAGTAACAAGTTTTGCGAGATGTGTTTCTCGAAAAGAAGTACTATTTCTAATTTTTATGCTTACTACAACGATAATTAAAATATTTCCTTTTCCTGAATTCAAAGTTCCAAGCAATTTTAAAAAAGGTTACATCTAATAGCTCTCAAGACCTCTGTTTGTAACACAAGCCAACAAAATGTTTTCCAAATATCCAGGTTTGAATTTTCAGTACAAATTCATGATATTTTTTTTAGGCTAATTATTACTTGTTACGTACACCGATGTAAAATTAATATTATGCCAAATAATTACTTTGCAACACAGTGATGTAATTACTTTTATTTCGCTCTAGTTATTTTTTGCAATCTTCATTAAGTATCACAATTTTAACTTGATTTCGCATTTGAAAATTAAGGTAGGTTTAATACAAAATTAGTTTAATTAATTATAATGATGTAGGTTGTCACAATTAGTGATTTTAATTAATTTAACGTTAAATGTACATAATTTTGTCGAGCAGCTTCAATATTCATCAAGGATTTCGTTTTTAAAAGTTGTGTTGCCATAATTTGTTGTGATCTGAAATTTTATTAATTATTAATTTTTTGGTTCGTGCGTCTGTTGCGTCTGGCACTGTGGCGTATACGTATCATCGCACCAATCAGGATCTACGATTTAAAAACTTTGAACTTTTGAACATTTCAAACTGAAAACTGCCTTTGTCTATGATCACTTAGCTGATAATTCCTTAAGACTTGATCTCACAAGAAATGTTTTTTTTTTCTTCATTATTTTTTGTAAGGGTTTATCCTGAAGTTTTCAATCGATACCTTCTTTGCATGTTTTGTATTGCCACAAATATTTCCAAAATATGTTCACTTAGCGTTATATCATGGGTGTCAAAAGGCGGGCAATTCTTTGTAATTATAGTAACTTGCGCGACGTTGTCGTCTGCAGCAGTGTTGCCACGACAGCGAGTGTCCCGTGAAGAAGGCAGTCTCCTGACTTAAGAGTTTGCTTGTTGGTGTGATGTGGCAGCACCTTAAGTAGTTGGACATGGGTTTCATCTTCTAAATGTATTTTCAGGCCAACGCAGACAAAATTGTGTCCTGATTAACTTGTGTTCTGGCCGCGTGCCATGACTTTCCCCGAGGTTCCTCTTTAGGCAATCGTGAAGTTTTGAGTATTTTATAAAAGACTGTTCCTTTTATTTGCCCTTCTTCAGCCTAAGAACTGTCATTCTTGGTGGCTGGCCCGTGTTTTTAATTAAGACAAATAGTCATTCCTGTTTTGAATCAAGCTTTACTGTGGATGTTTGGGCGTACTGTATGATCTTGTAACTTTCCGACCACAGTTTATTCTACTCGTAAACGTTTTTGCTTGAGTGCCATGCTTAATCGCATCACCTCCTTTCTTGTAATCCTAAACTTAATACCACTTCTTATATTGTATTTAATATGTTTTGTAACCTTAAGCCGATAAGGCCGGTGAATTTCCATTAGATGTTTGCTTTATAATGTTTTAAAAACGCTTTTGTTATCGACCTTCCCTTGCCCGCTTTCGTGTTTTTTTTTTCAGACGCAAACTTAAACAGTAACATATTTTTCTGTCTGCGCTCGTTTCTTGTCTATTCCTAGCTCCACGGGGCTTGTAATTTTTTTTTGGAGCTCCTTTGATTGTCAGTTTTTTAACTTTGAATTCTTGACCTTTATTAACGTACTTGTATCTTATTTTGCTACTTTTAAGTTTCTGAATGTTTTAACTTGATACTTTTACATATGTTATTGTTTTACGCTTGGCGGCTTGCAGAGAACCTCTAATCAATTTTGTGAATTAAATTATGATGTTTGTCCTTTTTTGGAAGCATGTATGTAATTTTTAAACCTAACTACTATAGAGCATGTTGGTACCATATTCAACTTTCTTTATGGTGTTTCTGATATTCACTCTTGTCTCTTTAGTGAGAATTGAATCTAAGTATATTTGTAGCGGATATGCACTAATGTACTTCAATTTTAGTGAATGTTAATATGAAAATGTCTGTAGACAAAAAAGAAACCGTTTGGTCTCAAAGGAATACATGTGTACCTTCTCTCAGATTTGTACTGCCATGTAGCAAGTTTCGTAAATTACTTAATAAACTGTTTAGTCTCTTTGGAGGTATTGAGGCTTCATATATATCTTGTAAATGTGAGTCGCATTCCCAATATTGACCTTTTTTGTAAACAATATATTTCATCGATCCCAATACGCAATTGTCTGTTCATTGTAAGGCGTTTCCGATTCATCTAATTACTCCGTCAATACTCGGTATAGGACCTACGTTTTTTCGGCATATTTTGCTGCAAATAATGTAAATAATAAGCCCAGTGAGGAGCGATAGGGCATTGTGAAACATGTTGTATACATATTTTCGTTTCATGTTATACTCGTTCCATAGTATTAAAGTCGTTGGACGTGACAGCTCTTGTGAAAATCGTCGTAAAGAAGGAGCCGCGATTACGGGGTTTTCAAAGTAATCCCGCGAGAAGTCATGACATCAAAGATGTTTTAAGAAGCTCTTTCAGAGCTGAGACAATACCTGAAGAGAAAAAAAAATTCATCAAAGAGCTTCGAAGCGGAAGACGGGGCCATTTTACGTGATGTCTTTTGTTGGTTCGTGAGATTGTTCGCACTCGTATTTCTCCCCGTATCACAGCATTGCGGCTTGGGATTAATTTAAAGATTGTTATCTTTTCAAGTAAGAAAAAAGAAAGAAATAAAGCTGCAACTGTTATTTTTACTTCAGTAAACTCCTGGGTCCAAAGAAAACTCCCTTGAAATAAACGTGAGAGCCTTCCTTCTGGACTGCGGACGGTGCAACAAAGTGGAGAAGCGAAATTAGTTTGAGAAGCAAGCCGGGGGCTCTCTCGGGAGGATTGGCTCCGCCTTTCCAGTTGCGTTATCAACTGTTGAAAAACTCGCTCATATATATATATATATATATATATATATATATATATATATATACATATATACATATATATATATATACATATATATATGAAATGAATAAGTCTACTGGTTCCAATTATGTCGTGCCCCTTACTGCGCCTGTCCCTTGGGATCATAGGCAACCCGCTTCTCTAAGCTGCTCACCGCGAAGCATATGCTGCGGTGAGGTTCCATTCAAGAACCGTTTATGTCGCACTCACAGGGCCGTTGGCTTTTAGGGATCGAATCCCTAACCTTTCTGTGTAATTGATTCAGCGACTTTTTTTTTTTAGACGTGCGCGCAAAATATCCTCTCTTCAAGCTGCTCTGTGACCTACGGTGAACCTGTTATATCCCTCCCCCCCCCCCCATAGTCTAACTAAAACTAAGTGTATTTGTTGGAGATGTCCGGTTTAGGAAGGAGCCCAGGTGCGTATTTACGCCTATTCATGCTGGGTTTTAGCCATGTAGGGAGATGGTAGCATGATTCCTGTGCATTGCTCGGGGATTGGCCAGTTACGGCGAGGAATTTAAGTCATGACTTAAATCTTAAATCTATATTAAAACTATGTTCAGTTGCTCCCCAGTAACAACTGCATAGACACAGGAAAAACCTGATCACAAACATACGGGTTTCAATAGGCATGCATTAATAGTTTTGGAAAGTACAGGATAAAGTTGCAGAGATTAGTCAGTGGTGGAGTAAGTTTGAATATCATAATTAGCCTATTTAATTAGGCCTGAGGTCATATTTACGTTATTGAAATGTCCTCATTGTTGACCATATCTCTAAACTTACTTATATACCACATTACATTTATCAGTTAATTCAAAATTGTTTAAAATCAGAAATTAACTTTTTTTTTGCCTTTGCCTAACTTACACATTTTAAGAATTGAATTAAAAAATAATAATTTCTTAGAGTGACTCTATTGCCTACCTTGTCCAAATGTCATATCTCCAGGTTTTTTTGGATTTGTCATAAAGAGGGAACGTGTCTCAGCTTAGGCCAGGTCTGTGCCAGTCAAAAATCAAAAATTAAAAAAAAAAACTCACTAATGCAACTTTACGGCACAAGGCAAACCTATGTACCAAATTTCAGTCCTAATTTTTTTTATCAATGACGCGAGTTATGTACCCTCTCTGAAATGATAATATTAACAATCGAATACCGAGAAGTGACCAAGGGATAAGGTGAGTTTCTAAACTGTTATCATAGGTAGGAGTTCCGTAACTCGATCAAGGGCATGGTTGTAAGTGCTGCGGTCAGCCTAAACCCCGCGAATAATTCGCACGAGGTCCAAGCACAAGAGATTAATGCGCAGCGGTCATTAAGGCGTGACATTTTTTTTTTTTGTGGTATAGAGGTGACGTTGTTAAGGTTAGCGAGCTAATATATAGTTAAATAATATTTTTGCCCACCCATCCAGTTGCGTGTGACGTGGGTAAAAAACAGCGCGAATCCCAAACTAGCACTGAGAGAGAAGGGAAGTGGCCTTCGTTATTGCATTCTTTGAAATGCGAGGAACGCGATGAGTGCCACAAAATTAAAAAAAAATGAAAATAAAAATAAATTAAATGTCATCTGGCGAAACAAACTGTTTGACGGAAAATTAAATTTTTAAGTTAAACGAAATTTTTTTTTTTTCGTACGAGTGGCGCTGAGACACGCACGAGGAAACACGTGGAATTAATAAAAAGGAATTCAGGCTTGTTATGCAACACGACAATGTTTTATTTGTCTGACTGGTGTTTTGGAAACTGCTGTCCGACAAAATGTAATTTTGGAAAATTATTTCACAACCAACATTTAATTCCGACAAAATATGACGATACACGATCTTTCGCAGCCCATCGCGAAGTTCAACACAAGGCGAGGCTGCGCAGTGGTAAGGCATCGCACTCTTATTCTGGAGGAGCCTGGGCCTGGCCATCCTTATGTCGGTTTTCAAAGGTTTTCCGAAGTCACTCCAGGCTGATGCTGGAATAGTTCCTTCCGTGGCTGATTCCTTCCCCAACATCTTTTGTTTATTTATGTTTTAAATATTTATATTGGACGAAGATTAGCTCGTAAGCCACACCAAAATCTTCTCACCAGCATGAAAGAAAGTGTGTTAATAACCTCAAAGAATAAATATATATGTTTTTGAAGTTAAACATATTTTCTGAGGTGGCAACGATTTTCGAGTGTTAACGAAAGTTCAGATCGCACGAGGGGAATAGTCAGGTACGTGGTGGGGGGGAACCGGTAGAGGAGAGTGCGTCAGCGGCGACGCCACTCCAACGCATGCTCCAGCGGTCGAATGGGAAGACGGCAAGAGGTAGGGGATAGGTACGTAGCGTAGCATTCTATATGGTATTTGTAACGGCCGGAAGGGAAGACGGCAGGGGAGAGGTATAAATAACGCAGCAGCAGTGATGCTACGGAATTCTCGTAGCGCTGCTTGTGTTTGTCTGCTCCTAGTTTTTTTACGTGACGTCTAATAAATCGATGAACGCCGGCTGCACGCACGAAAAAGTGTCCCGTTACGCACATTGTCTCGTTACGCTGTGTCCCGTTACGCTCATTGTACGCTTGCGCCGCATCTATCTCTCTTCCACTCGATTGGAACAACCATCGATTTGACTTTTTCGAGGCACATTAAACTTGAAACACTCCCATTCGTTTCCTACTTTTCCTATCATCGTCCTATCCTTAACAGAATAACACAGATTGAAATAAGTTAAATAGCAAACATGTATAAAAGTTATAGTTAAAATAATCTCTTCGTTAAAGTAATAAACATATTTGCATTAATGAGTGCAAATAAAAGTAAATTTATCAATTAAATTGTAGATTTCATTTCACTCATTCTTTGTATCCATACAAAATAGTGATAAATCAATAAAATTGATTCAATTTTATTCATAAAAGTATGCAATCATTTCATCGATGTTTTGTTATGACGTCACGTTAAACTATTTTACAGACAACCAATTTTTTTTTAAGAATTGATACCCACATCCTTGTTATTTTCAAATTGTATCTCTTGTTCAATAAAAAATATTAATAATTTATCTCTATCTCTACTTAATAAGCAAGAAGTTTCACTTACATCGCGTGCGGAGTCCACGCACACAATTTTTTTTCTGTACACCCGAGTAGCTACATTTCATCCTGGAAAGTTTTTAATGTAATCAAGTTGATTAGAAGAGGTTTTCTCAGTTTCTAAGCTGTCGTTTTTCCACTGGTCACACTTCACGAGCATGTTGGGACCATGTATAGCATTACCAGATCAGCTCTCTACATGCCACCCTCGCTAATTCCTCTGCTAGAGGTAATTTGCCGATGGAACCAGTTGCACAAAATGCGACCACTTGTGTACACACACCGTGATTGCCCCGAGTGTTGGAGTGTACTGCGCCGTGTACCCAACAAGCTGTGGCCAACCCGCGCAGGTCTCTCTGTGTGTTTGCTGGTGTGCGCACTTAGTTTGTTTAATCCCTCGACCATCGACATAGACCGACTTCTTTTCATTTATGTTGGCTTGGTCAGATCGCATGCATGTGCGTGCATGCCGCGCGAAATAACCGTAGCTCACGATAAAACAAAAAATTTCAAGTGAAACAAATATTTGTCAAACGAAAACCATATATGATAAAATAGGTCGGAAAGAATACTGTAAAGCTATTCAAGTCATTATATGGCGTGAAAATGTGTACGATATTTTATAATGATTTATTTAATTTACAGTTAAAATTAACAGTACTGAAAAATTTACTTCATCATCGGTAAACACACCAACTTCTTACACAAAGCGTAGAATATTTTAAAGTCTGGTGACAGTAGAAGACAGCAAATGTTAGTCAAAGTTTGTTTTTTTCTACATAGAATCTATGAAACTCCAAGAATTTTTAAATTGTTCACCCATGTTAAAGGTGGTTTCATCATTTATTAAGCTTTCAGATATCCTGCGCCTGTTGTACCAACCACTCACAAATTAATAATTTTCGCTTTCAATTAAAGGATTCGGTTTATTTACCTCCAAAATGTTGAGAAAATTAATAATTGTACAGTCTATAAATTTTCATATGTATGAAATGAATTTTACTTAAGATTACAGATACACTATTTCATGACCAGTAAGGAAACTAAGTTCAAAGTTTTGTATCCAAAACATTATTTATTTTTCTATTTATGGAGATTTTTAAGTTTTAATTCCATCGTCGAGTGTTTAAGGGCACATCATGCTACCACACTTTCACTGTTTATAGCTGCGACACTAATCTTATTCTAGCGGTTACCTAGCATCAATAGTTTAAAATGTATCAGCATCATCGCAAATATTGAAATAGCCTTTGTTTATTGATCAGCAATTTTCCCCGCTTGAATTGCTCTTGAAAACCATAAACATAAACAATTATCATGATAAGGCTAAAAACAATAGAATCAAACAATAAGAAAAAAATATAAATATTTGGGCCGCTATCTTAAACATCACAGCTTTCCGAGTAAATATTCATGAGGTCTAGCAAACACTAAATTATCTCGAATATGCTTAAAAATCTTAAAAAATGTCATAATTCAATACCAGACAAGTTTGTTGTACACCTTGTAACTGATAACAAATGTAATATTTATTATTGTATATTCTCCACTCACAAGTAAATATGTGTTTGTTTGTTTATTTTTTTCATCAAAGAATCTTATTGTAATGTATTGTAGAAATAGCATCGTATGTAAGGGTAAGGTGTAAGGAAGGTGTGTTCAGAGCTCCCTGTGTGGAGGCAGCTACTCCGGGCGATGAGAGCGGGACAAATGGTGGCTGCAAGGGCCTTAATACCAGTTCTCGTTTTTTTACGCACTTCCATACACTCACTCGCCTCGGGTTTCAGGCAACGAATGGCGAGGAGTTGGGATTAGGGCAGTGTCAGGGGCAGGGGGTGGAGGGGTGGGAAAAGGAGGGGAGGGCCACGACATATCGGCAGGCAGCACGTCGCGAGCAACTGTGGCGTCCCGAGGCGCCGAGTTCCCCCTCCCCCCTCCGCCGGCCCCGGGGCACGTGACGTCACGGCGATGACGCGAGCCTCCCTCCCCTTCGCCCTCCCGCTGCGCGCGGCAACAGCGCTCCGAGCGAGGGGAAAAAAAGGGAGGGGGGAGAAATGGCAACACCGGATCGTCCCACAACCCCCTCCCTCCACTCCATCATACGCAGTAGCGGTTGGAGAAAGGGGGAAGGACGCGGTCTAGCTCACCCTGCCGACAGTCATTTCTTTTCCACTCCATCGTCTCCGAGGGGGGAGATTCCTCGCCGAGAGCTGGTTGCCAGATAACCCCGCCATTCCACGGATGATACAAGCGGCGTGCTGCTTCGGGATTCGTGTCGCACGCCAGGTCTCGTTTTCTCCTTTGCCTATTTCATTCTACGCTTTAAAAAAAATGTCGACACGGAAAATGAAATTCTCGAGATCGCGAACTGTGCTGCAATGAGTGAGACGCGTTCCATTCCTTCAAATTTATTGTTTTTTCAAAGAATTTCATTGAATAAACAACGCTGCTTCTGATGTATTGTTAATTCCATTGCCTTGAGCGCATGATACCCCATGCAACCAGGTATTCTCCAGGCTTGTGAAGTGATTCATAGACGAACATCATTGCAATGGTTGGAAACAACGCTGCAGTTTAAAGATCATTCAGGAAATTCATGGAAAGTTTACTTACATAATTATTAAATAATACTTTTATGAAAGATGTTATAAAAAATTCATTTTAAAAATATGCAACTTTAATTTGTTAATAATTAGAAACCATCCATGGGCAATAGCTCCTAAGGCTGGCATATTATGTGAACTTATCTTTGGAATGTACTTTCGTTCGATATACGTGCATGCTATTTAGAATGTACTTTCGTTCATAATAAGTGTATATTAGATGTCTTTCAATGACGTCTCATAACACTCAGATTGTGAAATATATTAAATAAATAACTTCTTCCATGAATGGTACCGTTTATGCGCTGCTTTAAGACCATGCGGGCCTGGTTTCGAAACCTAGGCTACATTAAACATTACTAACTATGAAATATTTAGAAATAATTAAGGCTGCATTATCTCAAGAACACCATAGGCTAATGACGGGCATGCTGGAACATTAAATAGTCACCATAATGAGGGAAAAACATTTATTGCTGAGACTGAGAGCTCGTGTGTTCTAGTTTTGGTCACATCCGCTAGATAGTAGCTTTCTTAATAATTACTTACATAGCTACATTGATTGTGAGAAGAAATGCATAATCTATTATCAGGTAAACAAACCAGTGAAAATTACTGTACTTTATTTTGTTTGCATAGTTTTGTGGTTTTTTGTGGTGGGCATACCAGAAATTTTTCATATCATATTCATTTATATAGAGCATTTTTTTATTAGTATAAAACAGCTTTAAGTGTTTTGCTCACAGTTTAAATCTCTTTTACTAATAAATTAGTCGTAAAGTAGTAAATTATTATTATTATTATAAACCTAAAACTTTGGATTTGAACCTCTAGCCCAAGTTAATTTGCTAGCAATTTTGGGCCCACCCGACAGATAACATCACATGACGCGTAAAACATGGTTCCAGCATCCTTTGTAAGATTTCAGATTTTTTTCAGGTGTTAAAATGCGCGTTCCAGCCGTACAGTACTCTTCCACGCACCCATATCTCTATACTATACAGCTATAATTAATAAATTTAACTTAATGTAAAAGAAATTTTTGGGAAAAAATATAAAAACCCCTTAGCATAAATATATATACAAGCAGAGACGTATTTACATAATAACAATTATATATGATTCCGACATCCCAAATATAAAACAGAATTTTGATGTCTAGTTTTTTTTTTTCACTAGTTCACTAGTTCACATTCGACAAGAACATGAGGACAAGTAACAACTTGTTCGTCTCTTTAAAGAATACTAGCTATGATGATAAAACGATATGATAGACATGATCCCTGGGTGTAAAAAAGAAACACAATATACACAATAATAAACAACAAAAGTTTCTCTTTTAACGATTCTCTTCAGTCATCAATTATTATTTGTACTGAAGGGTTTGTAGGGGTCTCCTTCTTGTTCTATGGTCGCCGTAAACCCATTGGGACAAATAAATGACATTATCTTCACATGGTATTGTGAACATCTCTCCTCTCCGCACTCGCCACTGAACAGCTGGGTTCACAGTGTGAACAGCAAGCTATGCACACCACCGTGGCACGACCTATGTGAAATCGGTTCAAAACTGAAATCTCATGCATTAATTCTAAGAAATTTATTCACACGATCCATCCGACATCTCTTGGTAGTATTAGTAAATATATTGTTTTAATACCTGGTGATTAATCCGTAACAGGTGGCCAAAAGACTGTTAACGAAGTTTTTCAACAAAATAATTATTAGTTTATGTTATGATAGATTACGTAAAATTTATAGTGAACAATTCAATACCAGCCTGTTTGTATCTGATGACGGGAACAGATGCCAGTTCCCGAAACTTTGCAATTGGAAACCTTCTGTGTTCCTCAGTGCTATCGCCGTTGTTGTCCAAAGTGTTTGCTGCGTTGGCCAGGTTTGTTGTCTGCCTGCATTCAATCTGTCTCGTCGTTGTTAGACCACTGTGTTTGTCTGTGTTGTTTTATTATTTTTCATGGCTAAGTTCCTTCAATGAAATTATTGTGCTGTCAGATATTCAGGGGTTGATTTTTTTTTCGTGCTGTCGTCGTTTTGTTGTTGATAATACTTGTGTAGGTTCATCGTTGGTTAAGTTTACCTGCTGATTCAGTCTTGTTTTCTATGAATTTTTTATCTTAATATATTTTTTTTTAATATTAGGAATTTTTTCATGACAAATAGTGCAAAACTGCAAAGTTGTCTGTCCATAAAAAAACTGCATTAAATCTAAATTCTCCATTGCATGAATCATTTAAAGAACGAAACAATTCTAACCTCGAAACATGTTTTAGTATTTTTTTTATATTTACACAATTTGTTGTTTACCTTTTTCAGATAATTGACAATATTTATTTTTTCAAGCGTGAATTATCATTTCTTGTCACTATTATGATAGATAAACATTAACAGTTCCAAACTCCCGTCAAGTCACAACCTTAGCTGTAGCGCCGTGGGTCCATAAAATTATGTTAACTTCCCTCCCGTGCGCACACGAGACCGCACAGTGCAACGGTTGTGAATCGTTTCGGCTACGCTGACGTTTGTTCCGTTGCGAGCCCAACTCGCAGTGCTGCGAAGCACGCACGACCTCGGAGTGACCTTCGCGCATGCGTGGTGTGCCAGGCGCGGGAGGGCAGTAACTAGCCGGCTGCAGAGCCCGCAACGTGATCACCGTTCGTTAATTAATGCTCCCGTCCAGAGGCAAAAGGGGGATTAGTACGAGCCCACTGGCCCCCCTTCCCTTCCCCCAAAACTCCATTGACTCCGCTCTGTGTGGTTTATTTGGGTCAAGCAGTTAGGAAACTGCGCCAGTTGGGCGAAGAGGAACTCCGGTAACTGAGGTAATGAGAGGACTGGATACGGATTGTTATACAACTTTCCACTTTAAACTTCTCTGTGCAGCAGAGAAGGGTTTTTTTTTTATGCGTAAACATTTTTAGCTCTCGGTACGCGCCATTTGGTAGGAGTAATTTCGTGAATGGAAAGGAAATGTGTAACCACCTTGCTGCCATCTGTGGTCGATGGCACGAACCAAAGTTCACAAAGCCAAAGGGAAACTTTATAGTATTAACTGTTTGGTGAATTTTAACAATATTGGCTTTTTTTATAAAATTTCTTGTTAAAAAACCAAGGTTTAGTATTTTTTTAAGTATTTTTTTCCTTGTGTCGCAGCCGTTTCATTAAACAGTTTAACATTTCGTTCTGCTAATCAAATGATTTGATAGTCGACGTAGCTGCTCCGGCAGCGAATTCTAGCGACGAGTGCGAAAACTACGTGTGATTCGCGTCCAAATTATGTAGTTGAAAACACGCTTTGGGTATACTTATCACGCTCGGCATTATTTTAGAGAATTGTACGTTGAAATTAGTGTCCTAGTTGCGTATTGTAAGTGTATTTGCAACATGAGAACACATGAATTTGCTCGTTACCGAGGTTAGATGTTACACATCTCTGGCGAGTACTGAAAGTATCTCTCACGTTTGTTTTTGTCAAATAGTAAAGGCTCTGGGAATAAGAGTGACAATTATTCGTACCCGAAGCCAATGACAGACAATAATGTTTCACTCTAGAACGTCTGAAAGCAACAATAATCCAACACTAGCTTTAGGTTGGGAATTCAAAGCTTCGCTGGGATTACAATAGTACGACAGACGCAATGCGACTGCGAAATATCGCGTTATTGTTAACATTTAGTTTTTAATGGCAAGACAAATTGAAAAAAAAAATAGATATGAAAATGTTCCTTGCCTTTACATTCGCACTACATGTACGACAGCTTTCAATGTTTAAAATTTGGTTTTAACTGATCTGTTTAAGAAAAAAAATTGTTTTAACCAAATTTATTATTTATTCTGATAAAAAAAACATACAAAATAGTTCATGAACAAGTTTAGTAAGCAAAACCTCAAAATTACACGAAGATTAATTGTATTACCAATGTAACAGGTTGACCACCGTTCGAAAAACAAATTCTGAAGCTCACTTCAGGAGACATTGCGCCCCAACGCGTCGACCTAACTGATCGACAAGACGACGAATTCGTTGCCCCGACGACGCGGATGTGGCGAACGTGATTGGTTATAAAAATATTGTGTTTGCACTGCAAACATTGTGACAAGCAGGACGTGGTGTTGCGAATCCAGCTTAACGTTGTATTTTATTTCAAACACGCGAATCAAGTTGCCAAGTATCAAGCTGCAAATCGTTGGATACCTACCAAAAATATTTTAAGAGGCGGGGCTTCGATCTAGAAGTATATTTTAAAAGTAGACATACTATTGCCCGTGTGGCTTGTAAATAGTTTTTTCCGTTATTTTGCTTTGTCTTTAAAATATTTATTGATATGTTTACATTTCACTTTGCTAGAAACAAACAAAATTTTATTTAAATTATGCTGAATAAAGGTTAACAGTTACAATTTATATATGTTGTGTTATTTCAACGTAATACTTCTACAGGTACGCGTTCTGTAGTTGGAATTAGTTTATTGTCGTGAACTATTTGTGTTTGTTAGGAAAGCCAGTCCTCGAGTTGTGGGAACGCCTTGCATATTATAACTTGAACCTATGACCACAAAACAATTAGACCCGGCCGGAATTGGAACCAGTAACCTCTTGGGCCATAAGCTGGCGTTCTACCGATTATGCAGTGATATTCAGCTTCAGTATACACATAAAATTGGCCTTTTTTAAATGTTGTGTCGTCCTGATTGTCTGTTAAATTCCATCAATGGTTTCGTCTGTGCAGCACTATGGCGTCCGGAGTTGTTTTTTCTGTATTTTCTGTTCAGGTGGCCATTGTCTCGTCCTTGTCAGCATGCTGTTTCCGTCTGTGCTGTCTGTCTAAATTCCTACCACGTGTTTGCCTGTGTTTCCTAAGCGTGTAGCACGACATCAGCTGATATTGGCTTGTTATCCTTGGGTTTATGTGTTCATCTTCGCTGTCCATTGCTGAGGGTTTTTTTATATGACAACCAGCGTAAACAGTATTATCTTTGAAAGATTTGTGCAATGGGAGTGCATGACTTGATGTAAGCTTTTGGACATACGCCATTGCTAAGAACAAGTATGTCTGTAGAGGAAAACTACAAAAAAAAACCTCGTTTCTGTTTTGGAAAACTATTGTGTTTGATTCGTCTTTTCGTTTTGTCGTGGTTTTGTCTCGTTTCAACTGTTGTGCTGAATTTTTTTGATTTCAATATTTTTTTGTGCTGTCATCATTTGTGGTTTTTTTTTTCGTTTTCTTCTGTTTTCTTCTGTTTTGGAAAACTATTGTGTTTGTTTCGTCTTTTCTTTTTGTCGTGTTTTTGCCTCGTTTCAACTGTTGTGCTGAATTTTTTTTTGTTGGGTTCAATATTTTTGTGCTGTCATCATTTGTGGGGTTTTTTTCGTTCTCTTAGTCCATTTTTCTTTGTTTTTCTTTGTTTGTTGACCATATTTCTGTTATGGAATATTATGTGGTGTTTATATCCTGTTGACAACAGCAATTGTTTGCTTAATTTGTTTTTTTGTCTTTTGGGTTTTTTTTTTGTAGTTTTCCTCTACATACATGTTCTTAGCAATGGCGAATGTCCAAAAGCTTACATCAAGTCAGCGTAAACAGTAATGGCCTATGGCCAGATATTATTTTAAAACTATTGCAACGGATGTTCGAATCACGACACAATTAGTAGTTTCAATCCATTAACAGACTCCTCTATAAACTCAGGCCAACGTATGATGCTTGGATTTGGAAGCTCTATCTAGACTCAAATATGTATCAGTGTATCCAATAAGGGTTTGATATTTTAAGTCCAGAAAAAAATAACTTTTTGGATCTAAGTAAAATGTATTTTATTGTTTCCCCCGCTTCCTGATTATCCGTGAATTTTTTTTTCATTAAAAAAAAGGGGGGGGTTGCCGCCAAAGGCACGCCTGATGTATGCACGCTCGTAACGAGATCAGGCAAAACCGACGGTTAAAAAAAAAAAGCCTGGAACAAACGCTCGTTTCGCCGGTCTGCGAATGCACATCTCTCCCGCGGGGCAGTTTTAATCGTGTTCGGTTGTAACATCTCCTGCCCCAGTTCGCAACGCGTGTTCCGTTTTACATGTGACATTACCCTGGGGAGGATTTCCCCTTCCCCCTCCCCCCCTCCCCCAACGGCTCGTTTTTAAGCCTGTCGCTTTAATTTTCAACGCGAGCGAGTTAGTACACACGGCTTGAGGACGAGTCAGCGCCGTATTCCCACGCGAGGAGCGCTGACCGCAAGACACCAGGTTCCGGAATGTAATAATCCTTGTGGTACTTTCAACAAACTTCTATTTCTCACTCCGGTCGATGACCTCCCCCCCCCCCCCCCCCCCCCCCCCGCTCCTGACATTTCACACACGTTCACACGATGGGCGCCAGATACCCCCGATGAACCGCACAATCACTAAAACATACACATTTGTTATCAGTTTCTTTTTTTTTTTTTTCGTTGAAGTACCTGGCCGGCCGTGATCACTGACACTTCCCACCCTCGTGTGCCGGGGGGCCGTGGGTTCGAACCCAACAGCCGGGCGTTACTGAAGTTTTTGGCTAGGAGCGCATTGTTATCTTAGCGGCCCCTCGCCTTAAACCCGTGTGCATGACCGTGATAGGTAAATGTTGCGGTTTGTAGACCCGAATAAAATTTTAAAATACATATATTAGTACAACAATTAATGTGAACACTGAAGAGAACAAAAAAAACCATACACACATAGTCAATAAACTAGCGGAGCACACATATAGAAAATACCGAATATAACATTACTCAAACATTAACAAAATTATTTCTGATATTATTCACAACAGTAAAACCCCTAAATATATATATATATATATATATATATATATATCACAAATGTTTTTTCACCTTAAACGTACACAATTTTTATACTGTAGAGTGCATTGTTTACAGGGGAGAGATACGTTCAGACAGATGCCATCATTGTTTCCACAATTTTTTTAGCAAATAACATTTATTTTTAATATTTTAACAATGGATATTAAGCTTCGTTAAAGCATAGTAAATAATTTAACGGAGTTGCTGAAGTTTATAGTGACTGACCCCTACAAAAAGTTTCCCCTCTGAAGTTGTTGGAAATTATTTTTGATCAAGGGCGTCGCCGTGGAGGGGGGGGGGGGGTAGTGGGGGCAGTTGCCCCCCTAGAGAGATATAAAATAATGTAGCCAAATGCAAAAAAAAAAATACATTCTTTTCCCACAACTTGCCCCTTCCCCCAGGCCATCGACTGGCCATCGACTGGCGACGCCCTTGTTTTTGGTATTGATTACAGCTGTGTTCATATTGTCAATTCACACTTGTTTATAGTGTCATAAAATATTTTAAAGAGTGCCTTACCGTAGGCTAATTTGTAATATTACACGATAAACAATTTCTCAGACGTAAAAACGGTTGAAACCAATTGTTTAAAACTTTTTTTTTTTTTTGGACATCCGCCTTTTCTGGTTTACACTGTATGTCGTAAAAAAAAACTCTCATGAACGAAAAATAATGAACAGGCAAACACACAGAAAATAATCCAATATAAGCCGGTGCCAACAGTCAAACGTATGACATTAGACAGTACAAAAAATTCCGTGGAAGGAAATAGTCAGGAAAACCTCACAGCAATGCACATACAGTGGACTGACAACGTCAAGACTGTCAAAACAAGAACAGTAAATGTAAGACAAACAACAAACTTGGACAACACAGTGACAAACAAACAACCCCAACGATGAAACTTAACAGATGATCTTGAAAACACAACGACGACAACACACGAATATAGTAGTCTTCCTAAGACCGAAGAACTGCGACGTTTCGGAAACTGTCATTTGCTTCCGTCAGCAGTCACAAACAGACGATTGAAATCATATTAATCCAACTTTAACAATAGGCATTTATCTCATATGTGCTCTGAACCCTGGCCAGGTTATATACTAAGAGTGTGTTTCCAACATCTATTGTATCTATTTATTTTCATTTGCTCCCATATTCTCTCTTAATATATTTTCGTTTTCCAGGGCCACAGTAGTTGTGGTCATCGTGAATCAATTTTATCGGCTAATGTGTTTTTTCTTGGCTATGTATTATGTTATTATCCGTCTACGCCCTCTCTGATGTCATACACATCCTCCTGCTTCACTTTTAATTAACTCCATCTTTGCCTTGACTTAAATAGTTGTAATATTCCTTCTCACTTCTATCTTCTTTCTGTCTAGTCTTCTTAAATGTCTGCATATAGTTTCTATCTTCCTTATCTGATATCTTCTCCCATTATCAATCTCAAAATTGTATTTCTTCTTCACACACACATATATAATATATATATATAATTTTTTTTAACACGTATTTCTATTTATTCATGGGTTTCGTCATTATGACGTTTTAAATCAGTGTTCCCCGTGGCCGTAATCATTGAAGGAACGTGCTGAAAGCAAGATGGCGTCTGCCTGCTGCTGCCCCTCCCCCCGCGGGCCAACCCGGCAGCGCACGTGACCACTGTCCTGTCCGCGGCGGCCTGGCGGGGGGGGGGGGGGTCACATCACGAGAGTCGATCTCTTCTCGGCGCGCGCCTCCGGGAGAGATGGATGCCAGCCGAGCGGGGCCCAGATCGATGGCTTCCGGAAACTATCCTTCCCGCCGGAGCAGGCCCGACCATCCGTCACGTCAACAGCCCGGCTTTCAAGAGAGAGAGAGAGAGAGAGAGAAACAAGTCTCTCTTCACTCCGCGACGGGACCTGCAGTCTACGTCGTGTAACCTGTCTCGAATCTGACGGCTATCGAAATAGCACCGGTGTCCCAACTGTCACTTTTGGCACCACATAATGTTCATACCTACGAACACTCGACAGTCACACAAACCTTGCAAAAGTGGCATAACAAAATACGTATACCATCAAAACTATTTTTTTTTTAGAACTGTGCTAATTCGACACAGACCATAAACTGACCGGCTACTATCGCTCATGTAGTACATGCCCGAATGACCATTTTTTTGACCACGTTTTTACTAACACGATTTCTTGTCTGTCTGTTTGTTTGTCCGTTCGGTACACAATTTACAATCGATTTTAAACTAACTTCCCGATGAGCTAGAGACTTGGAACTTTAAACATAGCTCTTAACTGAATGACAATTCACACGCAAGACTAAAAAGCAGAAAATAATTATTTAGATTAAAAAATAGTAAATAGTGAGTGATTGTCGTTAAGAAAACTCACACGGTTCATATAATTTGTAGTACAATACAATTTTAGTGACTTACATAGGTGAACTTTTCATGCATCGACAATATCTGTAAAACATTTCCATATGTATTGTTACCTAAAATTACAAGTGGTGCATTATACACCCTACACGAGTGCATTCTGAGTATGCTTTGTTGCTACTAACGGTTTATTTTAGGAATTATGTAAGTGGACATCTTCGAGAAAAAATATTTTCTCATAGAATATTTTCATAAGAGTTTATGCTCACGTGAAAAAAAATATATATATATTGTTACGAGTGGGGAAAACGGGTTCGTAAGGAAAGCCCAATTAATTGTATACAGTTTTATTTGCTATTAATATTTACATTAATAATTAAATCACCATTCTTAATGTCTGTTCACAGATCACTAAGTATCTGTCAGGTCCACAGTTCGCACTCCTCACTGGAGTTGGGCTCGACAGTGGTTCGCCCCTTACCACGCGCCTGTCCACACACACAGTCTCGCGCCACTCGGTCACACACGCACGGTCCCGTCGCTCCGCGCCTGCGCCGGTCGCCGAACTCGCACTTCACTCCACTCGCCTGTTGGAACCCCCGCAGAGACCGACGTCACCGCTTTTATGCCCGTTGGACGTCTTTCTGGAACCGACTGGAGTGGTTGTGACGTGTCGCGTCATCCAGAGCCGACCCGACGCTCGAAGCAACCAGAAGAGCGGCGCACTATTCACGCCGCCCCACGCGGCGGCCTCAGCAAGCCCACGGAATTCCCAAGCTGCTGAGGTATGGATGACAGCGTCGTGGAAGGAGAGGAAGGAGAGCCCGGGGGGCAGGGGTGGGGAGGTTTGGCCGCTGTTATTCCCCAAGGTATGCGCGTGTGACGTCAGTGGCTGTGTGGGGCACGCGTCCTGCCCTTGTCTCCCGCGTTCGCCACAGTATATTATAGTTTAGTCGACTGCTTCTTCTGTTGTCAGAGAAGCGTTATTACAAACCATTAAGTAGTCACTCAACCCTCGCAATACCCATCTAGGTCGATTTCTGCCCTGGGAAAACCTGGTTTTATTGCAAGTAGTGTGGGTTTTGTATCAGGGTACGTCCGTTTTATTCCCTCTAATGTATTTCAACCCGAAAATAACTCTAATAACCATATAATGTTACTTTTTTTTTTTTAATATTCTCTGTCGCAGAATGAGATAGTGAGTTCGTGAATAGAGTAACGCTTGAATTATGCTTATAAAGAACAGCAATCGCCATATTACAGTGCCTACTTTAAACAAAACAAAAATATTTATGAGCTGCCACTGTAACAAAGAACCACCGCCACGCCACAGAACTTAAATAAAACAACGCAAAATGTTTTTTGACTGACAGGTGTTTATAGCGAGAGTACGCCTCGCCGCGACGGTTTTTGTTCGTGGAACAAAAGTTCCCCCCCCCCCCCCCCCCCCACCGGCTGTTCGCCATCACTCAGCCACTCTTTCATTCTTCCCGCTGCGAGTGCTCCTATCCCCAGCCGGGGGAGGGAGGGGGGGGGGGGGGTCCGTCTCTACGAGAGTCCCAAGTTTCCTGGAATTCAGAAGTCCCGCTGACTCTCAGAGGCCACCACGGCGGGCCTTATTCAGCCGCCAGCTCATTTGAGCGCACGTTGCCTGAGACCTACATCGCCGGTGTACCCGGGCCAGCGGTTGAGGGGGGGGGGGGGGAGGTTGTAAGCGTACACTATCGTCACGAGCCTATTCCTGCTTCCTAAGCGGCGCGTATCCAGTACTAACTAGTCAGTGGTGTAGACGTACGGCTAGCATCCAAGTTGGTCAGAACCATCAATGAACATAAATAAGTATTTATATTCAATTGCATTTTTTTTAAGGCAACTTGTATCACCACTTCAACATTTAAAATAAAGACACGGCAATATATTTTTTTTACAATAACACAACTGGATGATAAGGGGGAAGTGGTGAGAAGTGTGAGTTTGGATTCATCAAGCCTATGAATTTACTTATGTGTAAGAAGTAAAGCTAAAAAAATTTAAGTGGTGCGCACAATATCATATCTTTGTTATTAACTAGCTCCCACTGCCCAGAATTTCTTGTTTCATCATCATACAAAAGATTAAATCTTTAGTGGGCTGTATAATGGACTCAAGTCTAAACACTTGAGAGCAGCATACCGTCCACGGAAAGAAATACCTTTAGTCAATTCCACACATGATTCTCCTACAAGTCACATTTCAATAGTGTTAGTGTCGTGATTTTGTTAGTGCACCTGTTCATATAGCCTTTATTGTAATTATGAGCCTTTATTGTAATTATGAGTTTATATGTAAAAGTAAGAATTGACTCAAAAGAGGATCCACTTTCTCTTTCCAATGTACGATATATTAAATTAGTGCTGTCCTTTTTTCAGTGTGCTCTGTTGCTAGATATACCCAAAGAGCATAAACGTTTTAGACAACAATTAAAAATGTATTTTTTTACTTAAAACATTTATTAAAAGAAAATTTGGAATGAGAACTTTGGAAGTACACTTCTTGTTGTATTTCATCAAGAATATCATACAATAATTGTCATTTATTACTTCCAAGGAAATGTAACTGAAAGTCGCCATTTTGATTTCAACCATTCTTGCCATCACATTTTATTGTATATTTTTATATTAAAAGTTTTGGTTCTGGTCGACCACATGACATAATCAGTGTAATGCCTAGCTATTAATAGTAACCCACTGCTACAAATTATTTATCTTGTGAATTAATAATTGGCGTTCGGAAGTGATATACATTTTTTTCTTTTTCAGAATGGATACAATAGAAATAATACTATCAAAAAGACACTATTTTATTGTTTTAAAACTATCAACACATAGTATTATTAAAAATATACTAAAACTTGTAATTATTAAAGATTGTTTACGTGATGTGCATTTGAACGTTAAGAAGCCGGGCAGCAGCAATCTGGCAACAGTGTGCGTCACTCGCTCTGCGCTGCAAGCTAAGCGCGATGCAGACTGTACAGCGGCACACATGCAACAATGAACGTCTGAATTACGTTCGCCATGTTGGAGAGTTGAGTTCAATCAAACATAATCCAGCGCTCAGCGTTCCATCTGGAATACTTTCTCTGTTATTTACTATTAAAAATGGTTGTTCAGCTCGAACTTCAAAGACGAATACCAACATTGGGAAGCACTTTCTAGACCACAAGTGGTATAGATGTTTCCAAATTAGTTTGTCGTGGTGAACCAGAAGCAGAAGTTTGTCGATGGAATTTAGAATCAGTCTGTGTGTATGTATGTGTGGTATGTGTGTGTGTTTGAGTGTAGATATACCCGGTGCAACCACGTCTGCCACCCTAGGCGAAAGTCACATCTGCCGCCGCTCCCATAATAGTTGGATTATCCCCCCATCCCTTTTTGAGGCCTGACTCTCCTAATGGGTTTGCCGGCCCTGTGTGTGTATGTATATGTGTGTATATATATAATTCAAAAAACATATTACGTATATATATAGAAGCAGGCATTTTTCGCAAATAAATCCTAGCGCCTATTAGACTCCAACAAGGTATACCCGCACCAGCGGTTTCTTCCTTGTGATTGGCGGCCGTCTAGCGAGAGAAGTCGTTGCCTTTTTTTTGACCAAGTCACTAAGGACGCGTTTGCTGTCGCACTGAATTACTCTGATTGGTTGTTGTATCGATCGACATGTACCTGAAAGAAAATTCACCCAATCACCACCAAACACAGACGGTGCTACAGTGTTTTAACTTATAACTAGTCTCGGAATATATTTTTTTTTTTCGCGAAATATGCGTGGCCCCCACGTGTGTACTCTTTAGCGAGTTACTGGCACAAATACACAGTTGTGTGAAGTTTCTTCGAACGATATTGTCGCGGTTTCGAAATTTGTTATTTTTCAAAATCTCCTTTCGTTCATCACTCACCAGACATCCTGTACGGGATGACGAACCTATTCACTTCGATCCTAGGTACATTAGAGTATGTTAAGAGGTACGATTTCCCCCCCCCCTTCCCCAAGGAAGTTAAAGAAACCTCGATATAGTTTTCGATGGATTAATTTGACATTTTATTTGATTGATTTAAATTGGAAGATTTACTATTTTATTTATTTTTTTGTTTAAGTTTTGTAAACCCGCGTGACAATATTGTGATAAGCAGCACCCCATACCACCAGGATATATGCTTGTAAGTATGTTTTCAAATAATGTGAGTATTTGTGAAGCTGTGCGCGGCCTCTGCCGCTCGGCGGAAGGACTCTCTAGGGTGTCCGAAGGACGCGAGGGGATAACTGATAAGTAATTAAAATGTTAACCGACGCGGCAGACGGACTGAAGGTTCGTCAGGCGATACCTGGAGGGCAGCCGGGCGTAATTACCGCGACCACCGTCTGGTTTGGGAGGGGGGTAGGCCGAGGGGGCCGCGCAAGGCACCCTAATAAGGAAACCAGCCCTCAAAGGGACAGCAGATACGCCCTGCTGCCCTTTGATCGGCGTGACTGGCCCTCCACCTGATGCGGGCGTCTCACTTGCAAAAAAAAAATACAGGCGAGATTTTTTTTTGCGTGGAACGTCTCGTACAGAAGGGGTTTATATTCTCCATCTTGAATTTCACATTCAGTTGCAATATTTTTTTTCTTCTCTTATTAATTTGTTATTCAAATTTATTTTGTAATATTCTGGTTATATTTAGCAGGCTTAATTAAAAAAAAATCTTGGACACGTGATATTGCAGTTTTGCACTGTATTTCATGGGAAAAAAATTCTAGAATGCAAAAAAAAATTAAAATTAACACATAAATTTACGAAAAAATGCCAACAATTTGCCTAAACATTTTGTTTTTTGGACAACACAATGACGACATTACGGAAGAACATTTATGTTTGTTGAAGAAAATTTATGTTCATTTTTTTTATTTCTTATTTTGTATTTATAATTTATTCCTAGAGACCTGCAAAATTCGCGGATTCATTGACCTCTAGGATAGACTCCACATTCCTTTAAATACTCGCGGAAATGACACCTGTTCATTGGCTACTGACGCGTGAGATCTCTGAACTATGCTGTCCGTTTAGTGTTTCCCATTGGCTCACAGTTCCCCGGATAAAATGTGGATCAATCGCAGAAGCGGTACGAAGGTATAGTTGTTTTGATGCTAGCCTATCGCGAATTTTGCATGTCTCTATTTATTCCCATGACAAACAGTAAAAAACTGCAATGGCGTATGTTGAAGAAATTGTACTAAATCAAAATTCCCCGTTGCATGAATCATTTAAAGAACTCAACAGGCTGCAACACGTTACCACCGAGAACAAATAACCAATCATTAGTAGAGACCGGAAAAATTCGCGGATTCATTTCGTGATAGGCTGAAATTCAAACATGTGTACAATTCTGCTGGTTCTGCTATTGGCTCACAGTTTAACTGGAGCTCTCTGGGCCAATGAGAGACTATCGACCAAAGAAGCGTCGAATCACAAGCTACCCAGTGGAGACGCCTCACAATTTAGTACCCAATGAACACGCGTGTTTACTTGAAAAATGCATAGGATAATGGAGGCTATCCTAGAGGTCATTGAATCCGCGAATTTTTCCAGTCCCTAATCATTAGTCATGTATTTTTCGCGAAATAAATATCTCATCACTCACTATACTGCAACAAGGTATGCCCCCAACACCGATTTCTTCTTTCTGATTGGCCGCCGTCTATGAGAGAAGCGACTGCCTTATTTGAGCAGACCATTCAGGACTTGGTTCCTTTCACGCTGAATGACTGTTATTAGTGTACCAACAGTTAACATGTACCTGATCATAAAAACGCAACCAATCACGAAACACAGACAAATGTTTAGTCTAGTCTCGAAATCTTTTCGCGAAAAATACATGCATGATCCTCTATGCAGTCGTGCAAATTAAATCTGCTGATTGGTTACCGACTCGTAACACCTGTTGACTGGAATGATCGTGATTCGCTAATTCTTCTGTTAAAGATTTCTCATTGGCCCAGAGTCCTTCAGATAAACTGTGGCCCAATCACTTAAGCAAAATAATGTCAAAAGTATTTGGACTCTATCTTATCGCGAAATGAATCCGCGAATTTTACAGGTCTCTAATTATGTGTCCCGAAAAATTAGCAGTTTATTTTTCTGGCACCAGGTTAGACTCCCCAAACGCATGCATATTTAAATCTGTGCCACCACCAAAACATAGTAGCTGTTCCGAAACTACCTGCAGCGCATAAAATGAACCAACTTTATTTTTTTGTTTCTTTTAAGTTACCTTGCCTCACCAGCGCACGAAATGCATCATAACTGTTCCGAAACTAACCGAAGTGCAACAAATGCACTGATTTTGAGAAAAATTGTAGGAAAAAAATAAAATTAGCCTAACCTACCTGACTTTGGTTGGGTTTGATTAGATCATAATCATCTTTTTTAAAAAATAATTATAGTTAGGTTTTAAAAAGGGAAAATATTTTTTTACAATTTTCCCCTCAAATGAATCCTTTTCGTATATTGATCACGCCAGGCATTATTTTAGAGGATTCCACGTTAAATTTCGCGTTCGAGTTTATCATAGGTTTATTTTCAACATGAGAACACACGAATCTGCTCGTTACCGAGTTCAGATGTTGACACATCTGAAAGACTCGCTTCTACATAGTTCTTTTTTTGACGTGACAACGTCTAATAAATCGATGAACGCTGGCTGCACGCACAAAAAAATGTCCCGTTACGCAGATTGTTCCGTTACGCTCTCTCCCGTTACGCTCATTGTTCCGTTACGCTGTGTACCGTTACGCTCATTGTTCCGTTACGCTGTGATCCGTTACGCTGTCGGCGAGTGCAGTAATAATAGGTTATGTTACAATTGACTAAAAAATTATGTTGATTCATATAATTGATGATAGATATTTGATTATAGTTTATTTATATGAAAACTTGTTCATAATAATATTTAAACTTTATAGCTAAACGCCAGTTTTTAAAATTAATTACAAGTCATCTACACGTGAACTGTTTCGTCGACTGTTTATAAAGTGAAGTGAATAGTTAATGTGGTTTTCGTTGCTTATTACAACCACAATTTCGTTAATAAAGGTTAATTAAACTTGCATTTTAAAAATATGATTACTAGTATAATTTCAAGTAGCTATTTATTCTTTTATTATTTAAATAAAAATGATTCAATTTTATTCATAAAAGTATGCAATCATTTCACCAATGTTTTGTTATGACGTTGTCACGTTAAACTATCGTCCGTAAACCGAACTTTACAGACAACCAATTTTTTTTTTTTACACATTCTTTGCGTTTACTGGTTTGTTGTGTGATTGTGATTATAATATAAAGGCCTGTGGTGGTTTGACGGCGTGATGAAGTTAGTATTGATCATAGTGGACTGCGCGTGTGATTAACGTTCGTTTTGTTTCGCCGACGCCTCTCGCCGAGCGGTGTTAAATGGCTGGGGAAATGTCAGGGGGGGGGGGGGAGTCTGGAGGCAGCGCCCTGTCGTTAGCGCTCGTGCCTGGCCTGTCCGTGTCCGCTGGAGGAAAACACGCGTCGGGGCGCGGAGGGGCGCAATTAGCGACCCGGCGCGTCGGCTCGGAATGTCTGTTTAGCCAATCAGAGGGTCCTTTGTGCCGCGGGGCCCGTGACGGCCGCTAATGGCCGGTGTTCCAGCGCGGGAACGTGAGTCGCGCGGGCAGACTCTCCGCTCCCTTCCAGGCAGCCCCGAGGAGGGTCTGGCCGCATGACTAGAGACCTGCAAAATAAAGCGGATTCATTCGGTGATAGGCTAGAATTCAAACACACATACCTCTTAGATAATTTTGCTATTGGCTTACTGTTCATCTGGACGAATCTCAACCAGTTATAAATAGAGACCTGAAAAATTCGCGGGTTCATTTCGTGTTATGCTAAAATTAAAATAATTATACCTTGGTGCTGCTTCTGCCATTGGTTCACTGTTAATCTGGAGGACTGAGGGCCAATTAGAGACCGTCACTCATAGAAGTGTCGAATCACAGGCCACCCACTCGAGACTACTCACTAGTCAACAGCCAATGAACAGTTGGCATTTGCCAGAGTGTGTAGAGGATATTGGAGTCTATCCTGGAGGTCATTGAACCCGCGAATTTTTCCGGTCTCTAGTTATAAACTCTTAACCAAAGAAGGATCGAATCACAGACAAACCAGCTGAGACGACTTACAAGTCGGCAGCCAATGAACTTTCGTTATTTGCCCGAGTGTACAGGGGTATGTGCAGTCTATCCTGAAGGCCATCGAAACCGCGAATTTTGCAGGTCTACGCATTACGCCAACCATACACTTCAATCCCGACGAATGTTTTTTTTTTACAAGTTTAGCTTAAGAAATGACATTATTCCTAGGGGCAGGCATTTTTCGCAAATATATATGAACGCCTATTAGACTGCAACAAGGTATGCCCGCACCAGCGGTTTCTTCCTTGTGGCTGGCGACCGTCTAGCGAGAGAAGTCGTTGTCTTTTTTGACTGAGCCACTCAGGACGCGTTTGCTTTCGCACTGAATTACTCTGATTGGTAATGTATCAATCGACATGTACCTGAAATAAATTCACCCAATCACGGAACACAGACGGTGCTACAGTGTTGTAACTTATAAATAGTCTCGGATTCTTTTCGCGAAATATGCATGGCCCTAATTATTCCCTAAAAAATTCTTCTCTGGTTAGTTTTATAAAAGCTAACGATAAAATCCCAGTGAATTTGCTTCATTATATGAGTCAATCAAGTTCATTGAAAGTTTATATTTTTTTCCAAAATTTAATCATGAAATCTCAGTTTAAATCAATTTTACTGACCACAACTTTAAATTCTGGGTATTTATTTCGTGTCAGTCTCAAATTCAAAATCGTGTATATTCTCTACACACATTTCTTGCCTGTTTGTAGGTCGTTGTGATTTGGTCGACCACTGCTAGCTGGTGGTTTTACGGCTTGATTCGCAAAAGGGGCGTGTTTAAATATTTGCCATCCAGTCATCATAGCATCGCAACTGTGTAGATGTTTGCAGTCTACCTTGCTACCAAAAATAATCCACGGATTTTCCGGTTCTGATCTTAATAACAAAAAAAAATTTGGTTGTCTGTAAAGTCGGTTTACGGACGATAGTTTAACGTGAATACGTCATAACAAACCATTAATGAAATGATTGCATACTTTTATGAATAAAATTGAATCATTTTATTTAATTATCACTATTTTGTATGGATACAAAGGAGTGAAATGAAATCTACAATTTAATTGATAAATTTACTTTTATTTGCACTCATTAATTCAAATATGTTTATTACTTTAACGAACGGATTATTTTAACTATAACTTTTATATGTTTGCTATTTAACTACTTCCAATCTGTGTTATGCTGTTAAGGATAGGACGATGATAGGAAAAGTAGGAAACGAATGGGAGTGTTTCAAGTTTAATGTGCCTCGAAAAAGTCAAATCGATGGTTGTTCCAATCGAGTGGAAGAGATAGATGCGGCGCAAGCGTACAATGATCGTAACGGGACAAAGCGTAACGGGGCAATGAGCGTAACGCAGGGGTGCCCACAAGGGGGGGGTAACGACGCAGACTGCGTCATTAAAATTTCAGGGGGGGGGGGGTTGTTAAAAGACGAGAAAAATGTATATATTATTTACATTTTTATAGCTTCTAATGTTAAAATACGTTTCTGGTGCTTTGATAGTTGAAAGGGATCGTGTATATCAAATTGGCAACCCCGCACTTTCCTCAACAAAAGCAGTTCAGGATGTAAATATTACCTTATATGACCAAAATTATTATTAGAAAATAAGTTTTAATTATTTCAAAATGTGACAAAATATAATACTAAAAAAGTATAATATTATAAAATAATTGAGTAAATAATTGAGAAAATGGCATAAAAAATTTCGGTGGGGGGGGGCGCATCATTTGGTTAGGGGGGGGGGGGGTGAGTCATAGTGTTTGGGGGGTGGGCACCTCTGCGTAACGGGACAATGAGTCATCCTTTTTCGTGCGTGCAGCCGGCGTTCATCGATTTATTAGACGTCACGTCAAAAAACTTTTATTTTCCAATGTGTCCCTGTGATATTTTTTGAAGAAGTAGAGAAACGAGAAGAGCTGGTGGTTGCGAGGCCTGGTCCATGAGACACACACACACGCATGCGCGTCGCGGTGCCTCAATGCCACTAGCGGGTCGGGGGAGGGGTGGGGAATAGCGGTGCCCTCCCGATACGTGGATTATGTTCTTATTGTCTCCTAATACCTTATCATAGTTTACCAAACTTTATAAAGTAAGTATTATCTTACTGCAATACTGCAGACAATAGAACTTTTTTTTAAGGCACAAATAAAATGTAATAAATATTTCAATTCTATAAATGTACTAAAATTATATTAGAAAATTTAATTTTGGCCCTTCCCTGACCATCCGCCTGGCTACCCCGTGCCCGACGGACCATCGCGACTCTGGCTGTTGTCTTCTCGAATATCCGGCTGCAATGATCTTCGAGTTCCAGGGAAACACGAGCTAACAGTGTTCTGGGCCCTTATGGAAACATGTCAATATACATCGTGATGGAACATTCAAGGCCCTTTCTCTCGCGAAGTTGCTTGGCTTCTGGGTTGTAGCCGCGTCGAAGGCGAATATACCACCGACGTTTCGGTGCAGACGCCATCATCAGGTTAAAATTTTTTTTTAATGGGTGCATGTGCTTACGCACGCGCATTAGAAGTTATATTTACTTGCCGAGATAAAATTCTAATTTTGAATTTGCATGCAAATAAATAATACAAATTTAAAAAACTGGAGTTACGTTTGGTAAAGTACAAATTCAATCAAATTAAAAAATCCTCAGTATTAAATATTAATATAAAAAGGTGTATAAAATAATTAATATAATTTGTAAAATAATCGAGAAAAATTTTAATTAATAATTAATATGAATTAATAATGAATGTTTATCTAATTTATTAATTTAATATTATATTAAATAATTTAATACTTTAGCATTTATTATGGGAATAAATTTTACATACGAGAACATAACCTATATATAGACTTGAAAATAAACTTGAAAATGTTTATAAACACAATAATTCCTATAATTCATATTTACAATAAACAAATGTTTGTTAATTAGGTATATGGACCAGTATTTAATATCAATCACTTAAGTATATGATTTAAAAGCACATACTTAAGTTTTTTTTGTATGTAGCCTCTTTTTTTTTTTTTTCATCCAGAGAAAATTTCGTCGCATGGTGCGCGCGCATCGTAAAATCTCTCATCATTTTTTTTTTCATAACGCTCCTATGAAGTAGAACTTCAAAAAAATATTATTTTACTAACGCAACTTAACATACCAGATGGACAAAAGGTGACGAATAGACGCACCCCGCGTGTGACGTGTCCAGTGCTCGGACAATATTCGACACGCCAATGGAAAAAGAGCCAGGCGGGCTGGAAACTGTATTCGAGTTTGTTGCGCGAGAAATGCCAGCAATGCGAGTTAATTAAAACGGCGTCGGGGGTTGGTGTTTCGGAGCGGCGCAGGGACTCCCGCCTTCAGGATGACGTCAGAGACCTCGCGGGAGAGAAGGACCTCCCCCCCCCCCCTTCACGAAGCACACGACGCTCCGAGAGGCCTGCGCCCCGCGCGGGAAATGACGTCATCCGTTAGCCGCTATCTCGTTGTCTTGGGGCGGTGTATCCCGCGGAGTTCCCCTCCCGCTGCTTCTGTCCGGGCAAACTTGGGGGTCCCTCGTGCTGGCGCCTCGCAATCAGCACGTCGTACGTCGTCCCGGACCGCCTGCCCTTCGCCTGGAGAGCGGTCGTGTCCGTGTCTGCGAGGCGGGAGGGATAAGAGCGACGCTCGCTGGTGCTGCTGGCGCGGTGTCGCCTCTAAGCGCAAGGCTCTGGACTGGCGCGCAGTCTTTCCGTCGTGCGTTATGAGTAGAGACCCGGAAAATTCGCGGGTTCATTTCGTGTTATGCTAAAATTCAAATAATTATACCTTAGTGCTGCTTCTGTCATTGGTTCACTGTTAATCTGGAGGACTGAGGGCCAATTAGAGACCCTCACTCATAGAAGTGTCGAATCACAGGCCACCCAGTCGAGACGACTCACAAGTCAGCAGCCAATGAACAGTTGGCATTTGCCCGAGTGTGTAGAGGATATTGGAGTCTATCCTGGTGGTCATTGAACCCGCGAATTTTCCGGGTCTCTAGTTATGAGAGGTGACCACAACATTAGATGGCGGTGAGACGAAGATAAAGTTGTGATGAAAGTCCCCTTTAATGCTTTCAATTGGCTATAAATGCCTAGTGCTGGGGGCAGGCATTTTTTGCGAATAAATCTGAACGCCTATTAGACTGCAACAAGGTATACCCGCACCAGCGGTTTATTCCTTGCGATTGGCGGCCGTCTGCGAGAGAAGTCGTTGCCCTTTTTGACTGAGCCACTCAGCACGGGTTTGCTTTCGCACTGAATTACTGTGATTGGTGGTGTATCAATCGACATGTACCTGAAAGAAATTCACCCAATCACGAAACACAGACGGTGCTACAGTGTTTGAACTTATAACTAGTCTCGGAATCTTTTCGCGAAATATGCATGGCCCTAGCTATGGCTATAAATTATTCTACAAAAAAAAAACACGCGTATTTGCCATCATCGCTCTTCTAAAATATGCAGTTACAAAACGAAAATGCAGACACAGAAATACCCATCCCCCCTTGGCGTATTCTTAGGTGGTTTTCCTGAACAGGCGCCATTCGAATATCTTGAGCAAATTATAAGTCGCGTGTTTGGCTTCTGAAGCTCTGCACCCCGTATGCGTGAATTTTTTTGTATCTTATATATGAGGAAAATTGGCCTTCTTGAAACATATATCACTCATTCAGAGATTCCCTAAGTTCATATCATGGTATGGTGTCTACGAGTATTATCGTTACAGTTGTAGTCATTCCCAAGAATACATTAAATACTAAACGCCGGTGCCTTCACTGGGGTAACTATTTAAAGCAGCTGGTCATTCCTTAAAAATACATTACTATGCTTTAACGAAACGAAATTTGGAAAATAAACAGTAAAAAATTGTTATGAATTAAAAACGGTGGAAACCAAGATTATGTTGTTTTTTTTTTTTTTTTATCTCTCTCTTGATGGCTCATCCTGTGTTTCACCTCGTGTGCCTCCTTCCGAAACACAGAGTACACACGAGATGTATCAGAGTGCAAAAAATTAGCTTTTTAAAGCACTTACAAGTGTCTGATTATTTTTAATCAAACTGCTTTCCCGTAAATGAGTCGTAAGGTAGAGCGGAGAAATTTAACCTCATACCTTCTCTCACTTAAATTTATGTGTTAATAGGCTTGTCGTACAAAATTCTCAAATTTGCATAGCACAAAATAAATATAATAATTTAAGGTTACAAGAAACAAACTCAGAAGTTACAGATTTCACCTGACAAAATTGTTTTCTGAAATGTGTTGTACTTTACATTTTAGTTCTTGAAATACGTTTCTCCCTTATTGGTCTTTGTATTCAAATATCTGTATGACATTTTCATAAGTAAATTTCAGATGAATTAGCTCATTCATATTCATCATGGAGATTCTTTTGCCAGTTAATCTGGCCCATTGTATTTAAATTTTCATGTAATTTTAAAAAACTAGGTACATTGTTAAAGAATTAATCATGGACCTTATGGGCAAAGTTCCAGAATAAACAATAATATTTGACAACGTATCTAACTGCAAGCTATAGTTTTATATGAATTTATTTAAAATGATAAAACCTGTAAGCATCCTCAACGAATATATAGGTAATTTTTAAACTGACTTGTAAGGGAAAGAAATTCATTTAAAGATTAGCTACCTCTGAGGAATAACATTATGGGAATGGAATTATTTGTAAAAAGTTTAGCTTCGCTTGCTTTTTTTAGTGTTTTATTATTTCATCTGCGAGAACCAAGGAGAGTATTTTATGGCTCGACGTGAGGCCCGCATCACGGGGAATTTTGTCCCGCAAAGCCGGGCATAAAATCCCGCATTCCAAGTGCGGCAGAAGGAGGCCGGGAATTTGGCGCAGCCTATAAGGAATTTATGTTGGCCGATGCACGCGTGATTCTGGATCAGGCGGGGGGGGGGGGGGCGGGGGGTGAGAATCGACCTCCGTTAAAGGTGGTGGGAATAATGCAAGAGGCAGGAAGGAAGGAGGAAGGGTCGGAGGGGGAGGGAGGGGGGGTATTTTATCGTCCAGTGGTCCTTTATCCCGAGAGGAAGTTTTAAAGAGACCTGCGGGGATGTTTCATTTCCCTCCCCACCCCCCTCACTGACCTCGCCTAGCCAGGGGGGAAGGGGTGTGGGTCGGATTGTGGCCGTCTTTGGGGTGAATTTAAGGCTGGGAGGAATTTGCCCCGGCGCCTAGACCACACATTGCTGACCGCCTGGTCGCTAGGGTCGCGGCCAAATGGGTCCCGGGGTATCTGATCTCGCAGCCCCTATTTCAGTAGTAATTGGGGGGTGGGCTCGGGCATCGACTTTCCACCCCCACCCCCGATCCAGCCCCCTCCCCTCCAACTCCCACCCCGGCCGTGCTGGGAAACATTTCTGCTCTCTAAAGTCTTTCCGGTCCGTACTATTCAGTTCGACGGAACACAGAAAGGAAGAAGAAAAAAAAACCGTTCGCTCTTTGGACGAAACCAACTCCCAGAAGAACACAGTTATTTTCACTGCCCCGGCCTTAAATCCTCCTTTCGAGAACGATAAAATATATGACCTCATATTTCAAGAGCCAAGCCTGCCTTGGGTCAATAAATAACAATGCCAGGCGATATTAGATTTTATTTTTAGTCGTGATTAGCTACTTTTAGTTTTCCATGCACCGACGTTCGCCGGATTATTTAGTCTTTAATACATCCCAACTCAGTTTATGGGTAGTGTGCCAAATTTTACTAGTAATAACTAGAATGAATAATAACTAACACAGGCTTACAATTTTCATCAGAACTTCTAATACGGACATCTTGTAAAGGACCTGCAAATTTTTTTATTTTTTTTTTCATTTTTTTTGAAATATGTACTGTATATATTATTTGGAAATTATCTTCATTAGATAATGATTTTTATTATTTATTTATTTTTTCCTTTTCATTACTAGAGGTTCTTTATTGTATAACTTTATAAATTGTATTGCTATATATTTAAAAGCACCATAAATATTTAGCACTAAAATAAATAAAACATTTAATTATGCAATAAAATTAAAATATTTTTAAATTATTAGTTTTGGTAATAAAACTACTAATATTCAAACTTAAAAAGCACAACGCGTTAGTAATCAGCTCTTATTTGAACTAACCAGCCATTATAAACTTTGTTGACAAAGTATGATTTTATAGAAGGAAAAACAATGTGAAAAAGAAAAGACGGTTTAATTTTATATTCGAAATAAAATAAATAATTAGTAAATAAGCAACGAAATAGTTCTGCTCCTTCAGTTTTCACCGACATTAAATTTAAAGTACGTAAATTTTTCATTTCATCGATGGAAACGTGCGTACTAATAGTTGACATTTTGATGCATGACCAGTAGCAAATCGGTTTGGTAATTAGCTCCATTAAGTGTGACCAAAATCGTTTTAAGTTATTCAAATGCCGTAGCAGACACGAATTATTCAACGCTGGACGGTTGTAATTGCAAATTAACCATTTTAACGGTTCCATCAAACCACCTCCTAATTTCCTTGGGATTAGTATTTTGACAATATGATTATCTAGCGTGACTAGATAAGCTTTCTCTCTCTCTCTCTCTCTCTCTCTCTCTCTCTCTCTCCAACTTTATTACAATCGCTCTGTCTGCTTTCCGGAAACAAAAACAAAAAAACAGGCAATCTGTGGTATGCCCCTAACAAGCATTTGAATCAACTTTCAAGCCAATCTCGGAGCAACGTGTTTGTTTCATCGTACTTTGTTACAAAATAATTGCACTTGGCTGAGATGTGCATATTTGAGCAACAAATCTAGCTTTTACCAGTTTTTTTTCAACATCGCAGCTATCGGGTAAAATAAACGTATCAGCCCATGCAGAAACAGCTTCACGTTAATAAATCGACAGAATTTAATTTTTCCCTGAAAAAACACACATTCTGGAGGTTTATCAATAAGCGCATTGACTGTAGTGCCTCGTAAGTATAAAACATATTTTTCCGCAACCAAGTTTTATTAAAACATAAGATTTGAGGGGGTTCCCCAAACCCCCACCCAAATTGAACCTTTAGGGAATGAAGTCAAGGTCAAGGTAAAAGTTTAAGTTCATGCAAGATGGCCACAGTGACGTCATAATTCAAGATGGCGTTCGGCACCTAGGCACCTGAGCCTTAAGCCTGTCCCAGATAAAACTTTTCTATACTACTATTTTCCACTGCTATTTTCAGTGAATTCCGGCTATCTTTACGCTAGGGCTAACAGGCAATGTTGATTTTTTTTTTACTTTTTCTTTTCGCCTTTTTTTCCCAAGGGATATTCATAGAAATTTGGACTGGATGTAAAAAAGGCGTGCAAGTAGGTATTCGTGATTATCATCTCGCGATTTTTTACACCCATCATTTATCACTAAGTGGATAATCTGTTGAAAATATTTGTGGCAGAACACCAGAAGCAAAGGAGGTATGTTAGTTATAATTTTAGATGGAGCCCTTGAATTATAGTAATCGACGTAAAACAACGAGCATGGCGCGTGGGACTGAGCATCGCTGACAGAGACCACTACCCCGCCAGGCAGCGACTGAGCGAGTGCGGTCCGCCGTGCGGTGAAGGACGAGGCTAGGCCAGGGGTCGGCACACTTCCGAGTGACGTCGGCCAAACATCAAGTAAACTGATTCTCCAATTTTTTAGAGAGCCGCAACAGCTACACGGAAATTTCAAGACGTTAATCAAAAAAGAGATAAGGATCAAAGTAGTTTTTTTTTTTCACAATTTAAACAAAAAAAAATCTTAAAAATAAAGGCTACTTAGTACAAAAAAAACACATAAATGTCAAAAAAATCTGGTAGTTATTAGTGGTGCTCTACTGATAAAACAAGAAAGCCTAAATTATTTTAATAATTATTTTAATAAATTGGTCTTGGGCGAGTGGGGGGCGGGGCGGGGCGGGGCGTGCCGCGGGCTGAGGACACGCGCTGTGATTGGGCCGCGGCAGCGGGGGGAGTATAACCGGGGGGGGGGGGGGGGGGGAGGAAGAGAACCGCATGCGCCGGAAAGCCTATGATGTACATTCCATATTGCACACACCCGAATACTCACGTTGGCAAGCCTTCTTTTCACAGACGAGAGAGCCAAACCCGAAGTTCCCCGAAGTTCATGCTAGCTTTTTTTTCCCCGTTCTATCTCATTGTATAAACCGGTGTGGCATTAAATTTTGCGGTCTATTAGGATAGGTTAGCTAAATTATAAATACTTTAAAACATTGTGGAAGGTTGGTTGTATTAGGTAAGTATAGCTACATTAAAACTACTGTAAAATCATTTTATGGTTGCTTAGCAAATAACCTTTTTAATATGTAGCTTTCCAGGGCTAGGAAACCGTTTACATGATTTCACAGTATCTTTAATGTAGCTAACCTAACCTAATTGACAATTAGTTATCATGAGTTGTATATTTAATTTAAAATGAATAAAAAAAAAAAAACGAAGATGCACGATCGGGCGTTGGGCTCTCTCGTCTGTGAAAAGAAAGCTTGCCAACGTGAGTATTCGGGTGTGTGCAGTATGGAATGTACATCATAGGCTTCCCGCATGCGCCTCGCAAGCCGCGGTATGCGCGCTCCTGGCCGTCCGTCGTCGCGGCACTGTTGCCAGGGCGACGATCGAGGACTCCGAATACAACATTGCCGCCCTGGAGATGCCGGCAGCGAAGCGCAGCGGAACGTCGGGTGTCGAACGCGACGACGCAGCTTCTACCGGGAGCCACGCCCTGAAAGCATGAAGCTGTGCGAGACGCGCAGATCGCTGCAAGCGAGTGAGGTTCGACCGAACAAGTGCTGTATCCGCGGTGTGAGTTGCCGTGGCCGTTAGTTTTTTTATAATGGCACGCTGGTATTATGCTGCTGATTTATATTATCTTTGAAAGATTTGTGCAATGGGAGTGCATGACTTGATGTAAGATTTTGGACATACGCCATTGCTAAGCACATGTATGTCTGTAAAAGAAAACTATAAAAAACACAAAAGACAAAAACACAAATTAAGCAAAAAAATTCTGTTAACAGGATATAAACACCACATAATATTCCATAACAGGAATATGGTCAACAAACAAAGAAAAACAAAGAAAAATGGACTAACAGAACGAAAAAAATCAAATGACACGTTCTCACGGGAAAAATTATCTGTCAGTAAATGGCTAACGTATTTTATGTTTGCCAACCACACCAAACTTTTCCAATAAAGATTTTTTTAAGGTACTTAAGTTACCTAACAGTTTTTTTTACACAAACCGTTTTTTTTGCACTTAAAATCACTTTGCCCTGGAATGCTTCATTTATATAGTAATCCCCAAGATGTAGGCCCATGGCATTTGTATGAAATGCGGAAAAAAAACGTAAAAAAGTAATAGAAATATTACCTGGTATATAATTAAGGAAAAATTCAGAACTTATTTTTAATTTACATACCTAAGCTTGAACTAAAAATTCCCTGCAAAATGATTGAAAAACTATTTCTAACACTATAATAAACATACATACCAGTTTCAATGCGTATTGACATTGCGCTAAAGTATTGCGAAGATCGCATACCTTCGTCTGTTTCGTCATATTAAATGGTACATAAGGCTCTATAATTTTAAATGTGCCATGAAAATTTTACAAGTGATTATACAATGGTACAATTTACATTTACCATGATAATGGCATACAATATCATTGTAATGGCGCACGAATAATGAAATGTTGCACATGTACCGTCTCAATGGCACATGTACCATGACAGTGGAACACGTGCAATAATAATGGCACGCGTACCATAAAAATTTTGGCGCATGTGCTGTGAAACACGCCATGAAAATATCACGTGTGCCGTGATAAATGACACGCGTGCCATGAAAGTGGCATGTGTGCTGTGAAAAATGGCACACGCGCGCCATGAAAATGGCACACGCGCGCCATGAAAATGGCACGTGTGCCGTGATAACTGCGCGGCGCCTCAACTCAAACAGCTCTGGTGTTGTTGCAGGCTTTCGACGCCGTTCCAGGCGGCGAGCCTGGTGCTGATGCTGCTGGCGACCATGTTCGCCATCGCCGGCCACTGCAGTGGCGACCACAAGACCCTAGTCGCCGTCGGCCTCTACATCATGGGAGGTGGGTGCGGCCCGTCTCGATTCAGAAGTAGTTACACTGTCACTTGCAACACATCACTAGAGACCTGCAAAATTCGCGGTTTCGATGGTCTTCAGGATAGACTGCACATACCCCTGTACACTCGGGCAAATAACGCAAGTTCATTGGCTGCCGACTTGTAAGTCGTCTCAGCTGGTTTGTCTGTGATTCGACCCTTCTTTGGTTGAGGGTTTATAACTGGTTGAGATTCGTCCAGATGAACAGTAAGCCAATAGCAAAATTATCTAAGACGTGTATGTGTTTGAATTCTAGCCTATCACCGAATGAATCCGCGAATTTTGCAGGTCTCTAGTCATCAGAAGTAGTTACACTGTCATTTGCAACACATCACTGACCACCACGTGGAGTTGTTTACAAACACTTTTAATGTGAAAATGACAGAAGATACGTTGAAAGATGGTACTGCTTCTGAGAAATATCAGATTGAAGACAGGTTACACAGACTATACCACTTGTTCATACACTTTATTGCTATTATTTCAGTCAAATTTTTGTAAACTGAAACAGTGGAAATTATATTTTTTTATTACTAATGCTGTTTTGAACATGCTTGCCCCATTAACATCGTGATATAACATTAATTTAGTATGTTTCTAAGATTTAATTCTTAATGTTGAATCGTTTACCTAGTTTCATAAAACATATTGGCATCTAGATTCTAATGTCAGTTCTTTTTTCTAGTTTACTTTTCACACAACTGATATATTATCCAAATAAAACATTGTATTTTTCATGATTTAAAACTGAACTATTTTTTCCTTGATTCGCAAACAACTAAACCGGATGAGTTCCAGACGGCGAGACGTGCAATTATATATATATATATATATATATATATATATATATATATATATAAACTAGCTGCCCGACCCGGCTTCGCACGGCTATAGGTACTAATGGAAAAAAATTAAGCCACATCTCCCATTTATAGTAATGGTAAATAAAAAATAAAAATTCAGTGAAAATTTATTACAATGCTGTATAATGTACCGGAGAGAAAATGAATAGCACCGATGGTTACCCGACTCGTGCACGCAACGTACAACTGATGTACCCGTACTTCGCTACGGCAGTCTACAGGCAGATCACTCTTGCGCCGCTCATAATACATGCCCCTCGTTGTGGGTACGCATACTGCCGCGCGATGCCCGTTGCCATGGAGACGCAGAAGGCATGAACAATGCAAAATACTGTTCTCATGCAGACAAAGTACCCACTGTTGCCTGGTTTTAACCACCCATTAGATCTAATTTTCGGAAAATGTCATCCTGCGTAACATAAGGAACATTAGGGGCAGGCATATTTCGCGAAAAAATCTGCTCGGCGTCGGCGGTCCCTCTCCCACCCTCCCCCTACCCCTGCCCACTACCGCCACACCTCCCCCTCCCACTC
This sequence comes from Bacillus rossius redtenbacheri, assembly GCF_032445375.1. NCBI lineage: Eukaryota > Metazoa > Arthropoda > Insecta > Phasmatodea > Bacillidae > Bacillus > Bacillus rossius. The sequence goes on from NW_026962011.1 coordinate 36,976,362, forward strand.
CCGCCACACCTCCCCTTCCCACTACCACCACACCTCCCCCTCCACCCCCCACTACCACCACACCTCCCCCTCCCACTCCCGCCACACCTCCCCTTCCCACTACCACCACACCTCCCCCTCCACCCCCCACTACTTCCACACCTCCCCCTCCCACTACCACTTGCAAAATTTCAACGGTGATGAGGACTGCACTAACAATGAAATAGCCGTTGCCATAGAGACGAATGAAGCATCAACAAAGCAACAGCCGTTGCCATGGTGATTTCCTACCAAAAACTGGAAATAAAAAAAAAATTAGGGGTGGACTACCCCTAACATTTAGGGGGATGAAAAATAGATGTTGGCCGATTCTCATAGATACCGGATAAGCACAAAAAATTTCATCAAAATCGGTCAAGCCGTTTCGGAGGAGTATGGCAACGAAAACTGTGACACGAGAATTTTATATATAAGATGTTTGTTTGAAAAGCAGTGAAACATTGTTCAGCTTAGAATGTAAAACAGTCCTATTATTTACAGCGCTAAAAGTAATGAAGGTCACGTGACTCGAACGCCTCGACTCAAAGCGTACGTAGGAGTTCGGTTAAACGAACAGTAAAAGAAAACGGGGAATTTTAAATCGATTACCGATTCCCGGTTCTTTTGGGTACTTTCGGGACTCGGCATCGACAGCATGGAATTTGTTTTTTTGTTTTTTTTTTTTGACGTGACAACGTCTAATAAATCGATGAACGCCGGCTGCACGCACAAAAAAGTGTCCCGTTACGCTGTGTCCCGTTACGCTCATTGTACGCTTGCGCCGCATCTATCGCTCTTCCACTCGATTGGAACAACCATCGATTTGACTTTTCCGAGGCACATTAAACTTGAAACACTCCCATTCGTTTCCTACTTTTCCTATCATCGTCCTATCCTTAACAGAATAACACAGATTTGAATAAGTTAAATAGCAAACATGCATAAAAGTTATAGTTAAAATAATCTGTTCGTTAAAGTAATAAACATATTTGAATTAATGAGTGCAAATAAAAGTAAATTTATCAATTAAATTGTAGATTTCATTTCACTCCTTCTTTGTATCCATACAAAATAGTGATAATTCAATAAAAATTATTCAATTTTATTCATAAAACTATGCAATCATTTCATCAATGTTTTGTTATGACGTTGTCACGTTAAACTATTGTCCGTAAACCGACTTTACAGACAACAAATTTCTTTATTGCACGCTGAGGTTACTTTCTTTCGATACTCTCCTCTGGCGAGGCGATCCTTGCTGGCGGGGTGAGGGGAGTGAGTCTGCGAGCTTCGCTGTCGCCAGTCGGTGTCTGGTCCTGGTTGTTGCGCCAGTATTCTTTAAATAACTATACATTTTTCTTTTTAGAATGTTATAATAAGATTAAATTTTACTTTCAGTTAGTGATTCTGTGATTTTGCGTGCGTTAAAAGGATTATATGTTTAAATGTTTTTTTTTTCTTTCTTTGAGAGTAAGGCGGAGAATAAAGAGATGTGTTCACGTTAGAAGATACTTTTGACAGTAAAAAAAATTGTAACACAAATGTTTATATTTTTAATATTTGGTCACAAAAAATAACTTGTTTTATCGTTCAAAAACAAACCATTAATACTTCAATCACCGACTGCTGCATCGATGGTAAAAATTAAAAAAAAAAATACTTCCTCGTACCGAAATTACCGGAAATTCTCGGTTCCGTTGGAGACTAGTGCCGAAATTTCCGGTTCGCCATGGGCCTCAAGCTTCTAGCCAGGGTTAAGAGAACCGGCTGGGAAGACATGACCCGCCAGACCTGGCGCTGCTCTCAGCCGCGCGAGTGAGAGACCATCAGGATCCACGTCCACTGGCCATCGCGCGGATTATTCCACCCTCGAGTTCATTTACTGTGAAATATCGGTCTCGGATCCCACTGACACGAGTGCACAGCACATTGACAACGCACCCAGTGGAGTGGCCTAATGCTGTGTCAACGACCACCAATGCCTTTCATACATTTCATATTGGAGGAGTGTTTTCTTTCGCGCAGCACGAAGTATGAGTCGCCCTCGCAACAGGCGGCATGCCCCCAGACTGTGGCTTGTCGACCCCGGACTCATGGAGGTGCGACCTGCCGGAGGAAGAACAGGGCGGAGCAGACAGGACGAGGAAGATATGCCGCGCGTATTCTGCCGAGGATGGGAATCATTTCTCCTTGGCACACACCCGTCTCCGCCTCCCTCCCTCCCTCCATCCCTCCATCCGCCTAAACCCCGCCTCGCTCAACCCCCTTTTCTTCTCTCTAAACTTCTCTTCTCCTTTGCACCCCTTACTTCATTTCATAAAGTGGAATCCGAGCTTGTTTATAGCTGTCATAAAAGCCACCCCTCCCTCCCACCCCTCTCTGGCTTGCACAACTCTTCACCCCCGGCCCCGAGAATGGCCTATTTAAAAGGGCTTTTCTTACTCCTTTGACCTCTTTAGCAGCGCGGCTGCTAATAAAATTCTCTGGAAATTCATCTCTGGAATAGCACCCTGTAAAATCCTTTTTTTTTTTCCCCTAATGTTTCCGGAGAATGTGTCGCGCTCACACACAAGACAACTCGTCTGGGATACTAACTGTTTATTTGTTGGTTAGAGAATGAAAACACATACAGGAAAAAAAAATAGTCCGTTTATGTTCCAAAGAAAAAATGTTGACTTCAAATCGTATTGATGATTTAATCAAATATAGTGAGAAATAAAATTCAGAAACTGGGTTTCGTAAATTAAAGTCAAATATTTTTCATAAATTATCACTTTTTTCCACTTTTTTATGCTCTGCAATAACAAACGTAACTTAATTAAAGGTACATCATATGGTAATTAGAAACATAATTATAGCACTTGTTTTTTTTACGAATAATGAAAAATTGGTCCCTTGGGGTATTTGCAATTAACATCCGTCTTTTTTTTTTGTTTACATTCAGGGAAAAAATTGAGCAGCCCGTTAACGTGGCCTGTAAAACCAAATTTAAAAAAAGCAATTCCATTTCAAGCGCGTGTGAGTTTTTAGGAAAATAAAATGTCAAATATTTTACATCAATTCTGTTAAGATCTGTAATGTATTACCAATGCACAATCCAAATATTTTGTTATCTAACTGGAGATCTAATAATGACAATAAATTCTAAATTGCATTTTTTTCCACAAAGGAAAAACAAAATTGTATATTGGTGGCAGCCATAAAAGAAAACATTCACCTAATCGATGCAGCTAGGAAGTGTTTGAAAATCCCAACTATTATTTTTTAGTTTTCTTTTTACGTTTAAAAGAAAGATAATTACGTTAAAACTATTTCAATCCCTCTGTAACACAGGAATATAATACAAAAAATTTTTCTCCAACAGTTTCTAGCCACGCTACATTTTTCTTTTCAAATAAGTGAAATGTCACTACAAATAAATGAAAACTCATTTACTTCACATCACTGAAAGCGTATTAATCTTTTTGGTCAAATTTCATAATCTTTATTATCACCCGTGATTAACAATGAATTTCGGAGTATGAAGTGCCATTGCAATGCAGAAACCCCGCTAATCCTTCAGTAGGTGTTTCATTGTTTCAAATTACCGACAAATATTTATAGCGTGCATCTTGTTTGTGTACATAGAAGTTCGACGTTGATTTAGTGCAATTTTTTGGACATACGCCGTGGTAGTTTTGCCCTTTTTGTCATGGAAAATATTCAAGAATGCAAAATAATAAATAATAATGAGAACACTATTTTTCAGAGAACAAGCCTAAATCATTTGATGTCGAACAGATGGACCCAAGGATGAATCTAAACTGTTATTATGGACAACACAATTTCGACAGCATAGATGAATGCATTCAAACTTAAAATACCAGGAAGCACAAGAATTACGTGGAAGGAATTCCATCATGAAAAATTATCAGCACAGACGAACACAGCGGTCTAACAGCGACAGTGTCAACAAGAACAGTAAATGCATACAGACAACAAACCTGGCCAACGCAGCAAGAATACGAAAACAACGATGAAAATAAACTTTTATTACGGACAACACAACGTCGACAACACCGACGAAACCCAATAGGTTACCTGTGACAAAACGGTCGCGACGTTTCGGGAACTGGCAACTGTTCCCATCATCAGGCACAAATAGAAAATTTCCCCTTTTGCGTGAATCATTTAAAGAACTTATTTTAACGTTGATGATGATACGAAACAAATTTTAGATAAAACAGTAACTTTATAATCCAATCAAAAGTTATATAAAAAATTGATACTTAATTCGTATTGAAAAAGAAAAACCTCTACGTTCTTGGGAATAAAAGCAGTTTGTTCGAAGAAACACACATTAATTTTAGTACATTATTTACTACTGACGCATCATATTTTGTGAGTGACTTCACTCAACTTCGTCCCAAGAGATCCAATGACAAAAACACAAAACGCGAACATTTAATTGTTAGAAAGCGGCAGAAACTCAGGAGTGAAGGGAAAGGAAATGCCGATGAACTGACATCCTAACAAGCAGTCCTATTAATGAACTAAAACGAAGGAACTGCAACTTAAAAAAAGGGAACTCAGAAAAGTTTTAATGCGCCATTAAGTAACTTCTCTCGAAAGAAGAAATGAGTTTCGGCGGACAAACATTTTTTCCCCGGGTGAATAAACAGTCCCTTAATATGATTGGCTGTAGATACTCAAACGTCGTTTAGTATCAATATTTGTTTAGACAAAACCATGTCATTCCTACACTGAGCATTAAATTATTAGATACTTATAAAAGAAAAAGTAAGGAATTTCACAAGCATGGTTAGCAAAACTGACCATAACTGAATGTACTTCAATTTAAATTGAATCTTATCGTTATGTTCTTCTTGCTTAGAAATTGCAATCCTTAATTTTGGTGTGTGAGACACCTTAAAAATTTTAATCAGCAAAATTCCGGCATATTAAATCAAATTTCCCCATTGATTTAACCAAGTTGGTTGTTTCATTTTACTTGTTGGTAATATTTTAGAGTTTTTTCTTGCAAATTTATCACCTCGCCTCTCTTGAATTTTATGTTTCGTCTCAAACATACTTATGAAAAAATAGTATATAATTGCAGTAAAACGTCACTCGCGTGTTTCATGGACTATATCACTTGCGTGACGGTTTAGAGATAGGAAATGTACGGTTGGTTCATATCTGTTGAGGAAATTTGTGACCCAGCAATTAAGGGTACTGACAAGGAAACTTAAATGACAACTCAGCTAGTGAGACCGAGCCTTAAAGCTGGGTTTACGATTGATTTCCTTAAGAATTATAACTTAACATGGGGCACACTATTAAGTCAAAACTACATTTTCCAGTTTATGATTGACATAGAAGTCGTTAATTCCAACCAATCACAGCACAAAACACATGGTCGGCCATTGTTCGAAATGGAGAAGCAGGTTTGAAATAGGTTATTGACAAATGGGATATCTATTTTTCGAAATGGATGATGATTACAAATTACAAATATACGAATTCTAACCAAAAATACTGCCTCGCTTAGTACAATACCAAGACATAAGCTTCCGGCTGAAAATGTTCCGGTTTGTTGTGATTGGTCGCTTCCCTTAAGTCTTAACAAAAATATAAAATATAACCATTTCTGTTTAGTCTTAAGTCATCATATGGTTCGCACACGACCCGTCAAAATTCACACACGGCAATCATAAACCATTCCACTAGTTTACATAGAGTCATATGGTAAAGCACACGACTAAGTCTTAATTCTTAATTCTTAATTTTCAATCGTAAACCCACCTTAAGACGAGGACGTCTACCGACTTTTGCGAAGGCACGATGCGAATCCATTGCGACCACGGGTGGCCCAGTTGCGAGGACTGCTTTTTTTTTTTTTTTTTTTTTTCCTGTCCCGCCATTTCTCCCGAGAGTGATATTTCAGAGAGCCATTTCGCCCGTGGTCCGTGGAGGTGTTGGTGTCGCGGTCCGGATTACCGCCTCCTCCCCCCTTCTCATACCCTCTGTGGCTGGAACGACGTCGTGCTACCCCCTTCCCCTCCCCCTTCTGCGCACGTGACACGCCTGGTTTGGGGAAGGGGGGGGTAGACGACTCATATTTGCACTTCCTGCGACGGCCGGTACTCCGGTCCTCGCGACGCCCATCAACTTTTACGGCGCCGACGGGTCAGGAGGAGGGGGGGATGGGATCCACGGGTGTTGGGAGGGGTGGAGGAAGAAGGTTTTTAAAATCTTGTAACGTTTCGCGAAGCCGTGCTGCAGAGGATACCTCGAAGGGGGAAGGGAAAAAGGGTTCGGCGTTACGTCCCGAAGAACTATTTCAACCTCTTCCTCGCCTTTTCCTGGCGCCTGCATTCATCCGCCTCGCCTTATTGACCTCCCAGAGGTTTCCTCTTTCACCTTCTCCTACGTCCTTCCAACCTTTACCCACAGCCCCACCCCCTCTTTCTCACAAAAAATAAATAAAAAGGAAGTATTGTAAATAAATAAGTAGAACCACGTCTTGCGCATCCCGACGCTGAGGATGTGCGCTTGAAGAGCAGGCAAATCCCCGTCCACTTCAGACAGGCCGAAAAATGAATCCTTCGCCCAGAACATTTTTCTTCCTCTAGAATAAAAAAAAGCGTGCGAGTCTTTCTGTACTTGCCAGAGATGTGTAACAAAATAACCTTGGTAACCAGCAAATTCATGTGTTCTCATATTGCAAATAAGCACGAAATCTAACACGTAATTTTAAGTAGAATACTTAAATAATTGAATCATTCGATTAGCAGAGCGAAATGTTAAAATATATAATGCAACGGATCCTATAAAAGCGAAAAAGTCTCTAAAAAAATACTTAACCGCGTCTTTAAACCCGATTTTCGACAAGGAATTTTATTAAAATACTGCCCATCTTGTTAAAATTCACTAAAAAGTCAAGACTCTAAAGTTCCCCTTTGTCTTTGTGAGCTTTGGTTCGCGCCATCCGCCACAGATGTCAGCACCGTGGTTACACATTTCCGTTTCTTGACTTCCATCGCATTCACGAAATTACTGCCACCATGGATGAGACATCAAAATGTTCGCTAGATTTATTGAAATTTTTAGATAAATTATTTAGTTACTAAAAAATATTTTGTTTAGTAAATAAATAATATAAGTATAAATAATATTTGAAATTTTATATGAACATTCTATTAAAAAAAAAATAATCTTTTTTGTACGAAATTTTGTTATTAATGATATAATTCACTTCGTTATTAAAATAGCTGCTGAAAAGGAAGATATATATCAGAAGTATGGAAATATATAAGGTTTAATTTTTTTTAATTGGATCAATGTTATGTTATTAAACGTTTAAATACTATCGTCATGAATATGAAATTTAACTTCATTATAGAAGCCTTAAATAAAGACCGCAAGCTTTCGCGTTCATTGTCTGAGTTGCTTGGCTTATGCGTTGTAGCCGCGTTATTGAAGGCGAAGATATCACCGACGTTCCGATCAACGTTGCAATCGGAATCATCAGAAATATCATCACTTTGACGTGGCTAGCACCCGTAAGCCAAGAAAATTCGTTAGTCTTAAGTTTATTGAAAAAGATTTTTGATTAAATTGTAACAACTAAATAATTAGATTTATTGATTGGCTATGTTCAATTTTTCATTCGTATTTTAAAAATTTGATTTTTTCACCTTTTCCTTTACTGTTCGGAGGGTAGAAAAAACACGAAATTTTTAATAAAAATGTGAAACTTGATGAAGAAACTTGGTAATTTTTAACTTATTTGGTAGTTATTTGATAAATAATTAAATGGAAAATTTGGGTGAAATATTGCCTTTTTAAGATAATTTATAAGGAATTTTTCATTGAATTTCGTTGGATTTCAAAGGATTTTACAAGTGCGTCAGAATTAATATATCTATACTACTCATGATCCTTAAGACGTCACGCTGATGAAGCGAGGGTCGTGTGTTCGATCACAAAATCTCGGCATGATGAGGCGTTATGTTACCGCCTCCTATATTTTTTGTCTTCTATACCTATAATTGTTTTGCAAACTTTTACTTTCATAACGATTGTGGTTATTTAAAGAAATATTTTTGTTGTTTCTAAGTTTTCTGTTTATATTATGAATAGTTCCAGTATAAATTAAATTAAATGTACATTTTAATCTTGTTTGAGGCAACGGCCATGTTTCTCTTTACCAGTTAACCGCCTTGGTTTCTGTTCACCTGTTTTTTCCAGTACATTTTGTCGGGATACAAATTCACTTAGCCACTGCGTTTCGTGTGTACATATGCAGTCGCTCTGCGATTTGCACTGTTAACCGTCCGTAGTGAAATTTTTTCTCTGTTATTTAGCTGTTGTAGAAGTATTTAAAAGTTAGTTAAATTTTGTTCGGCTCAATGGGAGGTTTAAAAGACTCTAATTAATGGGCACTGCGATGACATTCCAGTGGTTCGGAGCCCAGTATAACTTCGGAAGTCAATTTTTAAGCCTCCGTGCTCAACCGTGTGACGTAAAACACCAACAAATATGTTTTTAAAATATATATATCACATTACTGTTGTCATTTGTGTGACATAATTATGCTAAAAGTACGTTTACCCAGAAACGTTTAGATAGATAATACCTTGACAGCTTAGATTTTTAATTTTTTATATATTTCTAATTTATTACAATTTTTGACATGTTAAGGCATAAATCGTATCTCTCAGACTTTGTATACCTTGTTGCAACTACATATTTAATTACAGGCAGGAAATAACTTATTTTTTCCACGCGGGTGACTACAACTTCCATGATGATCCCACCAGTTCACAAGAGTTGACTTCAACAAGAAGCCAAAGCTAAGTCCAACGCCATGTCAATCTTTAAAAAAAAAATAGCACGGAAGCTTTGTTGGAAGCGGTATCAAAATATTTGAAATTGCAAGATGACGAAGCCTAATCCATCTTAAAGGGGGAGAGATAGAAACCTTAGTTCACCATTTTGGTTTGAATTGTTTTAAAGTATTAACAAATATTCTGTCGTTTAATTTTCAAAAATTGTCTTGTTTAAAGCATAGCATGTAATTTAACGGAATGTCTGAAAGAAAATGTGTCTGGCTGCTACACACAGTTTCTCCTGTAAATTCTTTGGCGTTTTGTATTGAATTCATCTTGAGGAATGATTATTATATTGAAATAATAATTTCAACATTCATATGTTATGGTTTTCAAAAATCTCTTTTATGATCTCTGCCTTAACGAAAGCAAATTATTCAATGATAAACGATATAAAATTGTTACAACATTAAAATTCTTGATATCAGTTTGGCGTACTTTGGTTTGTATTTGATTATATAAAATAAGTTATCTATGAATTATTTTGTTTCGGTGATTGAAACTTGAAATCTCTATTCTGCAGCTATCACTAAAGCAGTTAATTGGCAATGTGGCTATGCATAGCATCGCTTTAAACAGGGGGTAGGAAGAAGAGAGTCACATTAACACGCATTACGCGCCACTTAGCCAGTGGCTACAGTGAAGCATGAGTCATAAATTTTGAAACTGCAGCCTATATTTGATTAGCAGTGTCAGTGCGCCAATTATTTCTGTTTTCTACTGCAACATTACCATTCATTCCGTGCTTAATTTTGTCCATCCTATTGACTTTCAGACCTAATTCCGGCTGGTAAATCGGTATTTCAGAATGTCTCATCACACACTAATTATTCATCGAATTCAGTGAAAACTATTTTTTAATGTTACTTTATAAAGGAAAATATTTATGTTTTGGAATGTAGCCAGTTTAATGTATGCTGCAATGTTAGATAGTTACTTATTAGATCAACAGAATCACGATTTTTAAGTGACATTAATAAACAAGTATAAGTACAATATGTTCGTAAAATTCGGCATTTTTTTATTTTTTAACATCTACTTCAGACCTTCACGCCATTAGTTAACACATGCATTAAATAATAAAACGAATCTGTTAGTAGTGTAGTTTGGGGACTCCAAGCGCTGGCTTCTGGTTGTGGATCTGGAGCCGGGTCAATGACCGACCTATCTGACGTCACGGCGGCCATATTTTATGACCTTGACCTTTGACCCGGCAGCCCTTTTGGATCCACCATCTTGAAATTGAGCGCCCCGCTCAATTAATGCTGCACTTTTCGTTACGCCCGCCTTCTCGGACGTGTATGACGCCACCGTTGCACTGTTCGTTACGTCCGCCATCTTGGAGTATAGAACGTTGCAATTTTCGTTACGGTTGTTCATCTTGAATACTAATAACAACTTGGCTGGAATGTTCCTTTGCCGTCGTGTCGGAGATTGCAATCCCGCACTTCTAAAACACGTGACTCCGCCATCACTCTAGAAGCAGCGACAGGACAGGAAGCGGCTGGAACAAGACAAGTCAGTCGCCTCAACGCACTGACCGCGAGGTGTGGAGGCACGTGACCAGTGTGTGGCGCGCTTCCATTGGCCCGGTGTGGAAGGAGTCTCAGGCTGGGTTTGTAAGATTCGCAAGTTACGACAGTTTATAAAACACTCCGGATATCATTTGAAACTGTAAAACTTTGGAATTGTTTTCTTTATTGGGGAGAACTTCGTAAATAAGTTTTTTTTACTAAAAAAAATTGAAATATATATATACTATATTTTATTTAAAAAAAATTAATTTGCATTCACTGTGTGATTTTTTAATAAGTCAAAATGTGTTGTGTGTGCTGAAAAGTAAATTGTAGCCTTCTAAACAACTTTACGTCTGTTTCTAAAGGTTTTATGAACACTTCATAAATATAGAAGGCGGAAACGCAACCCAAAACGCAAGAATTGAATGGTTGCCTATTTTTTCGTTGCATTTCTTTGGTCTTAAGTAATTTATGAATGTTTATTTTTAAGCATTACCTATTTAAATTTTGCGGTTTTTTTTTTTTTTTGCATTTTTCCGTTTCTTGCGCAGGTGATAAACCCTATGTAAGGCGTCGCACTCATGTGACTATAATCGATAGCTCGAGCCCAGTCCTCATCTCGTATAAAAAAAAGTGACCGCCGAGGTGGCTGACCCAGAAGGTCGGAGCCCACCATGATCCGGGAGGATCCATGGCCTCGGGGTTGGCGGCCACTACGCTTAAGGGCGACTGTCGCTGGTGCGCCTGTTGCAAAATCACCTCTATCCACGTTCAAGGTGACAGGTTCTATCTCTGTTTCTCTCTGCGTCGAGGGGTCGAGCATAGTTATCAAGTCGATGACCGACATCTCGTGGAACGTGTTTTTAGTTTCAGTCGAAAACAAACTTGAGAATATTCGCCATTTTGTCTTGGAAATCCTGGTTTTTTCAAACAAAAGTGAATGTTCGCGTGTCTACTCGTTGCCTGGACACTTTTTTTTTTTATCGCGGGCCAAATGTTTCGTAAAGTCTCCTTCCTTTTCCCGTTGCTTGAACAATAAGAGATAAGAAAGCCGAGTGCTGGGGCCGGCCATTTCAGGCGGAATTGTACGTTGACGTTTCAGGAGCTCTTCCCCTGGAAGAAGCAATACCATTTATATTCGTTCTCCAGGAGTTTATTTCCCTCCCTCCCTCCCTCCCCCCCCCCCCCTCCCCCCGCGCGAGAGACCGCGCTGACCCGCTCGGAAGGGCCGCTATCGGCCACCTCTGACCTTCTCGCGACACAGCTTCGCACTCAGGCCGGTCGGAGATAACAACACCCGCCCGCACTCCGCCGTCGTCGTCCGCGCGCGGGCACCGGAAGCGACGATGCGGCTTTCCTTCCCGCGCGAGGGGAGAGACACTTCCTCCGCTTCCGGCCCGAGTGCAGGCTCTTCCTCTGATTCTCCGCCCGCAGCCTCTCTTCTGGCGCGGGACGAGTTGTCTGGCCGTTCTGACGCCGGACGCCTAAACATCACGTTCACTGGCGTTTGAATACTCCGTGACGAGTTCAGAAGGTGCGAACCCGGAACCCCCCGCAGCGAGTAATTTTACGGACTCTTCGCCGAAGAATTTGTCCCAAATAAACGAAGAGGTGTTCGTCATTTCAGATAACTGTACCTTCGTAGAAATCATCCTGACTATCAGCTCCCGAATTGTATTTTACTATATAAGAAGGGTAAACGCAAGTGTGGAAGAAATAAAGTGTGTATTTGTATGAGTCTTGTAGATTCATTTTCAAAGTAAGTGAACTTTGTACCAGTAAATTTACGAAGATCCCTGGAGAACATTTTTGACGGTGTGTCGACAAATAGACGAATATTACATAAGTTGAAGTTGGATTGCGAAGAGGGATTTTTTTTTGATGATATTCACGATGAAACTCAATGTCAGGTGTGTCGCTGGATTGTTCTCTTTCTCTCGCCCGTTCCGCGCAGGCGCAGGGCTGGCTGTGCTCTTGCGCCGTGACGCAGTGGCGCCAGCGCTCGCCTCGACTCGCGGCGACTTCTTCAACCAGCGCCGCGCGGCGGGACGCGCTCCTATTGTTTTTCAAACAGCGCATGAATATTCAGCGGCGGCCGTTTAACATAAATTAGCCAGCTCGAGCCGTGGTGTTTTTTTCCTTCTCCCTCCTTCCCTCCCTCTTCCTATCTTTGTGTCTCTCCTCTCTCTCTTTCTCTCTGTGTCGTAAACAGCGAAATTGGGTTTGCGATCTCCAGTCCTGAAGAGCCCGGGCACAGTCCTCCTCCTCCCCCCTCCCTTCCCCACAAACCCTCCACGCGAACATCAACACAACTTCGCCTTCATTAAAACTTAATTTCGCGGCAAGTATGCAGAATATTTCGCAGGGGGTTGATAACGGCGGAGCCGGATGAGTGCTCGGCCGGGGGCCGGAGGGGGGGGGGTGGTTTGGCTTCCCCCCTCCCTCCTTTTTTTCCCTCCAACTCGCAGCACATCCGCGGTGCCAGGCGACGGTATTCACTGGCAAGGCAGAATGAAAAATACCCGCAACAAGTGGGGAGGGGAGGTAGAAATGAGGAAAAAGGGGGGGTGGAAGAAGCCCCATAAAAATAAATTTTCCCCCTTTTTTTTTTTTACCTACGTGTATATGTTCTCTGCCTTCTGTGGACGCGACTGAAGAAGTCTTCTAGTGCGAGTGTTCATGAAGAATGGGGAGAAAAACGAGAAGAACCCCCGTGCGAAGAAACTCAAGTTAAATTCTAGAAAACGGAGAGGAGTGCGTTCGTAGAAAGGGAATTTTTTTTCTGGGTGGGAAGTGGGGGAAGTACGCAAATTTTTAACTTCAGACGTGCTTAAGTGTAAAGCACTGTCTGGTGCTGTAGGGAGAGAAGTTTTGCGGGTACGCGGGGTCTCTTTGCAGCATCCCTCCTCGTAACGTTGTGATAAAAAAAAATATTACTTGACGCTGCCTCGGAAGAAACCGTATTCCTTTGACGGTCGCAGCAAGGAGAGCAGTCCGCGTTTTTCGTGAGGAGCAGCCCGTTTGTTTACAAACACGGCACACGCTGTCCCAGGCACAGCCGCGCGGTCCAGGAGTGGCTGTGAGTTGGCCCGGAGGGTTGTTATCATCATCACGTATGTCCAGTGCCTTGTGGAGTTGCAACTTGTTTCAGACAGTTGTAACAACGAAAAAATTTTTTGTAGAAGATCGTTTTGGCTGAGAAAGATTTATTGACGTGACAGCGTCTAATAAATCGATTAACGCCGGTTGCACGCACGAAAAAGTGTCCCGTTACGCACAATGTCCCGTTGCGATGTGTCCCGTTACGCTCATTGTACTCTTGCGCCGCATCTATCTCTCTTCCACTCGATTGGAACAACCATCGATTTTTAATTTTTTCGAGGCACATTAAACTTGAAACACTCCCATTCGTTTCCTACTTTTCCTATCATCGTCATATCCTTAACAGAATAACACAGATTTGAATAAGTTAAATAGCAAACATGTATAAAAGTTGTAGTTAAAATAATCTATTCGTTAAAGTAATAAACATATTTGAATTAATGAGTGCAAATAAAAGTAAATTTTTCAATTAAATTGTAGATTTCATTTCACTCCTTCTTTGTATTCATACAAAATAGTGATAATTCAATAAAAATTATTCAATTTTATTCATAAAAGTATGCAATCATTTCATCAATGTTTTTAATGACGTCACGTGAAACTACCGTCCGTAAACCGACTTTACAGACAACCAATTTTTTTTATTAATATTAAAAATGATTGGGAAGTAAAACAAATCGATTTCTCATTAATAAAGTAAAGATATCTAAGTGAATGTAAGAAGGTATTTTATTAAATCTAAATTCGAATAAAAAGTTATATATATGTATCGTCTTTCCTTAAAGTTTATTTTATTTTTTCGTAAGCCACTACATACAATTGCGAGGTATTATCATAACAAAAATTATGTTTAAAAGTTAATTTTGGTTTGCCGTAAGCTAAATATATTGGACACAGATTCTTGCAACAACGATTTTTTTTTTCAAAGTAAATAGCTGGGAATTACTTTAAACTCGGTAAGAAAATGGCTCAGCTGAATGATCAGTAAAATTTCAAGGATTTTTCACTTGATCAAACTCGACTGTTATTTCGCACACACCGCGATCATTAAGCCAAAGATCTATTTTATTTAAGAGTGGGGTCGTGTCACCTTGTATATTCATGTCACAGTTTAGTCATGCCACAGTGCAGTTATTACAGAAAAAAATATTTCAGTAAAATAATTACAACGTAAACACGAAAAAGAGAAGTTTGTAGTGTTTCTGATAGGTTAGTGATTTAACAATGCTAATAAAATGAGTGAGGAAGATCGGTCACCATATTCCTCGCGGGACAAACCAAACAGTCAATATTCACGAGGTGGAAGACAACTGAGGAGTGTAGTGACAGGTTGGATGAGCCCAGGTTGGATGAGCCCAGGTTGGATGAGCCCAGGTTGGATGAGCCCAGGTTGGATGAGCCCAGGTTGGATGAGCCCAGGTTGGATGAGCGCAGGTTGGATGAGCCCAGGTTGGATGAGCCCAGTGGCAACAGGACAGTGAGGAACAGCCATGGGGAATTACCAGGTATTACACCAAACTTATAATATGGAACTCGGACATGAAATTTAACGTAGAATACTTAAAAATTATTCCGGACGTGATAAATATATGAAAAGTATTCCTTTTTAGTGAAATTTTCACTCTAAAGAGCATGGTGGCCCCGTATCATTTTTTTTAAATAGCTAGTAAAATAAATTGACAAATATCTCAATCGAAATGACAATTATCATAATTAAAATAAATAATGTCATGCCCGAGGAAGAAAAAAGGTTAAATAATATGATTATTTACTTTACAAACTTGCAGTTACAACATATTTGTCAACCTGCACGCAAGCAAAATAAAGTTGCAGCGTCAGAAATAAACGTCAAACAATTCTCAGTCCGTCTACAAAAATATTCAACAAGGTTACGATTATTTTTTTTATAAAATAGCGAAAATATTTTTAATTGATTAATAAATTAAGCTTTAAAAATCTATGATTATTATTGTTGCGCATTCATTACACTGTATTACATTATTAATGTTGCTATATTTTGGGAATACAAATCTATAAAACACATTCAACAGATCAAGACAACAAAATTAAACCATTTTATAAAGTACAAATTACCTGGTTATCGTCACAAAACCGAAAGATTCTTCCTACCAAACACATCATATATTCATAGGTACTCAATAAACTATTGAAAAACGGTGTTGTGAAAATCCTAAAATTTTTACATACATTGGTGTTTGTTTGATTTTCTTCGCGAAAGAAATGAAAACATGTTCTGGCGATCAAGATTTTTCGTGAAGTTCATCCAGCATTGAAGAATATAATCAATCATTAAAAGTTTTACCATTCACAGTGTTGATTTGATTTTAATGAATACGAAGGCAAGTTATACAAAATACATATCTTTATTGTGCCTGCCTATAACGTCCAATACTTAACAAAAATGTAAAAATTAGGAAGCTTACGAGAAAACAAATTTCCGGTCAGGAAGGCATTTACATCATTTTATTGAAAATCATAATTTATTGTGAGAAAGTTAATTATAACGTTGTGTTGATATCGGACTGTGTTGTCTTTTTTTTTCTTTCGAATTACATGAAACGAAACTTTCTGCCACAAGATCTGTGCATGTTAAACTTAAGCTCTTTATCAGTAGAAGCGAAATAATTAAAAGTAAAACGATAACTTAATGTAATTAACTGCTTTCATTTAATACTTAGTTGGATTTCTGTATATAAAGTTTCGTTTGTTTTATTTTATGATGAAATTTGTAAAAGTTGTTCAGCCCTCGAATTTTTCACTGCCCAGTATCTTGTTGAGTTCTATTGAATCCATGTCAGGATAAAAACAAGCTCAGCCAAAGTAACGGGAGCTCAAGCAACATTAGTGATTGGTGTGATCCCGTCGTAAGCGTGAAATAAAGCGCAAAATGGAACGCACCGAATCCAAAGCCAGTAATACCTCAGATATCCCAAGGATGAAGCGGGCAGCTTGATCCAACTGTCTATTCTCTCCAAGCCCATTCATGAAACCAGCAGACGTCATGTCTAAGACCAAAAGGAAAACGAAATTATTAATGGACGGTTACTTTCGCTTCTCACCGCACAACGGCACCACCGGACTGACGAGGCAATTACAAAAACCACCCTGTGTCTGGCAGCCCTAATCGCGTTCTAAAATTCAATTAAAAGTCCCCATGGCTTGGTGACTTCTATAAGCATTATTTATATTCAGTGCTCGAGGTAAACTCAGTACTTGCTTATGAATACACTCGATGATACGGAACTCGTTCGAGTAATATAGGAGTTAAACTTTGGGCGAGCACAATTACTGGTTACTTGCTTGTGAGAAAAGTGGTTTGTGATAAAGTTAAGCTATTTTTATTTACACAGAGAAACTTAATCACTCTTTCTCGCTTACTGAAGATTTTGTGTGTGTGTGTTGGAGTGGAGAAGGTAAAAAAAAAAAAACTAACTCTCGTAATATGGAAAATATCACATCCGTTTGAACGTTTTATAACTTGTAGGAGTAATGCCAAAATCTTTTGCCTGAATAAGTTTTTGATACGACCAATCATAGCTGCAATGGGTTGGGGAAAAAAACAATGTTTGGCGGACAAAAAAAAATCGTAACTATGTTCGTAGGTATAGCATCGAATTTGTAGATACAAATCATGTATTGATATTATAATTTGTATCTAAAACTTTTGCTAAAACAAATTTTTATTAGAAGAACCAGTGCTTCAAGGGGTTTAAAAAATAAGGGTTGTATTAAAAAAAATATTCATAAATAATTAGTAGCTACACTATAAATTCCGTTCAAATTGTTTGTAAATCTTATAATTTTTACCTAAAACTATTGTCTGAAACAATTCTTGATAAGACAAACCATTGTTACAGGGGGTTGAAAAAATAAAGGGGGGAATTAAAAAAAATTATGTTCCATCTACACTGTTAAATCCGTTGTTTTATTATAATACCTTAAATTAATAACTACAACTTTTGTCTAAATAATTTTTATACGACCAACTATAACTGCAAGGGGTGGACATAAATAACATGAGTAGAAAAACAAAATGTTACTTTTTTAATACATTTTCTTTCATTCCTATCATAATTTATTGTAAAATGCCTAAACTTTATCTAAAACCTTTGGGTGGAACAATTTTTGATGAAACGATATATTACCGTTAAAAACATGGGTTGAAATTTTTAAAAATTAAACTTTTTTAGTATCAAATTCATCGGAATTTATTAATAACTTTCTTAACATTACCTTAAACCTTCGTCCAAAAAAATTTATACAACTATGTGTTAGTGCAAGTGATGACAAATAGTGTTTGAAGATCAAAAATAACTGCATGGCTACCTTACTAATTATTAGAGACCTGCAAAATTCGCGGTTTCGATAGCCTTCAGGATAGACTGCACATACCCCTGTACACTCGGGCAAATAACGCAAGTTCATTGACTGCCGACTTGTAAGTCGTCTCAGCTGGTTTGTCTGTGATTCGATCCTTCTTGGATTGAGGGTTTATAACTGGTTGAGATTCGTCCAGATGAACAGTAAGCCAATAGCAAAATTATCTAAAAGGTATATGTGTTTGAATTCTGGCCTATCACCGAATGAATCCGCGAATTTTGCAGGTCTCTACTAATTATGAAATTCGTTAAGACATTCAATGCTGGATGTATTAAGTTAAAAAAAAAAAGCATTCAAAATATTTTCGCTGCATGGAATATGAGAAAATGTTAAACCGATCTTCTTCTTTTTTTAATATTGACGAATATACGAGATGTTCCAGAAGAAATGCAAGCTTGTAGATCTACCTACGCCTGAAGGCCGCACTTCCACACTGGTGCGCGTGTGTGTTGAGAGTTCCACTTGTACCACGAACTCACGGGCCATTGTTCACGCCAGATATGGACAGTTGTACCGGCCAGCAGTAAGCTGATGTTGGAGTTGTGCTCAGAGTACACGAACGGGGTCTAAAGCCATCGTTAATTAGTTCCCGGCCCCAACAGGATCCCGCAGCTCTGCGAAGGTATCCGCACCTCGTGTTTCACCTGTGGACACTACGAGGGAGGGGGGACGGAGATCTGCCTGGTGCGCAACTCTGCGCTCTCTAGCGGGCAGCGGTGCGCCTTCTGACGTAACATCTGCTCCCCACCCCGTCACTGCTGGCCCCTTCGTTGTCAGGGCTAACATCGACGTGCGCCCGGCGACGTGTTCATACCGAGAATCCTAAGTTGTCCATCAAATTCTGTCCGTGCCCGAACACGCCCGCATATTCACCTTCGGCCAACCTCGGGATTTGTTTTATTTTTGCGCAGGAAAAATGAATTCAAATATTAAAAGTGGTCGGTTAGGTTAGCTACATTAAAACACTTTAAAACACTATGGACGGTTAGTTAGGTTAGTATAGCTACATTAAAATAAACAGAGAAATATAAATATATATATAAATAAACCCGAGGTTGGCCGAAGGTGAATATTCGGGCGTGTTCGGGCAGGGACAGGACTTGATGTACATCTTAGGCTTCCCGTTCATACCCCGATAACACGCACCCCATACAGTAGTTGGTGAAGTGTTGAAGTAACTACTACAATGAGGAATACAGGCACACGCAGCCATTGTCCAATAAACTATATTGGCTGCCGAGGCTGGCAGGCAGAGAGAGAGACGTAGGTACCACTTCGCCGTGGCACAACCTCGAGAACTAAGATGTTTGCTGCATACAACAATGTTGTATTCAGTTTAGTGGCAATGGTGTTGTTTTACTTCTATTTAAATTACAATGAACATTTTTTTTCCATTGGCTAGCATAAATTAATAATCATTATATATATATATGTGTGTGTTATTTATTTATATAGATGTGATACGTCACTATTTTGTTGCTAACCTAGTAAAAGAAATCATTCCTTTGAATGTAAATAGCATTATAAGTATTACGTTCTATATTAAAGATATCCCTATTTTCTTACGTACAAGGTGATTAGAATAAAACTTCCTAACTTACCTTTTGACATACTAGCTGTGCTACATTTCGTTGACAGGTTAGATTTCATAGCAAAACATCAGATGAACTCAGCTCTGTATATAAATATATATATATAGTATTTTCAAAATAACTGATTTCTGCAGTAGCAAAACCATATAGAGATAAAAAAATGAAATTGTTTACATTTGTATTTTTATATAAACTAAAAGGAGTAAGTAATAGTGGGTTCGGGAGCAAATTCAAGTTTGAGGTACTGAGGTGTCGGCCACCATCTTTGATTTGTGATGTCGTGGCCGCCATCTTGGATTGCTTTGACCCCGAACACCATCTTGATTCCACCATTATGGTTTATGGTGTCACAACAACCTATTTTTTTTTCTAAAACTTTCTGTCATCTTGCATGATGAATCCACAGCAGACGTAATGAAATTCCGTAATTACTATCCAAAAAATTCGAAACAAAATAATATTTTGGAGAAAATTACAATAAAAAGCGCACAGTCATAGGTCTTGAACAGGCTTCGTTGGCTTCATGTTCATTTCTTGAGCTCCTCTGCATATGATAGTCGCTGCTTAAAAGGTGCTCTCGCTACAGCCTGACACTCCTGCCTTCAAGACGACCGGCAAGGAATATGTTGGTATATGGACCATCCAGCGTATTATCCTCCTGAGGGTCTGAACTCTCTGGCCTATCTCCAGCACTGTCACACGGGCTCGACCATCTCCTTGTTCTTGATAATGCCGGTCAGTTCCCGGAACAACTCGTTTGTGGTCAGGGCGATCTGACTCAGGCTGCGTGGGCTTGGCCACCACAGTTGCCTGTTCTTGCGGTACTTCAGGCTGTCTCTGGTTTCCGAGTCTGTCTCTGGTTCATCGGCGGGTAGCCGTCCATCATCGTACTTACACTTTAGGGGCTTTTCCTTGGGCCCAGGGCTTTCCCCTTGCCTTTCTTGCCGCCTGCATCCTACTCCTCGTGTCCACTTCAGTCACTTCCAGAGTTGTCCGAGGAAGCACCCGCCTGACGAGAGTGACGAGACCTACCTTCAGGCGAAGCAGAGCCATCGGGCTTGAAAGCTCGACTCTTCCTCACCATACAGACCCTCTCCTGAGCCGAGGCGCCCCACAGACGCTTGTCCATAACTGGTACTCTCGCTAGACAAGCTACTTCACCTTCACCGGCGATTAACTCCATTCACCGAGCAAATTCGAACAACTGGACTTGGGGCCAGGAGCGCAGCAACTAAATTTCCAAAGGGAGGGGGAAATATACTTTTTTATAAAGAATCATCGATCCCCCCTATTGAAGCGGGGGGTCCGGGGGTCCTCCCCCGGGAAAATTTGTATTTCAAGGTGGAAAATGGTGCTATTTAAGCAGTTTTATTATCTAAAAATTAATTACACAGCACTTTCTTTGCCCCCATTTGCCCCCACTTCAAGGTTTCAGAGCAAAATACCCTTGCCACCCCCCCCCCCCCTGTTGTTACGCCCTTGCTTGGGGCCGCGTGGCTCTCAACCACACAGCAGTGCTGAGCTCCTAGGCCACATGCTTCATCGCGACACGAGGGTTTGAACGGTGCTAGTCGCTGACCGATCACCTGCCTTCGTTGCCCACCCTGTATGTATCGTGCGGTGTCTGCACGCTCTGTTCCAACTTTAAATTTCACTTCAAGCTCCAACTGTCGCTTAAATCAAAAATTTTCTGCAGACTGCAGTTGGGAATCACTATAGGTTTATTCTCTGTGTGACCGCCGTTGGGTAATGCAAAAAAAATGTAACCACTACTGTCCCATTTCCGAAATATCGATTCGTGAACACATGTAATCTGCAAAAGTAAGCAAATATCAAATATAGCAGATGAGGTAAGCCAAAATGGTCCCTCTTATAGTTTTATTTTAAAATATTTTGTATTATATTTTTTGGCTTGAAATTGCATGAGTAACAGCTCCTAAGATATATTTAAATGGTCACAGATCTAATATTCTTCATAATTTCTGATTTCGACCAATGAGAGATAATTATTTATTTATTTGCTATGTTTCAAAGCTGAAATAAAATATATATATATTCACTTCTTTGATGGCTGAAGTCGGAAAATAATAAGTGTATTAAAATGGCGACCACCTTAACTTGGGTAGCAATAAGTGTCATGTCCAACCATATATTGTAATGTAACAGAATGTTAAATCTCTACTGAAATCCGAAATGGCTGGTATTGAAATCCCTTAATGTGGTTCAAAAAGCAGGAACAGCATGTCGCCATTCTGCTGATTACACGTTAGCGATGGTAGATGTTCTCGTCGCGTCGTCCAAGCTAATGCTGAGCAGAAAGTTTCCCCCTTCCTCCCCCCACCCCCTTTCCTTCCCCGCTCCAACCCATCCGTTCTTTGCAAAAAGAAATCCTGCCGGTGCCATTAGCACCTGTGTTATGGCCATGGCTTCGTCCGCAAACCTTAGCAGGCGAGGAAATTGCCGGACGAGGGAAAAAAAAATTTCCCAGTGTTAATGAGGTGGAGAGTATTCCGGTGGATGGAACTGTTGCTGTCTTGGTGGGGAAGGCGCGATGAATTGCTGAGTATTATCTCCCGGCGGTCTATTTCCCCGGCAGAGAGGACGGGGGGAAGGGGAGAAGGAGGGGTGAGTAGTCAGGGGTAGTTCGTTGTACCCCCTCCCCACCTACCCGAATCCCGCCCCTCGCCAGCGTATAAACCCTGTCGCAGCCAGCATATAAACGTTCGCTAATGTTCGTTCCACCACCAGCGCTCACACACACGCGCGCGCGGCACTCATTAGCGCTGCTTTCTGTGACGTCATTCCCCGGCTACACTTTTAATTACCCCTGCTCCGTCCCGCGCCAGCTCACACCCCCCGCTCCACCCTCCGTCGAGACCAACCGAGAGCCAACCAACCCTCCTCCCCCCTCCTTCACCCAACTCCACAATTTTTTTTTATCCTGTCCTCTAACTCGCTCGCTCCCCCTACTCACCCCATCCCCTTTTGCCAACCTTCCCCTATCTGGTAATTGCGCAGGAGATATCGTGTTTCTCGATTTCCTCCCCCGCCTGTTCCCCTCCCCGCCCTTTGCCGCAGTTAAAGTATAATTTCTATTGACCTACCCCGCTTCCCGGGGCGTGGTTCGCCGGCTAGCTGTCGGGCAGAAGCGACCCTCCCTGCTGGCGGACGAGACGAGAACACTTTAAACAAGTTAACGATGTTGTTTTATCGCGTTTTCGCGCTCGGCCTGGCGGCGAAGCAATCGGAAGCGTTTCTTAACAAGCTTCAAAATAAAAATTAAAAAAAAAAAAATTAAACGTGAAGGGAATTTGTGAAGAAATGTTCTGCAGAATTTGGGATGGAGAGGGGAATTTACAAACAAGTGAATGTGCGATAGACGCGAGCAGGGCTTGGAAGGAATTTCGTCTTGGACATCGCATATTAGTCACGTGTTTAATTGTAAATAGCAACAAGTCCATTGCGGGTCTTACCTACTTCGGCATAAGTTGAAATAAACATTTACGGATAGTCATCCTAAGTTTTATACGCTGTAAAAAAACTACTTCGTTGTAGAAAAAAACATTCAAAATATTTGTTAACTTAAATTAATCCAAAATTGAATCAACGATACTCTGTAAGTCTGTCTTTGGTACGTTGCATTTATTTCAACACTAATATTTAGATAAGGTCTTTGTAAATCTCTTAATGTACTTATCCTTTAAAAAAACGCATATTTTCACATTTAATTGATAAAATATTATGCATAAAAATGGTTAAAACGGACGTGGCATATTTCCATTTTTTTTCGTTATTAAGTTGTTTTTTTTTTTTACTTTTTCTAAATTTTAACTTGTAGACTACCTCCCTTGCATTTTTTGTTCCGCCACAAATTTTTTCAACATATATTCACTTATTGTAATATAATCTGTATAAAAACGCGCGCCAGCATTCGTAATTATTTACACTTGCGCGCCTTTTTACAACCACGGCATTTCACTAAGTGAACATCTATTGAACATATTTGTGGCAAAACAACAAATTCCAGGAACAAAAAAAAAATACTGAAATATCTATATCTTTAAGTAAGGACTTAGGACCAAATTACGAATGCACTTGCGTTTTCTCATCAAGAGACTTCAGTCCATGACTATGACCCGGTAGTAGGTAGCTGAATAAATCACGAAACCGAGTATCACGTATCGTATTAGTTACAATGGTCTATGAACACATTAGGCCCATCCCATTCGAGCACGACACTCGCTGCAAGCAATCAACTATCCTAATCCACATTTAAAGGCTAATGTGATTGCTCAGTAGAGACATAATTAAACACGACTGAAAAATTCACCAAAAAAAAATCTTAACCAGTGTAATGAAAGTGTTGTATGGCAGAATACAAAAAAAAAACACTAGATATTATTATATTACGATATAATGTTTTTTCACCTTTTCTTGCATTCTAAACATTACTATAGACATTCAAAAAACATATATAATGCACATATAACTGTGTAACATTATTAAATCAGAAGAAAAAAATAATCATACAATACTTTTACAGTTCATGCAGTACATATTTCAGCCAGGTAATAAAAGGAAACAAGAGCTCAGTATTTTAGTTACTACAAATATGGCCACAATAGTCAAAAACTAGGGTACAGAATTTTTTTTGGGCACAATTTGCACTAACAAGCTCATGATTCACTAAGCTCGCGAAGGGGAAACAATCCCAACATACTTATAGTGCACCAAAACCAAGTTACATTCCAAATTGTACGCAAACAACCAAACATCTAAAACCTCTACCAACAAATGGTCGGCTATAACAGCTCTCCCCCTGCCCCCGCGTCCTTCTACCTTGGAACTGTTATCTATCCCTTGGTGACGTGGGAATTCCGCGTGGAGTGGCGTGAATAAGCGCCGTTTTTCTGGATGCTTCGAGCGTCGGGTTGGCCGGGGATGATGCAACCGACACAACCACTCCAGTCGGTTCCAGAAAGTGTGGCAAAGGTACAAAAGCAGCGACGCCGGCCTCCGTGGGAGTTCCGAGCTGAGTGATGTTCGAGTTCGGCGAGAAGGACGAAAGACTCCTTTTACGACCGGCGCAGGCACGGAGCGACGGGAGCGTGCGTGTGTGACCGAGTGGCACGAGACTGTGTGTGTGGTCATGCGCCCGGTAAGGGGCGAACCACTGTCAAGCCAGGCTCCAGTGAGGAGTGTAAACGTTTTTGGACTTGGCAGATGTTTTTGAGTGCGATTTATCTGTGAATAGATATTAAATGTGGTGATTTAATTAGTAATGTAAATATTAGTAGCAAATAAAACTATATTAAAAATTAATTGGGCTATCCTCACACACCCATTTTCCCCACTCGTAACGATATATTTTTTAAAAACTTTGCTTTCCTTGGTTTTCTTCTGTCCCAGTATCTAAACATTCCCGCTGGTTCCCTGCTTATGCCTTCTGAGCACGTTCCGAACAGATGATAGCTCTGGCGTGTGGCCCCTGTGTTTATAACCGACCCTCTGCCCCTCCTGTAAGTTCTCAATCCCCGTATCTTCTTTGTTTCCGCCCAGAGTTGGAACTCCCGACGTAGACATATTTGAAATAATAATAACTATTTCCACCCAACCCGCGCACGTATTTAATCCGCTTGACTTACTGCACGCGCACACACACACACACACACACACACACACACACACACACACACTGTTTTTAAGTAAATGGGTCCATTTTTTTTTTTTCATTTTTCCATTCTCCATCGGTCCCTGAGTCACTTTCCTCGTCCTTGCGCCCACTCAGCAGATATCATTAAGTTAATTAAAAGTTTCGTCCACCAGACGGTAGAATAATCAGAGGACAATGCTGTCTCCCCCCCCTTTCCCGCCAATTCCCCCCCCTCTCCGCGAAGCACGGCGTCATTTGGCAGCGGTGGAACATCGCAGTTCTCTCCGTCTCTCTCTCGCGCCAGATGCTCCTTAAATTATATGTATTTTTTTTTCCCCAAGCTCTTATTCAAGCAGATAAAAAACGAGAGGTCGTCTTTCCACCCCACCCCCCCCCCCCTCTCCCCGTGCCTTTGCGACCTTTCCCCTTCCCCTCCTCCCACGCCGCTCTTCGCACAACCACCCGCGTGGACTTGGATGTGAAATATTCCTCACTCCTGCTTCGGTCATTTGTCACTCCGCTGCTGTGCGCTGCGGTGTGTTTCTACCGGCTGCTCTGGCAAACACTGTTGTCAGTTGTTTGTTTCTGTTTCATATGGCTACTTTGAACAACAATTATCTGCATTATTCAGTCAAACAGAACGTTACAGGTACGTTTTATTAATATGTTGTTTTTTTTTCGTTCTGTATCAGAGATTTATTTTTCTCAACAAAATTGTACAATATTGGTCTCTCATACATAATTTATTTTACTTACCTACGTCATTCTTAAAATTGGAACTACTATTAATTTGGTAGTAAGGGAGGTACTAAACTAGTTAAGTTAGTAATTTTATTAGAAAACGTTTCTAATTAAAATAAATATTAAATGTGGTTTATTTTCTGTCAATTTAGTGGTTTTCAATGGTCGTGCAGGTTTATTTTTAATTTTACTGATGGCTAAGCAAATAAATGCAAATGATTTTTATTTTTCGAAAAAAAAATTATAGGTATACAATGTGTGTTTGTTTGTAGATACTGCAAACCACAGCATGTGAGGTTCGTCTAATTATAAATGTTAGCATGAAACACGGCCTATTGGGAGCGGCCTGTTTCTGAGCCAACAAAGCCCTGCATTGTATCTGAGCCATAAGGGTGTTCGGTCCCCAGGGTAGCTCCGTCATTTCACATTTAAGACACGTTCTCATTTTGATAACAAATTACTAGGGCCATGCAGATTTCGCGAAAAGGATCCGAGATTAGTTATAAGTTAAAACACTGTAGCATCGCCTGTGTTTCGCTGTTTGGGTGAATTTCTTTCAGGCGCATGTCGATTGTTACAACACCAATCACAGTATTTCAGTGCGGAAGCAAACGCATCCTGAGTGGCTCGGTCAAAAAAAGAAACGACTTCTCTCGCAGACGGGCCACCAATTACAAGGAAGAAACCTCTGGTGCGGGTATACCTTGTTTCAATCTAATAGGCGTTCAGATTTATTCGCGAAAATTGCCTGCCCCTACAAATTACCAATTCAAGCATCAGCGTGTGTAACACTAACTTTCACATCAGGTCCCTAAAACGGAAGGATAAAAGTGCAATGCCATACCTGCAGTCTGATACTCGTCTAGCGACCGAGGTGTCTAGCTGATGCCGGCATTGGAAAATATAAGGTAAAAACTGTTTCTGAAGTGCGTTGTTTGTGAGGCTGTTACATTTCCATTAAAATATTTACTAGTCATCTTATCGCGTGTGTACGTACGTTTATAAAAGTAATTAAATCGCTGCAGAGACCGTGTTCACAAACTGTTTTACTCACAACATCTTAGAGGTGAAAGCAAATATTTAGAAATGGTTCGTGACTGAAAATACACTTACTCTAAATATTGCTTGCCAGCAACGATTACAAAGGTTTATTTTTTCGACAGATTTATAAATTCGCAGGAATAATAATTATGTACGTCATTTTAATTATTTTTTTAATCGGGAAGTTGATTTAAGTCACGATTCTGGGCATAAGTCATTGCTAGAGACCTGAAAAATTCGCGGTTTAGATGGCCTTCAGGATAGACTGCACATACCCCCTGTACACTCGGGAAAATAACGCAAGTTCATTGGCTGCCGACTTGTAAGTCGTCCCAGCTGGTTTGTCTGTGATTCGATCCTTCTTTGGTTGAGGGTTTATAACTGGTTGAGATTCGTCCAGATGAACAGTAAGCCAATAGCAAAATTATCTAAGAGGTATACGTGTTTGAATTCTAGCATATCACCGAATGAATCCACGAATTTTTCAGGTCTATAGTCATTGCTAATTTGCACTGTGTGTCATAGAGGAAACATTATAATTGGACCAAGAAAGAATAATACCCAAACACACAGACAAGCCAAAATCAGATGATGACAAATGTTAAATGTATAGACAGCGCGTAGAATTCTAATTCCTTCCAAGGAGTCATTCAGTTTTTCTCCGTGACATGCAGTGTAAACTACAGTGGCGTACGTGATGCAAAATCATTTTTTTTTTTAAACCAATAATTATTGTTTGTCCGTGGTTACCGAGCTTTCCAGTTCCGTGATTTAAATCACTGCCGTGATGGTACAGAAAACAAAATTGAATGTTTTGTAAGCCAGGTGGTATTTAGCCACGCCGAAGAGTAATTTTTTTCAAAAGCTGCAGTCACGGATGAGCGCGCCGATAAACGCACTCCATGTCGCGCTGTCACTGGCAGAGGGCGCATCTCGCCGACTAGGTCTGACAGGCGCGACTTCAAAGCTCGCCGGCTGGCCGCGGACGTATCGGAGCTCGCCCTGAAGCGCCCTGGACCGGAAACAAACGTGCAACGAATGCAGCACCAGGGTCACGTTGGGGGGCGGGGTGGGGGGAGCCACGAACAGGCAGAACGGCTCGCCAACCTGCGACAGGCCAACAGCCCGGGCCCGATGCTGTTCCGAAGCGCCTGTCGAGAACAGCTGACCCTCGAGTTGCGTGCTGGAAATCATCAAATTCCACTACGTGGAATACCTATGTCGGGGCTGAAAACCAAACTGCAGACTCGGTTACTTTCAATACAGACATCAAACTTCAAAATTTGAATCCGCGAGTTTGGAATAGAGTAACCAATCCTGAATGAGTTGATGTAAGCTTTTGGACACACGCCATTGCTAAGCACTTTTTCTGTAGAATAAAACTAAACAAAAACCCAATAGACAAAAACACAAATTAAGCCAAAAATTGTTGTAGTCAACAGGATATAAACACCACATAATATTCCATAACAGGAATATGGTCAACAAACAAAGAAAAACAAAGAAAAATGGATTAAGAGAATCCTGAGTGAACATGCAATCATCAAGCTGCTACCGACTGAGGACGTAATTGGAATGTGTTTGTAATGATTGCCAGTAACACGGCATTTGAATGTGGCTCTTCGGAATTTGGAAGTAAATTCAGCGAAAGGTCCAGTCACTCAATCTATCTGTGAGATTTCACTGATTTCAGGCAGAGGAGTGGTTTCAACTGGATCGCGGATAGTTTTTTAATGATTCTGAAGGCGTGTGTCAACCGCAACGCTGTTGCAGCGCCAGCGGTGCGGTCGTGTGCTGATATCGCTCGCGGCAACTGCCTTTGTGAGTTGTTTTAAGTCTGTTACACTGAATCTGTCTGTGTTAGTGTGTATCTCACTCAAGAGTGCTTCAGGACCATGGTTCAAACACAAAAATAACCCAAAAATATATATTGTGAGACATTTAATCAATTTGTATTGTTGTTTTGAACATACGCCATTTTTGATTACTCCAAAAAAGATAACTCTGCAAACACACAGAACACAAGCCTAAATCAGTCGATGACAGAAAATTAAAAACATAGAAAGCAAAAAAAATAATCTCTGGAAGGAATTAGTCAAACAATTACTGCATCAGAGACGGTCACGGTAGCCTAACAAATACAAGACAATAGCAGCAAGAGCAGTAAATAAAGACAAAAACCCGACCTTGAAAAACACCACAAATAGAAGAACCCAATGATCGTAATAAACAAATGGACTGGACATCACAACGACAATACAGACATGCTCAGGCAAACCCAGCAATGGGACAAAACAGATATTGCATACAATTAATATTTTCTAAAACTTTTAAAAATCACAAAATATTACTAAAAAAATGATTCTTGAGAAAACGTATCAGTCCTGTGCCGCTTGATAATCTTTCTATCAAGGCACAGCAATTATGTATTTACATAATTTACGTAATGTTGTTTACAAAGGGCAGTCGGTTTCATGACGCTCAGCCAATCAGAAGTTGAATACGGACAGGAATAGTCATTGACGTCACCGTGTTTTTCCCAGTTCGTAGCTCTATTGAATTGCAATAGCTAATACGTATACTTAGTCTATGGCAAAATCCACCACAGAAAAAGTCCACGTCTAAATAAGTTTGAACATTAGTTCATAAATGCTTGACGTTGTTGGACGTATAAACCGAATAGGTTTAATTCCAAACTCCTACGGCAATTATTAAAATATATTGCGTTAAATTGCTCTTGAAGTCCAAAGGCTCAGTTCTGTCATGACAGTGGGTTTTCCAAGTATTGGAAAATATGTCGTTTCTTAAGCTGCCTGTTATATATATTTTATAAATAGAATATTTAATATTTATATAAGTTTTTTAACTTAAACTACATTCAATAAACCAAATGATTTAAAAGAGATAAGACCTGCCTTTTTTTAAATTAAATAACAATACAAATATTACATTTCTTTCAACAACTTGGCTACCTAAAACAATAAATCAAAAATACATAATTTTTCAATTTTAAACTTTAATCTTATAAAAGTTAAAAATATATCGTGGCTGGACGCTGGCCAAAATATTCTGGACATCACAACGACAGCACAGACGAACACAAGACAACAACAGTTCCCGAACACAATAGGCTTCCTAAGACAACAACAGTTCCCGAACACAATAGGCTTCCTAAGACAACAACAGTTCCCGAACACAATAGGCTTCCTAAGACAACAACAGTTCCCGAACACAATAGGCTTCCTAAGACAACAACAGTTCCCGAACACAATAGGCTTCCTAAGACAACAACAGTTCCCGAACACAATAGGCTTCCTAAGACAACAACAATTCCCGAACACAATAGGCTTCCTAAGACAACAACAGTTCCCGAACACAATAGGCTTCCTAAGACAACAACAGTTCCCGAACACAATAGGCTTCCTAAGACAACAACAGTTCCCGAACACAATAGGCTTCCTAAGACAACAACAGTTCCCGAAAAGTCACAACTGTTGTTTTAGGAAGCCTGCTGTCGTTGTGATGTCCATTTTATCCGTTTCCTATTATCGCAGGGTTCTCCTGTTTGTCGTTGCTTTGTCCAAGCTAGTTTTTCTGTCTTTGTTTACTGTTCCTGTTGCTGTTGTCTCCTCGTTGCTAGCCCACTGCGTCCGTCTGTGATGCAATAATTTTCTAAATAGATCCACGGATTTTTCTGTGGTTTTAATTTTTTTTGGCATCAGCTTATTTAGGCTTGTTTACTGTATGTTTGCATATTTATTCTTTTTTGTCTCTTATTAAGGTTTATCATGACGTACAGTGTAATCAGCACTGACGTATTTCCAAAACCACGTCTCAAATCAATTTTCTCCGTTGCAAGTACCATTCAAAGTATGTAATCAATACTGAATTTTTTTTCAGCCTCAAGCAGTCAGTGTACAAACCAAAATCAAAAACAATCAAATCTTGATTAGAGACTGAAAATTTTTATTTATTTTTCATAATCATTTGTCACTGCGATGCATGGTTTTCGAACAAAATAGGAAAATAATCTTAGAAAAACTGTGCGCCAGCCATCTTTTTTTTTTTTTTTTTTTCAACGTGGTTGCCAAAGCAGGGAAGTTCATACTGAAATTCACTTATAATCGAAATTGCATTGAATTTTTCTCTGACTTTGCTACACTAACTATAAACTATTAAATTTAAAGTATTTATTTTTTTAGTATGCAGTATTTTTTTTAGTACGAGAATTGCTATACTGTTAAGCCTAATGTATTCGGTAAGAAATACGTTTTCTATGCGAGCTTCTAGTAGCTGGCCAAAACAATCTAAGTATAAAATTAATATATTTTTCCCTCTTTCACCTTATCTGAAATGAGAAGACTGTAAGTTTTGAAGGATGTTCGCCGAGCATGAGTTGTGTTTGTTTCTGAAGGGCGCCATCTTGTCAAGATCAGGCGAGGCACTCGGACTTGTTTCCTGCGGCAAAGAGCTTCACTCGCTATCACTCCCAAGCATCGGCGCAGAAATCACTCATCTCAATGCAGATTTTTTATTCTTTTACCTCCAAGACTTTGATCCCATCCCGGGAGTTAATACAATTTCCTCCCCTCCCCTCTCCTTCATCGTGTCGCGTAACTCCCCAAATTAGAATGCGCACAATCTTAATTCCATTCCCTTTCTTGTTTTCCTTCTATTCTGAAGGTTCATCTTTATCTTGATTTTCTTTTTTAACTCTCCGCTCGCTTGCTCATTTCTAGCAAACATTTTCCGTCTCCTTCCGATTTCCCTTCTCTTTTGATGTTCGCATTTACACTTCTCCCCATGTGCGTCAGTCTCGTTCCTTCGGCAGTGAGAGAAAAAAAAATTGTGTATAATAAAGCAACACGAAGAATTCAATTACATTTTTTTTTTTGCTGTAAACATTTTATACGTACTTTCCAATCACGAAGTAAGACAGCGAAGGATTATTAAGTTAGACAGTCAAAATTATTTCCTTTTCTTTGGTAAGGTTGCTTCAGTTGTAGACTTCCGTGAAAAGTCAAAACTGTATTTTTTTAAAGCAGAATTAATTATATTATTATTAGCGAACTTTTTTTTTGCAATTTTAATCAATGGGAACTTTTATTGACTTAAACTCTTTTGATGTTTAGTCAGTGGGTGTGATAATCCGATCTTTAGTGTAGATAGTATTGGCATGGATTAAACCACCTTAAGGGACCCACCTAGTTAGTACATTACTGTTAGTGAGGCGTAGTGATAAGTTCGACGCTCGCTGGTGCTTCTAGCGCGGTATCGCCTCTAAGCCCAAGGCTCTGTAACTAACGCGCAGTCTTCTCGTCGTGTACAGGACCACTGTGATATTTGAGCGGTGACCATGACATTATGTGGTGGAGAAATGAAGATAAAGGCATAATTCAAGTTCCTTGAGTGCTTTCAAGAACCTGTGCCGGGTGAAACTTATTCCGAAAACACGCGTTATAGACATTTTCACCCTTATAAAAATACAGTTCAAAAACTAAATACGGAAACTTAGCCGCTGATCGCCCGCGATGTGTTCTTAAATGCTTTCCGTAGACAGACACAACTCTTGATACCTTGAGCAGTTTCAGTTTCTGGTTTCTTGTGGAGCTCTGCGCGCCGGGTAGGCGCGCAAGCTCGCAAGAGCCTGGCAAGAGCTGCGGTGTTCTGGTACGCAACTCGTCGTGAAAGATTTCCGCATGAAGGAGATCTTGTGTTGCCGCCAGTCGCAGATAGTTGACGCAGCAACTGATGACTTTATGTAAGCTTTTGGACATACGCCATTGCTAAGCACATGTATGTCTGTAGAAGAAAACTACAAAAAAAAAAAAAGAAGACAAAAACACAAATTAAGCAAAAAAAGAAAAACAAAGAAAATTGACTAAGGGAACGAAAAAAAAACCACAAATGATGACAAGCACCTGTGTTTTCGTATCATACGTGTCTCTGCCTGAGGACGGGAGCAGTTCCCGAAACGTCGCTTGTTTCTGTTTTGGAAAACTATTGTGTTTGTTTCGTCTTTTCGTTTTGTCGTGTTTTTGGTTCGTTTCAACTGTTGTGCTGAATTTTTTTGTTGGGTTCAATATTTTTGTGTTATCATTTGTGGGAGTTTTTTCGTTCTCTTAATCCATTTTCTTTGTTTTCTTTTTTCTCTTAATTTGTGTTTTTGTCTTTTGGTTTTTTTTTTTGTAGTTTTCTTCTACAGACATACATGTGCTTAGCAATGGCGTATGTCCAAAAGCTTACATCAAGTCATGCTTTCCCATTGCACAAATCTTTCAAAGATAACTGATGACGTTCGAACGGGAGATTCGTGACGGCCACGGGGTGGCAGGCCGCCGGGAGGCGGAGAGAGTTCCTCGGCAGCGCGGTGAAACATTCACAACGGCGGCAAGGAGTCGAGCATCGGACAGGAGGGGAGAGCCATTCCTAATGCATCACGCCCGGGTGGAGGGGAGGAGGAGAGTCTCCGTCGGTCACTTGTAGGCTCGGCGGCTTCTAGGCGGGACCACCGGCCTCCTCCGCCATGGAGATCCGCCCGCCGCTGGGAGGCGTGGGGGCGGGGGCGGGGGTAAGTGCCGCCGAGGGAATACGTGCTCAAGTGGCTAGGCAAGTCCGCGCCCCCCCCCTCCCCCCTCCTCCCAGCAGCGCCGACGAGGCGAGCATGCACAATGAATGAACTGCTCCCCAGGGGCTGACGTGGATGCCTGCGGCGTCCTCTCCCTACCCACCTCCCCCCCCCCCCATCTCCCTCACCACGTCATCCCTTAACCAAGGTGCCCCCGGGAGAGAACACAAGGAGCGCCGAGTCTGGATCACTGGGATTTCACACCCCCTCCCCCTATCCCCCACAATCCCCCCACACCCTAGCCAATCTCCCCCTCCTGTTGGATCGTCGAACGAATCTCATTTCTCAAGACAACCAACACTGGAAGCCTCCACCAGAGGAGAAACTAGATCGAAAAAGAAAAGAAAAAAGAAAACTTTGTTTTTTTTTGTCTTCATTGATACGCTCTGAATTTTAATCAACGGATTCCGAGTATTGAGTTTAATGTTGTTGAGTGATTCCAGGCTCAAATGCAATTGCAGGTTTTCTGCTTATGGAGACGTGAAAACGATGAAATAAATTGTCATTCTCTTTCGCGTGATTTCTCAGGGCGCCTAAATGAGTGCAAATTACCAGTTTCTTAGTTTTATTCCCCCCCCCCTCCCCCTCATCTTTACTCGTCTAGGGGATCGAAAATTCAATCAAAGGTTGGTTAGGTTTGGGTGACATTCAAAATTGTCTAAAATCGTTAAATTGTAGGGAATCTTGTAATTTTTTTTTTTAATCGCGGGTTTCCTGCTGGCGGAGAGGCAACACGCGCCAGTTGGCAACACTGGAACACTGGTAGAGCGCGCTCTGCCGTGACTGGACAGCTAGAAGTTGAGGCAACACGCGCCAGTTGGCAACACTGGAACACTGGTAGAGCGCGCTCTGCCGTGACTGTACAGCTAGAGGTTGAGGCAACACGCGCCAGTTGGCAACACTGGAACACTGGTAGAGCGCGCTCTGCCGTGACTGTACAGCTATAGGTTGAGGCAACACGCGCCAGTTGGCAACACTGGAACACTGGTAGAGCGCGCTCTGCCGTGACTGGACAGCTAGAGGTTGAGGCAACACGCGCCAGTTGGCAACACTGGAACACTGGTAGAGCGCGCTCTGCCGTGACTGGACAGCTAGAGGTTGAGGCAACACGCGCCAGTTGGCAACACTGGAACACTGGTAGAGCGCGCTCTGCCGTGACTGGACAGCTAGAGGTTGAGGCAACACGCGCCAGTTGGCAACACTGGAACACTGGCAGAGCGCGCTCTGCCGTGACTGGACAGCTCGGGGTTCTCCTGGGACAAAGCACGCCCGCTCTGCAGTGGCTACAAGTTCCCGTCCAGAGTTCGATGTCCGGCGGACGTCTTGCGCGCGGTGACAGCTACCAGTGAACGGTTGGACTGCGAGATCCGATGTAGCGCCTTTGTTCGCTGGATGGAAGGCGAGACACGGAACACTGAAGACCGAATTCCTCCTCCTGAATCCCTCTACTCTGGTTTCGAAGTCCTGCGAGGGTTCTCGCTTGCCTGCGGTGACTTTGAGTTTCGTCGCGAGCTGTCCTGGGTTTATAGCCCTGACTGTCACTGGCTCTTGCGACACGACATTAGGGGGGTCGTGCGTACCTTGGCTACTGGAATATAATTAAGCTCTTCCTAAAAACTTTTTCCGTTAATTTTGTCGCATCAGAGTAGCTTGTTTGGAAAATGCCACCCAGTAAATTCAAAGTACAGTCCATAACCTGGCACCAGGGGCGCAACAACTGAATTTCCAAAAGGGGGGGGGGGGGGCAAAATACCTTTTTTATAAAGAATCATCGATCCCCCCTATTGAAGCGGGGGGTGGGGGGGGGGTCCTCCCCCGGGAAAATTTGTATTTCAAGGTGGAAAATGGTGCTATTTAAGCAGTTTTATTATCTAAAAATTGATTACACAGCACTTTCTTTGCCCTCGTTTGCCCCCACTTCAAGGTTTCAGAGGGGGGGGGAAATACCCTTGCCCCCCCCCCCCTGTTGTTGCGCCCCTGCCTGGCACTTTTAAGTTTATTGTAAAAATATATTTTAAGTTATAGGTACTTCTTTAGGTGCGTTATGGAAAAAAATAATTAGAGAGAATTTTTACGATGCGCGCGCACCATGCAAAGAAATTTTCACATGAAGATGGCGGACCCATGTGTATTAATATAAACCCGTATATTGTCACTTTCGTGAGATTTAGGGAACATACTAAACGTATTGGTAATCCAAACGAAACTTTATGATAGTGGAACTACTCTGGAATATATTTGGTAAACTAAAATAGTTCTAAGTAAAATGTAATTTCAAGTTTTAACAAACCTAAGGATTCTGGTATTACAACAAATAATACATATTTTCCTTGTACTCTTCTGCCTGGCTTCGTAGCGCAGTGGTTATAACAAATCGTCCTTTAAGAAATATATATAAATACATTTTATTTAGTTAATCGTATTTCTATAATATTATTTTTAAATACATTTTTAGTCCATTGGATTAGATATTTCATACTAGGTAGGCCTTTTTACGTAAACTAATATTACATTTATTACGTCTTTCTAACAAAAATTTTAAAAGATTTTACAATATTTTAAATTTAGCTAACCTCAACCAACCAACCAATCTCACGATATCACTGTTGTAATATATAAACCTAACCTAACCCCTCGTTAATACAATAAAATACTGGTGAAATACTTGAAGTACCACAATATCATGTTAGAAAATTATTGAAAACCATGTTAGGAATTTTAAATAAAACGTTTTGATTTTTAACTATAATTTTTCAGAAAATTGGCACTCCAGTATTACCGAAAATTATTAAGTACTACACGCATTATTTTATCGCAATTATGTTACAATTAATAACAAGTTAAAGTAAAAACATTAATCTTTTATAATCATGCTTTTGAAGACGTCAGTATGTTTATTCTTAACACGAATTGCTGAGAACTACGCACTCCCGTTTTACACCTCGTTTACTAAGTGTTAAACATACATAAAAGTCTCTTAACTGCTATTATCAACTCGATCATCAGCCTTAATTAGTTTAATAGAGCATTAATTCTTAAAACTGTAACGCACCTTTAATTGGGCCCACCTCTGTGCTGCCGTAATATTCTTGATAACAACTTTCAATGTAGGTACATATTCCGTTTTTCTGAATGGCGAACACGGTTTTGTATCCTAGATACGTGACAATGCAAGACACGCGCCGCTCGCGTTGCTAAGGGCTTCTAGTCTACGGCGCAGCTCAAGTCAACTGTCGTGTCAGGAATTTGGAGCGTGAAAAAATCAAATCATGTATTGATAGATGTGTGTTAGTAAAAGTTCGTAAGCCGACCCATAACTGCCTGCTGTCATAAAATAAGTCTGTAAATAAAATCATTTTTTTATACTTTTGATCGACTAGAATCTTCACATTTGACATTATTACAGCAGATGTATGTCCAAATGTTCTTGAAAAATTAGATTATTTTAGCTGCTCTATAAATAGGCCTATGTGGATATTAATTATTTTTGTTTATTTATGTACATATATTTACTTACATAAAACCGCAAGCGGGAGTTTATGGGTATGTCCCCAATGGGTTTTGGAGGCGTTTAAAGGCTTCTAACAAGTGTAACATTGAAGGCGAAGTCCCCTACGTGTGGAGGTAATGAATGAAACCCCCAACGAGTGGAAGCTAAGGGGTGAAGCTTCAAAAGAGTTGAGGTTCAAATAAGCACAGTTTTAATTATACACATGTGTTCTGCCATACATGTGTTCAGAGGTAACAGCAATGCCATGTTTTCTCGTAAGTTTGTTTGAATTGTCAGGTATTCACTTTAGTGTTTTAGTATAACTACGAACATAAAAACCTAGTGGTTTTTTTTTCGTTTCTATACAATGTTTGTTTAATTAGTTTAGTTAGTTTTAGTATGAGTTTCTTATGGAGATAATTGTGGAATGGAAATCATTTTCCTAATTAGGCCCTCGTCCTCGGTTTCCAACACAACTTCTCATTATAAAACGTGCTTCAATACTCCTTCAAAGTACGTATTGTTAAGAAGCTTTGAAAAAAGTGGCTTTCAGGATTTCCAAAACACGTTATTTTTTATTATAATAATTATTAAGCTTTATTTTTGTTCGCATGCTGATAAGTATCGTTCTGACCAATTTTTTTTTCCCCCTCACTAAGTGCCCAGAAACTCGTTAAGACCCAAAATTGGAGGAGGAAGGAGGGGGAGGGGGGAAAAGAAAGAAACCTTGTAATTCTTCTTCTTTTTTAACATCTGAAGCGACTCCGGCGCAGAGCTACCAAGTTGCGCAAGCTTCTTTGCTCTTCCCGGCCGCGTCTTTGCAAACTAATTCTCGTCGGGAAGTTTCTCCTTCCCCCTTCTCCTTCCAGTCCGTCGGACGGCTGGAGGGATGATGGTGCGGGGAGGGGGGGGGGGGTTGTGCGTGTGACGTAGTTCTCATTTGTCGTTCGACTCGGCAACTTCTAAATCACTGCGCGCTGACGTCCCGTTGCCGGGGAGGATTGTCCGTCCCTCCACCCCCTGCCCCCTCCCTCATCAACACTTTCCCCGGCCTCCGTAATTAGACACTCGCACGCGCTACACTTCGGCAGCTCGTCGAGAGATGATTTGTTGGAATTTATTACGGAAATCGAGTTAAGGGCCGCCGACTCACCCCGCCGCGGGCACAAACTAATTATCGCGTGTTGCGGCGGTGAGTGGCAGGCGTGGTGGGGGGGGGGAGGCGGGGGAGCTGTTGGCATGCCTGGAGGATCGCGGTTCTCGTTTACTTGGACCGGGAAGGCGCCGTGGAGCGTCTCTGCCGAGTTCCCGCAGCAGTGAGCCACTTCGCCCTCTGCGCTCTACGTATTTTTTTATTTTTTGTAACGGAACAGAAATATTCATGTAACATTACAGA
This sequence comes from Bacillus rossius redtenbacheri, assembly GCF_032445375.1. Lineage (NCBI taxonomy): Eukaryota > Metazoa > Arthropoda > Insecta > Phasmatodea > Bacillidae > Bacillus > Bacillus rossius. Next base: position 37,014,814 of record NW_026962011.1, read on the forward strand.
TTTTTTTTTTTGACGTGACAACGTCTGATAAATCGATGAACGCCGGCTGCACGCACGAAAAAGAGTCCGTCCCGTTACGCACATTGTCCCACTACGATGTGTCCCGTTACGCTCATTGTCTTCCGCGGAAACCAGGCACTCGTTAATACATATTTCCCTTTGTTTATCGCGAGGGGCGTTATTATTTAATGAATTATAAATAAAATCTCGTGCCCGGGGCCACAATTGCATATCATTTTGAGCACTGGAAGACATAATAACGTAAATATTTTCTCCAAGAATTTTAATCTCGGCCCCAGCGCACCACGAGCGTCTGGGTTGGAGATTAAAGCCGAGATTCTTTCTTAAACTTACTAATACTTAATTTATTAACTGCAAGGGCATTTTTATTAAATTCTACGTTGAATTTCACGACGAACAAACTTGGCCGTTAAATGTGTAATTGCGAAAAAGCGTAAAACATTCTCGACGATCTTGAAGTTAGTATAAACATGGCGGCCGACTAGCAGCTGACAATATATTTTAAATTGCCCGCCTACCACTATAACAAATAAACATGGCGGACTACATACGTTTTTAAAACTTCCAAGTCACAAAACAAAATTTTTATAAATATATATACAACTTCTGAAACTTGTTATGACGTTGTCACGTTAACTATCGTCCGTAAACTGACTTTACAGACAACCAATTTTTTTTTGTAAATTAAATTTGTTCCTTTACCATGAAAGCAGCTGTATCGGTACAAAGTAGTGTTCGAGTAATACTGGGTTCGGATTCCCACCTCCAATAGTTGAAGTGAACTGCGCACCTTAATTCGCAAAATTAAATTTTAAAAAAAACGTAATTCCAATTATTGAATATTCGATATTCCTTTCTATGGTTTCAAAAAAAAAGTATTCTTGATTGAAACATCAATTTTAAAATGAAATTATGCGTCAATTTTAGTAAGAAATTCTCAGCATTATCTCGAAAAACTTATCGCATGTTTGCACAAATAAACCTAGCCATGTGTTGTACAAAGTTAAAAATGGTTTACAAAGGAATCTTTTGTAAAAGTAGAGAAAAAAAAATTCCTGCGTGGATACGGATGAAGATGGTTGGCGGTTAATGAACGCTCCGAATTACATGCAGGTTTATACGGTTAGTTTCTGCTCGGCAGAGATGGCATGTCAGAGGCGGATACACTCAGCATCGCAGTTCTAGGTCACAGGAAGGGACCAACCACCGCCTGCAATAAGGAACCATCCCGGTAGTGACGTATACTCTACATGACGTCACAAACTTGCAACAAGCGTGTCCTTGTTATGGTGAATGTTCTGAATTAAGATGCTGTTAAACGTGGGCCAAAAAAAAACTTTTAAAATTTTGTGCAGCATCACGTTGTATGTGGCTTTTTAAAGCAAAATCCTTTATAGGAACCGTGTGCAGAAATTACGGGTTAGGTATTTTACCATTATTTTTGTTAATGTGGACGCATTTAAATGTCTAAATGTATTGAATTTAACCTACATTTACATAAAGAGCGTGCGTAGAATTTAATTTGTGGGGAGGGGATGGAGAACAGAAACATTTTGCCCGCTGTTTCCTTTCAAAATGTTTCCTTTTGTTGCGAACAATAATTTTTTTGGGACTTCGGGGAAGTGGGGATATACCTACTATCTCCCCCTCCCCCTTTTTTTCCTGCGTACGCTCATGATTTACATACAAACATCTTCTTTTGACGTCGTTTTAACCGACGGAGAATGTTTTTATTGTACCTAACATTACATGTGTTTACTTTTGTTTCGGGTTTTGGTGTAATTTTTTCCCCCTTTATTCATAATTTTTATTGTCATGAAACAACGTACAATTATGTACTTAAGTCTAAATTTTTCTCGTAAAAATAAAAATGTGCTTTGTAGGATTACTCATGCCATTTATATCACATTTCAACTACGAATAAATAGTAGAAGTGGTAAAGTGCAAATTAGCTTTCAGGAGTTCTGGGAATTGTTTGTTAATAAATTTAGATGCTTTGATAGTGCTGTGTGTTTATGAGTCACTCCTTACATTAAACTGAAATTTTCGTTTAAATTCCAACATACAAATAAAGATAAAATTTATGCATCAGAACCTCGCAAATGCTTCAAGTGTTTTGTTACTTTTTAACAATATTTATTACATTACAAATTTGTATTTTAAAATATGTTATAAATTTATTCAAGATAAAAAATAACCTGTGTTGACTAAAGATAGTGCCGAATATAATTTTATTTTGTTTAGTATGTTCACATCATGGAGTTGCTCTAAAAACGTTACGGCGCAATGCATTTAAATCGTAATTCCTGTGCTATTGTGGATTTTACTTCGTAATATACTATTTTATCCCTTATGATTACACATTACCAACTACAGCAGCATTAATTTATTTAAGGCTTGAACAATCAAGGTAAACATGCCCGTTTGTAGCCAGACCTCTGTCTTCTTTGTGTGTGTGTGTGTGTGTGTCCATGGGTAAATGCTTAAATTGATTGTGTCTGGGTCAACTAATCAAGGGACTCTGATACAGTTTCAAAAAAGTGGAGCAGCGACATATGTCAATACACGTTTCGTCAGTTCCGATCGCAAAGAATGTCTTCTCCTTTAGACCAAAGAGTATTATTTTTATTATTATTCAGCACAGCTTGCGCGCAGTATCAGGTCCAACCACAGATAATGCCGATGGCTGGTGCTCGCAGCGGTGGCATCTAGTGGCGAGCGTGGAAACTACGTCGCGAGCTGCGAAGGGGGAGAGGGGAAATAGATCGGTGGTAACGACCGCGCAGGGCCGCAGAAGAATTCCGAAATTTATCGCGGGTGCTCCGCGCGGTAAAGAATTCCGCCCTGCGGCGGGGGAAAAAAAAAAAAAATACCCTTCCTTGATCCCAGCGGCTTCCGCGCATTCCTTTCATGAGCCGAGGGAGGGTTAGGGGCGGGAGGGGCGGGAGACAGCCTCGTCATCTCTTGATCGCGTCACTCGGAACAAGAGCGCCACCTTCGCTCCCACAAGTCCCTGCGATCCGTACCACGTCGGAGGTCTGGCAACCTCTCTCTCCCCACCACCCAGACCCTTGCCCCGAGAGAACTGCATTTTCTCTCCTCGTGACCTCGCCTGTCAGCGTCAGTCACAAACCTCCCCGACACACATTAATCACGAGGGGGCAACACGAAAAGGGGAGCAGACACCCCCCCTTTCCCTTCTCCATCCCCAACAACCATCCCAGTTGCCCCTTTCACCCGCGAACTTTCTGATAAGCATTCTGGCGGGGCCCTTTTGTGCCCGGAGCTCGCGCCTAGCCGGGTTAAGCAAAACACATCTTCACTTCCTTCCTCCCTCCCCCTTCCTTTCCTCCCCTGCACATCCGACCATACTTCATCATTTCTTCCCCCCCACTCCTCGTGCGAGCCGCGTGTGAGCCGCATGTGAATGGCGCGGAGGGGCGGAACACACAGCCCTAGTTCTCCGGGGGTACCCCAGACACCGCCTCGGCCGACATCGTGCGGCGACGACGCCCTCTGAGGGCTGAGACCGCTGCGTCCGCGCCCGGCGGGGCTAGCGACTCCGCGCGCGATCTGCCGTCCCTTCATCTGCAAGAGTATTATCATCCGAATACCAGCCTAATGGATCCCTCGGCTAAGTGCATTGCTTCCGAGTTCTCCCGAGGGATGCGTCGGCATCCCTACATGCGTCCACTAACTCGAGATGCGACGCTCGCATCCGCTGATGCGTCCCTACGTCCGTCATCTTCGGAATTATGTTTTATTTGGTTTGTACATAATATTACTCCGGTTTTTTTTTGCAAAATAATTTTTTAAACGTTACAAGCGTAAGTGATAACTTAAATGGATTAACGTTAAGAACACTGGGTATTTGATCTTCATTTAAAATATTTTAAATATTTTGAAATTCATGTCTAACTTTTTTTTTTATATTTTGATCGCTAACATTTATAACATCCACGCGCTACGCTTTTTTTTTTTTAAGTTGGTCTTGTTATTTACGTTTCGCTGAATCTTCGTAGGTAATCACGACTCGAGATGGCTACTCGCACGTCAGTACGACCAACTGCCGACAGGTGGTGCTGGCAGTAAAAGTATTCGGACCCAGCGCACACTAGTGTTACAGCTCGTGTGCGTACCTCCCCGTCTCTGCGGTGGTTAGGTTCCCCGCTAGCCGCGCCCACAGCCGGTCTGGCCAACCAAGACACGCTTCAGGCCTTCCGCCAATCGTGGTCGAACCCATGACTGCGCATTGAATAGCCCTGCATGACTACTGCGCCGGGACGTCGGGCCTCCAGTAGTCATCGCCCTGGAATGAAGATGGCGTGGCAAGAGGCAGGCGGGAATGAAGGTCAGTAGTGTTAAAGTTGGTTCTTAAAATATATAAAACCATTTTTTTTAAGAAGGCATTTATTTAGTTAATTTTATATTAACTACAACATATTATTTTGAAAGAAGTATGAAAAAAAACATTACTATTGTTTTTTTTGTAAAAACAAAAGCATAGAGATTACACTAATAAGAAAGAGGTTTCATAACAACATAATGTGTACATTAACAAGTAGATCGTTTCCACGAGGAAGTCTGCAATCTAGAAGCCAACTGAGTCACTCAGACCTCCAAAGCCCTAAGACCTAGATTTGTTAAAGTGATCGAGTTCTGCCTTAGCAAGGCGTGTAAAGACACTGCAATATTTTTTTTTTCATGTGTAACATCTTAGCTCTCGGCATACGGCATTTGGTAGGAGTAATTACGTTAATTGCGACGGAAGTCGCATGGAACGGAAATGTGTAACCACGGTGCTGCCATCTGTGACGGATGGCATGAATTAAAGTTCGCAAAGCCAAAATGAAACTTTAAACTGTTTAGTGAATTTTGACAAGGGCAGTGTTTTAATAAAATTCATTGTCGAAAATTAGGTCCTAAGCCGGGGTTTCGTATTTTTCCAAGTCGTTTCATTTTATATAATTTAAAATTCCTGTCTGCAAATAAAATTATTCAATATACGACGTAGCTGCTCCGGCAGCGAATTCTAGCGGCGGGAGCGAAAACGTCGTGTGATTCACTTAATAAATGTGGTTGAAAACATAATTTGCGTATATTTATCACGCTTGGCATAATTTTTTAAAGAATTCTACGTTAAATTTCGTCGAGTGTGTATGCGACATGAGTAAACAAGAATTCGCTCATTACCGAGGTTAGATGTTAACACATCTCTGGCGAACACTGAAAGATTCACTCTATTTATTTATTTATTTTTTTTAATTTTTCGCCCGTGAGGATTAAACTTGTAATGCGGGTTGAAAACGCGGGAAAGTCAGTTGCCGGAATGGCTTTGGAAAGGGAAAGGTCTGACGAGATGAAATAAAAAAAAAAAGCATTTATTTGTTTTGGTTTTTCGACCGCAAGCCGGCGGACACGCGCAGTCACTTCATGTCCACCGGGGATGCCGCCCCCCTCCCCCCTTTTCACTCTCTAGTCGCGGCCTAGTTGTGTTTACTCTTTTGTCTTCTCCTTTCGTTCCGCGCTCTTCCCACTCTCTCCTGATCTCCCCCCCCCCCCCCCTTCCCAACTCGACGTTCGGTCCGGACAGCTTCCTCTGTCTCATTAAACTTGGACAGGCCGCAGTCTTCCGCGGGCCAACTTCAGGCCGACTTCCCCGCGCCTCGCCCTCGCGGCAGAAACTTCCACTGTGCGCTCTCTCCGCGGAGATGAAACACTCGTAGATCATATTCAGAGCTCGAGCTATTCCGGAGCTGCTGCTCGGTACAAAAATAAATAAATAAATAAAGATATCCCAAAGTCGCCCAAAGACAATATTACGATTTTTTAAAAACTTGTTTTGGGAAGCATCGCGACCCGTGCTTTTCCTCTCGGAACAAAAAAAAAAGCGTAACTGAAGCACAGAAAATAATCATGCTCTCAACTTCTTAAGTAAAAGCAGTTTCGTAATTTATAACGAGATAAAGGATAGGGTATTTTTCTTTCGAAACTCGAACCCAAAATTAAAACGCGCTGACTTGAAAACCGATCAAGCAACAAACCATCCTAATTTCATAAAATTACGTTACTGCAAATATTTCAATTTAGAGAGTAAACAAAATTAAGCGTCACATAAATACTGTGACTTACTATGACAAACATTTTTAACGCGATAATAAAAACAGATTTGGTTGAGGAAACGGTTTAAATAAATCATTATATCTTATGAGGTCTCAAATGATAATTAAAACAAAAGATATGTGCTCTCCTTTGGACCAAGCGAAACACTTAAATAACTTTCAAGGTGGAGAAAGTAAATAAAAATAAATATTTTATTGTGTCATTTGGAAAATTACATAAAATTTTCAGCAAAAATAAATCCTAATTACTTTAAAGCCTGTGACTCGGATATATTTTTACATTACGAGCGTGTGATCATTGAATTACTTTCAAAGTCAGACTGTGCGGCTCTTTCAAATACTTGACTGTGCGACTCTTTCAAAGACCGGCTGTGACTCTTCGTGTTTACGAGGAAGCGAGACTTAAGTGTTATTCTTTCTAATTTCACGAAAACCATGGACGCCAGCTACCTTCCTTCGCTTTTGTGCCTTTCGCAACGGACGGCGGGGTTTTATAATATTTCCTCGTGAAGGGAAGTTCATTAGCAGTTCGTCGGCACCGCCCCTGGCCTATCCGACTCGGCGCGGTGCGCGTGGCAGTACTACAGTGCTTCCGGCGGGCGTTGGTTTTAATTAGCAACATTCGGTCCGCGACCCCCGGTTCCTGGATCTCGTCGCAGGCACGATGAGGTTTACCAGCAAGTTATGTACACTAAATCACGTAAGACCTTCTGCAGGGGCTGAACGTATTCTTCACGGACAGCATAATAATTAATTTTTAAAAAAAATTGCGCGTGCCTAGTTTATCCTGGACTGTCGATATTCTAAAAAAATTTTAACGTGACAACGTCTAATAAATCGATGAACGCCGGCTACACGCACGAAAAAGTGTCCCGTAACGCACATTGACCCGTTACGCTGTGCCCCGTTACGCTCATTGTACGCTTGCGCCGCATCCATCACTCATCCACTCGATTGGAACAACCATCGATTTGACTGTTTCGAGGCACATTAAACTTGAAACACTCCCATTCGTTTCCTACTTTTCCTATCGTCGTCCTATCGTTAACAGAATAACAGAGATTGGAAGAAGTTAAATAGCGAGTATGTATAAAAGTTATAGTTAAAATAATATGTTCGTTAAAGTAATAAACATATTTGAATTAATGAGTGCAAATAAAAGTAAATTTATCAATTAAATTGTAGATTTAATTTCACTCCTTTGTATCCATACACAAATAGTGATAATTCAATAAAAATTATTCAATTTTATTCATAAAAGTATGCAATCATTTCATCAATGTTTTGCTATGACGTTGTCACGTTAAACTATCGTCCGTAAACCGACTTTACAGACAACCAATTTTTTTTCATAAGTTCTTGGAAATTTCAGACCGTCTCACTCAGTTTTCAGTACAGAGTAGCCACATGCGCCAGTCGCGCTTCACAAATTAACCACGTGGTTTATTGGCACAAAGAAAATTTTATGTGTGCTTTCATTATAAAAAGATTTAAATTTTTATATTTTTTATCTTTTTAAAACTAATAAAATAGTGTCTATTGACAGTATAATTACATTTGCATTCATTTAGGAAACATTAATTCAATTCTAAATGCCAATTATTTCACATGATTAACTATATGTAGCATCCTGTCACTACTAATTTCAGGCATTCCATTAAATCATGTGCTATTCTCGAACAAAACCAAAATTTTATTGTTAATTTTCGAAAAATAAAAGGATGTTGACAAAGGTTTTTGAAACCAAGATTGCAACTTTCGGTTCTGTCTCCTCAGAAGTAAAAGTTAAATTATGTTTTAGACACAATACAACAAGAAGATGCAAAATTTACTAAACTGTCATTTAAATTTTACTTTATCATCATGCCTTTTTTTATGACCTTACAAAAACGTAATTTTTCTGAAGCATTACCAAGTTGTGTTTGGAACGTTTGTGCTCTGTGGGCTGTACCAGGCAACAGTGCGCCCGAAGCAAGGACAGCGCTAGTGTGTTGGAAGGAGAGAGCGAACGTCCATCACACTGCACCCGGCACACTGCGAACCAAGGCTGTGAAAGTGCCGAGTGTGTTTACTCTCGCCCCTTGCCGCCACACATCCCCGCACAAGCGCTGCGAGAAGCGGGTTGCGTTAGTCCCTGACAGTCCCTCCTGAATCTGCGACTATTCGGGCTGACTGCACGGACCGTCGAACCACTTCAGGCGAACAGGTTTACCAACGCGATAGCATACGGGTATACGGCCACACCACAGTTGGCATAAAGTGTGTTCAACTCCAAAACCGATTTTCTACTGACATGGAATGAATGTGTTATAGATTCTATTTATTTGAGGAAGTGTACCTCTGTTAGAGAATTACCGTCATCATCGGTTTAAAAACAATAAAATATTTACATGTTCGCCTTTTTGTTGTAGTCTGTAATCTATTACTCGAACTTGTACCAGGAACATTCTCCATCTTGCGTTTTTTTTTTTTCGTTTTTCGCAAAGGACAGATTATACTCTCAAAAATCAACAGCAATCAGAGGAGCTGTCGTTCTGAACTTCTCTGCTGACCTGTTTAGGTCGAATGACAAAAGGCCTCGAACGAAACATGTTCAGACTGTGTGTAACCGCACGCAAAAGTTGAACACCTGAAGCAGTTTAGTCCCGTGTGACCGCACCCTAAACGTCTGTGTTGTAACACCAGCTAAAAGTTTGACACTTCTCGAAAGTAGTCCCAACGATACACTTATTCTTCCGCCACTGTCGTTCTGAGAACAGTGTTTGTAAACAAAAATCACGAGATGCTATGATGCTATGAAGTATGTGTATCAGTGTAATCAAAAACCGTAATACGACAGATTATCTTGTAGCTTTATAGAAAATAATCATATTATAGATTATGTATGTTTACTTAAAAACTACTCTGGATATAATCCTTTTTATAAGGTTTGCAAGAGTAGTTTATTTATATTTATTGCACACATGATTATATTTTTAACACACACATATATATATATTATATAATATAATACAGTTTATATTATATAATAATTCATATCCTTTTAGCTTGCTTATACAGGTTTCCAGGGCGTTATTCTGTCATAATTCTTATTCTTATTTTCAAAGAGAGATCTGGTGTATATTTTTAATTCTCTTATTCTTAATTAATTCTTTTCAGTTCATTTATCTAATTTGATATAATATTCCGGCTGTTCGATTACACTATACACAAGAAGAACAGCCAAAGAAACTTGTGTAGGAGATTCAAAGAGTTATTTTATTTTTCTGTAGTAAGTTATTCCGTATCGGAAAGCAGATCTTCCATCAGAGATTGTTCGTGCATCCAACTATCGAAACGCTCCAGTCTCTTGGATACTTCAAAGGTGTAATTTCTCCATATGTCATAAGTCTTCTTATCTCTCACAATTTGATTAATATCCTTAATATCAACATCCTCCATAGCCATCTTCCTTGTGTACTTGTTTCGTATGTCTTCTATTTTAACGCAATCATTTAGAACATGCTCTACTGTGTCTTCTTCCATGCACACAGGGCACATAGGGCTTTCCACTAAGTTAAAAGAGTTTAATTTGTGTTTAAAATTCCCGTGACCTGTTAGGAATTGTGAAGTGTAGTGGTCAGTACTTATCCATGAAAATTTCATCCGTTCTTCTATTGAAGGGAATATATTGTGTGTATGCCTTCCCTTGTCAGAGTTTCGCCACCTTTCTTGCCAGATTTCAATATTTTCTATGTGAATTCTGCGATATTTTGAAGCAGTGTATTCCTTGTTCATCTTTAATATCACAACTTTTGCTCTTTCTTGTATTAGTAGGTCTATAGGTAAGGCTCCAGCGATAACCTGCAGTGCTTCTAAAGACGTAGTTCTGTAGCTTTTTGTTACAGCAATTAGAGCTGTTCGTTGGGATGAGTTTAACCTTCTTCTTACATGTGAATTGCGTAGTAGTTCATACCAGACTGAGCAAGCATAGGTAAGTATGCCCAGGTATACTCCATTGTACAGTGTTGTCATAGTATTAGTGCTCAATCCTACATTTGTAGGTTTATGACTCCTTATTTTTTGCATTAACAGTAGGGCCTTTTGTGATGCTTCTTGTATGTGTTCTTGGTATCCTGTTCCCGTTGTGATTTGTACCCCTAGATACTTAACTTTTTGTTTTATCTTCACTATTCGTTCTTGAAATCTTATTAAAGGTGGTCTGTCTTTATGTAATTTTCCCTTTAGTAATACGCCTTCAGTTTTTTCAGATGATATAAGAAGTCGGACACTGCTTGCCCAGGTGTTGATAGAGCGTAGAATAATTTCTGCTGTCTGCTCTAATTCGTAGCGTGAAGTAGCGGGTATAATGAGCAAGCCATCATCTGCATAGCCATATATAATGTTATTTACTGGTAACTCAATTTTCAGAAGCTCATCAAATATTATATTCCATAGTAGCGGACCAAGGACTGAACCCTGAGGACAGCCCATGGAGAGCTTCTTTTCCACAACTATGTGGCCCAATCGACATTCACACTTTCTATCTTGCAGAAAGCCCCTTATGGCGGCATACAGGTTCTTAGGTGTGTTAAGATTCTTTAAGCGCCATAATACTTGAGGCCACCAAGCGTGGTCGAATGCTCCTGCTATATCTATCGTCACTCCAAGCACATATTTTTCTTGTAGGTTTTTAATATATTGATTTACATCGTATAGCGCTTTTTCTGTACTATACCCTCTTCTGAAGCCATACTGCTGTTTATCTATTCCCTGTATTACTTCCAAATAAGCTGTTAGTCTTGCATTAATGAGCCGCTCATAAATTTTTCCCATGTTAGGCAGCATAGTTAAAGGCCGGTATGACTTAGTTAATTTCGGGTCCTTAGCATTTCCCTTGTATATGATTTTGAGAACTCCTTCCTTCCATATTTTTGGAAATGTTCCTGAAGATAAGCATAAATTATACAGATGTAACAGTACTTCCTTAATTCGAGGGTAAGCTCGCCAAATTAACTCAGTTGTTATATTATCTTTACCTGGTGCTTTTCGTGGTTTTAACTCTTTAATGATCTTGTCAAGCTCTTGGATGGTGAAAGAAACTGTGTCTTCTGTATCAGGCAGTTCTTTCATCGCTTCTCTCTTCATCTTTTGAATATTCGTATCTTCATCTGGGTTGTCATTAGGTAGTAAATCATGTAGAATAGTTTCCAAATTTTCTGTAATGTCAGTAATTTGTCTATTTGCCATCATCATCCCAGGGATTTCAAAAGAACTTCGTACTTTGCCAGCCATCACCTTGTACACATATCCCCAAGGGTCCATATTCCCCTTGTTAAGGACAAGTTTTTCCCAGTATACCTTCTTCTTTAATAAAATATCTTTCTTATATTTCTTTCTCCTTATTCTGTACTGTTGTAAAATTAAAAGTTTATAAAATCCATTTGCCGCTCTCTTCATGATTCTTCTTAGTCTTTCCAGATCTCTTCTAGTTTCTTCTAATTCAACATCCCACCAGGGATTTCCAGGAATAATTTTCGTTTGTTTCCTAAAGCATTTCTCACAGATATTCTGTAATATAATTGTTAATCTCATGGCGAGTGCTTCTGCGGAGTTATATACATCTTCTTCATGTGATAATTCATTTATTTTGCTTGTTATTAATTCATCAAACTTCTTCCAATCCGCGTTCTTATGTATGTACCGTGGACTTATTATTATGGGAGGCATCTCAGTTCTTTGCAATTGGATTTCATAAGTCATCAATCTGTGGTCACTTGAACTGTCCAGATGAATCTTCCATTCATTGACTCTTTCTTTCATGTTGTTATCAGTCAATGTCACATCAATGAAAGTCTCAGTATTAGTTGCTGGTGATAGATATGTTCCTGTTAATGGATCATCATTAATAACATATAGATCTCTTTCCATGATAAAATCGTTCATGATCTCACCTTTTTCGTCATTCACTGGTGAATTCCAAAAAGAAGATTTTGCATTTGTGTCTGCACCAATTATTATATTTTCATGTCCAATTGTATCCAATATTGAATTAAGCTTATCAATATGTACTTCAATAGGATCTGAGAATTGAAAATAGGATGAGATAACGTATATTTTCATCATCCTCATCTGCATGATCATGCAAACATGATGTTCATTAGAAATGCCGGAGAGTAACATCGTAGTTAGAGTTTCATTTCTAATCCAAATTGCCGATTTCGGATTATCTCCTATTGCATATATTAAACCATGGATTCCTGCAACTTGCCCACGTAATACATAGGGTTCTTGTAATAAGATCACATCAAGCTTCATTTTTTCTGCAATCTTATTTAATTCAGCACTGACAACAGCTGAACGTTGTGCGTTTAGTTGCCCTATTTTTATGTTATTTTCATATTTCACCATAATTAGTTCTTTCTATTTCTCTTTCGTAAGCTCTCTTATAGGCAGGGCAATCAGTGCTATCTACCCTATGCTCGTGTGGTTTATTCTCTCGTCTGCAATTTGCACACTTATTTCCTTCATTTTTCTTACTACATTCTGTATACTTATGCCCATCAAGTCCACATATAGAGCAGATAGTTTTGCTTTTACATTTATGTGCGGGGTGTCCGTAATTCTGACAGTTGAAACATCTAGTTATTGACACAAAATCCCTAATTTTACATGCAGAAAAACCAATATACATATGTGTTCTGCTTAGCAAGATATTCCTTATTTTAGGTGTGCATTCAATGACAAGGTGCACTGTTTCTTTATTATCCTTTCTGCCGCGTCTTGTTCGCACCATGAAACCAGCTCTGAACTCCTCCAGTGAGACTTCATCTGCGCTCAGATTCTGAGCAAATATTGTGCCAGCTATATCAGGGTTATCGAACTCCCTAGGCACGTCGTACATAATAACTTTCGGGCCCTGCTTTGTAGGGCGCTCAGTACGTAGTCCTAGTTTAGATATTTTCTCATCTTTTTGCAGTTTTTCAATCGTGCTGGAGTCTTGTGCTTCGATTATAATTCCTCCTTTCGAAATTTTCCTTATTCCTTTGAATTTCAGCCCATTCTTAATTGGATCAATGTTCTTTAAGATCTCTCTTTTGGTGGTGTCACTTGTTTGAGTTTCGTCACTTGGCAGGACAATCAGCAACTCCTTCTTCTGTTTAGGTATGATCTGTTGACGAGTAGTCCCTCCAATTTCAGCTGCACTTGTTACTTCCGCATACGTCTTCCTTATCACAGGGCCTTTACTTAATTCTATCCCCTTTATCACTCCGTTAAGCCGGGAATTGTCTATCAGAACCTTATCTAATAGGCCTTTTAGCTGTGTTACTCTGGGCAGAATATAGTTTGTAGATGCTTTGTTAACCTTAGATATCTCTGTGGTCGTGTAGGTGGTTAGCTCAATTATTAATTTTTCAGCACATGAAAGCACCTCCTGTTCATCCCATTTAGGGTTTATCACAAACTCTTCAGTCGATTCTTCCTTCTCAGCCGTAGTTTTGTCTTTCCTGAAGATTTCCCTTATCATCATTTTAACTATAGTAGGGTCTTGTTCACATATTATGGGACCAACAGATAGCAGCCATTTTCTTTCAGTTAAATTTGGTACTGGTTCCTTAGCCCAGTTTACTTTCTTATCCAGCAATTTGTCAACCAGTATGGTCACTCTCTTCAAGTCCAATCCTCTGTCCTTAGTGTAATCCGTCAAAAGGGTTTTCCTTTCGGACCAGTCTCCTTCTATTGGATGTTTAACTGCCTCTTGCAAATCTTCATGCCAATGCTTTCGATCCATCGTAGAACCAGCGGGCTCACACTGTCTAATCAGTACTATTGACTGTCTGGCATGCGTTAAAGCAGGAGGCTATCACCCCAAGCCAGCTGCCCTCTTAGCCGCTGTTGGTCTTATAGCAGCACACAGAAAAAAACCCGGCTGACTGATAGCCAACAGTCGTTGCCACCCACGGACCAACTTTGAGGTGGGGCAGTGCCCGATACCCTTTAACCTCTCTCCAAGAAAATTTCAATTCCAATTCCAATTCAATGCTCCCATTCACACCAAATCAGCAAAACAGAACGCAGTTGATTATGCAAACCTTTGCGTAAACAACCACGAACGCCCACTCAAGACAAGGTGCAAAATGGGGGGTTTAGCTCGAGGTATAGAGTATGAGCCCAGTGGGAGATACCCCGAGAAAACCGTAATACGACAATATGGGGAAAAAATTGGCCACTTATCATTAACGAAGCGCGAGGACACTTTACTGCAATGCTTTCAAGCTATTCTACACTATGCGCCGCTAGACGCCACTACTGTAATAGTTTCAAGCACGTAAATACGTGCGGGTACACTCCATGCCACCAGGTTCACTAACATCACTTGCCTTGTGTATTTCTTACCAGTTTTCCATATTGTTGCAGCGTGGGCGAACACTCGTGTTCTACCAAACTGCAAATCTGGCGGATGAACACCAGTTAACCCCAGGAATAAGAAAAAAATTTAAATAAATATATGCGTCAATATTATGGAGACAAGAGAGGTAAACGCAGATTCAAATTTAAATTCTTTAAATTTCTTTTATTTGCGTAGAGTTCATTAACAAAGACACAATAAGGATTTATAACGCGTGGCATAAGAGCCTCGTACATCAAACTCATTTAGATCAGAACTTACAATAGGTAATTAAATTGAGAGCACGTTGCTCGTAAATATAAAACTTTTAACAAATTCGTTATAAAGGAGGGGAAGAGGGAAGGAATGCTGGCCCATGCCGACGGCGAAGGTAAGCACATGCTTCATTGTCGCTATCACAAACTTTGCTGTAACTCGGGAAGGAGTGACACTGGAGACATCGCGCGAACCGCCCGTCCAACCGCCCCGCGCCGAGGGTCTCGCGGGGGGGGGGGGATGAGTGGAGGTGACCCTCCGGCACGCGGCCATAAACCATAACAGGGGCGTGTCCGCGTGCCTCGACCCCGCCTTGATGGAGCCCGGTGTAATCCCGCCGCTAATCGCGCCCCGAGACGCGCTTCGCGATCCATTACCTCCATTAGCGCGCTCCCGCGCCGCATCATGTCGCCGCGGCGCGATCGCCCCGCCGCTGCTGCTGATGATGATGATGATGATGAAGTGGCCGGCCTCGGTTCCGACCCCGGGGGAGGCAGTCGTGTTGGGGCTGGCGCGCCGTGCTTCGCCGTGAAGCCGGCGGAGGTCCATTCCTCCTGCCTCTGGTTCCCGTCCCTTGACTGCCTACCTGACAGCCGCAGTGACCTGGCTACTCCTTGCTCACTATCTTTGAAAGATTTGTGCAATGGGAGTGCATGACTTGATGTAAGTTTTTGTACGTACGCCAATGCTAAGCACTTTTTTCTGTAGAAGAAAACTAAAAAAAAAAAAAAATTAAAAAAAAATATCCAAAAGACAAAAAAAACACAAATTAAGCGTTAAGCAATTAAATTTTTTTTTCTTAATTTGTGTTTTTTTTGTCTTTTGGGTATTTTTATTTATTTATTTGTATTTTTTTAGTTTTCTTCTACAGAAAAAAGTGCTTAGCAATGGCGTACGTCCGAAAACTTACATCAAGTCCTTGCTCACGTCTGTACACGTTTTACAAATGATTCGCGCAACGGGTAATATTTATTTTAAACATTATATTGTACATACGGTATTGCTAATGGGCACTGTGTGTCAGAGGAACTTGAAGCACAAACAATACACACACAGAAAACTATGCCAAAATAAGTCAGCCGATGTCAAATGTTGAATACATTGGCAGTACAGATAATTCGGTGGAAGGAATCAGTCTGAACAATATCACAGCACAAATAATGATCTCAAAGGGTTTTACAACGATGAGACAGTTGCGACAATGACATTAAATACAGACAAACAACAACATTGGACAACACATACGACCAACAGAGGAACACAAGATGATTCACACAGACGACAATAAAGGGGCGCACATGCGAACCCAGAGCGATTAACCAATTTTCTGGCAACACAGCGAAGACAACACAGAATAACAAAATAGACTTCTAAAAACAAAAGTGTGTTCTCCTGTGCTGTAATATTGTCTTATTCCTTCCACATAATTCTCTGTGCTTTCTGAGAATTTAGCATTTGACATCGATTTGTTTTGAGTTCGGTTGTCTGTGTGTGTGTGTTTGTGTATTCGCCTCTTTTGTTTGTCCGTTCTTCGGGTTTGCTCTTTGACACACGGCGTATACTATCAATGGCGTCGTTCCAAAACTGATGTTTAAAATCATGTCTGTATAACTTATGGTGTGCCTGACAAGTGGCAACCCGCCCTTGATGATGGCCGAAACGTCCGGCACACTCACAGGCGTAATTTCAGCTTTTCAACTGGGGTGGCAAGGCGTACCGGGGGTCTGCGGGGTGTGAAATGCCCCTACGTATCGGAGGGTTTGGGGGTCCTCCCCCAGGAAATTTAAAAATATATATATATAGCATTAAATTTTTTTTACCGTTTAGGACTATTTTCACTACAAATCACAAAATTATTCCTAACATTCTCAATTTACCCTTAAATGTTCATTGTTTATTACTTTCATTAATACAAGATACAAAAAATATTTCATTTTTCTGCGTTAGATAATGTTTGATTATATAATTGTAAAATTTTATTTAACAATTGTTTTTAAATTATTGATATTTTTACTTTAAATTGGGGTTGCTAAAGACTTGGTTTGACAATTCTGCAACTGCCACCCCTTGCCACCCCGGAATCACGCCAATGGGCACACCTCAGTCCAGAAGCCGAGTATTTGGTGATCCTGGCCGCAATCTAGAAAACAGTCAATCAGTAGAGACCTGCAAAATTCGCGGTTTCGATGGCCTTCAGGGTAGACTTCACATACCCCTGTACACTCGGGCAAATAACGCAACTTCATTGGCTGCCGACTTGTAAGTCGTCTCAGCTGGTTTGCCTGTGATTCGATCCTTCTTTGGTCGAAGGTTTATAACTGGTTGAGATTCGTCCAGATGAACAGTAAGCCAACAGCAAAATTATCTAAGAGGTACCTATATGTGTTTGAATTCTAGCCTATCACCCGAATGAATCCGCGAATGTTGCAGGTCTCTATCAATCAGTCATCGGTGTGGATGGGGGAGGAGGGGGGTGGGGTGGAGAGGATATCTTAAGTGAGCCGCGCAGAAATTCACTCACCCGATTTGTACATCACCCGCGGCGTAGCAGCTCTCCAAGTCGGAGTGTGGGACGCTGGCAATTTGCAGGGGATTAGTTGGCACCACTGTCGCGCGGCCGACACGCGGCTGATGCAATCAACTCTCCATTTCCCCGGGGGGGAGGGGGGGGGCCTCCCTCGAGGTCGTCACGCCCGGCAAACACGGGGCAGTCGGGCTGGCGGGGGTGGCATCCCCCGGTGAAGCGGGGTTGTTTGCGCGCGGGTTACCCTCCCCCCCTCTCTCGGGACTCCGCCAAGCCGGGTTCCCGATCACGCACCGAGGAACGGGCCTGCCTCGGCGGGTTCCGAAGTGGCTGTCGTCGTCAGTCTGCAGGCCGGGTCGACGCCGACCATTCACGTCTTCTCGAAACCAGCATGCACTCCGGACGTCATCGCCCGCTTCTCACAACTCCAGCCATGGACTAACAGTGGCTATGGACAGCAAAGACATTTTTCGCCGAAAGAACTGTCAAACAAGTACCTATGTCTTGGCAGATGTGCTTGAGGTTAAAAATAAATTTTTACAAATATTTTTTTTAAATTTTTTTCCGATGATAATTACTGAATTTAAAGATGGCGTAATAAGTTTTTATAAGAGTTTTATTTTTTAAATTATATAATATATATTTTTTATAATTTTTTAATTATTCGCGATTTTTGGTAATAATGACGGATTTTCAAGATGGTGGCCAAAAATTCAAAATGGCGGAATCTCTTGTGTTCCAAATAAATTTATTTTCATCAGAACTGAGCAAGCGTGTGAAATTTCAGCTCTCTAGTTCCAGCGGAAGGGGTTAGATTTATAACTTGCAAACATGTGGAGTTAAATAAAAGCTTGTAAAAAAAAACCTCTGCCGTTTGTACGTCCGAGTTTTATTGCAGTTTATCACATTATTTATGCGTTTAATTAGGTTCTGCATCATATAACTACTTTACGTTCAATAACTAAGGCAAAGACGTGTGTCTCTTGGAGTGCCACTTGTAAACAAACGCAAATGGCTTTGTTTACCTCAGTTGAATTGTAAAGTTGTGTTGGCACCTCGTAATGCAATGATAGCCTTATGCAGCTAAAATGTATTGGTCTACAGTTCTAGCTACTGTTTACTACACTGCAAAAATAAATAGTGTAATTTTACACCTATAGGTGTTGTATTGTTGGTATTTATGTTGGTGCATTATAGTACTCTGTGTTATATAAATTTACACACGCATGCATATATATTTTACCACATCTGTCAGTTAATATTTCTGCATCATTGAGTAAATTAATATTAACAATGGACAGGTTAATTTTTTACTACTTCCAAAAGTAATTTAATTTTATCACCTTTCATATTTCAAGTAAAAACATAACAACTTGATTAACTTAGAGAAGTATTTAACTCACGATTTTTAAGTTGTTAATCTTGACCATATTAAATTCTAAAGTAATGGGAATACCGCTTTCGTAACCAATGTAAATTAGATGGTGTATTTTCAGTAAGCTAAAAATCACAAAATAAGTTTTTATTTTGTAGTTCCTTTTTAGTTGTAAATTTACTTTAACATACACTTTGTACTTTTACAATGACGTGTGTGTTTATTTACAAGTATAGTGTACTGACAACAAAAACAGAACCCTGATTAATTTAACACTTGTTGAATGAGTTATTTTATAAATAGATTCACATGATAAATTTAACACGATAGTTATTTTACTAAAATATGAACATTCGTGTATTTTTTACCAAAACCTGTAGCACAATTTGGTTTTCTAGAAATTTTTTATAAAGTGTATTAGTTAGAAACAATTAAAACAACTACATATACCTTTGTATATGTAATTTTACGAGTATTTTTTACAATGTACCTGTATCTGACTGTGTATCGGAAGGACGCACAGTGGAATGGAATTAACGATTAAGGTCTTCCGGAAGTGTTTACTTAACCGTTTGCCTGCAGTGGAATGGTATACCCCCATGATCCCGTCTGCAGAAGGGTAGGCAAACACTGTGAGTTGATAGGTGATTCGTGCTAATTAACTGGTGGGTAACATGATTTTGTGGCGTTTCATTATCTTATGATGTTTATTGCAAAACTTCACGGATCCTTAAGAAAAACGGTAATTTTTATGTTCTAATAAAGATATGAAAATATCCCAACTATCTATAAGACCATGCTAAATACCACGCGGTATGGGTAAATTCTAACGTTCTGACGAACCTGTGACTTACTTGATTTCATATTTTTTAAAAAATCCTTCGTATGATTTGAATTTTACATATAGGTTGCCATTTTTTTGCATTTAGTCCACTCCTTGCTCAAAAGGTTGAGCACTTCAGCACAACCAGAGCAATTATTCTGGCTTCTTTTTTTTTAACATTTGTGATTTCCACTTCCTACGGTAAAAAAAAAATTTATTCGCGCTTTTACTTTTTTCTTTCTTGAAAGCTGCGCTCCCAAATGAACTTTTAATGGCACTTCAAGCTAACATCTCCGACGGCACCTTCTGTAGGTAGAACTGGACGTGTTTATGTGGATTTGTTTCTCCGTCAGATTGGATTGTTAGGGTTCTCTACACGGCGTGCAGGTGCATATTTTGAATCACACTCTACTATTTCATGGGACATGAGGCAGTATTCACTATAACAATTTCAAATTTATATTTTTAAATTGATGTTTCTGTAAAGGCATCTGTATCCACCAATACAAATAAAACTTCTACAGTTAAATATTCATCTCAAAAATATAAAATACATCAGTAGAGTATATAAATGTCGGCCCTGCGGCTAGGTTCCTGGTGAGGAGTCGAAGTGTCGACCGCCATCTTTGATTGTAAAGTCACGACCACCATCTTTAATAAATTTCACCTCTGACCTTGACCCCGGACGCCATATCGGATAAATGGTTTTCGAACAGCTGTCAATATCGTTATAAAGAAATGTCTCTTATAAACCGAGAAAAAGTCAATTTTCTGTAGTGGCTTTCATCATCTTGAAGTAGTACTGCTTTAAATTTTAAACTGACTGCACCTGATTCCACGTGTATTTTATAGCGGTCTTAAGGCATGCACAAAGTCCAGCAGGGTGCATCAAATATGCTTTAGTGCAGTAACACTGAAGTGAAAGAATGAGCCGTTGATTTTAGTATTTTAGCCCGCGAGTTACAACTGAAAGAAATTTTCGTATACTTTACAAGGAAAATCCTTGGAAACCCTGTTGCCAAGGATATTACCTACTTGTAAAACTACAAGGCAGAGCTTTGTACCATGTGCGATTTTGCAAGGCTCTGCCTTGTAGTTTTGCAAGAAATATCCATGGCAACAGGGTTTGCAAGAATTTCCCTTGTAAAAGTACAATTTTTTTTCTGGGTAACTGGTACCTTTCTCTATGAACTGCAACACCGTGTTCTGAAATACTCTGGTTGCCTGCCCGTACTCAGTGAGGGTGTGTCGCGCATGCCCGCAGGTCTGTCCCTGGGCAGCGGCCTGGTGATCTTCGCGTGCGTCTTGAGCGACGCCTCGCTGGAGCGGCCGCGGCGACCCACCGCCTTCCTGGGCGCCGCCCCCGCCTTGCAGCCGCCCCCGGGCGAGCTGTTCGACTGCCGGTACGGCTGGTCCTTCTTCGCGGCGGGGGCGGCCGTCATCCTGGCCGAGGCGGCGGCGCTGCTCTGCGTGACGGCCTACCTGCGGCGCTTCCCCTCCGCGGAGGAGATGGTGCGAGCATTGGTGCCCGGGGCGGAGCGCGCCCTGCGCCGGAGCGAGGGTCTCGGCGGCGGCGGGGGCGGCGGGGGCGGCGGCCCGGCCCCCGGCGGCGGCGGCGGCGAGCCCCCGCAGCGCCCGGCGCGCCGCAACCGCCGCCAGCACCCGCCGCCGCGCGTCTTCTCCGCCGCCAAGCCTCGCGCGCTCGCCGCCGCGGACCTGGAGGGCGCCGAGGGCCCGCTGCTCAACAACGCGGCGCCCGACATCTGCAGCGCCAACCCCAGGAGCGACCTGGGCGAGGAGGGCGTGGCGGTGGTGAGCGCGGAGCACGAGGGCTCCATGGCGGGCGTGACCGTGCCCATCACGCTCGTGCGGCCCCAGCCCGCGCCCGCGCCCACGCCCACGCCCACGCCCTTCCTGTTCGCGCAGCAGCTCGGCACGCTCGTGCACCAGGGCGTGCTGGGGGTCGCCTCCGAGCCCCCGCGCTTCTCCACGCTGCAGCCGCGCCGCGCCCGCACAGGCCTCGGCGTCAGCACCTTCAGCACCAGGGACAGCTTCGAGGAGGCGCGCTCCGCCGCCTGGAGCAACAGCGAGGTATGACGGCAGCGGCCTGTCCAGTAGCCCGAGTGCTCCTGCTCCTGGAGCGACGGCGAGGTGTGACGTCAGTAGGAAGAGATGTGCACTACATCGCGTGGAGCAATAGTGAGGTGTGACGTCAGTTGTAAGAGATGCGCTCCACCGCATGGGGCAATAGCGAGGTGTGACTTCAGCCGAAGGAGATGCGCTCCACCACATGGAGCAATATCGAGGTGTGACGTCAGTAGGAGGAGATGCGCTCCACCGCATGGATCAATAGGGAGGTGTGACGTTAGCCGGAGGAGATGCGCTCAACCGTGTGGAGTGACGGCGAGGTGTGGCTTCAGTAGGAGATGCGCTCCACCGCATGGGGCAATAGTGAGGTGTGTTCTGATAATATATATTGGCAGCGAACTATTTACTGACTGTATTTTCACTTGGAGATGAATTTTCTGTGACAGCAAATACTGTGAAGAAAAATCTTACCAACTGAATGCTAAGCAGCATGTAGGTATGATGTAAATAAAAGAATAACCAATGGCAGTTTTTTATAACTTAAGTGAAGACTTGAAGATGATGGAATTCTGCCACACTTGTTTTAGATCAGCTGGTTTTTAATTGGTTTCCATATCTTGACTGATAAAAATCAGGACTTCGTTTCTTGTTGAAATCTACGTCTTGAATTGACCGACCTTTCTGAGTGCTGAATCCTCTACAACCGCCCCTTAAAAAGTATTGACTTTTTTCAATATGTTTGAATTTACAAGATACTTAATAAGGTTTAAATTTTATTTCATAGCTGTTGATCAAAAAAATTAAAAAATTTGAAATCATAATTAAACAGTTTGAAATATATATATATTTAAAAAATTTACAGTGGCCCTCATTTGATTTAAGGCCTTGTTTGTTACTTTGTGCTTAATATGACTTTTTTAGTTTTTTCATGCCTTAATGTTGTACTTAAGAAATGTTTCTGACATTTCTTTCAAAGCATGTATAAGTCAACATGCTAATCAAGGTTTATGTTGATTTCTTAACTAAGAATCTAGTTTAAGGCTAGTGACATCTAATTTTTTACTTATTTTCCTTAAATGACAATGATTGATTTTTTTTAGAGAGAGGTTTGCATAGCTAAATGAGGGTATGAACTTTTAATTGGCATTCAAATGCCCTTAACGAAACTGAAAAAAGAATATGCCTCTGATTGAAGATTCTTATTTAAGTTTTAATACTGATATACTACGAAGAACATGCACAGGAATTAAAATCTTTCACAAAAAGATTTAGATATTTTCCCGTTGTATCACAATAATTGTAAAACCACCTACTGGAAGGTGGTTCTGTTAACATTGATTCAGCTGTTTAATATATCTTCTCACAGCAAGAAAGGGCCAATGACTACAACGTTATTGTGTATGCACTGTATTGTATGCATTAAAATCCACTTATTGCTTTCTTAATATGACGGTTAGGTCTCAGGTTATAAAAACTTAAATATTTGATTACTTATTATTATTGGGGAAAAACTGTTTTTTTTGTTGTTTTTTTTTAAATTAAAAGTATTTTTTTATACGAACATAAACAGTTTCATCTCTTGACTCCGGAAACAGAAATGCTAAGTTTCATTAAAATCTTTCATAATGTTCATTTATGAATTATAAATTCAATAAATACGTTTCTACAAACAAACAAATATTCATACGAACGATATATAAATAATCCTCGTGTAATTATACAACGCCATAAACATGCATGTGTTATTTATAAAATCAAACCCCTTAAATTTGTTTTATAAAATACCTCAAATCTGAAGAGTTATTGACAAATTATAACAATTTTCGTATTATATCTTACAGTGCATACATGGATTTTACAGCTGAATCTTTGTTAGCTAAGTGATATACACTTCCAGTTGACGATCTGATGCAGGCCTTACTTACTCTTGAAAAAAGCTCTTGAGTTCATAATTGCAAGTAATTTGTACTTGCATCAATCATTTGCCTGCTTTCGAATCAATCATTACAGATAATCAAGTATTTTTAATATTATCAATACTTATAAAACCTAGAGGATTAAATTTAATTAACTTTCAAGGTTTAGACCTTGAAATTGTACTGTACGAAAAACATTTTAATGATTTTAAGTCGTCTAACATGAAAATTGTTTAACGGACAAATTATTTTAAGTGTTTATTATGTACCCGTTGTATCACAATTATTGTAAAATCTCCAGTAAATTTTAAAACGCATTATTTTTTTGGAATAGAATGTTGAATTCACTCGTTGGTTCATTAAAAAAAAATTGTAGATATTCCATGAAGTTTTAATGTGTGAACAAGTAAAAAAAATTTCAGTTTCCATTATAGTTTATTACTTTATTTAAAAGAAATGTGCTTAAGTGTTTATTCCTCGCTCGCCTGATACCTTAACCAGTGCGTGTGGTTAGCCATTTTAAAAACTCTTCTCCTGGGTGGTGAGTTTGGGCCTTAAAACGTTAAGGAACGCATTCCTAATTATTAAGTGTGAATTTTTCAGCGGTATATCTTCATTCAAGATATATAGATTTATGTGATCTGTGTCCATATCACTTGGTTTGTTGAAAGGTTGTAAGAAACAGTGTGACCAACCAATACTACTACCAAACCTAACTGTACAACATATTGTATTTATGTCATTAATTTGGCACGACTGAATTAAAATAAATTGAATGTTTTCTTCTACAGTTCAGTAAGTGTTGAGTACTACTCACGCCCTCTAGTTTATTACCAAGTACATCAATGTATGACCTAAGTAATTACAAAGCTGGAGCCACAGTGTCACGACAAACACGTCACGACACGACAGGTCCGACGCACTCAGTAGCCAATGAAATACAAGGTCGCCGTGACGTCAGACAAAATAACCCCCCCCCCCCTCCCCCCCATCATCTGTGTCAAGATGTAAATTCTGTTTCTAGTTTCGTCGTGTCATGCCTCACGACGGAAAGCAAAACGGAAACCGTACAGAATTAAACTTCAAAAATATTTATCTAATTGGTAAATTTTTATGCTGAAATCTCGTTTTACGTTTGAGTACAGTTTCACATTCGTAGTGTGGCTTCAACAGTTAATTGCGTATATTTTTTAGTTTTGCACAGCTAACAGCGGAATTATTTTCTTCCCCGTATACTAAAACGTCTATAGTGTGGTTCCTTTTATATCAAATAAACTTAACCTCACTTTGTACATGTTATATGATTATGAACTTCAGCTATCGTCAGGAAATAAAATATTCCTAAGACCTACACTGTTTTGGCGTATTATATACTACATTTTATGGACACATTTGGTTTTGAATGATTTACCGTCAGCCATACTAAGATTTCGTCGTGTAGATGTTGCCGTGGTATTGTGACCCTACGCTGTTAACTTTGTCATGTTGGAGCGATGTACGACGCCTGATCTAATTTGTCGTGTCGTGCTGGTCGTGGCTTTGCGACTCCAGCTTAGCAGCTGTTGGCAGGAATACCTATTTTAATTTATCATATGTTTCCAACCTACAGTGGTCCCCAAGTGCCAAAGATACAGCTGAGATGTAACTAAGTCACACGTGAATGTTTTCACTCCTCGGTAACATTATTGACCTCCGGCACTCTTCCTGTCCTTATGGCGGACCGCACGTGTTCCATGTAGACATGGGGTTCGCAATGGACCAGACAGACACAATATTTCACATTATTGCTTGAACCTCTGTGGTTGAACGAGTGAGCACGAATTATTTTCAGGAGAAAACCCATGATTAGCCCGTGGATGTCATTGCAACTACTTCCCGGTCCTTTTAATACATTTTTAATGTATTATGGTATTTATTTAAAAAAAAAACAAGTCTTTCAGGAGAGTAGAATTATATCCTTCACTTGGGGATGGGGGGAGGGGTGGCACTCAAACCTGGAAAACCTGTTTAGAAGGGATATTCCAGGAGACGCGAGTAGTTTTATCATGTGGCTTCTTTTTACGTGGACGCCACACATTGTAAGATGCAGGAAATCACGTATAATCAGGCACTATCCAAAGTCAGTAATCATTTTTAAATGAGTCGGAAAGATGCCTCCAAGTGAAGTGAAATGCGGACCAACTGTAAAAATGTTCCACCTGTTGTTCCTGTCGCATCCTTGAACCAGTCTTTTACCTGTTCATGGATCCATCACACACGTCCCATGCATGGAATTTTTTTTTTTCCTTGGTTTCTTGATTATGTGTAAACCAGCCCAGTTTTCAGTCAATTATTTTACCTTTGAGAGGAATAAAGTTTTAAAACATTTGTTTTAAAGGGTAACCCATGATACACACACATGTAGAGGAATATACACATCCAAAAATCCATCGAATGTAAAAGTTCTGATTAAGTGATCCATACTTAAGAGATATTCTCGTGTAAACTTCAGGTCATGTGTTAGCTTAAGTTAATTTAAAGCTGAGTTAACATAAATCTGAGTCAAAGACGATTTGCTTTTTTCTTTCTTTATAATATTATAAAAAATCTAAAACAAAAATACTCTGCTAGAAAACAAGTACCTTGTTTAAGAGAAATGATGGTAGAAAATATTTGTTGTAAGCTGAAACAAGTAGGTACTTAACTTTACTGAAAACGAGACGAGTCTTCAAGTTCTTAAATAAAAATAAATACAAGGTCACGAAATAACGAAGCATCAGATGAAGTCCTGTGTCGTCGCGTACTTTGCAAAGAGAGAAACTCCAGATGTGTTATTAAAAAAAAAGTGAGAAAACCAGGAAATAGCAGGCGCTAACTTCGCGCCATAAACTCGCGGATTAGACCATTTCCGCGACATCTTTTCTCCGTCTGGAACACAGCAAAGAAAATACGAGAACTTTTTTTTTTAAGTCGCCGGTATTCTCCTTGTGTTTGGTGGATTTGCATTAAATATTTCTTTGAGAAAGTTTTCTTTCTTCCGCCTAACTCCCTACCCCCCTCCCCCACAACCAAATCCTTTTCCGGGCTCTTCCTTTTTCTCGCTTCTTGTCCCCTTCCCAAGTTTTTTTTTTACCCGACTGCATGCAAAACAGAGTGTGCTTTCACTTCTCCCCCCCCCCCCTTCTTCCCAACAACCACTCGGCGAGTTCACAAGTTACAAACGCAGCGCAAAGGAGCAACTTCGGCGCGAACGGCGGGCGAAAAGAGAAGAAACGTCTGGAAAACCTGCAATCCGGGAACTTAGCGCCTAACAAGCGCGAGTCGCAAGGACAGGGCGCCGGAGCGGAGTCTGGATGCTCTCGAAACCAACCTTCGAAAGGAAAAAAAAATCCCCCTGTTCTTCTGCTGGTATTCAAGTTGGCTACAACATGGCCTGCGCTTCCCTTTCAAGTTGGTGTCGAATCCCGCAAGGCTAGTGCAGTTTCATAAACACGTCATCGGAAGTGAAACAGTCATTCAAACCTGAGACCACTGCCATAGTTTCCTGCGTGTTTCAGATCAGTTTGCCGCATACAGACGTGAACTCCTGCATGGCTGCAAGACCAGGGTTCCCACACCCTGAGATCATTGGTCTTTTATTTTTGTAATAACATGCTTATAATATGCGCAGTTAAGAAATCCTGGGAACGGTTTACGAATAACTGTAGGCTGCTGGGACAACACAAAGCATGAATGCCCCGGTAAGAATCCGAGCCCAGTATTACTGCGAACACTATTTTGAGTGTGTTTCCGTGTAAAAATTTCTAAGTTTACAATCATCTGAAATTTCACATGAAAATAAAACCAGAGGGTCGCGTGCTGGCGGACGATGCGACGTGCGAGCGAGGCTGCAGCGCCATCTTGGCGGGGTGTTCGCCTCGCTCGCGACGCGACACGGGCGTCTCTGACCACCTCCGTGGTTCCCGCCGGGGGATGCCGGGTCCGCGAGACGGGGGAACTCGAGCCACTCTATACAAGGCGCTAACTGATGCCTTTGAATATATATACTGTATAGAAGCTTTGAATATATATACTGTATAGAAGCTTTGAATATATATACTGTATAGAAGCTTTGAATATATATACTGTATAGAAGTCGCCAGCCCAGGTTAAAATTTCCAATACGGTTTTGAGGTAGTTGGTTAATTCACCGCCGCAATCGCCACCATCTCTAGGGCATCGACTTGTGGTGGTCCCTGGCGGACAAGTGTCGAACTCTTCAAACACCCCTTCCCCCTCCCGTTGAACGACGTTGAGCTGCAGTGAATGATGGATGAGGGGAGCGGGGAATGACAGCGGGCGACAGCGCTGCGCTCTAACGTGTAAATAACAACTAAGAAGATACAGGGCGTTACGGCAGCGCACTGAAGCGGTGAAGTTCCCAAGCTGCTCATCATGCGCTTCTGAAAAAACGTAGAGTAAATCCTATCCACTCGCGCCTTCTATACAGTGTATATATATTCAAAGCTGATACTGACTTGAACCAGCGCAGCGTCCCGACAGTGCCAAGGGTCCTCCTGTCCAGCCCTCGACGGCCCAGGTGGGCCCAGGTGGGCCCAGGTGGGCCCCGGGGGTCGCTCCGAGCACACCTGGTGCAGGCCGACTGCAGCCTGGCGCGGCCCGATTCTACCGTCAGCCGCCTCCGTCCGTCAACGCCACGCTATCTGGCCGAGTGATTTGCAACTTCACTCATCCGTCCGCCGGAACATCTTACCAAATAAGTAGGGGCAGGCATTTTTTCGCAAATAAATATGAACGCCTATTAGACTGCGACAAGGTATACCCGCGCACCAGCGGTTTCTTCCTTGCGATTGGCGACCGTCTAGCGAGAGAGAAGTCGTTGTCTTTTTTTGACCGAGCCACTCAGGACGCGTTTGCTTTCGCACTGAATTACTCTGAGTGGTGTTTAAATCAATCGACATGTACCTGAAAGAAATTCACCCAATCACGAAACACAGACGGTGGCTACAGTGTTGTGACGTATAACTAGTCTCAGAATCTTTTCGCGAAATATGCATGGCCCTAAAAATAAGTGCTGCGAACAATCCTTTTTTTTTTACTCTTGGAAATTTATGTAGATGTTGATATATATTTATGTCAATTTTATGTACGTATGGATTAGCATTTCCTCCGCGGAAAAATTCAGAGTCGTGATAAACTTGTTTGAACCTGAGTTTCAAGACCCGCAATGTTATTATGCTAAACATCTGAACTACCTGCACAAACATCATAGGCCTTTATCCCGGTAACAACTGACTGCCGCGGCCGAAACCATAGATGCAACCCGTATATCCGTCCGTCAAAGGTTAGACGGATGGATACGAAATTCAGGGCCAGCCGATTGGCTCAGGTCACATGGCCGACGACAGACGGATGACAGTCATACGGAGGCGGCGGGCTATTGTAATTCCTCCTTGATGCTTATTGTTCAGTGCAGGGCAAATGATACGCTATGTTGCCAGATTAAAACTACCCGACTTGATAACATTCAGATAACATTTCACCGGAGAAACTAGCGGTTGGTCACTATTAATAACTAGAGACCGGAAAAATTCGCGGATTCATTTCGTGATAGGCTGAAATTCAAACATGTGTACAATTCTGCTGGTTCTGCTATTGGCTCGCAGTTTAACTGGAGCTCTCTGGGCCAATGAGAGACTATCGATCAAAGAAGCGTCGAATCGCAAGCTACCCAGTGGAGACGCCTCACGATTTAGTACCCAATGAACACGCGTGTTTACTTGAGAAATGCATAGGATAATGGAGGCTATCCTAGAGGTCATTGAATCCGCGAATTTTTCCGGTCCCTATTAATAACAAGGCGTTTCGTTTAGTATGCCACATGGTCAAACAGAGTTAAAATATTTTATATTTAAAATATTCATTACATTATACAGTTGTGTCTAAAACTGTTGTGTTCTTTATGTACATCTGGCAACAGAGCATGCCGAAACAAGGACAGCGCCAAAAGCAGTTATTGTGCAGAGGAAAGAGAGAGCAAACGCCCATTGAAATGCGTGCTGCAAACACTAGCGTGAAGACTCTCTATGTACACACTTCTGACAGGCCAGGCGAACTCTGGAATGTGCGAGATGACTAACAGGAACTACTGTCAAGTCGGTAACGCTCTTTTTTTTTTTTTTGTTATCTTGTTTGTCCTTTCAGAAAGTCTTTGATTTCAAAGAGTTAGTCAAAGAATTCCCGCACTTTTCTCTACTCAAGTATTCACTAAAGGGAGGAGGCCACAAAGTTAAAAATGTATAGACTGTACGTTTGATCAGTGGCAAATCCAAAGAACCCTGACGCATTTGCGGGAAAGGGAGGGGGGGTAATGAAGTCCTTCAGTGACTTAAAGCGGGGGTACCCTGCTCTTCTGATCGCAAATTACACAGAATAAAATTACATTTTCTTGAAATAACAGTGAGGGAAACGTTACCTTCTGGATTCGCCAGTGCACCTGGTGGCAAGATGTAGTTGCTACAATTGTGAGGAAAAAAAATTGTAACATTCATCACACAGTAATTAAAAATTAAAAATTTACGCCTTATAATTTGTCAGTGTACTATTTCCATTTACTTTTTTTTTAAATAGTTACTGATCGATTTTTAAGGGATCGAACACAGCGTGCACGAAAATGATTTGCGATACGTGTTCACAAGACATTTTTTTTTTAGTACAAGCATGGTATATACGTAGGGGCAGGCATTTTTCGCAAATAAATATGAACGCCTATTAGACTTCAACAAGGTATACCCGCACCATAGTTTTCTTCCTTGCGATTGGCGACCGTCTAGCGAGAGAAGTCGTTGTCTTTTTCGACTGAGCCACTCAGGACGCGTTTTCTTTCACACTGAATTACTCTGATTGGTGCTGTATCAATCGACATGTACCTGAAATAAATTCACCCAACCACGAAACACAGACGGTGCTACAGTGTTGTAACTTATAAATAGGGGCATGCATATTTCGCGAAAAGATATCGAGACTAGATGAAAAATAAAACACTGTATCATCGTCTGTGTTTCGTGATTGGGCGAGTTTCTCCCAGGTACATATCGATTGTAACAACACCAATCATAGTGATTCAGTGCGGAAGCAAACGCGTCCTGAGTGGCTCGGTCAAATAAGGCAACGACTTCTCTCGCATACGGCCGCCAATCACAAGGAAGAAACCAAAGGTGCGGTTGTACCTTGTTGCAGTCTAATAAGTGTTCAGATCTTTTCGCGAAAAATGCCTGCTCCTACTTAAAAATAGGGACCGGAAAAATTCGCGGGTTCAATGACCTGCAGGATGATCTCCATAGTTCTACGTACACTCGGTCAAATGCCACCCACCCATTGGCTGCTGTCTTGCGAGACGTCTTAACGCAGCAGCCTGTGATTCGATAAAGCTTCGGTTGGGTGTTTCTCATTGGCCCATATTCATCCAGGTGAGTTGTGAGCCAATAACAGAGGCAGCACAGAGGTATAACGATTTGTATTTTAGCCTATCGTGAAATGAATTCGCGAATTTTTCCTGTCTCTACTTATAAATAGTCTCTGAATCTTTCCGCGAAATATGCATGGCCCTATATACAGTATATACGTAATTTCTGCTTTGTGCATTGTGCGTGGCTCGCTAAGCAGCCAACAGACAGGAAAGCGGCAGGAAGTAAGGAAGTGAAGCTGATGAACAGGTCGCACGCGCGGGTCCTCCAATCAGCTCGACGAGGGCTGCCGTGTCGCGGTGCGCGGTTCGTTACCCCACGAGGCCCTGCTCTGCGCCGACCAGCCTCGTGGGCCGGGGGTCGATGACCTCGGCGGGGAGGCGGGGTCGCTACACGTCACGCGTGACATGCCTCGTGTTCCCCGAGCAGAGCCTGTTCCGGAATCCAGTGGACAATTAGCTGGAGACCTGTAAAATTCGCGGATTCATTTCGCGATAGGCTAAAATACAAATAGTTATACCTCAGTGCTGCCTCTGTTGTTGGCTCACAACTCACCTGGATGACTCTGGGCCAATGAGGAACACCCGACCAAAGCTCTTATCGAATCACAGGCTGCTACGTTGAGACGTCTCACAAGACAGCGGCCAATGAGTGGGTGGCATTCGACCGAGTGTACGTAGAACTATGGAGTTCATCCTGGAGGTCATTGGAACCCGCGAATTTTTTCCGGTCCCTAACAATTACGTTTCATGAAAGTTATTTGACAGTACGGCCAACCGGCACGCAACATCCCAAATGAAACAAAACTGATTTGGCGGCATTGTAAGTATTTATTGATGTCAGCGCTGAAGCAACGCCAATATGTATTTGCCCCAGAACTAAAATTAAATTTGTGTAGAATAAACTGTGAGTTAATTAAAAATTGTCTGAGCCTGGGAAACTGTGATTTCGTTGGGATGTGTGTGTGTCCTTGGGCAGTCTCAGTCCTCACACACTACCTTGAGAACCTCACTTCTCTTTAATGAAGTGAATTTGGTGTTCGGTGATGTGGTGATCAAAGCAATAGTTTTCAACTCTATGTACAGTAACATTGAGAGGGTTAGTTTTTCTTAATGTTGCCTTGCAATTATTTATTACTTACGAAGTTTATTTGTATGACAAATTTTTTATGTGAAAACGTTACATTGTGTACACCAGAAATTTATACAATGTTTCGCCATTTTGAATTATTTGCAAACAGGTGCTAAATACAGTGAAATTTTATTAATAAAAAACAAATTAATACAAAACTCTCAGTAATACAAAGAGTTTTCATAGACCCTATAAATTACATAGGTGTTATAGTGCTAAGTAATTTGTGTAATACAAAAGTATGGTTATTACGTAATACATGGTTGTTTCAAGGGTAAAAAATTATATTAAGTATAGTTAATAAAATAAAGAAACAATGAGATTTAAACTAAAGTAATACTGATGTCATTGCTTTGGTTTGTAAGTATTATTGAGGTTTGACTGTATCGTTCGCTCTCTCAACATACCGTAAAATCCAAGAGCATATTGAACGTCTTTCGAGACAGAATCTCTAATGCGTGTAGATTCAGGGATATTAAAATCGAAATTCGCTGTGAAATCAAATAAACACTAAAGGTTCAGACAGTGAAAATGTCTCGGAGCCGATCGCATTTAATCGTGACTAAGGCAAACTTCGATACGTTATTTTAGTTAACACCGAGGAGCCTTAAGCCTAGTATTGATTTATAGCTACATGTGTTGTGCCGACAAACCAAGGTGCGGCAGTGTCAAAACATTGGCCTGGCATGCGAAAGCACGTGTGTTTTAATCCCAGCACAGCCATCTTTATTTCGGTTCTCTATGGTTTCTCAAAAATAACCCGAGGCCTGTGCTGCAAATGCTACTAGTCCCCTCTGTTCTCTTGGATTGTTTTCGTGTTACTCCGTCTTTAGGCCCGTTCTGAAATGACACGGAAACGGAGACTGAACTTACGGAACAGAGTTTCCACAGCAGCACGCAGACGGAGACGGACCCGTACGGATTAGCTCGGCCAATGCTGAGCTCTTGCGTTCACGTTGCTCCGTCCGACCAATAGAAGCCGAGCACTGTACTTCGGTGGTAGCCACGTTTGTTTAGTTTCTAAATACGTTAGAAATTGTTTAAAGTAATCAATATCTAGTGTTCTATTATTACTTTGTGATTTCTTTTTATTATATATATATGTAAATTCTGCCCGTGCTATAATCTATATATATGTGTATATATATAATATTTCGTAACCTTGAAATGAAATATCACTGGTTATTGTTTGTTACGTTATGTGCGATGTGGAAGCAGCAGAAGCGATAGTGAAATGTTCGGGAGAGCCGTCTCCGTATACGTAGAGGCAGGCATTTTTCACGAAAAGATCTGAACTCCAGTTGGACTGCAACTAGCCATACACGCACCAGCTGTACCTTCCTTATGATTGGCGGCCGTCTGCGAGAGAAGTCGTTGCTTTGTTTGACCGAGCCACTCGGAACGCGTTTGTTTCCGCACAGAATTACCGTGACTGGTGTTCTGACAGTGGATATACACCTGAGACTCACTCAATCGCGAAACACAGACAGCGTTACAGTGTTTCAAGTTCCAGCTACTCTCGGAATGTTTTCGCGAAAAATACATGGCCCTACGTATACGTGATCCGTCTCCGTTTCCGGGGCATTGTAGAACGGTACTGTACTGATTTTCTTATATACGTCAAAATCGCCGCAGTGCGCACAATCAAGCATGGTCGGAAAAAAAAAATCACTAGGAAACGTAAGAATTTCAAACACAAATATTCGAGTGTGGCGTAGCATTTCTGCGTTGACTCGCTCTTGTATGAATCACTGGTTTGAAATTGTTTTCTGCGGCAACAGGATTCTCGAAAATCTTTATTGAAATTCGAACGTGCAGTTGCGCTGTAATTTCTTACTTTAGGTCGAAGGTCATGGAACTCAGTGCTTTTTTCTATGAAAACTGCAGACCTAGAAAGAGATGGAATTCAGATTAAAATATGAAAAAACTATCTTCACGTACAGCGCTGGTAGCGTAACAAAATATATTCTACCTCCTCTAAAATAAACAAGTACTATTTTATTTTTGCTCAGGAAAAATGAATTCAAATATTAAAAGTGATCGGTTAGGTTAGCTACATTAAAACACTTTAAAACACTATGGACGGTTAGTTAGGTTAGTATAGCTACATTAAAATAAACAGAGAAATATAAATATATATATAAATAAATAAACACGATGTTGGCCGAAGGTGAATTGTTCGGGTGTAATCGGGAATGGTAAAATTTTATGTGCATCTTAGGCTTCCCGTGAAATAACAGGACTTCATCACAGTTTCCAATTTAAATTCTCAAATTTCAAGTTACGGTAAGTCTGCGCTCTGCAGGTGCGATTCTTTAAATATTCCCAAAAAACAACATTGTTTTCGAAATAACCATACAAACAGGTAGCTAATATAAGTATTGAATTAAATAAACTTCCTGGCAATAGGCTAAAAAGACCAAGACTTAACCTCGAATCACATCAGCAAAAATTTTTTTGTTGTGGCAAAAGCTCAAAATTAGCTTTTTGTTTGCTTTTGAAATTTTTTTATTCATGACCTTTTTTGTTGTAAACTGGTAAAAGTTAGTATTTAAAAAATGGGTGCGTGTACTTAAGTACGCATCATTAAATATAGTTCTTAATTGCATACAAATAATTAATTACAATAAAATAATAAAAGGGCTGGAAAAAGATAGTCAACACAGTCAATAAAGTTCTGTTTAAATTTGAAAAATTAAATAAATAAAATTTAGAGAATAATAAATATATAGGACATAATTTGTACTAAATATTATAAGATTCTTAATTTTTAATAGTTATTATTGATTATTTAATATTTTAAAAGAAAAAAAATAATTTTAATAATAAATTCAAAATTTAATCTAAGTTTATTAATTTTTAAATATTTATTATTTTCTTAGTTTAATATTCACTTTTCATTTTTATCAAAAAGTTTTCATTACATTTGTTCATTTATTTTTGTAAATATTTATTATTTATTCAATTTAATAATAAATATTAAAAATTAATATTTTAATTTTTATCACACATTTTTTATTAAATGTTTTATTAAATTTATTTATTTATTTTGTAAATATTAAGTAACCAATAATAAATGCCTATTTAACATTAATAATTTAATAATATTTAGTATTAATAATATTGAATAATATTTTAATTTATATCAATAAATAAAACATACGGATAGTTAACCTTAATTATATTGGATCACTTGAAAAAGTATAAAGGCACAATTTTTTTTTACTAATATTTACGAATAGTAAATAATATTAATCAAAATATTCCATTTAAATCACTACTGAATATAATTTATTAGCACATATATAATTCGCACTTGTATGAAACTAAAACACGTGTTGTTAATGTAGAAACTAGAAACATGTGGATAAATATTTTAAATATCAAAACAGTGATCAGAGGCGACGAGCGTCCCAACATGCGCGACTAATAGAGGTTCTATTTCTATTTTGTTGGTAGCCTTTTTTCGAGACCTAATAAGCTATTTAGCCGGCAGCTTCAACCTGTTAATTTTGTGTTACAGTTGTTTATTTCACTTTACTGATCAGAAAAACCTTTTTTCTCAACATGAGAAGTTTCTTTTTTTATTAATACATAATTCGATTTAACATTTATTTTATATTTTGCCAAATATAACTTTTAAAAAAATATCAGATTGTTTTCGGAATGCATGCAGTTGTTGTGAAGGCACTTAAGTGCCCAACTGGCTCATTTCTCTCAGCCACATTTTGTGTTATTCGATACCTAGAACACTTATCTGCATTTTGAATTGCTTCTGCTCAAAAAACCAAAGTTAATACCTTAATAGTGATAGGTACCACTCAACTAGCACCACTCAGTGCTCACACACGAACAAATTAAAGTTATATCACGCTAATCGGTCGATTACTTTTGGAGTTAGAGCTCTCACTGTATTCAATTCGACGCTCCCCACCAACGCTCATTACGTCATCACTGCAAATGTTAACCGGGTGATGCATACGTAACGACCACGAAAAAAAATTATGTTCTACTAAGATATATTTACTTGAAATCTTTAGCTTTCATAGTTTGCGAGTTTTTAAGCGGTGTCGAATCCTCAGCCGAAGTGACATCCAACCCGAGATCAGGGACGCAACAACTAAATTTCCAAAGGGGGGGAAATATACCTTTTTATAAAGAATCATCGATCCCCCCTATTGAAGCGGGGGGTCCGGGGTCCTCCCCCGGGAAAATTTGTATTTCAAGGTGGAAAATGGTGCTATTTAAGCAGTTTTATTATCTAAAAATTGATTACACAGCACTTTCTTTGCCCCCGTTTGCCCCCACTTCAAGGTTCAGAAGGGGGGGGGGGGCAAAATACCCTTGCCCCCCCCCCCCCTGTTGTTGCGCCCCTGCCCGAGATTATAGATAGACGTTCATATTCCTGTCGGAGATTCGTGTCAAAAAAAAGATAATGAAACCCAAATGTCATCGTGTGAAGTGTCCTATTTGTAAAGAAAATAAAGCCAGGGTGAAGTCTGTGAGATGGCCACAGAGTACACAGGCTCGTTGTACGCTGTGCCACGCAGCGCCTGATCACCAAGATGGCCGCCAAGGACAGCGCGGTCGACGAGGCGCTGAAAGCGACCTTCACCGCCTTCTCGCAGTTCGGCAACACGCGGTCAGACGGCAGCACCATGACGCTGTCGCAGAGCGACAAGTGGATGAAGGAGGCCAAGGTCATCGACCGCAAGCTCACCGCCACCGACACCGCCATCGCCTTCCAGAAGTTCAAGTAAACATTCCCGCAGCACGTGAGCTGCAGCTTCCGTGTTTAAGCCTGAAACTGTGTTCAGCACTCCAAGCGGGAGCGCGCACAACTATCAGTTTGGTGCAAAAACATTCACTGTTTTAGCATAAAAGTATCCATAGCAATATTGAAATGAACGTAGGAAAAAAAAACACATGAAACACTAAACCACGCCCATCTCCAGCATAATAGTCACGAACAAAAACAGTAAAATACGTGTCCAATTCGGTATGCTAATAGCGGCGGGGGTGTGTTTGTGATGTCAAAAGGGGAGAGGGGTTTTTCAGTATACTACACGTACCAATACGACGGTATTCTATTTTTTTTTACGTTATAACGTCTTATAAATCGATGAACACCGGCTGCACGCACGAAAAAGCATGACTCATCGTCACGTTCCGCCTGAGCCGAGCGAGCAAGCGAGAGCGCGGAACAAGCGATAGAGAGGCACGATCGGCTTGTGACGCATCTGTCTCTCTTCCACTCCATCGGCCGATGCGTCCGAGTAGAAGAGAGAAAGCGGCAGCACACAACCTACACGTGAACTGTTTTGTCAACTGTTTATAAAGGACGTTATCACGTAAAACTGTCGTACGTAAACCGACTTTACAGACAACCCCCCCCCCCCCACCCTTTATTTTATTTTTACACATTTATCAGCTGTACCTGTATTGGAGGTTAAATTGAAGAAAAATGTCAACTTATAAGATTGCATTTGTATTATTAAGATTCGTTTTGGCCTTTTAACATATATAAACTTATTAACCAGTAATATTTTGATCTAATTTTCTTCCGAACAGCTTAACTACCATTTCTAAATGTGCAGATCTTCAGGAAACACAGCGCTATTTCAAAACTTATCGGAGTGGGGTCTATTTACGAAAAGCATTTTAAAAATTCACTGCGGGCCGATTTCAGATTAAGTTTTTAAACTGTATTTTTCTAACAGTTAAAATGGGTAAAAGGCGTGTTTTCGGAGTAATTTTTAGGCATAAAACAACCGGAACAGATTCTTGAAAGCACTTAAGGGACTTACATTACAACTTTACCTTCATTTCTATGCTATATAACGTTACGGTAACCGCTTAAATTTCACAGTTATCCTGTGACGACGAGAAGACTGCGCGCCAGTTCCGAGCCTTGTGCTTAGAGGCGACACCTCAATAAAAGCACCAGCGAGCGTCGCGCTTATCATACCGCCTTACTAATACACACACAACTAGACTATTCGGGGCCCCTTAATAAAAGCATTCTAGAACAGCTGATACAATTATAAACCAACATCCACCATATTGGTATGTGAAAATCAGAAAAATTAAAAAAATTAAAATGGGTGCGTGTACTTATGTACGCACGTGAGAAGTTATACTTCTTTGGCATCATTAAAAAATAGTTTTTAATTGCATGCAAATAATTAATTACAATAAAATAATAAAAGGGCTGGAAAAAGATAGTCAACGCAGTCAATAAAGTTCAGTTTAAATTTGAAAAATAAAATAAATAAAATTTAGAAAATAATAAATATATGACATAATTTGTACTAAATATTATAAGATTCTTAATTTTTAATATTTATTATTGATTATTTGTTTTTTTTTAAAGAAAATAAATACATTTAATAATACATTCAAAAACTTAATTTAAGTATATTATTTTTTTAAATATTTATTATCTTCTTAATTTAATATTCACTTTTCATTTTTATCAAAAAGTTTTCATTAAATTTTTCATTTATTTTTATAAATTTTATTATTTATTCAGTTTAATAATAAATATTAAAAATTAATATTTTAATTTGATGTTCGATTTTAATTTTTATCACAAATTTATTATTAAATGTTTTATTTAATTTATTTCTTCATTTTGTAAATATTAAATAACCAACAATAAATATTTAACATTAATAATTTAATAATATTTAGTAGTAATTATATTAAATAATATTTTAATTTATATCAATAAATAATACATATGGATAGTTAACCTCAATTGGACGGCTTTTATATAAATGGAACCAAGCGCCATTCAGTCATAACTGAGAAAAGACTGTTTAAAGTTTTCATATGTCAAAAAAATAATGAAACATCTACATAAAAAAATCACTGTAAAATATTTTAACATGTATAATAAGCTGCTTTATTATTATGCATAACATTGTGAATTCTCTTCCTATCATAGTTTAATCAGTAAAAATGGCTGTTGGTTCTCTTTGAATAAAACAAAGTACAGTTTCTTTAAAAAGAACCAAGTATAATGGAACATGAATGCCATGGTCATGTTGTCCAACAAATAATACACCATTTTAATTACCTTAATACCCATCGTTCAGTAATTGTCCATTGCAAATCTACATAATCAGTCTTAAAACAATCTGGCAAGTGTTCTTCACCTGTCGGATATAAGCTTTGTGTTAAAAATGCCAGATACCCTGAAAGCATAACTTATACCATATGAGATGTCAAATAAATCACAAAAATGTTCTTAAAAGTCTGTTGGTTATGAGAAACTATTACATACACATTTCAGCATAAAACACATAACCAATTCATTATTCATCTTCCATTGTGAAGTCTGCGTTATTCCCAAAGCCATCTATGTCATCTTCAACCTCTGTACTTGACTGAAATTTCTGATAAAAATGCCAGACTCCTTGAGGTATAAGATGACGAATAGATTTAATATCCTTAAGCTTTTCCTTACTTATAGGCTTTCCTTCAGGCCACAGGGAAATTAATTTAGATGATTGAAATCCATCTGAGGGTCTCCCTCGTCGCTTGTTTTTGTTAATGTTAACATCAATGAAAGTTTCTTGAGAATGGCTGGTCTTCATCTGAAGAACTTGTGGTTTACATCTCTCCAATTTGATTTGACGAACTGTGAGCCAGTTAATTTTATTTCCTTCTGTGTCAATCTTCCTGTTGGTGATCTCTTTTTCTATTTCACTGGTCCCTTTAAAGTCGTCATTCTGCATTTGTGTCACAACAAATTTTCTCTTTTTACGGCATCCTTCCATTACCTTTATGTAGTCCTCCAAAGTATATAGTCGCTGTTGTTGTTTTAGGGCAGATTCCACATCGCCAAAATCAGAATCATTCGGGAGATAAGTGTGACCTGAAACTAAATACTTAAGTGTTACAGAATTCAGTGAGTTTAGTTCATCAAACAATGTGCTCATCATTAGTACCATTTTGATATTCCTATTCTGGCCCCCACACGAGTCAGACCACAAAATTATGTCTGTGACATTCCTTCCGACATGAGTAACAATATGCTTTCGCAAGCTGGAACCCACTTCTTGGGCACCTCTTCCGGCAGTGCCTTCTACCCAAACATAAAAGAAACTTTTGGATTCTTTCCCAGAGTGTATCCCAGTATTATAAACCCATATTTGCCTCTTGTAATAAATTATATTTGTTGGGATTCTAGGCAGAGGCAATGTTTTCTCCATGTCATAACATAATGTTTCCACATTTTCACATTCCTTTGCAGTCTTAAGATCATGATTCATTGCATCTCTTGCTTCTTCAGCTTCTGACTGATGCACATTTAAATCATTCATAATTGTTTCCTTTTCAATGTTGTTGCAGTTTTGCATTGCTGCATGAAATCTGTCACATGCATTGCAGGTATCTTTTTTCAGCTTTTTCCGTTTGATATTAAAATCTCTGTGAAGTATCATTCTGTAGTAACTAAAACTTACTGCTCCATTTCCTTCATTTTCCTCTTTGTATAATTCATACATTTTTGATTCTGTAAGTTCTGTAGATAGGTATTCTGTATCACCACTCACTCGCCGACAGTAGTGTGATTTATACCTAGGAAACTTGTTGATGTGATCCTTAATTTTTTGAATTTCAACTGGAGGAATTCGAGGCACACCTTTTCCGTGAGTTCCTCTCTTGTCAGTTACACAATCGGAGCGAATTTTGTTTAGTGATGTGTTGACTCGTTTTGTTGATACTCCCAAGGTATGAGTAAACATTTCTCTGCAGACATTCACTTTATCCAGTTCGTATTTTCTAGTGTATTGTCGTTTGTTAGATGATGACCTCTTTCTTTTAACATTTACCTCTTGAATATGTGCAGCAATGAAAGCAGTCTGGCAATCATAAGATCCTAAATCCCAAAATTTCTCAAACATTTTTTTTCTGGAATCAATATTAACATTGTCTTTACATCGTTTGGGGCAGTTGCAATTAAAATCATTGAATTTCTTGGGACTACAGTAAGTACCTTTAACTACGAAATGAGGTTTGTTGCTGTCTTTTAGTTTTTTCCGTGACTGACATGTTTGACTTACATGCTTTCGTTTTCTCCCCTTTTTAGGTCTACCTCCTTTCTTATATTGAGTCGTTTGTCCATCTAACTTTTCAGGTACATTACTATTATCTTCATTCTCTTCCTCTATGTCTTTGGTCTCTCTATGTTCACCTTCATTGCCTGAATCTAAATGTGGAGTGTAGTCTGGATCTTGAACACTATCATCCCAGTCTTCATCATCATATGTATGATCCTTTTGACAATATGCATCATGATCTTGAGGGATTCTACTCTGTAAAAAAACACACAATAACAAATCTAATATTAACTTATAGAATTTTGTACCCTCAAGTATTTCAAAATCTATGTTGAATTAAAAACAAATTGAACCCCATTCCTCTAAGATATTAGTGTCAAAAATATATTTATGCACACAAAAGCAATACAAAACATAGTGTAGAGCTTGACATGATGTATGTATATGCATATTAAAAATTTGAAAATGATAAATATCAAAGCAGCATCAAACAAGCCACATAAATGCATTCATACCTCATTGTTGTAACTATTTTTATTATTATGTTCAGGAACACTGCCAATAAGAGGCCGACCCATATTAGCACAGCCATTATCATTGTTGGTGGTTGCAGAAGCAGCTTCGTCAAGTTGTGCATCATGTGTAGTTACCTGTAATAACACAGATTTGATAGGATGCATACTGTGTTATTTTAATGTAGGTATTACATTAATGCAATATAAGCCTGCTGAGTTTTCTCATACTAACCTCTACGAAGTGAGCTGTCTCCCAGTTTTCTAATACTCCCCATGGTACCTCAAGAACATCCTGTATTGTCATACTGGCACTCTCATTTTCATTGTTGGTTGTTGCAGAAGTAGCTTCACCTTCATTATGTACCTGTAAAAATATAGCTTTTTTCACATGTCACTAGAGCATTTATAAGTAAAAATACAACCATACAGTAAGTCAAATTAGTAATACCAAACTAACCTCTAAATCTACTGGCTTTTTGGTTTCTAATAACTTTGATGGTATTTGAAGAACATTCTGCTTCTTTTTTCTCTCTTCATTGTTTATTTCTGTACCACATGCCAATTCTACCATGTATCGCCCTCTTTTCAACAATCCAGACATCGTTAAAGTGTACAACACATCTATTACCTACTTATTACATTCCAACAGCTGTTTGATTTCACAATATTATTACTGTACAATCACTATAATATCACTTGGTTCTTTTTAAATCAAGAAAGAAAATACACATTAAATTTTCTTTAAACAGAACCAACCGCCAAATGTCACTTGGTTCAGTTTAAATAAAAGTAGAAAACCTCTAAGCAAAATGGTTGTTGGTTCAAGTGCTCACAGATAGCAGCACAGACTAGATATTACTTGGGTCTATTTTTTAAAAGAATTTAGCGTGTTTCATGCATTCAGTTATGAGGATATCTCAAAAATGTAAAATATGGCGCTTGGTTCTTTTTATATAAAAGCCGTCCAATTATATTGGAACCTCCTCAGTACCAATTTATCAGAAAAATATTTTTGTACTCTGAGAAAATGTTCAATATCGTCGGTCTAATTAGCAAACCTCGTAACTCCACTTTTTGTCAAAAATTGGTTTTTGGTACTATTATATACTCTATTACCATTCCAAAGATCATAACAATAAACAATCCCTATGGGCTACAATCCTATTTTCAGAAAACCTCTTATCTCCAGCTGTCGATTTTCTGCATATTAGCATACCTCGTAACTCCATTTTGTTAGTTAACAAACACAGTGTTATTGTTGGACTGTCTATTAATTGTTTTTAAAATACTATTCTAATTGTTTCGATATTGTTTGTACGTATGGAGCAGGTACATTTTATTATTAGCTCACACTTTAACTATTGTCCATCGGTTATTTATGCATACAAAACACTTATTGCAATAAATTATACATTTCAAACTTTTGTAATACAGGCCATAATATCAAATGTTTTTGGAGGTAATGTCTAAACTATTTTATACAATTTAGCTATCCATTCTTCATTTCAGAATGTCAAGAGCCAAGAATGATTTCGGCATGGATCTCATGAGTATTCCTTGTAGAACATCATACATTCTTTACGATATTGCCACGTTCATTGTTTTCTTTTACTGTTTTCGATTTGAAAGCCAAAGATGGTTTCTGTTATCTGTGGAACGAGACTGAGAGGGGCCTTGGTTCAAATGAGTTTGCTACAATAATTTGCAACTTCATCTTGTCGCAACTACCTTTGAGGAACGATGCCGACAAATTGATACTATATAGTGATGGTTGCTGCTATCAGAACAGAAATGTGACTCTCGCCAATGCACTCTTACAGATATTGGTGACAAAGTGTGTAACGATAAAGAAAAAGTTTCTGGAGGTCGGACACACACAAATGGAGGCAGACTCCATGCACTCGAAGAAAAAAAAAAAGCTGAAAAAC
Source organism: Bacillus rossius redtenbacheri (assembly GCF_032445375.1). Taxonomy (NCBI): domain Eukaryota; kingdom Metazoa; phylum Arthropoda; class Insecta; order Phasmatodea; family Bacillidae; genus Bacillus; species Bacillus rossius. Next base: position 37,058,414 of record NW_026962011.1, read on the forward strand.
AAGAAGATTAATGTTCCAGCTAACTACATTGCAACTTGCAGGGAAGAACACAGAAATCCACGTCCATATGAAGTTCATTATTTGACTCACAGTTTTTTTTTTAAATTTGATCATGCTCAAGTGTATAGCTCTATCAGACCAGGCAGAATAACTGGGGATCCATGTGTTACTGACATCAGAGCCTTGAAGTACACTCCAGATGGGGTTATTTCCTACAAGTTGGGTTTCACAGAAGAGTGGAAGAACTTGCCTATTCTCAAAAAGAACATTACTGATAAGCCATTTAATCATTTGCCAGCACTGTACACTGAGAGGCTGACGATAAAGAAAACTAAATACGACCATTTGCAGTCCCTGAAAACAACTATGGAGTCAGACTATCACTTATTTTATGATAGCCTTCCTTTTCAAAACTGAAGCATTGATTTTCTGAGGGGTAATTTTTTTTTACAATTTGTTAGAGCAATATTTATTGCCTCAGTTATCAGTATTTAAAAGCTAGTTTTATCTTGATGTTCTTTCAAACGAATTCATAGTCAATGTTGATTTCATGTACTATACAATATTGCTGTTGCATATTGTATACTGTCCATACTGTTCAATATCGGAAATAACCCTTGTATTGTTAGAGATACTTTTTTATAATACACGAATAAATTTGGTGCTATAACTATTCATCTCAAAATTGTTCTAACATCAATATTAAGTTTACGCCAATAAGAAGATTTATATCTTATCAAACCTCGTATCTCCATGTTAAGTTTGAATTTATGATTGTAAAACCTCGTAACTCCATTAAAAAAAGGTTTAATAATTAAAAACTTACACAGAGTTTGTTGACAAACGTCATTGGGTGTTTTAACTTTTATTTGATGAATTAAACACGTATTTAGTACAAACAAAAAAGTTATTCAGTTTTTTGCTTCTCTTGTAAAATTTGTCTTCAGGGAGTTACGAGGTTTGCTAATTAGACCGACGATATACTGTACATGCTATAATTATTATAATAATAAGAATATTTAAGGTTTCTTTGCTGGAACCTCTTCCAAAATTACTAGTTAGTCATAAAACCACTATCTGACAATTTATTTTTTACAAGTGCTTTCTTGGCATTAAAGCGTACCAGATTTGAATGTACAGTATAGTGTACATTCCCACTGAGGAGGTTAAAAAGTATATAAGCACAATTTTTTTTACTAATATTTACGAATAGTAAATAATATTAATCAAAATATTCAATTTAAATCACTACTGAATATAATTTATTAGCACATATATAATTCGCACTTGTATGAAACTAAAACATGTGTTGTGAATGTAGAAACTAGAAACATGTGGATAAATATTATAAATATGAAAACAGTGATCAGAGGCGACGAGCGTGCCAACATGCGTGACTAATAGAGGTTCTATTTCTATTTTGTTGGTAGCTTTTTTTCGAGACTTAATGAGCGATTTAGCGGGCAGCTTCAACCTGTTAATTTTGTGTTACAGTGATGCGCGTGCATCTTAAAATTTCGCTCTCATCATTTTTTCATAACGTGCCTAAAAAATTATAACTGCAAAAAAAAGTAAAAAAATATATACCTACCGCATAGTTTTGAACCACGGCCCTTCAGCATATTGACCGCACTGCATAACCACTGCTCTGACAGAAGGTTACGAGGAAAATGTGTATTATATTTGATGTAATACCAAAATAATGTGGTTGTTTTTAAACCTTGGAATTTACTCTTTAGTATGACTATTTTAGTTTACCAAAATAAATTCCATGGTAATTTCACTATCATAAAGTTTCATTTGGCACACCAATATGTTTGGTATGTCCCCTAATGTGGGTTTATGTTCATACACATGGGTCCGCCATCTTCCTGTGAAAATGTTGTCACATGGTGCGCGCAGCTTCAACCTGTTAATTTTGTGTTACAGTGATGCGCGCACATCTTAAAATTTCACTCTCATCATTTTTTCATAACGCGCCTAAAGAAGTATAACTTCAATAACTTCAAAAAAAAACAGCTTCACATCTGATGGCTAATTATTATAATGCTTGGTACGTTTATTGCTGTTGTGAAAAGACATTCGGGTGAGTTGGGGGCGTAATGCTGACAAAATGTCTGCTCCGGATGACGGAAAGCCTAGATCCGTCCTAGCTGTTTAATAATTTAAGAGGTTTTAAAATTTCAAAGCAGTTAGTATGTAAGTGTTTCTATAGTTAGTCTTAAATATTATATTACAACTCTCTATGTTAGTATGCACAGATTTTTTCATTGGCTTTTCATTTAGTTTATTGCAACAAACAATAACTTTGAATCTTCTGATTGAATGATATGTGGTTTCTTCTAATATATTTTTTTTTTCTTCAAAATTTTAATATTTTTACAATGGTTTTATTAAAAATAGAGGGAAAAAATTTCTATCCAAGCATTTATGAAATTTAGTGTTCCACCCTAAGTTATACAGTTTAACCAGAGATTATAATTTACATTTTGCTGCAACGTTACATTACAAGATGTTGACTTGGCAGGTCAAAAACCCTCACATTCGACCAGTACTTGGACTTCATCGAGGACCTGGCCAAAAGCAAGGGCGTCAACCCTCAGGAGCTGAAGAGCAAGCTGGCAAAGAGCATGCCGAGCCTCAAAGGGACCACGGTAAGGCACTACCAGAGAGCAAACTCAGAGGCTGTGTTCCTAAATATTGGATTTAGTACTTAGGCCTGCGTTGTTTCCAAATATTAAGGATGCAGCCTTAGAACGATCATTTTAACTTCAAGGTGGTTGCGTTCAGTGAGAAACTAGCCGTTAAGGGGCCCGTATGTACGTCTGTTAGTGAGGCGGGATGAATAAGTGCGACGCTCACTAGTATTTCTAGCACAGTGTCGCCTCTAAGCGCAAGCTCTGAACTGGCGCGCGGTCTTCTCGTTGTCAGAAGATAACTGTGAAATTTGAGCGGTGGCCGTAACATTATATGGCAGAGAAAGGCCCTTAAGTGGCCCTTAAGTGCGTTCAAGAATCTGTATTGGTTGTTTTACACCTAAAAATTACTCTGAAAACATGTTTTAGCCATTTTAACTCATAAAAATACAGCTTACAAACGGAATCCGAAATCAAAAGTATTTTTCAGCCCTCAGAGAACTCTTAAATAATTTTTCGTAAACAAACCCCACTCAGGATATCTTGAGTAGTTTTGAAATTGCATTGTTTTTTGACGCTCTACACACCATATGTGCGGCCGGGTAGGCGGAGCCCTTAAAGAATATCCATCTATTGCCCAGAAGACAATCAGATATATTACTAAAAATAATTTTTGTCAGTCAATTGTATGCTTTTACCAATGATACACACCCAATTTTTAACTCTCATGTGCTCAAGTTATTAATTTGACAGTTATTGATAAATAGCTGTTCAATAAACAGATTATCCTTAAATTTTTACTAAAATATTGCTGCAAAGGTCATATACAAATAAAAGTAGGTTTGAAACTGAACTCACACAACAGCACACAAATTCAGGATGTACGTAAGAAGGAAGACTGAACCACACTCGTAATTTCATACCTCAAATACCTTAATCATATAATGCTCTAACTTGGTACTGATGTTGAAAATGCTGCTTTCGAACTCGCACTCACGACGACCACACACCGATTCTATTGTCGAACAGAATTGTCAAATTCAGCTGTTGTAAATAATGGCTATTCTATGTCCTTTAACCAAGTATGTTTTTTGTTGCCCCTGGAATGCCCCAAGAAAGCAATTAAGAACAAGAGCGACTCGTCCTTTCGTGAAAGGCTGCATCGTCGATGCTGTAAGGATCCTTACAACTATTCCGAAGCTCAACAAAAATAGCCGACATCCTTTTAATATGCACTTTTCAGAAATCCTTTAAAAAGGAAATAACAAAGCTGTTCAGTTTTATGGCCGTGCCAGTAACGGTCCTATAGGGGGGGCTCTCAAACACCCCTAAACTTAAAAACAGTAACTGTAAAAATTAAATATTATCTTTAGTGCTACTTTACTGTGTGGAAATTTTTTTTTTAACTTTAATACTGACAAAAATCATACAGAATCATAATTTTGATAATGACTCTTCAACGTTATAAACGTGTTAAAACAGCATTTCAAGGGGCAATTGTTAGGGACCGGAAAAATTCGCGAATTCAATGACCTCTAGGATAGCCTCCATTATCCTCTGCACATCTCAAGTAAACACGCGTGTTCATTGGGTACTAAATTGCGAGGCGTCTCCACTGGGTAGCTTGTGATTCGACGCTTCTTTGGTCGATAGTCTCTCATTGGCCCAGAGAGCTCCAGTTTAACTGCGAGCCAATAGCAGAACCAGCAAAATTGTACACTTGTTTGAATTTCAGCCTATCACGAAACGAATCCGCGAATTTTTCCGGTCCCTAGCTATTGTTGTTCGACGTTCTGGACTGGGAGGCAGCCCACGATCGGAAGCTGTCCGGCAGGCGCTCGCGGAGTCGTCCGTCACGGACCGGCTCACGGACACGTCGCAGTACACCGGCGCCCACAAGTCGCGCTTCGACGAAGAGGGGCGCGGGCGCGGCATAGAGGGGCGCGCAGACATCGCCGACAACACGGGCTACGTCAGCGGCTACAAGGGCCCCGGCAAGAAGCGGTGACGGGCGGCGCTCGACACCGTGCGCACAGTGCCGCTGCCTCGACTCCTGGCGGCTCAACGCAGTTATCACAAGAAATACTGTTACATTCAAGGTTTGTAAATCTTTGGAGTTCTTCCGGTTGGAGGAACATTACAAGTAAAATTACACAGTAACACTGTCTGTACTTATTTTTTTCCCTCTCCACTCATTTGTCAGGTGCGGCTCCAGGAAGACTTCTCGGGAGCTCGGCCTTGGGATATTTACAAATGTGTGGTCGTGTGGTCTCAAATACTGCTGTACTTCCGTACAAGCATATATTTGAATATACAACAACATACCCTCCAAAACAATACAAATAAAATAAAATTTCAACTTGGCAAGAGCTATCGTCCCTAACAGCCTCTCCCCCGCCTTTCTGGAGCTGTGCTTGTCCTGTTAAAGTAATTCTTTGTGCAAACAAACCTAAAAGTGTTTCTTCATGATGCACTGAGGGAAAAACCACTGTATCCTCCGAAATTCAACCCTAGAGCCCTCATTCATACTTGGAACAGGAGGTGTGCACACAAGAAAGCATAAACACTTTATACAATAATAGTTTAATTCTTTTTTTTTTTTTACCACCTGATGCACACAAGAGAGGTCAATCATACTATGTCTACAATGATAAAAACTTGATATTTGCAAATAATAAATCTAATTGAATGAAACTATAACACACTGGAACTTAGTTAACTCAATTGAAACACTGTATTTGGTTTGTTCCAATATTGCAACATCACTATATACAATATTTACAAAAAACCTTATCTTACTGACATATTTTATGACTTCCTACAAATAAAAAAACAACTAAGGTAAACATTTTCAACATACACATATACACATTAATAGAAAATGAGAATATTCTAAAAGGACTGCCCCAGAAATATATCAAAATCTATTTCCATACAAAATATGATTTTGGAGATAAGTTTGAAATCACAACATACACATTATACATGTTGACTAGAGATTTGGGTGTTAATTTTGAATTGTTGCACAAAAATTCATGGTAAACAAGACTGGAAAGAGAAAACTTGAAATGTATTTAACATTTTGCATTGAATAAAAATAATTACATCCATATCTTACTCTTAAAAAATGTTATGACAGGGTTCTTCTGCAGTTGACTGGCAAAATTTAATATTGCAATCATACTACTTTTTAATGATTTTTTTTATCAAAACATTTAAAATGAATTGAAAATTTCCCAAAATTCAATATTTATACATTACAATTGAACAAATAAAACAGTTTCATTACAAACCAAGCATTAAACTATAAATGGAACTTAATACCACAAGAATGTAAAGACAGCACAAAAAAAAAACCACACTGAGTATGTATTTGTTTTTACTTAGCAGCCACGTGTAGACTGTGCATGGTTATAATGGCCTCAGCTAAGATTATTTTATAAATGTGATGGTTAACAAATACTGATAAATCCCAACAAAGACATGTTCCTTAACTTCCACCAGAAAACTACATATTATGATGAAATACAGCAAAAAATATTACAATATGTATTATTCTATCACAAAAAAAAAATACAGAAATGTTTTTCACTCTGCTGTGAAATGTAGAAGCACAAAGATATAAGTATAAATACTTACAGTCGAAATACACACCCAAAACTAACTTGTAGGGTTGTGCTAATAGTGCAATTGATATTGAAAAGTTCAGAACATTCATTTTTGATTTCAGTAAGAAATTCTCTTAATGAATGTTAATAAAACAAAAGTTTTTAGTTTAGTACAAATTTGAGAGCTAAAAAATGTTCATTTAGTTTATATTAAATTATTTTACTAGTTTGAACACATTATTTTCTTCTCTAATGAATTAAATACTATAAATTTAAAAAAAAATTGATGTTAAGATTCATATCAATGTAAAAGATGATCTCGGATATAAGATGCCATAAAAAAAAAATAATGGAATTTTATATGGTAGCAATAAATATAATACAACTCAAACACAAGATCATGAACATAACATGATTTGGATTGTAAGATGTCCTCAATTAAAATACTGCCTCAATTGTAAGGTCTTCAACATATTGAAACCACAAACGTTACTCAAACCTGTAATAAAATGGAGAGCTCAATATCATTTATAAAAGACTTTTAATGTTAAACACACTTGGATATACAGTGACTTCAATTGGGGGATTAAAGATAAAACTAAATACTAAATTAAAAAACAACTCATAAATCAAAAATACTTTGAAATAAGCTGCAAGTGAGACTTGAAGTAATTTTAATATTTTTGATCTGGAAACCTTTCTTCACAAAAAACAATGCTTTTACTTTGCAATTTTATGTCAAATGTGTTCCTACAAGTTTTATATCAGTTTATCAAACAGTACAATTGAATATACAATATTTAAGAAAAATTAAATTACCACAATTCAATTTTTTATATTTTATATTCCAGAAGAAACTATTGTTTTCACAGTTCTGAAAATATATTTTTTTTATTTCAAAAATAAAACACTTGGCATTAAAATTCTCTAAAAATTGTTTAGTTTTGGTCGTGTTAAAAAAAAAAGTTCAGTACATATTAGTACAACCCCAATACTCCTCCAGATAGAAAAAAGTGGTTTAAAACAAGTGTGGCAAAATACTGGACAGTGCTGAATACACAATACAATGTACTTTAAAACTAAACACACACTGAAAGAATAATTTTTTTTTTTAAATAATAATGAGTATGTTTAAAATTTTTGAAATACCTACAACATATAATCCAATTTTTACAAAATTTTTTATAATTGGTCATATATAGTATAAGTATTAAAAAGAAAAGATAAGTGCATGTGAATTCGTACGTATTTGCAAATGCAAATACAACCATGGATGCTGCAACACTTCACTGGCTAATTCAACTTTATAAGGCTGCGGTAAGATTAAAAATGACAGGAACTATAGCGAAAGGTCTTTAATCCGGCATTTTGACGACTGTAGACAAACCGGGTTAGCGATTTTGCGATATAGTTTTAACAGGAATACCAAATGTGTGGAATGTAACCCGCTAGAAAATAGGAAACACTGTATTGAGTAAAGGCCTTGTCACATGATGGAATATTCCACGGACATTTTGGTGCAAGGATATATTTGAACTGTTGTGCAAGTTTTAGCAAGTGATGTTTAATTAAAGTGGTGAAAATGTGAACTTCTGAAGCTGTTACGACGTTATGCGATAAATATGGAGAGTATCAGTGTTTCTTTAGCACAAAAGCGGCAAACTACCACAGTAAAACCATTCAAAATAGTTCTTTGGCAGATATAGCAAAATATGTGCGTGAAGTGCATTTGGGAACCACAGTTTTTGAAGTTGCTTCAAAACTCATTACAGTCTTTTTCCTGCAGTTTTACCTCTTCTTCTTCTGTGATAATTATTGCTGCCGCACTTGAAAGTAATTTCTGTCAAGTAGGATACCTATTTTAGATTTTGTTAATAACCTCGCCTCGCACACGATTAGCTAGGCCTACACCAGTCACATTCTACATGAGATAGCTTCTTCCACAGAAATGTCTGCTGCAGCCTGCAGTTAAAGTGTCATAAAATATTTTATAACATCCTGTGTGAAACCATGCATCGTGTGCCACAGGCTTAATGCAACCTTGAGGCCCATGTCAACAGCCAGAATCCATCCTAAAAAATTTTAACTCTGGCAACTCAATAGGTGCCGAACCATAGAATTCCAGTGAAACATTGTAACCACATGTCAGATCCCAAAACGTTGCAACTGTTGTCACTGAAAACCTTCTGTGTTCGTCAGTGCTATCATCGTGTTGTCCATAGTATTTGTTTATCTTCATTGTTGTGTTATATTTGCTGCATTGTCCAGGTTTGTTGTCTGCCTGCATTTAATCTGTCTCGTTGTTGTTAGCCCATTGTGTTCGTCTGTGTTGTATTATTTTTCATGACTAAGTTTCTTCAACTGAATACTTGTGCTGCCTGATATTTAGAGATTGAATATTTTTTGTCCGTGCTGTCGTCATTGTGTTGATCATAATACTTGTTTAGTTTCATCGTTGGTTCCGTTTGTCCGATATTAGCTGATTCAGTGTTTTCTGTGAATTTGTTTTCATATTTTTTATTTATTTTTTTACTTTCAGAATATTTCCATGACAAACAGTGCAAAACTGCAATGGCGTATGTCCAAATAAACTGCACTGACAGACAAATTGAAGATTACATAAGCCAAATATTTACTTTTTTTAAATTTAATGACACAATTTATGTTAACAAATCAAGTAAATATAAAAATAATCTAGTCTGACAGTGTCTAGTCACTAGTATTTGGCCAATCTATTCAGAATTCATTCATTCAGTCAGTACTAATGGCCTGTTTTCAGCCTTTGTATGTTTTCCGTATCTTTCAAATTAAATGCCTCTTCTTAATTTTACGTTGTAAGCTAAAATACCTATAAAAGCAAGCTTCAACTGTGTGCCATGGATCTGATGCCAATGAGTAACATTCACAAAAATTGCCTATACCAGATGACTTCTGAAATTGATCCAAGTAACAAAATTTACACTTTCAGTGTGAAAATACAGAAAAATCTAAATGAAAACAAGACTCTGAAACTTTTTTTTTTTTAGTGTAATATATACACTGACAATTACAACTGTTTCAATGAGATGTTCCTGGACAGAACTTGGATTAAATTGGAGTAGCCTACATTGCATAATAATTCTCAGAAACAATACAATTTTAAGGATTTCACAGATTTTTTTTACGTTATGTACGAGCTAATTTATTCTATAATAAAAGTGCAGTTCAAATTATTGTTTGCATGGGTAACATTAACAAGCACTACATCTAAAATTTTGCTGAAGAAGAGCCAAATGAAAACAAAGACCATCACAGAGAAATAACCAAACATATGGCAGTACATTGTTGAAAAATGACTTCGCTAATAAAATGTTGATTTAAAAAAATAGTGAGCATACTCTAATCATCTCTTGTCATCATTCATAATTTTCAAAGACCACTGCTAATAAGATCGGGCACGAACTGAAAAGATCTGACACTTGCTTATTTAATTACATGTATATTAGAATTACTATTTTATCATGTATTTTATGTAAAAAATATTTTACATCCTGGAAAATTATTTTTATTAATGATGAAAATAAACACTAATCTGAAACCATTTGCAGAAAGAACCTCCAATTTGATGTCTGAAATTTTTTTTTTCAAAACCATGGGAGGTAAAAATGTGAGGTTTTGTAATCACAACATTTACATTTTAGCCAAACGTGTGATATCGCAGACTAGTGAATGAGAACCAAACTGTCAAAGAGGTTATTGAGAAGAACAGAGTGCCGTCCGCCCGGACGTCTCTGCAGATGGACACAATGGTGACAGGACGACACCCAAAGGGCACATTTCCAGATGCTGCAAAACACTTCACTATGAAACCACACTGGACCAGCGACAGAGACATCTTTCCACAAAACACTGTTCTGTTGGGGATTGAATGAATATGCAAGGCATTCAGACCTGTTTCGACATTCACAGCAGAATGAAATCACAAATTCCAGTACCATATTCTAAACAAGAAGTAATGTATAAAATGATGAAAAGAAAATGGAAACTGGTTCTTCATCTGTTTTAAGGAATTACCTTTCGTAGTTCAGTAGCAGCTTATTTGTAGATACATGTGTATGTTTAAAATTTAATATTAAGCCTAATATATCAATGCTTAAAAAATAAATTATACTGTATAAATTATCAATATATTTTTTTAATATATCTTATAAATTTTGTATTAACACTTACTCTCTTTTAGAAAAAAACTTTCTAAACTAACAGACATTTATAGTGGCTTCTGTCCAAAGCACAGATATCAAGTTTAATTCAACCTTGTCAGACTGCCATAGAGACATAGCCAGCGAAACTTAGTTAACACACCCCTTTGTACTACAAAACACATTTAAATAGTCCTGTGAAATTAAGTAAAAATGCACACAAAAAATGTTTACCTTTTAAAACTTTTGTTGCACACAGCACATGAGTTGCTTGCGTATGACATTTTTGAAGTAAAATCATTCACATTTCACACAGATAAAGTGACAATCATAGGCACGGCTAGAGTTATGGTTATGCGTGGTTCTATTCCCAGGACCACGAACCAATACCTGGATATATTAAATTAAAAATACGCATCCATATACAATAGCCTCTCAATTAACTAAGTTTCAATTAACACAGGTTCCTCATTCAAGCTGACCTAAAACACCATTACCGGCAAACTCTGTGTAAACATTTTCTTGAGAACCTAGAAAATAATCCAACTGTTGTTCAAAGCCTAAAATTAAAATTAACCTCAAAGATGTTATTTATTGGCTAGGCGAATCATGGAATGATGTGAAAGAATCTACATTGAAGAATTGGAAAAAACATCACCCTGAAAAATGATACCACCAGGCCTACTGAAAACCACGGAGGTTAACTTATTCTAACAGTGTTATCCAATCAATCCAATCATCAAAGGTTCCCGCGGTGCACAATCACTTGGTTATGGAAACACTACTGTGTGTCCATTTCCAGCTGCTTTCTTTCCTGACTGAATACTGATAAGAGAGATGAGATTTTATGGTTTTATTTTTAGGCAATTTCATTTTTAAAACAGGAGATTTTGGTGTTTTTTCTTCTTTTTTTTAAGAAATATGTTTACTAAAAAATATAGCATATTAGTGAACAAATATGATACGTCAATGTTCCGTGATACTGTACTTATTTCTCCTAAAATGTGTCATTTTGACTGATAAATTATGCACTTTTTCAATAAAATGATTTTAAATAAACAATTTGGAACAAATAAACCAACCTGTCAGACCTGATGGGTTGTCCTGTGCATTAGTGGACCGCCCCATGTTATGTTTCCTTTAGGTTTGTGTTTGAGAACCCCCTTTTATCAGCACATGCACAATGAACAGATCCATTGCTACAGTTACAGAAGACTTTTCCTTTTCACAGAATGACTAAATCGTTGAGACACACAGCACACATTCAGGTGATGCCCGGGAGGGTCGAGCATAAAACCAGAATGAAGAATGCCAGTTGCCTGGATTATCAAGAGTCATAGCGTCGCACTGCGACAGCAAGAGCAGGTAGTGATAGTGACAATGCGGAGGCTGGGAACAGTTCAGAGTGTCTGGCTACAGCTCAAGTATGTTCTAGAAAACCTCAACAGATGGCATCAACCTCTGACAATCCAGGTTGCCTACAAACTACACTACATTTCAGCCAGTCTGACAACAAGCACAGCCGACGACTTATGTATTAGGATATTTTAAGTGGTTAGGCTGGTAGTGGTACACATTTTGAGATTTTTACATCTTACTGACTGTAAAAAAGACAACATAAACATTTTTTAAGTTTTCCGTTCAGCAAATGTCTAAAATGTAATTTTTCTTGTTCTCGCTCTTGATTTAGTTTAGTTATTTTTTGAATTTACAAAAATTAACTGTTAAAATAACTTTCCCATACATGTGCTGGCAAAGAAAGTTAAATGTCTTAGTAGAAAAAATTTTTGAAACATATATCCCCAAAGAATGAAAATTTAAGCTAAAAAAAAACTTGGGGTCTGCCTATCAGTGTGTCTACTAAACTTCTCTACAACAAATATTCTGAACAAGGACAAGGACACAACAGGCACAACTGCATCTGAGCACAGCTCCTTGCACACGTTCAACTGGATGAGCGTGCAAGCTACTCTACTTCTTGCCAGATTACTGAAAGCAGTCTCATAATTCTCTAGATATCTACTGTTAATGTAACAGTGGCTCAAGAAGCACGGCTGTGGCAAGTAGATTAATGGCATAAACCATGCCGATAGGATAAGCAGAAAAATAATGTAATTACTAAATAACTAACAAACCAACTTTACATCAAAGGAAGATTCTTAAAAACAAAAATGTACAAAATATGCCATCACTAAAACTTAAGTATTGGCAAAATTACACTGATAATCCTAATGCAGCAATTGTAACTACAATAAAAGCAATTTATGTCTAGGAGCAAACATATTGTAGTTTTTCTGACACTTTCAAGATGTAAATACTATTTCACTTTCACTACATATTATCACAGTTTTAAAATACAAAACATTACAGATTAAACATATTTATTCATATGGTGGGTCATTTCTCTCCCAAATTCACTATTTAATATATACTTTATCTTTTTTTTATGTTGGATGTCATTAAACTTTTTTTTTTTTATGTGCTGAAAACTCTGTCCCTTCTCACAATTTGCAAAACCAACTGACAATCTAACAAACTGCAGCCAAACCCTGCTAACAGTTCTTAGTGAACCTAGCAAGTATAAACTGAACTTCACTAGCAATAACACTGTTAAGCAAGCCATTATATAGTTCAACATAAACCACGTAACTCAACTGACCACTGGTGATGTGAAGATTTCCATTTAAATATGACTTACCTCAAACTCTGAATTATAACCGAATTTGAAATTCAGATGCCTCAACATTCCTTCAATAAATTAAACCAATATAAATTCTAGTCAGCAGACTGACTACATATGGGATTATAAGAATATTTTCTTGATGAAGCATGTAAAAAAAAAACTTATGACACGAGAGAACAGAAAAACATTTGTTAGATGACAGAAAATTCCAAAAATTTTAAATTAACATGCAAATTTTTTTTACTAAGACTGTTCAAAATTCTGCAGCAAACGAGTAAACAAATGATTCACAGGAAAGTACTGATACTGTTACCTCAATAAACGCAAGGCTTAAACACAGTTCCAGCGACAGTCAAAAATGACATTGTAGACGTGAACTTTTCAGTATTAGAAACGTATGTTTATTAGAAGAAAATTACAATCTGAAATGAGATTATATGTAAGGGTGGAGGGAAAAGAATGAAAACTACACAACGAAAAGTGCTGGACGAACAGGCATGGGGCAAGAAGCATCAATTTGTGGTGCCTTATGACATGCATTGAATGTTGTACATTAAAGAATAAAATTCCACTGATCTGAGAAAACATTATCTTCGTATTGTTATGAAAACAGCTCTTCCTTTGATCTCAGAATTACAAGGGAATTAGAATAAGCTTACTTGGTTCTTATAACATATAACATTTCCTTACAATCAATGATCAATACGCGCTTTTACACCCATTTTATAAAATAGCTATTCGGCCTATAATTTAAACTGAAACAAGAGATGTATTTGGCTTATCGCTCCTGCAAAACCTTCACGTGCTGGCTTCTCGCCTCGTGGCCTGGGTTCCAAGACGCGGTGGACCCTCGGCAGAGCGGTTGTGGACGTTGCGGCTAACCTCCAGCAATGCCTCGTTCGTCACCGCACAACCTTCCCTGCATTCACTGCTTCAGTACCTCGGCCCTCGCCCGGAGTCAACCATCCCGCGGTCGTTTCCCTCGGCAGCACGACGGAGGTATTGCCCGGAAGAGCTGCGACCACTGCCCCGAGGACTTGCTGACGGTGCATCGCCTTCCACGGCCCGCATGTGTGTCGCTTAAAGAGCTCTCTACTTCGCCACACATCATCAATAATAACCTTGAACATTTTTAACCTTTGTTAATAGATGCTACCTGATTCGCTTACTTCTCTCCTAGCTGGTCATCGCTAGCTAAAAGGTCGTAGAGGTGCGTGTTCATACACTGGGGTCCAATCTTGAACACAGTGCGAGAGTGTGGAGGTTTGCATTATAACTCGGTACTAAATAAATTTGCGAGAGTTTCGTTTATCTCACTCACATTTATGTATTTTGATTAAATTGCAGCTTACAATGAAACCTTGTCCCTACTTATACCTATGGGAACTAGGTACGTTCATTAAAATATTGTACCACCGAATAGAAAAATTTAACCAACGGAGATTGCATGAAAATATGTACATACTTAGTACATAATATGTCATTCACGATAAATTCAACTTGGTACTGATGCACTTTCATTTGTGATAGCGTATGGCAGTCTAACTTGACCACCAATAGCAGTAAATTTACAATATTCAGTTTGGTCTACAGCAATTAAAATCTAGGCACCTCAAGGCCCCACCTACCGGGGCACACAATACAGTGTGCAGAGCTTCAGAAGAAACTACGCGATAAGAAAACTACTCAAGATATCCAAGAGATGTCTGTGTATCTAAAGCATTTAAGAATACGCTGACAGCTGACGAGTTATTTCCGTATTTCGTTTTTAAACTATACTTTTAGAAGAGTGAAAATATCTAAAATGTGTGTTTTCAGAATTATTTTTAGACATGATAGATACATCCTACAGATTCTTAAACGCACTCAAGGGACTTGCATTACACCTTCATCTTCATTTCTCTACCATATAATGTTGTAGTTACTACTCAAAATCATAGTTGTCCTATGCATAATGAGAAGACTGCGCCCAGTTCACAGCCTTGCGCTTAAATGAGGCAATACCGTGACAGAAGCACACGAGAGTATCGCACTTGTAATCTCGCCTCGCTAACCCAAATACACTCCTGACTAGGTGGGCCCCTTAATGAGGGATAGAACTTTAAAACTGGAATTAGGTGTAATTATGATGAGTGCTAAATAAGTAAATGACAACAGATCTGATAGCACTAACTGCATACAGCTGCTATTTGTATTTTATATAAATAATTGATTTAATGCCCTAAAGCTGGAACATACAGTATCTGCACTATTTAAAGTGTGTCGCTACCCAAACAATGAAATGTTCATTCAACCTGCAAGACTAGGGACACAAATGTGAGTGGTGTTGACTGACCACCAACTTAAAATAATTCTTTTTTTTTACTTTAACTGTAAAAATTGTACGGTATCATGAATTTCTTAAGTACAATTATTCAGATTGCTAATAAATTTAAGCTTATCAAATTACGTGGATTTTGCCACGAAGTATGCAGAGGTGCCAAAGTATGCCAGAGGTGAACAGAACTAGTACAACAATATTCCGTAACCAGACGTTTAGGTCACCTGCATCAAAACTTTACAAAATTAGACAAGTAATGACCAGAATTTCTTTGACTTAAGGTGTCTGTATCCACCAATTACATGACACCACGTATTTATCAATAGAACAGTTTCCATGTATCCTAGCAAAAGCTAAACTCAAAATACAAGTATTTGCAGCACTGATGATTCATGAAAAAAATGTTTTTTTATAATATTCCTACAAAAAAATTCTGCCAGGTCAAATTACAAGTCTTACTGTATTAATAATATTTTACCACTGAAGCTTAAAAGTATTAACTTAACATTTCAGTAACTTTCACCATACTTTAAAGGGTAGGCCAATCGCATTCCTTATACACAAATAAATTCAAACATTCCAACAAAAAAATTATTTTAGAATTTAAATTTCATTGAAACTATTTACAAACAAGACAATCTTGACTTTCCTTTTCTTCATTAAAGGTATCTCTATGTACAGTCATCAAATTTATACATAACATTAAAAAAACATTACCTTGAATTTTGCAAACACAGTCTGTTTTAAATAAATTTATGAATGGTGACTGCTGACAACCAATCACCACCTATCTTTTTTGGTCATTTCTCCTTCTCGTTGCATAGGAGCAGTTTGACTTGTAACGAGAAGAAGTAATCCAAGGCAAAGAGAACTCACTGCAACAAAAAAAAAAAGTAGCAAGTTGTAGTGCTACAAATTATGTCCAGATCCTTCATAAGCTATGCATTTTATCTGTTAGTTTGAAAGGTTTGTGATCTAGTAAAAAAATAAAGCATGCATTACATACAACTGTGATTCAGTCAACTTCTAAATCAGCCTCATTTGAAGCTTTCTTCATTTCTTTTAAAGATAGCAGAATGTAAACTTAAATATTGCCAGTAACCACCAGTGTTGATGTTATGGTGGTCATGGTGGTGGACAGCTTCCTAGGTACGAACCACAATGCTTGTAAACTACCTATCCTCATAATAAATACATGCTATTAACACTACCTTAAGTGAGTCATGTGACCGTGTATATGCTGTGAAGTGGTTCCTTTATCAGTGCAGCAGGTTGTTTAGGAGTTCACCAAAACACAACACCCAACATAGAAAACCACTACAACAGGTCAAGCTGTCAGAAAACAATGCTCAAATACTTAGTGCATGATTAGAAACGGTAAGTTAAAAATTGGTGAGGACTCAGCTATGCATTGTAAGAGTAGAAAAAAATGAATGGATTAGAGATTAACGTCTCAACATCAAGGTAATAAAAGATGGCGAGGGGTAAAGGGATGAGAACCAAGCTGGAGCTGTGCCAATAAGGATTTTAAATCAGCATTCCTGCCTATCACAATACGCTTGTTTATTTTTGACCAATATAACTGAAAAATAAGTGTGTCTGCCATAACCTAAAATTCCACGAGTACCCTTTTAACATTTCATACTACTACCTACATACTTTGAACTCACGTCATTTCTTAGCTACATGTGCCAGCTGTACACATCCCAATTAAACATCCTGTGTTTTAACAAGGGTGCTACACTAAATATAAATAAACGAGGTTTGCCAGGCATTATTTAATTATTTAAAAAACAATTCATATGTTCACTTGCCTTCCATGCATGATAAACGTTTCATCAACATTACAGATAGCAAAGTGAGAAGTTATAGTAACGTAAAAGAAAAAAAAACCCGGAACCGAAACCAAACATTTCTAAAGTCCGTTTTGGATCGGGTATTTTAAAGAAACCAAAAAAAACAGGAACCGCACAGGCCTACATTTGAAGGAACGTACCGATTTTCTTAAACATTTAAAAAAAATTAATGTCCACATGCAAAAAGCTGCTGGTACTAGCTTTGAATATATATACTGTATAGAAGTCGCCAGCCCAGGTTAAAATTTCTAATACGGTTTTGAGGTAGTTGGTTAATTCACCGCCGCAATCGCCACCATCTCTAGGGCATCGACTTGTGGTGGTCCCTAGTGGGACAAGTGTCGAACTCTTCAAACACCCCTTCCCCCTCCTGTTGAACGACCCTGAGCTGCAGTGAATGATGGGTTGGGGGGGGGGGGGGGGGGGAAATGACAGCGGGCGACAGTGCTGCGCTCTAACGTGCAAATAACAACTAAGACGATACAGGGCGTTACGGCAGCGCACTGCAGCAGTGAAGTTCCCAAAGCTGCTCATCACGCGCTCCTGAAAAAACGTACAGTAAATCCTATCCGCTCGCGACTTCTATACAGTATATATGTATTCGAAGGCACTAGTGACCTGCACGTTACGGCGCGCACCTGGGAAGGAACGAGGGCACCGGCTGGCCGAAGGCGCCCACGGGCACCCGCTCCACCACCTCCAGGTACTTGGCGTCGTCGGGCTGCGGCCACAGCGACACGAGGGGCTCCTCCGCCTCCCGGCACCGGCCGCCCGCACTGCTGCGTCGCGACGCCGCCTGCTCCCGCTGCTTCAGCTTCTCTATCTGCCGCTGCTCCCGTATTCTCTGCACGTCCCACCTGCGACACTCCCGCCGGCTCGGGTCACGGTCCGGGACGAACGGCGAGACCATCAACACGAGAGCAGGGTGTCCACAAGGAAAAAATATTTCGTACCAACTTAGGCGAGAAAGAAGTACTAGATTTGAAAAAAGAAGTACTAAATTTTAATTTGTTATGGTTTTTTAACAATTTCGGAAGTTATTATGACAATGCAATGCTCGAACTTAAATATCACACCACACACACATACATTCCATAGTTTTTAAAAATAATTACGCTTAATAATAAAACATATTGGAGTTACTATAATATTATTATATTAAAGAAAAATGTACTAGATCTGTACTAGACAGCTAAAAAAGTTATAATAGTACTAGATCTAGTACGAAAGTACTAACTGTGGACACCCTGCACGAGGGAGACCCTGAAGAAACCCCACCAGCAAAAACAAATCTTCCACGTTACACCAAGTGTAAACATTTGGGTACGCACTCTCTAAAGTCAATACCATTGAAATTCGAGTTGTCTGGTCCACCAACACTTTCACTGCTTCTAGCCATTATTTAAGATCGTGATCATCACAAAATGATTTTAGTCCTGGGTTTTGAGTTTAAAAACCTTAAAAACTAGAATACTTTGCCAGTTCGCACATTTTTTGGAACCAAGATTCTCGATAAAAGCATTTTCAGAATGAAAAAATTCACTCAATTATTTTACTGACTACTAGCTATAAGTAAGACTGGACCTTGCATATGAGGCTATGGTAGAGTTTGGGATTTTGTAGTTATGCATTGGACAATAGAATTTCCCCCCCCCCCCCCTTTTAAGGGATAATATATAAATAACCACAAACCAAAATTATTTGAATTATGGTAATTATGCTAGTTATAAGCATTTTTCTTTAATAAAATTTTATATATAAAAAAATTAAATTATAGAAATTTTGTAGATAAATTATGTACGCATGCTGGTATAATATAAGCTTAGAAAAATTCCTAACAAATTTTTTTTTTACTTTCATGATTTGTATTAATACGAATACATTTATAACACACTAGCCACATGTAAAATGACGAACACATTGTTGAGAAAAATATCTAAGTTTTCGACTCAAGCAGGGTCAGCGGCAAAGGAAGCAATGGTTACGTCAAGAAAAAACAGCGGTGTCTGTCATGCTACGTATCTAGACGACAACAAGTCAATAGTCCATGGCGAACACTGGTCACTGTACAGTCCAGTCAGGTCTATCTGAAGACGTGAAATTATTGAATATACTACAGAAAAAAAATAAATCACTTCTTGTAAACTGAGACTGAAAGAATGTGTTCAACGCTCTGGTACACACTCAGTTTTGTTGGCGACATATCAAGAAAAATATTTCCTTGACTTAATGACGTGGTGCTTTTAAAATTGGTACAGTAGAACCCCGATTTAAGGAAGTGCTATGGTTACCGAAAATGTTTACTCTAAATCGATGTTTTGTTAAATCCGATTTACCGATTTTCAATGACCCCCGCACTCATAATCGCGTCCCTACGTTTCCATATCTTAGACAGGGTCGACGCTGATATCTTGTGCTGCCGTGCTATCTCAGACTTCGTCAACTTTCCATCGTCAACGTTTTTGATCTCGCTCGTACGGCCCCCGGTTCGTACGTACACCTCGGTCGTACACACAAACTTTCAGAAACCGTGAAAAATGAGGCATAAAATAAAAAAAAAGTTTAAAAATATGTAAAGTGTAAGAAATACGTTAAAGTTTATTAAAATACAGTCGCAACCTGCAGCGTTTATAAAAAAATACGAGCTACATACACATTGCGTCACAATAAAAAATTTAAAAAAAAAAATTACCGTCAATAGCGCGCCGTACGCGGAGAAAGGTCATTGTACTCAGTCAGCTGCTGTTACGGCGCGGCGTAGCCGCCGACTGACTCTTTGTTCGCTGAGCTACGCAGCACTTATAAAAAACGCATTCCAAAAACTAAACACCGCGCACAAAGCTCTTACTGAGAATTATAGAGCTGTAGCAAACCGTATGTATTCGGTACTGAGTAACGGGTGTGCCATCTAGTAACGAGTAACGAAACGTTACACACGGCTGGATGTTGTTACTCGCATTTTTCGTATGTTTTATGCATGCGTGCGCATATTCGATGAATTTGCGTTACAAAGAACGATGTTTGTTTATTAAGTAAAGTATAATTTGGAAATTCGTCGTCAAAGTTTTTTACTGTTTATTAAAGGTATTAGGTGTGTAGACAAAGTTTGAGATTAGAACAGAAACAACGTAAGAAAGTATTGTTTACAAATTAGAAATATGTATGTTTTTGTTTTTTATTATCGCGTATTTTCACGTTTTTCTTCTTATCTTAAAAGAGATATTATAAAAAAGCTGCTCTAATGAGATTTAATTGTTTCTTGGTTAACAAAAACTGTTAATTATCTAATATTGTTAATTGTATATTTTCTATTTATTATTATTATTTACGCGACGTCATACTGTGCACGTACACAATACAACTCGATTCGTTGCTGCAACATAACATAGCATGTTATGCGGTATCAGAAGTAACAAGTAATGTAACGTGATACAATAGTAACGAGTACTAATTGTTATAGTAACGAATACATACGGGTACGCTTTTTTTCGTTACTTTTACACCTCTATAGAATAATGATAATGGCGTATTGGTGTGACGTGGTCACAAGTTGAAAAAACCTGGAGGATGGGAAAGGGAATATTTGGAAACGTGTGATTATTGGCTAGCACTGTTACTATGCGGGCGTGATTGGAAGATAACGTGGTGAGTCAAGCCAATAATAAGAGAGGGGGAGGGGGATGCGGACAAAGAAACCCTTCATGACATCATGTGTCGCGGACAGTCTATCTATCCAGGCGCGCGCAATGGCACGCACCTACGCAATTCAGTTATAGCGCCCGGAGTTTTTAAGCAATTTGAACAATTTTTTTAATTTTTTCGTATTTGGACAGATGATGCAAAAGCACATATTAATATATAGTACCTCCATTCTATTACTGACACCACAGAGTGTATTTTTTAATAAGATTCCATTACTATTTACTTTCATTTTTTGGAAATCTATATTATTATTTTAATAAATTGGTGTTTTTTTGATGGTTCCTGAAAACCTTTACGTTAAATCGCTGTTTTCGTTAAATCCGTGTTCGCAAAATCGGGGTTCTACTGTATTTATTGTATTTATGTAGGTCAGAATATTAAGAATAAGATTTAACATAATTAAATTTTTTTTTTTTAATTTTAGTTGAGATAACATCTAAACAACCGCTGGGGCATTAATGCTTGTAGCATACTACGGCACAGGTCACAGTAATTGGGGAACAATTTGACGACGGCCTACAAAGAGGAACCATCCCCAAATTTTTGCCTGGGGAGCTTTCAGGAAATCGGCAGGATCTGGACCTCGCTCCCGTGACGACGGAACGCACCTCTTCCTGCGACGCTCGTCCAGCTCGTGTCTCTGGTGCCTCTTGCTGAACACCTCGTCGTCCAGGTTCTCCGTGCCCTCCATGGAGTAGCAGCTGGTGGTGGGCCTCAGCCGGTAGCTCGGCACCTGCACAACACACGACTTCACGCACGGTCAGGCTGCACGCCGCCCCGGGCCCTCCTCGCGGGCACGACGCCCCAGAACCCGGGGTTGGAGACGACGCACCACGACACGACGCAGCTTGAACGCTTCCAAACACAATGAAGACGTAAGAAACTGGCAAAAAAAAATTACGTTTTCTCATTCAATGAAAGATATCTTGGATCCAACATCCTAGGGCTTGGAAAATTCTGTAATCTGGCACCAAGCCGCTCACATTCAGATTTTATCGAGTGGATTCCTGCTGTTGACCCAAGGGAGCGTTAGGAGAAACGTCTTCATATTCAATCAATTTTTGGTGTGTACAAAACAATCACGTAAAGAATACAAAGTAAAATTTTTGAATCACTAAACAAAAATGCAAATTACCTTAAGTCATGAGGAAACGAGGGGTAGCAAAAAATACTGAGCCTTACAAACAAATCGTGAGAGTTGTAGCAGGTACATAATAACAAAAAAAAAATTATCGTAGTGACGCCAGGTTATTTTTCACACGTTTGCCTGTGTCAATAGCATTGAATTTTCCAGTATTTGTTTCTAATGTAAGTATTTGCTAAAATTCACCGGATTATTCAAACTATGTTGTGACGCTTGTGACAGCGTCACAAATTTATTTTTGTTTGTGTCCGCGCGTTGTCGAAAGTTGTGACTTCGCGCCATCTATAAATTGGTTTGCCCGAGAGTTGTACGTGAGCAGACGGGCGAATACATACAGCGCTGCGGGCGGTCGACGGTTGGAACTAGCTACCGCGCATGCGCGGTAAGTGACGAGTCGAGCTCTGCGCTGGACAGATGTTACTAGTGAGTTGGCTGTGGAAGCAGACGGTCAGAGTGGGTCTATGATAGGTATCTCCGGTGAATAATGCACTTCACGGCTTCAAGAAATGATTTTCACTTTACTTGATTTACGTGTCAATCGTGGACGACGGGAGAAGAGAGATTGCGGCGCTGTTATGCTGGAGAACACAACGCGAGGCTCGTACGGGGAAATGGAATGGAGTTAACCCCCAGTTGAGGCCTCGATCGCCGAGGAAAATATCAGTATAGACCCAGGCTAGTTACGAGGAGAAGAAAAGAAGCTACGAATGAGCTGTGGTTAAAAATTTTTGTAACAAGATAATTGTGGTATTTTCTTTTCTAAATACGAGTAAGCATCGGCGCGTGCGAGAAAATTATTATTTTAAGAAGTTGAAATTTTTTTATGTAATTCTTTTTTTTGGAGTTCGACACGACATGGAGGGTTGTGGAATGAGCGAGAAGGTGTGAGACTAGTTTACCGAGTCGACTTGAGCAGTTGGCACAGGAGGACAACATTTTATGAACTTAAATTTGGTCTACGATTTAATTTTTCCTGTTTATTGCGGAGGAAAAGAATAGATCGTCTCGACGGATTAATTTTTTTTGGAATTGAAATTTGGGAAGAAATGAAGTTTCGTCAGTAGCTGAGCGAGGGAAATTCCACGAAGTTTAAATGGTTCGTCGTATGGAATGCAGCTGGTTCGAGAGTCGATGGTTGCAGTCGGCGTCCCAGCTGTCCAGTTAATGGTGGTGTAGTGATCTTTTCTTTTAAATGGCCTTTTTAAATTATTTATGTTGTGCGTCGTCCTGTTCCCGATGGCAACTGAAGGGGTGAGTCTTGGAAAACTTTTTTTTTTTGAGTTCCTGTGGTTGGTGAAGAGCCAAAAAGAAGTTTTGAGATATTAAAAAGGATTTATGCCTAAGGGTTGTGAAAAAGGGGAAACCGCGTGACTTTGTGATATAAATCGTACATAATTCCTTAAATATGTTCTAGACCTTTTTTTGGTGATTTAAGTTTTGCGGGAAATATTTTAGGCATTTTATTATTTGCATGCAGCCCGCCACCGTAGGTTGGAGAAAAACCTGCCATGCGTGATTAGTGATATTATATATAAATTTTTCATAGAACTATACATGAATATTGTTGATACTTTGAGTGGTATGAAGCTTTATGAGTTGTAAGTGCAGATAAATTTTCGTGAAATATAAATTATTACTATAGATGTTTTAGTGAATGTTAAACGTATTATATACATTTTTTTATAATTTTTTTTTATTTAACTATATATTTATATTGTTGGTTCTGTTTTATATTAAATTTTATAGAACTATATAGGCATACTGTGGGTACATTTCTATATTTAAATTTTTTTTTTTTTTAATGTCGGGATTTGCTATAGGAGAGCTCTCGGGGTGGGATAAACGAAATATAATATTTTAAAATTTTTGTTAGGTAATTTGTTTTTTTGTATTTGGTGTATGAAAATGGACTAAGAGTTCATGAACATGAACTTGTGGTGAATTTGTGGTGAAGCCTGTGAACCCAGAACCCACGCAACCAAAAAGAAAAATATACCCACCTCTATTAAAGTTTTTTTGTCTTGTACCTGAATTTTGAGATTTTAAAGCTATTCTGATTGTTGTAGTAAAGCAATTTTTTGCTTTTGAGCGCTGTTGAGATGCGCATATACTAAGTTGTTTGCAAAATAATTAAAATATATTTATACCACTGAGTTCTGCTCTTTGTTTTGTTTAACGTAACCTTTTCTTTGCCTTTGATTTAGTATCCTTGGGCCAATTGTTAGGCCAGGTTCTCCCTGCTGTAAGGGTAATAGGTAGAGAAGGGTTACAATGTCTACGACTACATTAATGGTAGTTA
Organism: Bacillus rossius redtenbacheri; assembly: GCF_032445375.1. Taxonomy (NCBI): domain Eukaryota; kingdom Metazoa; phylum Arthropoda; class Insecta; order Phasmatodea; family Bacillidae; genus Bacillus; species Bacillus rossius. The sequence continues at coordinate 37,082,840 of NW_026962011.1, forward strand.
ATGTGGTTCAAGCCTTTCCTCCCAATCACAGATTTCCATTTTGTAATCACAAGTGTACTTATGAGTGTATCACAAAAAGTGGAGTGGTGAACAACTGTTATGCTGGCACGTGACCTACCTCCACTTCACATAACCTCCCATCTGGATCCAGATCCTCCATGCCCCACGGGAAGTGCGGATCACCAACGGTCGTGTAGTACGGCACATCCGTGGTCAGTATCTCTTCTTTCTTGCCTCCTGGCAGAACAAGTTGCCAGTCAGATGAAACACTCGACTCAAATCCAGCATGAGAAAAATCAACAGCAACTATTTTTCAGCAGAATATAATAATGCCAATAATTAAAATTTGTAACAGGCTGTCCACTTATAACTGGTGAACCAATTTCAGGAATTTTGCAAGGCCTGTAAATAATTTCTTTTTCACATTTTTTTTTATGAAGCACATCATCATTATTTACAAAAATATGCAAAACTAAAAATAAAAATAAATCTCCTACGTATTCACATGAACGTACCTTTTTAATGTTAGAAAGCTAAAAAAAAATTTAAGAGTATAATTCCACACGATTTAAGGACAGCCACAAACTATATATATGTTATGTGCAACAACAAACTGAAATGAGCTGTCAAGAAACTGCAAGTTGGCCAAAGACTGCTGGAATTAAAGTCTCATGGCTTCCAGCATCATAAGGCTACTGTTTATTTTGTGACTTTTTCATGACCATTATATCAGTTTTGTTATTTTTCGTGACTTTCGAGACATGTACACATCCTGTATAAATAAATTAGATGCATTTATCATTGTTAATAAATTGAAATTTTAAATGCCTGATGCAAATTGTAATAAAAAACAAGATGAGTATAAAGAATTGTTCGTACCCATTTGTGCAATCAAAAATTAAGGAGTTTTTAAATACTCCTTTATTTCATCACCTTCACCAAAATCAAGAGGTGTAAAACCATTTGTAATCTCACAAAATACTTCAAGAAGATAACAATATTTAAAATACTGACTGTGTTTCAGGAGAATATATGGTAAGCTAGTTCAAGGTTAGCAAATGTCACAATCAAGAATTCAAAATTTTAAAACTGACATTGGGAAATTATATTCAAATTCTTTAAACCATATTTATGGCTAAAACATATATATTTTTTTAATAATAATTAATTGCTGTTTGGTATACCACATAAACACAAGAATCTATCACTGTGCTCTGTTCGGTAAATGCTTTTGTTTTCGTAACCTGCTGTTAGTCAAGGTGGTGTCTGTGTAAATACCACATTTGTAATCCATCAGAAAATTGTGAGATTTGCTAGCCTTTAATAATCTATCAGTTGTTAGTTCTCTTTGACAACACTGATTGGTGGTCCTGTATTGTTATGAATTGTTTGCTAACGCACACACTTCACCAAAGATAGTATAAAATGTGATCATGCTGTCATATAGTAGGCGATGGCACACTGAATGCCATTATAAAATAAATAAATATTTAAACAGACAAACATATATATGTGCCAAAGCAACAACAGTTAAAGCTTTTTTTGCATAAAATTCTACAGTTTTTAACAGTGTTAGCAAGCAATGTAATATTGAACATGGCATTTAATTTTATAGTCTAATTATATGCTACTAGCATTCTTTGTAATAATTATCACTTAATTTAAAATTCTTACACTTGCCAACACATTATGTTTTACAACAAAAACATTCGTTTGAAATTTTCATCAAAGCACTTCAATTCAACATGGTGAAGCTGCGATGTCGCCAGCGAGACAGCACTCTACCCCCTTTTCTTGATAGGTTGTCATCGCAAGAGAAACAAACATTAAGTCATCAATGTAACCAAAAATCACAGTAAGCATTGTTATACTATACCACTTTGACATGGTACGAGAAGCCCAATGCCCACCATGAGAAAGTCACCTCGTGACATCAAGCCAGTCACAAAACTTTCTCAGCACATTGGTAAACCTTGAAAAAACTTGAAATTTTCGGGTTTTTGTACAAACGTCGTGTTTAAGGCTACTGTGGCCAACTTATTTTAATGTCAGTAACTCAAACTCCAAACTCTCATTGTTTTTTAATTAAATACCTGATTCATGATAATCCGTAATATGTCAGTAAGAAACTTTAAGATATAGTATTTTGAAAAGCATCATAATCAAAAAATGAACATTTTGCAAATAATATTCCTTACACGCTCATATTTTTCTGGACAGTTTACAAAATATCTTAAACGAACGCAGCTCCAATACCACATTGTTGACAGTAACAGAAAGGGATATACTGCTGGCCAATGGAAAAAAGAGCAGCAGTTTTCAATTATCTTAATATGTAGTCCATGCGGTGTAAAAATAATGACTTTCTTCCAGGTTGTGCAGCCAAAGATCCCTACCATAACTTGTGAAACATCACAGTAATTAAATGTTATAAAAAAATGGATAAAGAAAACAGTCATTTAAAAGAGGGCTGACTCTTCGGCAACAATCCTCAGCTGTTTCAGCAAGTGTTTCGTTCATCCCCGCAACGCGTTGCACTGGGCAGTGACCAGGTAAGGGAGTTAAAAACTGTTTACATACGTATTGCCTTTAACATAACCCTAACACTGAAACCCAGAATTTTTACCTTGCAACTTGGGGTACTGTTTACCAGGGTGTCCACTTATAAACTCAAAAAAATTTCCAGTACATGAAAAACATTTCAAGTACATTTTCCACCAGCCAAAAAAAAATTTCCGTCATTTCTCAGCATATTTCTACAAAAATTTCTTGGGAACTACACAAACATGAATCCGTCTCAATAAGAGGCAAGTATAACAAATTAACAATATACAAGAATGTATTACAATTAGCTAACTTACCAAGTAGGTAGTTGAATAGTATGTGGGCACTGCATTTCATCTCTTCGCATCACAATTAAAAGTCACATAATAACAAGTGCCACAACTATTTTCCAAGTTTATCATTCTTGAGATTAAAATACCTAGTACCAAGACTTGAAAATATGTTGAAATAAAATTATTTTGTCCCAAATTCTACCTTCTTTAGAAGCAATTCCATCTATAACAAATCCTAAATACAAGAATATACACCTACACACTGTAGACATCTCTCATGTAAAATTAACAAGTGAACCACCTGCTCACTTCTTTTGTCACCACTGACTCTTTTCTTCTTCCCACTTTTAATATTCAGCCCAAAGACACGTCAGTATATAATCTTTACGGGAGTGATAAAGGAGGGGCGAAAACAGCAACATAAGCTACTTCGTCAAGACGTGCCCGTGCCCGGGGTCTGGTTGATAAGCTGGAAGAATTTCCATCATTTCATTTTTATACGTGCTTCCCATATCAGCTCGTCTTTAAAAATGTTTACCAAATGTAAACCAAACTTGAAAATCAAAAACGCTATCGTAAAATATATCTGAACTCACAAACACCGTACAAAGACTAAGTGACGCTTTTCAGAATAAAATAAGGGGCTTTTGGGTGAGGATGTGACACGTGTTGTAGCTGTGCACTGCACACGATTGCGGTTGCTATGCGTTACGCCAGGAAATGTTGGACGGAGGGAAGGATGAGTATAGTTCATGTGCGGTAAAATAAATATTTTTTCGGCCCTGCTAAATTTTTCATTCAAGAAATCTCAAAGTTTCAGTGATTTCTCATCGAAATACTGCTGTGTGACTAGTAAACAAATTGTATCATAATAACTTATACGTTATACAGTATCTACTAACAGTAAATGGCTGTCGCGTGGGCCTTAAAATATTCGTTTTAGCGGGAATGGACTATACAACCTAGCTTTGGTCACGCGGTTGTGGAAACAAGAAGAGAGGGAGGAGGGTGTTGACAGTTTCTCACGCAAAAGGTTGCACGAAGGGAGGAAATGCTGGAATGATATTGGGAGAGAGGAGGGGTGACAGGATGGTCTGTGTTTCTGGGAGGGATGAGTCTTGAAGAATGTGCAGCTGGGGAGGGAGAGGTAAGCCATATGATGTCATGCTGCCGCTAGCCGGGCTGGACGAGTAGAAGCGCATGCCTACTTACGTCGCAGAAGCTACTGCCGCCGCATTCTTAAACAGAATGTCCGATGTTTTTTTTTTTTTCTTATCTTATAGGACCATTAGTATGAAGGATATTAAAGCCTGCACAAAATATATAATGCGTGTTAAAAAATAACATTTACATAAGCTTTCATTGTGATTTATTCAATTCTTTTCTCATTATTTTTTTGTCAAAATTTCCTATTTTTTTGACGGTTCCTGAGAATGTATTCGTAAAAGCGTTTGTCGGTTAAATTCAAATTCATGTACATCATTGAAAACACTAATGTCCCATATGTGATATATTAAATTAATCCTTCCTACACCACGCACACAACAGCCCGGCCGTGAAGGCGTACAAGAATTATCGCACGTATTGTCCCACGTTAGCCGAGAACTGAGTGTATCCGAGCGAACACGGACTTGCAATCTAGCCACGCCACGGCCATGCTCACAACGCACTCTGGCAAGGCAAGCCAACAGTTTTTGACGTTATCGTTCATTGAATCTCGGTTCGCAGCGGGCGTAACTCATGTTCCGCGCAAATTCGTATTACCTTTAATTTGAGTTGCAAATGCACCAACTTTTCTTGATCATTTTACCTTCCCTCATAAACTTATCTTTGTTTGAAATTCCAGTACAAAACAATGACTTTCCCGTACATTCCCGTATTTAAAACATATCCCGTACTTTTCCCGTACTTTCCCGTACAGTGGACACCCTGGTTTACTGTCCAGCAATCACACAATCAATCAATTAAATATACTTGAAACACAAAATGTATCAAAACAGAGGACTTAAAAAGATAGTTCTTAAATTAACTAAATGTATACATGTAGGGCACATGATACCCTGCATGCTGGCAATATTTAACAATTAAGAGCAGAAATGACCATTAAACATCTACGTATAAATAAGCAGAAAAAAAATAACCTTTAATCCTTGCTTTCCTTTGCATCCGAGTGGAATGTGAGCTTACTCTCGCGTGGGCGGGATAGGAAGTCTCTTTGGGCGCGCAGTTCTTGGCGTCCGCGGTCGCGCCGTCGCTGTTCATCGACGACGTCCACGAGGAGAACCTCTTCCTCCTCGCGCTGCCGCTGCCCACGCTCGACACCTCCGCGTCCTTCTTGCGCTTCTTGTCACCCGGCCAGGCGCGCTGGCTCGCCGGCGCGGCGTCGTCCGCGCTCGGGGAGGCCCGGTCCGCCGGCGGGGCGTCGCCCCCCGCCGGGCTCGGCGAGGCCCCGGGCCCCGCCGCGGCGGCCGGCGGCGAGACGGCGCGAGGGCTGGCGCAGCTCACCGGCGACTGGGCGTACCCGTCCGAGCCCTCCCGGTGCTTCTGCAGCGTCACCCGGCGCTCCATGCGCTCCAGCCTCTGGTTCGACTGCGACAACACACGGGCCCCTCCAGCACGCCACAAACATGCTCAGGATACCTCAACGTCACGACGCCGTCGACTGACTTCTCTCCGTACATCTCAAGCCAGCTTGCAGTCGTGAGTAAGCCACCCTGACTTTGTACAAAACAAGAACACTAAAACTACTTTGATCCATTCTACAGTATCAAAGATTTCAAGTGAAAAATTTGGTGGTGGTGTCGCGCCAGTCATACAGATAGCAGAAGGTGTGTGTGTAGTATTTACATCCTATTTTATTAAAAATTATGATACCAAACCAGAAACTAAAAAAAAAAATAAAAAAAAATCTCTCTTAGCAAACCACTTTTTTCATTTTAATACAAATTTGTTGCAAAAAATAAGTCTTCATTGCTTCAAATTTCTGAAATAAGTGAAAAATGTTTGTCACCAAATAATAATATACATTATTTAAATAATAATCTTAAAATATTTGTCACTAGATTTTTGTTGTACACTTCCCAGTGTTGATAGCACAGAACTGTTTTGAATGAGAGAAGAGCAGTTGTACAATTACCAAAAAAAAAACTTGGTCCACAGCAATTATCACAAAGCCTTGAGAGTAAAATGTTAACATTGTTGCATAATGGAATAAATATTTTTCAAATTTTGATTTCTCATCAAAGTAATTAACAATTATTAATACATATTTTTAATCAAGACCCCATTTTTTAGGAATGGCAAATGGCATCTTTAATGCAAAACTGCATTCACAAAGCAGTTATTGTAAGAATTTGTATAAATAATTTTTAATGAACTCATTGTACTTCATATAGCATATTTTTCTCAATGAATGTTAATGTCTGAGCTAGCCATATACAGTGAATGCGGAACAAGAGAGAATTTGTATGGTGTTTTTTGTGTATTATTTTACATTGCCATTGGTTAATTATGGTGAATTTTTCACGAAATACATGCTGTTTTAATATAAATATTTCAAAGAGCCTAACATAATGGGTTGGTTAGGTTAGGTCAAAAATAAATTATTTAAAATACTATAAATCTATTAACTATGTACTATATGTGATAAATATGAAAACTGTAGGAATATTGTTTGAGTAACTGTAGCAATACATGAAAATAAAATGTTTCAATTCATGCCTGTTAACAGCGTAATAACAAGTATATTCTTTAATATTCATTTTAGACATAATTTAAAACATTTGGCCTCAACATAGGTCTAAGATATTAATCAAAAAATGACCAGTCGAATATGCTACAGAGTTATTTGAGGATTTGGTGTTCTCGTTTTTAATCTACATGAAATCAAAACAAATTACTAATTCTACATGTAAAAAAACATCATCAGTTCATTTACTACTTTTCAAAAATCTTCCAATTACACAATCACTTATTGTAGTACAAAATAAACCATTATTAACTCTGAGGTACAATTTATTACTTAATACATTGGCAGCTGTGATAGTTATCTTTGGTATCCATTAACCAACATTTGAAAGTTATACACTTTTTATTTTTAATGGTTTGATTTTTGTGAATGTAAATTAATTAAAATTACTGACCAGTTGTGATATTAAATTAACAAAAAAAAATTTAAACACAAAACACCAGTAACGGCTGAGCTACAAAACTAACTTCAATCTTATTAAATTCAGCATTAGGTTCAAAGATTTTTCAGCAAGGAAAAACAATGTAATTATTTTTACTACTAAACAAAACTTAAATTAAAAAATACCAATACTACGCAAGAAAAATGCTGCAGAAAATTTCATTATAACAATAATTATAAACAACCAAATATTTTTTTCATATGTATGACTTTTAGAAATTAACTACAACTGACATTTTTAAACATAAACAGAAACATACCAGACCACACTGGCCGGCCATAATGTAAACAACTACATTGTCAACATAAGTATTTAAATTCGGTAAAACCATGTTACGAAATCCCAAATAACCAAAATTTATTCTAAAAATTAGGTTCGTTAAGCCATTTTTTTTCAATAATAAGTTAATTAAATATAACATGCCCTAAAATTCCCCGACATAGCATGATTTTTTAATTATAAATTGTTTATGTAGATATTTAAACATGACGTGTTTTGTTACCGTTTCCAATGCATGACGAAGAGCGGCGTTTTCTTTTTCCAGCGTTACAATACGTTCTGACTGTTGTTGTATGAGATCTAAATGCAGTAACGACAGTTCTTTAAGGTGTTTCACTTCGGTTGATTCTTTTTGTTCACTGGTAGCTTCGCTCAAACTGGCATACATGTGATCAAATTCACACGAGTAGGTCATCCCAGCTTGCTTTACATCTTCAGAAACAAAAGTATCGACAGTTACCGGTTTAGTACAAGAAATATCATCGTAATTTGCAGCTACCATGTTGACGGCCGCGTCTGTCGGGAATTCTGTAACTTCACTTGTGTTTTCACCGTTCAAAACCGGAGAAGTTTTTGACATCTTTTTCTTTAAACACTTTAAAATATAGGCCACTTATTGAAGAAATTAACAATATGCTGCGTTCTGTAAAACATAAAATCAAAACCATTTAGATCACAAACTCTATAACACCACTACAAGCAATCCACAACTTGAATTAGTTTAAATGCGAATGTAAAGATAGCAGCACGATTTAGACAATTGAAAACAACCAAAGTGTTTCCGATATTGCTTAGAAACACTGAAAACAATTCTCAATTAGGAAATATTTCTTAGGATCTATTAATAATTCCTTAGAGAGTCAATTTTTAAGCATTATAAATTTTAAACTATCCTTGGCTTGAATTCATGCAACTTGAAACCATATTCAGTTTAAAACTTTAATTTTTAAAGATCTTAAAATTAGGCATCAATCCGGTGATAATCATACATTCTACAACATGGTAATAAATTATAACAACCCATACCTCTCTACCAAAAATTTTAAGTGGGTCAAGCTGTCTCCCTCGATCAGATACTGATTTGTACCTGGAGTGCCAACTAGCGCGTTTTCCGTGCGCTAATGTACGAGAGTACTCAGGGATGGGTTTTTGACAGGTGGGTAGAGAAAGTAGATTGTTCACAGCAGGAGCTCCCTGAAGCTGTAGATCTCTCAGAGCACCTAACTTAACTGAGTAAATAATGGTTTGGTATGTTTTAGGTTTATTAAAAGTTAAAAGAACTCTTTACATGGTGCTGTCCTTATACTTAGTCCGTATCGCATGGAAGCAGAAGGCTTGTCCCGGGAACCAAATCCTGTCAACACACAGAATGTGCCGAACCATTTAAAGTGTCCCTTGTGTGAGCAGGACTAAAAACATACGATAATATGAATGGTATAGTGCACCGCGATAAAGTTCACACAAGGCGAAATACGAATCGTTTAAACAAGAAAGTACTTAGAGTGTTTTAGGTCGACACAGTTTGCAGTTCCTGAAACTAAGGTCCATGCAGTTACACAAACACTAAATTAAATCTTTCTGTTCCACATCACTCGGTCACGACTTATGGGGAGGGGGCTCGAAGACAGATCACACTTACTAGTACATAGTCTGTATGGTAATGCAGAGCACAGAATGTCCAGTTTATAGTTAGAATGGCGAAAAACATGGTTTCCTTACTGAAGCCTGGGCAGAGGATACCTGTAGGCAAGTGCCTGCTGTAGTCACTACACTGTCCCTCGCATAGTTACAGGTAAAAGATGCATTATTAAATTTGTTCACACTAATAGCCCATGGGCAACCCCATAAAGACGAAACTAGAAAGCCTGGTAGCTGGTTCACTTTACATACAGGCACATCCACACACAATGGCATGTCTGAACTCAAAAAGAAATACGTAGAATGAAAACACATCCTGAAGGAACTTTGACAGTTAAATTAAGCGGCCGTTAGTTTCATACCAGGCCGATATAAGCCAGCCACAGAGAAAGCTGTTAACAAATTAAATAAAATTTACACTATTTCAGCTAACTCAAAGAAGCTAAGATGATGATATCTCCATAGTGCGCAGACACATCCTGTCTCGATGAGGTGTGAACAACGACTGCCACACCTGGGAGGCATCGCGATGCCAGGCCGTGTTTCGCACGCAAAGTTCGCAGAGAGGATGAGATAACATAGGCTATGTTTCAAAAATTAATCACACAATAATAATACTCATTTCTTTATAATGCAATGGACTCGGTGTTGCAATTTTGAATATGCAGTGACATGGGCGATACGCACCCACCTGGTCACCCACTCAACTTCTTAGATTAGTCATAATCCCACTCCTACACTAAGTTTGATCCCTTCCTCCAGGTTTTGGTTCATGTGCGTAGCAGGTCAGCGTAAGCTCTTAGCGACCATGTCTCATTCTTATTATTCGCTTATAATAGACTGGGCGAGGTTCTTTTCCTTAATTACTGAGTACCATAATAATGTAGAGCTTATTCAGACGTTACTTTGACGTCGTACCGACCATGGCCTTTAAGCCCGTGCTCCGCACCGCCAGTACCGTATCCCGTTTTCGGAGCGCGCCCCTTGCCCAGCCGGATTGAGTCAGGCGAGCGCCTCGGGCGTGACCCCAATAGACAACAAACCAAATTAACAGTCACCGCGGCCACTGGCCTTAATTAAAATGCCCGTGAATGTCGGAATAGGAGAAGTCCCTCTAAAACAATTCACAGTGGGACAACATGGTAGTAAATTTACAGTCGCCAACTTGATGTCACATTTTAAATAATTAAATACATTAAAACTATTGTTAAGCCTTAAGCACCCAATTACCAGGTGCTACATTTTAATTGGGCACCTGGAACATGTTTTAACTGGTAATATAGTAAATTAAATTAAATATAAGTTTTTTGACGCCGACTCACAAAGAAGAGAAAGTTTCTCTTCCTTGCGAGGCGGCCATGTCCGGCAGTCTCGAACCACTCCGCGCCGGGAACAGACGTGTGTCCGTGGGCAGCATCCAAGTTTCTTTCATTTTATTACTTTTTATTCTGTAGTAAATCTTTAAATTTAAAACCTTTTGTTAATTCACCGCTGCCCACGTCGACTCGGCGCGTATTTTGCGGAGCCGGGCCTATCCCGACCGTCTTCAGTGTGATACCGCGATACGTATCGTAGCACAAAACGTACGGTACTGGCCGACTCCAGCGAAAGTGTGTTTACTTAAGGACGCCGTGCATATGCCTGCCGGCTGCACCAACGTAAGTGTTTCGCCGAATTTAGGAGCCCGCTCATAGAGCACCCCCTGCACCCGTTAATGTTCGGCGCTGGCCGTCTCCAGCGAGCATCGACCCGCGTCCCGCGAGACTGCCGCGGTAACCATTAATGTCGCGTAGCGTTATGTTTTTTCTGTGTTAATCGTGTAACGGCTAGACGTCGCCAAGTGTTGGTGAGAGTGTTTTGTAGCGGGACTAGATTAAAGGTAATTCTCACCAACTCGTGTATACTAATTTTCCGGAGTCTCCCGTCCTCCACACGGCCGAGCGGCCTTCACAGTCAAGAGAGAACCATTCAGGGTATATTCAAGCCGTGTACCTGGCGGGACACGCGGGGGCAGAGTACCCACGACCCAACATCAACGGCCTAGCAGTCCGCTAGCCTGGCGCCCCTCCGGACAACAAGAGCACCGCGACGCCCGTAGCGCCCGTCAGGTACCCCCCGGGCCTTTCACATAGGTCGGGTGACAGCAACTTGTAAGTTCTGCAAGGGAGCGATCGGCGAAACATAATGCATACTTTCGAGAACAATAGTATGTTTGAATTCAGCGACAGACTGTGGCCCTGTCATATTGAGTTAATTTGGCTTCTTAAAGTAATCTTTATTCCAAGTTGGTGTTTTTAGCAGCCACCTGTAAATTCATTTCAGATCTATTTAAGAAAAGAGCCATTCTTGACTGAAATGCACATCATCCGTAGGTGCTCCTCTGTCGCACAGACTGTTATGCCACAATGACAGCTGCTCCATTTAGTGTGTACATACAAGGAACACATCGATGGTGTAAGTTAGTATAGCAAAGGGAATGACTCCGAGGTCGATGGACCAATAGTCGCTTGTGCGGTTATCGAGGATAGTTGATGTAATCATCTGCTTGAGTAGTGAATGAAATCGTCCACTGAACATAGATCCCAAAAATTATTATTTAAATTATTTAATCTCTAATTGTTAATTAAGGTAACTTCCTCACTAATATTTCTCACTTAAAAGAATATTGTTCACTGTGCGACTATGCCGCAAATCTCAGCCCGAGTCGCTCCCACGCTAAGCGTACTTAGAGCGGGAAACATGGCCCTGGGTAACCCCGGGCTGCAGGGGCCACATCAGTCACCTCTTGACCCGCGGCAGCCAGAGGCATCTCGTTCAGTGTGCCTCTCATCGCTCCTTCATCATGTAAGTGCATCATCAACCTTCACCAATATTCAACATCTGCATAACTTATGTAACTGTAAATAAGGCGATGGTTAAACATTGTATGTTTTCAGGAATTTGGTTAATAGCTCTTAGTTCAGCCTCTTTACAAAATGTGAGTGTATTGTTAACTTATTTGTTTAGTTCTTAAACAAGTTCGTATCCTTTTGTGCACATAGTGTTTGCTGTGTTCAACGTCACGGACGTGGTGTTCCTTACTGTAAAGGTTGCTTATGAAAGATTTTTGAGTACCCAAGTTGCAATAAAATCAAGATTTCCATATACACCTGCAAACCTTCCCGTGGCATAACCGTGTTCACTGTCGCAACCCCACTCTCGCCATAACCATAATGCTTTCATAACATAAGTACGTAGAGACGAGCTCTGGCACCGACACGATACGGCTGAGTGCTGTGCTAGCACCATGTAAAGTGTTACCAACTTCTTCTGTAATAAATCAACATCGCTTCATGCCTGTGTCAGAGTAGTAGATACAAAAAAAAAAAAAAAACACTACAGAATCGGCCTGTCCCATAAAAGACTGCAAGTACAGGTGACAGATGGTGCAAGGCGAAAACAATATGAAGGGTTGGGGGTTTAGTTTCCCTACTTAAAGGAAAACCTGCTGAGGTACACAGAGAGTTCAGGAAAGAAATAGGTTTTGTTGTGAATTAATCTATGGCAATCAAAATCACTAAAGAAACAAAAGGTGCTGGAGTTCTATGTGTGATAGCATCAGCCCTTGATAGTGGCCTGCAAGGACTCTGGAATGCCGCTTCTGCTAGCAAGGAGCGGAACTGAAGTCATGAAAATATCTAAATCCAAATGATCTGACTCATCTCTGTCTCTAAATGCTGAGAGAGAGAAAAATTGATTGTCTGTAAAGTCGGTTTATGGACGATAGTTTAATGTGACAACGTCATAACAAAACATTAATGAAATTATTGATCCAGAAGAAAAGGAAATATCATATTCGGCCTGAGACTGAGCCGTAATAGGTTTTTGCAACCAAACCATTTAGGCATTAAAAATATTATATTCTTTGAGGAAGAATTTTTTTTTAAATTTTTCTATCTTTTGTAAGATAAAATCTACCTCTGCATACTTTTATGAATAAAATGGAATCTTTTTTTATTGTATTATCACTATTTTGTATGGATACAAAGGAGTGAAATGAAATGTATAATTTAATTAATAAATTTACTGTTATTTGCATTCATTAAATCAAATATATTTATTACTTTTGAAATTTTGCGTGCGCCGTATTTATTTTTACAAGTACAAAAAAAAACTCGCAGCTGTCTGGATTCGAACCGACAATGTTTGGATTGGAAGTCAGCCATTCTAACCTCACGGCCATGATGCCATATTGAGAAAATTGTTTCAGATGGTATAAATTAATAATATTCCACGCCTGATATTTGTTTGAATTTCTTTTAGCTGGCATATTCTCTGTTGGACTCGAAATATTTACACGCTCGTGGGCTCATAACTATAATACGGTGTGTGATTTAGTTGATCAAATAATAACATATGACAAATAATTACCAATGTCAAACTAAAGCGTGAAAAGTATCACACCAGCAATAAATATTTAGTTACACAGCTAAAACAATACTCATACAAAACTGTTTAAATATACTGATTTACACTAGTAATTAAAATAATATGTACTACTTGTAAGAACGCCATTTCCTTGCGAATATACTCCCGTGGCGCGGTGTACAACAATAACCTCGGTTTGCAGCTACGTGCCGGCCGAGTTCTCTGTACCGTCTGCAACATACCAGAGAGATGCCACGCATGCGTAAGTGGGACATCCCTAGTGGGACAACCGTAGTGGGACAATTTTTCGTGCGTGCAGCCAGCGTTCATCGATTTATTAGACGTCACGTCAAAAAACACACCCATACATACATTATACACTTAATGATGATCTCTTTCCTTCTACCGTTTTTACGGTTTTAAACACAACTAACTAATTTACGATCAATGTGGCTATTAACCATGGTTTCGGCAGTCTAAATCAAGGATTATCCACCTACACGGAATATAGGGTTGCATTCCGGAACTGTGACGCGCTGCGAACGGAATCAGAGTTTAGTTTCGTCTACTGCTTGTGGCAGTACGATCATACCAGTATTTTATTTACTCGATTCTGGGATGTCAGTACGGTTGATTTGAAACTGAACAGCTGTTTTTTGTGTTGGCTAGTGGCTGTACTGTATTTCACGGTTTTGTCAGTAGTTGTGAAACATAACCTGACGTCGGTTGGATGACAGAGCACAGAGGAATGAAGTAGGTTAAGTAAGCATTGTTTGTTGGATGACTTTTTTTAAATTACAAAATTACTTGATTCTGTTAAATTCATTGAATTTTTTTCTGTTCCGTGATACGTTGAAACATGTGGTAAGCAGGTTATCATAATGTGTTTGTGTTTCTTTTCAGGTGCTAGAATGCACGTTTCTGGTGATGGCAGATTGGAATAGTTATCAGCCTGAAGACAGCAGGTACCCTCCCAACTTCAACTATTTTCCCAACAATGGAAGAGGTAATGTTCATTCGTACAATGGATCTTCAGGAATTTGGAGTTATCCTTATTCAAACGATTATTACGTGTCTCAAGGTGCGTACACCACGGCAGTGCCTGATGTAAGCTATGCACCTATACCAGCACCTATACCAGCACCTTATCCATTGTATGATCCTGTATACGAAGTCGCCCCAACTGAAAGAAGTCTAGCTGTAGCTGCAGCATCATGCTTGCCACCAACAGCAAGAGAATTCGTTCCTAGATCTGGGACATCTTATTATTCAAATTATGATCAACGCCCTGAAACAAAGACCCGTCCGGGAAGGAACGAACGTGGGGCTTGGAAACCATCAGGCCAGTCGAATGGAGATCAATTTTATTCCAATTCAGGTAGGCAGCGATCAAATGAAACATTTGGGAACTCATTCCAGAACAGCCATTCAGGAAGGAATGGATCTTGGCGTGCTAATAGATCGAATTGGAGTGCTCCTGTAAGTTCTCAGCATAAGAATGTCAAACGACAAGAAGAAATGGGTGAAAATGGATGCCCTAGGGGAGATCGTCGTGATGAAGTGACGTGCAATGGCTTTGCAGGTGCCAGTTCTTACGCACCTGGCAACAGTTCTCGGGAGAGCTACTCTTCGGCACAAAATTCGGATGAAAGATGCTGGTCTCCACATCAGAACAAGTATCGGAGTGATTGCAATCAAAAGCCTTCGCAGCAGTCTCGTGTGTATTCAAATTCAAGATGGCCAAATAGTGATAAGTATAATCACCCACGGAGTGGAAAAGAAAGGTTCATTCCTAAGGATGAAGGAAATATTGATTACGTCAAAAATACTTTAAACTATGTGGATAACAGATCATCGGTAAATACGAAAGATATGAAGAGTGGTCGTATGCAGAAGTGTACAGTTAATCATGCAGGTGAGTGTCTGAGTTGTTATAAAATTCTGTGTCTGAAACACAATTTATATTAGTACCTAGTGAGCACTTTCTTTTTTAATGAATATTTTTCATTTTTTTACACTTTAATTGTACAATAAAAGTAGTGGGGGAAAAAAAAAGGAACCATTCTTATGTTGCATTAGCTAATCTACTAGTGGCTTTCATACTCTTTGACCCTTCATATGACATATGTTCAGTACAAGAAATAGACCCTTATGCTATGAACAGTTATTTGTTACTCTTCAGGGTATTGCAATATTACTAACAGTTTTTGAGTTGTGATCATCTAACTTTATTTTCCGCTTAACTGTTTGTTAATGTACCATTCCCAGAATAATGATGTCATTGATAGAATGTGAAGTTTAATATTCAACACCACCTTTTGCATATATCCCAATAATTTCTAAAGTACATTCGTGCAAATTTGTGGTTTCAGAAAATGTGGAATTAAAGGAACATCTCATTCTGGCTATAATATGAATATAATGCTTCAGAGCTTATTTTTTTATGGTACACATTTAGAATTTAGCAGCTCTAGACTGATTGTGCTGAAATATTAATTCTGTAAAGTGATTGAGGAATTTACATTAGTAAGTTTTATATTGAGTTCACAAAGTAATCACAACATGAATTTGTGTAAAATTTCTCAAACAATTAATTTATGTGAGGATTTTGAGCTCTGTTACAATTGTTAGTTTATAATGGCTATAAGTTCCAGCACTAAGTCAGTTTGATGACTGTTGGGAGGGTTGCTGATTTTAGTGTTGTCACTGGCCAGTGGCTGCATTTATTATTGAAATATTTCACTTATCACATGGTTAGTTACATTTTTTTTCAGACAAACTTTGTGTGCATGAGTCTCACAAATGATTCTTAGGAACCCTGAAGTGTATATTATTTTGTTATTTTTTTTTACATTGCTGTTGGTTTATGGTTTCTTTGCGATGACCGGGTTGTAATTTTAAGGCTAGTTTTTTTTTTTTTGTAGGTTCTTTGCAATTTTAGCATTCAAATTCTCAGAAAGATTGTTTTTTTTTTATTACCATTGAATTGTGGAAAACTCGCTAGTTTGAGAAGGGCTTTGACATCAAAGGTAATTTTGTGGATGTACATATCAAAAATTAATAATTATTAGTTGAAAATTAATAAAATTGCTGTAATTAAATTTTTATTTCAGTATTTAGGTTTATGCATTTATATTTTTAAGTTTTTTAAAAAAAAATCTTTATAATTTGTTGGAGTTTAATTTCGCGATTCACAAGGCCTTTTTTAGGATCCAGTGGAAATTTAAAAATACTCTTTTGCAGTTTTATCAAGCAATTGGGTAATAAAGTAGACGGTAGTCTTAACTAGATGGGAATGGGTCCGGACGAGCGGGGTCCGGATCAAATTAGAAGCCTTCGATGCAGGAAAATAGCAGTATAGTCAAGGTGTTCACATTCTGGAAGGTCAGTAAAGTTGAGGAATTTACTTGAAAACCCGAAAAAAAAATTCACGGTAATTCTTTCAATGATAGTAATCTGAGGGGGTATGCCATCTACCAGACTTTGAGCACAATTTTTTTTTCCCCCCAGGTTGTGTTTTAGTGTATAGTCTACACACTGTAAAATGGTGTACAGAAGGTTCTGTTTGAACTAGTACAGCTATAGTGTTGGAAATTAAGGATTTTGGCTGGTTTTTTTTTAAATTTTAATTATAATTTTAAATTATTTTTGGAAATTTTATTTTTCTTTATAATTTGATTACAAAAGGGTGCTTTACACTTTGTTAGGCTGGTGTACTCTACATAGTTAAACTTTGTGCTGGTAGCCTGAAGCACCTTTTCTCGGGGACCTCTCTGAGCTTTTGCAAGTCTTAAAGACATCGTTGGCAGCCCGTTTGACATTTCTCCCGCTTACAGTCACATTTCCGGCCTGTAACATTATTTCCCTGCATGACCAAAACTACATACAGCAGCTCTGGACGAGTTGTTACCATTTCTCAAGAGACGAGCTTACCATTGCGTTTACCATCACGCATACCTCTTAGGTTCTCTCCTCGAAAGTCACGTTGGGATGCTCGTTCCCAGCCTCGTTGCAGCCCCCCCCCCCCACCCCTCCCAGCTCCCTCCGGTTCTAAGAATTTAGTCCAGGACCATTGTCCTGCCGTGAACCCCGCCAAGCGTTGGCCGATTTCAAGGACGATTTGCCATAGAAGAAATATGTGCAAGTGTGGACCACACACGACATCTAGCGGCGGACATAGTAACTTCTTCTCTTGTCGTCAGCTCCACGCGCTGGTGACAAGAGAAGATAGCGGCTTTATTTTGTAATTTTGGTCATGAAAAAGTCAAGAATTGTTATTTTTTTTTATATATTTGTGTGAACACCCTGACTGCCCAGGGTTTCCACAGTTAGTACTTTCGTACTAGATCTAGTACTTTTATAACTTTTTTAGTGGTTTAGTACAGATCTAGTATATTTTTCTTTAATATAATAATATTATTTTAACTCCAATATGTTTTATTATTAAGCGTAATTATTTTTAAAAAAACTATGGAATGTATGTGTGTGTGGTGTGATATATTTAAGCTCGAGCATTGCAAAGTCATAATAACTTCCTAAATTGTTAAAAAAACCATAACAAATTATAATTTAGTACTTTTTTTTTCTAATCTAGTACTTTTTTGTCACCTAAGTTGGTACAAAATATTTTTTTTTCCTTGTGGACAACCTGTGACTGTCTGGCGGCGACCGTGACGGCGTGCGCGCGTGTGTCCCAGACGACGTGGCGAGCCAGGCTGACCGCCTCAAGGACCAGCTGATGAAGGGGGTGCTGGAGTGCCTGGTGTGCTGCGACCGTGTGCGCCAACACGACTCGGTGTGGAGCTGCTCCAACTGCTTCCACGTGCTGCACCTCAGGTGCACCACCAAGTGGGCCAGATCCTCCAAGATAGGTGAGCGTGCACAGCGCAATGCCTGCCCGGGCGCACATGCGGAGTGCAGAGGCTTTTCAAAAAAAAAAACTGCTCGAGATATCCGAATGGGGTTTTTACGAAAATCATTTTAAGAATACCGTGAAGGCAGATTAGGTAGTTCTGTTTTCGTATTTCGTTCTTGAACTACCTATAGTTTCAGAAGAGTGAAAATGTTTAAAAGCACTAATTTTTAGGCATGAAAATATCCGGTACAGACCCTTGAACGTACTCGGAGCACTTGCGTTGTAGCTTCATTTCTCTGCCACATGATGTAATGGTTATTGTTCAGATCGCATAGTTGCTCTACACAAGAAAGAGATGACTGACTGCTAGCTAGTCCACGAGGAGATACCACGCTAGAAGCACCAACCAGCGTGTGTTGATCGTATCATTCTGTTTCACCAACACAAATTCCATCCCTGACTAGGTGGGCCTCTTAATCCCGCGTTCTGCGGTTCGACACGTTCTTCAAACCAGCACCAAAAAAAGTATCTTACGTAATTTTTTTTTCTGTTTACCTTGGCTGCCGGTTTTTTTTTTTTTTTTTTTTTAATTCCCTCTTGTGTTTATCATTAATACTGTCTGTTTTCATTTCAGTACAGCTTTGCTTGTTTCGTAGAGGGCTGCATTTCAAGTTTCACATTTTCAATCCTGGAGCTGGGAAAATTAACCATGGCCTGTTGATAGGAGCCATGTTTATACATAATATTGAATTTTAATAATTAGCTTTTTTTAACTTTCATCTTTATATAACTAATGTAAAGTTTCTTAGGTTATATTTTATATATTTATTTCTCAGCTATTATACATTTACAAATGTTTACAATTGTCAAAATGCCGCATGTAATTTGAAGTGACTAGATGCACTCACATACAAGCTTGCTTTCGTGAGTGCTAAATTTCCTGGTTAATTAAGTGAATATTGTTAACAAAGTGTAAAAAAAGGGAAATAAATTATTATTATTATTATTATTATTATTATTATTATTATTATTATTATAATTATTATTATTATTATTATTATTATTATTATATATATGTTTGGAGGCATCTCAGGACACTACAGAATGTCCCGACCTGAGTCCAGTGTCCTACCACTGCGCACCTTGCTGTATTGTGCACAGTGCCACTTTGATCTGGCAAGAAAGGGAATGCGGAATGCTTCCAGACTGCGGCTGGCGGTGCCCGGCGTGCCAGAACGTGACGGAGAGGGTGCCCAGCGAGTACTACTGCTTCTGCGGCAAGGTGCAGGAGCCCAAGTGGAACCGCCAGGACACCCCCCACTCATGCGGGGAGATGTGCGGCAAGTCGCGGGCCGACAAGCGCCCCGACTGCGCCCACCGCTGCACGCTGCTGTGTCACCCGGGGCCCTGCCCCCCGTGCCTCGCCCAGGTCAACAGGTTTGTAGATTCCTTTATTTGTTGTTCTTGGCACACCTTGCGGTCCCTCTACAATCACAACGGCATCCTATCGAGAGTAAATTATTCTAATAATGGTAGATTTAAAAAAAAAAATTGGACGTAGTTATGCAAAAAGGAACCAACCCACATTAAACCTATTCTGAGTATTTTGAAGTTAAAGTTAGGTAATTATAAATTGTAATTCTCGTATTAAATGTGGGTATAATTTTAATGGGCTAGTATAAATACTGATATAATAATAGCAACGACGGTACGATCAACATTGTAGTACTATTTTAATTTATTTTCAAATAAAATATAAAAAAATTGTTTGTTGGTTCCGTTTTGCATAACTACGTCCAATTATTGTTGAATATCCCAGTTTAAATTTACTGCATGCATGCTTGCCTTGCAGTATTCAAACTCTTAGCAGTTAAACAATTATTGAGCTAATGTGATAGGTGTGATTCTTGTAATTCACTTTGCCTTCAAACACATTATAAAGGCAGTGTGTTAACATAATGAGTTTTTTTTAAAATTTGTTGAATTAAAATAGAACCAAGCCTGTGAAACTGACCAGGAGGTCAAAACCTACAGCCCAGAGAGTGCTGAAATATTGAATTTAAATTAAGATCACAGTACTGAAGAATTCCAAACCTGCAGACACATTATAATTGGTTGTTGATTTGATTTTATGTAATTAGTATGTACTCTATAAAATCTCTTCCAGAAACTGTGGATGCGGCAAAATCTCTAGAGTGGTGAAGTGTGGCGACAAACCGCTTCTTTGCGATGCAGTCTGTGAGAAGGTGCTGAACTGTGGCGTTCACAAGTGCGAGAAGACATGTCATGTCGGAGAGTGTGGGAATTGTGACCAGACAATCAAGCAAGGTAAATATTAGGGAAATAAATTTGTGTAGTTTGTTTGGTTTTGCTCATTTGCGGGGGCTGATTCCCGGGTGGGGGGAGGGGATTTGCCTTCCTTCCCGGAAGGGTAAAATATGCACTGGGTAATATGACTTATGAATTAATAAACCGGTATTTAACTAGGTTCAAACTACGTGTCCCCCCCCCCCCCCCGCACCCTCTCCATTCCCTTCCTTACCAGAAGACAATTCTGGATCCACTGTTGTTTGTTTGTAAGACCTTGTTTTTTTTTTTTTAGTAGAATTTGGTTCCCTAAATAGTTTAATTTTTTATTCTCTACTCTGTATCAAATGTAAAATATTTAATCTTCTGAAAGTTTTTCAAAGTGCAACAGAGAACTGCAAATTTTAATTTGGAAGTTGAGCTGTTTTTCATACGTAAAAATTTTATATTGAATGTTAATAGAAACAATTGGGCGGATATAAGTTAAAATTAACTTTTTTGTATTTATTATCCATTACCTAGTAAACTTACTCAGTAATTTCTTCTCCCACCATTATTCAATTGTTCATTCATCTTTCTCTGTCCTAGACTCCCTCCTAATATATGGTACTATGTACATCATGAAGTTGATTGCTCTCTTCCTATATTGGTTACGAAACAATCTTTCTCATCTCTCATGGAGACTGGGCCAGTGAAAGTCTTATATGAACTACGTTGTTGAAACATTCAACTCTTTGAATGTTTCATTCGCGAACTAGGTGTCCAGAATCAATACATATTGTAATTTTATTTACATGATAAAAATTAAAATGTACAATACCTTTTAGGAAATGATGACAGAGTAGGAATTAAGAAGAAGAATCACCTGGTAAACTTGAGAGGTTATCAGTGTTGAAATTTTTTAATTTACTTCATTTCCTCTTAATATTTTTTCTTTGAATCTTTATCCTGAAACGTTGACTAAGAATACTGAGGGTTTTATGGTTCTCGAGGACTCGAAGATTCAGTACGCGTACGCGTTGCAACCGAAAGAAGCCATGTCTGCTCAGTAGTGTTGTGTCGGACGGTGAGGTTGTGCCGGTGCGTGCTGCGCAGAGTGCCACTGCGGGAAGGAGCAGCAGGAGGTGACGTGCTGCCCGGCCTCGGTGGGGGTCCAGCGGTACAGCTGCGGCCAGGCCTGCGGCGGGCAGCTGGAGTGCGGGAACCACCGGTGCGAGGCGCCGTGCCACCCGGGGCCGTGCCGGCCCTGCATGCTGGCCCCGGGCGCGGTGACGCACTGCCCCTGCGGCAAGACCCCGCTGGGCGGGGGCCGGGCCCGGGCCAGCTGCCTGGACCCCGTGCCCGTCTGCCAGCTGGCCTGCGGCAAGAAGCTCGCCTGCGGGCAGCCCAGTGAGTGGCCCGGTTTGCCTCTGTCTCTGTGTCCTCGAATACCCTGCGAGTTTCAGTTTCATACAGATGAATAATATTCAGTGTTGTACTGGTTGTATTGGTTTGATGAATATTTAAAAAAATTCTGAGCCGGCTTAGCTACTTACGTAACGAGCATAAGACCACTTACTTTCAGACCACTGAGTGAGTAGTAAAGGTCCTTATTGATATAGTCTGGAACACCAAATTTATAACAATTTATATATCTTTTATAAAATAATCACCACAATTCCAAATGAACACACTTTTATTTTCTTCTGTTTATTCTCCTCTCCATTACACGTAATAACAACTGTTTTCTTTTCTTTTTTTATCAAAGATATATCAGGTGCCATAGAGCAAAATTTGTTTCTACACATCACAGTACTAATTTTATGCAAAAAACGTAATTACAATTTTGATGCTCATTAAACAAAACAATTAACGTAAAATACTCGTATGAGTGTAACAGTACAGTATAGCCATTCATCTTTGTTTTTAATCACATTTTCGAGTATGCCATTAGCTACTCATCAATACGAATGTCCACAAGAGATTAAAAAATGCACAATGATATGATTTCAGTTTCCTGAATTTTGGTAGTTTAAACATGGACTGATCATAGCAGACAATTCTATTGATCATTGAAGCCCACCCTTTGGCATGAATAGTTTTTTAAGTACTGAGTCGCTAACTAGGTGGTTTTGGAGTCCACTTGTTACCATTGTTTGATGTGTTATGTTATGCCTCTGTGTATTATAACTTATAACCCTTGTTCCAATACATGCTGCAGCAGGAGTAGGGGAGCAGAAGACCTTAAAATTATATGATTTTTAAATAATCAAGAAGATATTATGAAACTGTAAAAGGTTTTGATAATAATGCAAAAAAGAACGTAACATGAAGACATTGAATTGTTTAGGGCCATCTGTGAGCATTTGGATAGCATAAAAAAACCTTCAATTTCTTAAAAAAAAATTACGAACATTCATATTCATAGTTTTCAATTAAGGATAGTATCTGTAAATACAAACTGTGTATACTTAACCGTATTTATCTAACTTTAGCATTAAATTTCCAAACATATAATAACTGGATAATTTCCATTGAATGCTAATTTTGTGTTCAGAATAATATTGTAGTCAAATATCCTGTTAAGTAAGGGAGTAGGGGGGCCCGGGGTGAGCGGGGTGCCGGTGTGTGTCGCAGACAGCCCCCACAGGTGCGAGGAGCAGTGCCACAGCGGGGCGTGTCCTCCGTGCCCGGGCACCACGCTGGTGCGGTGTCGCTGCGGCAACATGGACCGGGAGATACCCTGCGTGGAGCTGGTGAGCCGTGCCGACGACGCGCGCTGCGAGAAGAAGTGCACCAAGGTACGTCCCTGCGAGCTGCGGTGCACCGACCACGTTGGCTGCCAGCAGGGAATATGTGCCAAAGTTAGGGGGATTTTTTAGCAACGGGGAAAAGGCCTATGAGTTGGAATTTTGTATTTTAATTTTTGATAGTTATTGGTGGGGGAGTTAATTTAGTGGTCTGTGTGTGTGTTTTTTTTGTGTTTTGTGTGTTTGTTTTGTGTGTGTTTTTATATGTGTGTTTTTATGTTTGAGTTTATGTGTGTGTGTGAACGTGTGTGCGTGTGTGTGCTATCGGGCGTGTATGTTACAAAATTTGCAACAAATGCAATGTCATTTTAGGTGCGCGTTTGTTTTGCGGTCTAGAATTGGAAAAAAAATCAAACTACATATATAACTTTACGCTTATAAATAACTTCTCAGAAATTATATTTTTGTAAATGTCTTATTTTATTGCAAATAACACTAAAGATATTGAATAATTTTTATTCCATGTTTTGTTTTTTACTATGCAACGTTCTTGAAATGAAAGTCACTAAAAGGTAACATTAGTAAATTAGTCCTTAGGAATTTGTGTAAAATATGAAATAAAATTAGATCAGGTTGCAACTTATAGACATCACAAATTGCATTATTTTTATTGTTTAGCTTGTTCAAAGCATTTTCAGGTGTCTATAATCATAAGTATATTTTAAGTTTTAAATAAAACAAGAAAGGGTCTTTAATATGGCAAATTCAGGACATGACCCTGCCGGATTAGTGGTTTGCCGGATTATTGAATGTCATTATAGTTTGACAGAAATACCAGTCAAGTTGTAATAAGCTGCTGTATTAAAATTTAAAAAAATAGGGGTGAGCAATTACTCTTTAAAAAAACTGTAATACCATGCTTCTTTCGAGATTCAGATCTCTTCTTCAAAAAGTCATTACAATTAAAGCTGCTGGAAAACAGTGAAATTCTGTAGCAAAATTGAAACTGACTGTAAAGATAAACTCTTGAGCGAACCAAATACGAGGGCAACTCAGAAATGCAACCTAGCGATCGACAGCCAAGATACGCCATTCAAAAAAAAAAAAAATTAAAAACCTGAGCGTGAGAGAGTATTGATGCTGGATTACATAGTGTAATGTGCTGAACCGCAGAATGCCGGACTAAGGACCTTTCAGCGATCGTACAAGTTAAAAGTGGCAGTGTGTGTGTGAGTGTGTGTGTGAGAGTTTGTGTGTGATATATATATATATATATATATATATATATATATATATATATATATATATATATATATATATATATATATATATATATATATATATATATATATATATATAGAGAGAGAGAGAGAGAGAGAGAGAGAGAGAGAGAGAGAGAGAGAGAGAGAGAGAGAGAGAGAGAGAGAGAGAGAGAGAGAGAGAGAGGCGGAGCGGGGACGGTGGTGGTGCGGTGATGACGGGACGTGTGCAGAAGCGGGCGTGCGGCAAGCACCGGTGCAACCAGCTGTGCTGCATCGACCTGGACCACGTCTGCCCCCTGGTGTGCAACCACCTGCTGAGCTGCGGCCAGCACCGCTGCGAGGAGCCGTGCCACCGAGGCCACTGCAAGCCGTGCTGGCGCTCCAGTGAGTGCCCCGTGCCGGTCGTGACTCGACTACAGGGGACACCTTTCTTCTCAGAACCTGGAGAATGCAGGGAAATTAGACAATATCATATTTACAAATCAGTATTAATAATTTTTCATAGTATGTAGTATCCTGAAGTCATAAAGCCTATATTTCTAATAAAAAAATATGTGTGCCGTTAATCTGTATCACTAACATTAATCACACTTGAAGGATGGACCTACAAACTACTGTGTATTAACTTGAAGAACAATTAAATATATCTTTCACCTGATGATTACAATAAGTGTATAGTTTTTAAAGTTTGACCAAACAAATTTATAATTTTTTTTTCTTTTGTAGACCTACAGTATGTATTAAGAGGTTTTCAAATGTCGTAAATGGTAAAATCATGAAATTAAAAAATTAAAAAAAAAATCACTTGCATATGATGTGTAATACAAATAACTATATTGGTAGTGATTAGAAGTTAAACTACTGCATTTGTTATGATGTGCAAAATCCGTAATTTTTCACAAAATATGACAAAATCATGATATTTGAGTGAAAATAATTTTTTTTATTGCGAAAACTATATGTTGAATTATTCTGAAACATTTACAAGATGATGTTTACAACACAAAGAAAGTGGTAATGCGTGCGACACCATCTGCCGTACCCATAGAGTAAAGAGTGGCGATAAACGCCAGCACTCCATCCACTTGCTGACAAATTTTAGCTGGCCCTTGGTAGTTATTCTGAATCATCAAACATTGAATCATTGGTCCTGAAATGCTCTACAAATTTTTTGGACCGTGTATATCCGTCTGTATCAAGTTCTTTAACATTTCCAAAATGTTTTTAGTGTGTTATCTTTTCTGAAGCCTATGATCATTTGCCAGATTACAGAATGTACTGAACCATAAATTGTAAATGTTTAATGAGAGAGCTACTTTCCAAACCTAAGGGATTGTGGTTTTGACTCAGGTAGATGAACGTGGAAGGGAGATAGGGTGGAAGTGTGTGCGCGTGTGTCGGGCAGGCTTCGAGGAGCTGTACTGCGAGTGCGGGGCCAGCGTGCTGTACCCGCCGGTGCCCTGCGGCACCAGGCCGCCCGCCTGCGACCGCCCCTGTCCCCGGGACCACCCCTGCGGACACCCGCCCCTCCACACCTGCCACAGCCAGCAGGCCTGCCCCCCGTGCACCGTGCTGACCCACAAGCACTGCTACGGCAAGCACGAGGTAACTGCCACTGCCCCCAGACTGGTCGCG
The DNA here is from genome assembly GCF_032445375.1 of Bacillus rossius redtenbacheri. Classification (NCBI taxonomy): domain Eukaryota; kingdom Metazoa; phylum Arthropoda; class Insecta; order Phasmatodea; family Bacillidae; genus Bacillus; species Bacillus rossius. Next base: position 37,108,979 of record NW_026962011.1, read on the forward strand.
ATCCGTGGCACTGCGCGTTCAGTTAGTTTAGAAAGCTGACCACGCATTTGAACTATTTTTTTCAGTTGCGATTTGGATTTATTGCTGTAAAGTGTAACTGAGGGGCTCTACAAGAATTTTTTTTAGATCCGAGTTTCCACTACCAAATGATAATTTTAACGTTTCAGGTGTGAACTATTTAGTTAACTCAAAACTGTAAAATTTTGTTGACTGTGCCACTATGGTCCAAAGTCCCTCATATGTAGTCAAAATTGGTGAAATAAAATTCTATTATTCTCAAGGCGAGTATCAAACATTTATAAATATAATACATCAACAATCAACAAAAATAAAAGAAAATAAAGAAGTGATATCTGCAGTATTTGTTTTGTTGAACATATATTTTGGAAAAATTTCATTTTAAGGTTTATAATACACACACACCTTTAACTGGTTGTAGATTAGATTACAATAGCAAGATGAACAAGGTTATTCTTATGTTGTAGCAAATAATTAAAAAAAAAATAACTTATAATCAAAATTAATCAGTGGAATTTTAATATTTACCAGTGAAAATGTGGTGATTTCCATCTCATTATTATTCACATTTTTTGAAGTGATTCAAAAATGCACTCTAACTTGAAGATACAGTCTTTTCTTGACAAGCGTGTAATGCATACGGTCAATTTTTAGCATTTCCTGTAGTCTTGGTGCGTTGAAAAAAAAAAGGATGGTGCTATGCACGGTGAATGCGGTGACCGCGGGCCTCACAGCGTGTCCGGTGTGTGTGCGCGCGTGCAGCTTCGCAAGACCATCCCGTGCCACCAAGGAGAGTTCTCGTGCGGCCTGCCGTGCAACGCAGCCCTGCCGTGCGGCCGCCACCGCTGCGTGCTGCCGTGCCACGCGGGGCCTTGCCTGCGCGAGGGCCAGAAGTGCACCCAGCCGTGCACCGCGCCCCGCACCCTGTGTGGGCACCCCTGCTCCGCCCCCTGCCACGAGGGGCCCTGCCCCTCCACCCCCTGCAAGGAGATGGTAACTGTCTGGCCCTTCGTACTGGGCTGTATAACACACGCTTTCGTGGTTAGTGGGTACTAAGACAATATTGGTGAATGAATAGTTCATTAGTTTCGGATCACGTTTTTAGTTTTTGTAATTTTAAGTTTAACGAAATAGGTTTTTGTATGCAAATTGTTTGGCGTACTATTGTTTACTCTGCTTTTTAATTAAACGTACTTTCAATGCAACATGTTTTGTTTTTATGAAAAAAATTGGTTGTCTTTAAAGTCGGTTTACGGACGATAGTTTAACGTGACGTCATAACAATAACAAAACATTGATGAAATGATTGCATACTTTTATGAATAAAATTGATTCATTTTTATTGAATTATCATTATTTTGTATGGATACAAAAAAGGAGTGAAATGAAATCTACAATTTAATTGATAAATTTTTTTTTTTTTGCACTCATTAATTAAAATATGTTTATTACTTTAACGAAGAGATTATTTTAACTATAACTTTTATACATGTTTGCTATTTAACTTCTTCCAATCTGTGTTATTCTGTTAAGGATAGGACGATGATAGGAAAAGTAGGAAACGAATGGGTGTGTTTCAAGTTTAATGTGCCTTGAAAAAGTCAAATCGATGTTTGTTCAATCGAGTGGAAGAGAGATAGATGCGGTGCAAGCGTACAATGAGCATAACGGGACAATGTGCATAACGGGACACTTTTTCGTACGTGCAGCCGGCGTTAATCGATTTATTAGACGTTGTCACGTCATAACCTCAATAAAAATACTTTCCTGTCATAAAAGTTGCACTCCTACTTTTCAAACTTGATTTGAGTGTGAAATGTGCGATGCGATTATGCATAAAACACTGTGTTCGTATTCCCTGCAGGTGAAGGTGACCTGCGAGTGCGGACATCGCTCTACTGGCCGGGCGTGTTCCGACAATGTGAAGGAGTACCAGCGAATAGCGACGGCCATGCTGGCTTCCAAGATGGCTGACATGCAGCTGGGGCTGTCGGTGGATATTGGGGACATCCTGGGCAATCCCAACACCCAGAAGATGGCGCTCAAGACGTATGCTTAAGTTCTCTTAAACTTTAAAACATTTGGAATTGGATTACTGGTGCATCAGTAATGATACCATTATTATTATTGTTATTTTTAATGGTGGGTCAAAGCCCAAATTTCTCAAATTGAAATCACAAAGCGTAGATTGATCCACCCTCCAAATCTGATTCATTGTTTAAGGTTCAAAAATAAAATAATATACAAGAACTAAAAAAAAAACTAACTATAGTGTTGCAACTGCAACATTCAAACATTAGTTTCATGAACTCAGTTTCCTGATTCAATACATATAATAAGCTTTCTGAATTAATACATATACATATTGTAATACATACACACATATTTGAGTTTTATTTACAAAATAACGTATTTAAAGTTCAACATCTTGGGGAACGATAATAGAATGGGTACAAAGAAAAAAACAAATAGAGAGTTGTCAGTGTTGAAGTTTTTAATTTAGGTAGTACATTTCGTCCAATGGTTTTTTTCTGATCATTTTCCTTAAATCTCAAATCTTTAAAATATTGTAAATTCAGTGGTTCCTTCTTTCTAGGGTTCGAGGATTTGACTGGTCCATCCCTAAAAATAATACGTGCAGTTACATACAACTAATGAGTAGACACCTGAATAATTTTCAGTCATAATGAACTCAATGCAATTTGTAATTCTTTGAATTTGAAATACAATTTTGAAATTCTGTAATATCTTTACCCAAATAGGCACTCTTGTTACAAATTTTAAGTTTTCATCACCTTTATTGGCAAATCCCCATACTGCAAGGGGGTAGAGAAAGAAAAGTGTAAGACTGCACACTGCCCGGCAATTTTTAAGTATTTATTAATTTCCCGGAAGGCATGTCACCCACGTGGAGGTAATTTATGTTCTCTGACAACTGTGTTTACCTGGAAGTCGACAATAAGTTCTTCGGGGAAGGTTTAGTAGTAAAAATTCTGTGATAACGTGATCATACTAATGGTTAAGTTGGCATCATTTTAATAAAATTATAATTGTAATTTCTGTTCGCAGGTGGGTATATAAAAATAACTGGCATCTAGACTCCTTGATTCTCGATACAGGCCACACTTAGAATTGAGAGAGTTGACTTTGGCATCCGTATACCATAATTTGTGTGTGTTCTTTATTAATAATTCTAAATTTTAAAGTCCATTCCGAAACTTCCCGATGGGGTGTTGCTAGTAATAACTGAGATCCTCCCTGCGCGTGATCACCCTGCAACACGTGACGAGAGACGCTCCCGCAGGCTGGAGTGCAGCGACGAGTGCAAGCTGATAGAGCGCAACAGGCGCATGGCCATCGGGCTGCAGATCCAGAACCCGGACCTGAGCGCCAAGCTGACGCCGCGCTACTCGGACTTCCTGCGCCAGTGGGGGAAGAAGGACCCGCAGTTCTGCAGCACGGTCCACGACAAGCTGACGGAGCTGGTGCAGCTGGCCAAGCAGGTGCCTAGCGACTATCACTCTAATGTTACTAGTGTTCTCCTTAACATCCTTAAAAAGTCCTATTTGTCTTTAATTGAATAAGAGCCCTTAAAAAATCCTTAAATCTGAAAACTTAGTAATGTTAATAGTGTTCCAGGGTTCGTACGCCTCCTTAACATCCTTAATTGTCCTTCATTTGTCTTTAATTGAATAAGAGCCCTTAAAAATCCTTGAATCTGAAAACTTAGTAATGTTAATAGTGTTCCAGGGTTCGTACGCCTCCTTAACATGCTTAATTGTCCTTCATGTCTTTAATTGAATAAGAGTCCTTAAAATTCCGTAAATATGAAAACTTATTTTTTTTATTTAATTAATAAAAAAATGTGCCTAAATAATGGTACCTTGAGTAGATTTCTAAGATTTTATTAAGTGTCCGTGTGTGATGGTATACAAAATTGAATTGAGCCTTAATATTTTATGCTTGTAGAACCTTACTAAAAAATTATAGCTTATACATTTTTTCTTTCTTTCTTTCCCAGTGAAACCTCGATTCTACGTATACTCACGGTTCTCGGTTCTCCAAAATTTGTTCTTACGACCGAGTTGTACGTACGAACCAGAACCAGCAAGCCAAATTACGTCCATTTTTTGGCTCACCCCCCCCCCCCTTTTTTTTTCCCCACCGCTGCCGCAGGAAATGAATTGCCGTTGCCATGTCCTGCTGCCACGGGAAATGACCTGCTGTGTCTATATATTATGCCGATGTATTTTCGATCAAAATTATATCCTATTCGTGCAGAAACAACTCTTAGTTAATCAAACGTAAAAATAAAAAAACTCGACACTGAAGGCAGTGTCGTAAGCTCAGTGTTTACATTTTTTATATTTTATATCAATAAAATAATAATTAACACACAATATATTTGCTCAAATAAAAAAATACTATGGGTACTTTAAGTGTAGGTAAGATTAGATAGTAGACCTAAAAACATTGTGAAAAAGTAACGTTTATAGTCGGCAATGAACATTTTAAATCACAAAATATACATATTTTATAACATGAAAAGTTGCTTTTATTTCTAAACATGTAATAATTAAGCCTAGACGTGTAAAAGTCTGAGTAATTATAGCAGGAGACAATCTAAAATGCACGAGGGAAAAACGTAAACTCACGAATGTATAAACGTAACTGGAATGTCGGGAATATTACATGGCTGCTTGTAAGTTCTGATACTGTATTTATGTCACAACTTAGCCGAAATACTGGTATGAGACATAAACTTCACAAGATAAAATGAGCGGAGTCTTGGTAACTTTTATACGTATTTTATAATTTGGGAAGTATTGTACAGTTAACACATATTTTTTAAACTAACCATTTGTTTCTGGGGATCGTAAATAATTAATTATTGGTATCATGACATCAAGATGAACGTAAACTTGAACATGTTACGGCAGCGAGAAAACTGGTGCGAATACAAATAAACTGGTATTAGAACTGGACAAAACTGGTACACGGGAGGTGGAGCTTATATTTTTTTACGATAAGCTCGCATCTATTGGCTGACTGCTGATGGAAGGTCATGATTCTGGGTGGAGCATGGAGTGTGTTATACTGCGCATACGCAGCTCAGCGAACAAAGAGAGCCAGCCAGCGGCTACGCCGCGCAATAACAACAGCTGACCGAATACAATGACCTTTCTCCGCGTACGGTGCGCTATTATGGACGGTAAATTTCCATCAGTTTGCGGCCTTTTTTTTTTTGACGTCTAATAAATTGATGAACGCCGGCTGAACGCACAAAAAAGTGTCCCACTACGGATGTCCCACTACGGATGTGTCCTATTTGCTCATTGTACGCATACGTGGCATCTCTCTTCATGCTCATTGTAGGGCCTACGCATGCGTGGCATCTCTCTTCCACTCGATTGGAACGACCATCGATTTGACTTTTCAATCATATTTTCGTCGTTTGAATTATTAATATTATGTAATTTAACGATTGTCCACCGATTTTCAGCACAATCGGTACAGTTATTTAAAAGTAATGTTTAATATTCAAATACGTTTTGAACCAACAATGGTGTTTTACAGTTACACATAATAATTCAAATTACAACCAGGATCTTTTGCAAAATGTTTTAAAAAATATTGTAACACATTATAAATAAGTTTGGTGTATTTGGTAAGCGTATTTGTTATAAAATCGAGTTATAAAAACGAAATAATATTATTCCCCTACCGTGAACAAAATTTTTATAAATGTATATATAACATCTGAAACTATTAATTACCGAATTTGGCCTCGTGGGTGAGCGATCAGCGGCGCTATCTTCTAATTGTAAGGATGTCGGTTCGAATCCCGGCAGGTTCGAATTTTTTTTGTACTTGTAAAAATAAATACGGCGAACGTAACATTTCAAAAGTAATAAATACTATATTTGAATAATGAATGCAAATAAAAGTAAATTTATTAATTAAATTGTACATTTCATTTCACTCCTTTGTATCCATACAAAATAGAAATAATTCAATAAAAATGATTCAATTTTATTCATAAAAGTATGCAGAGGTATATTTTATCATACAAAAGATAGAAAAAATTTAAAAAAAAAATTCTTCCTCAAAGAATATAATATTTTTAATGCCTAAATGGTTTGGTTGCTAAAACCTATTACGGCTCAGTTGATATTTACTTTTCGTCTGGATCAATCATTTAATCAATGTTTTGTTATGACCTTGTCACGTTAAACTATTGTCCGTAAATCGACTTTACAGACAACCAATTTTTTTATTTTTAAATTTTTTGCTGTGACGCAATGTGTATGTAGCCCTTATTTTTTATAAACGCTGCAGGTTGCAACTGTATTTTAATAAACTTTAACGTATTTCTTACACTTTTCATATATATTTTTTTTATTTTTTGCCTCATTTTTCACGGTTTCTGAAAATCTGTACGTACGACCGAGGTGAACGTACAAACCGGGGGCCGTATGAGCGAGGTTTTAATGTATTTTGGTTTGTCTGATATTTTCAGTCTAAGCAGAAAAGTCGGAGCTACTCGTTCCAGCCAATGAATAGAGACAAGCGCCACTTTATCCACGAGTACTGCGAACACTTTGGTTGCGAGTCTGTTGCGTATGACCAGGAACCAAAAAGGAACATCGTTGCCACTGCAGTGAAAGATAAGGTAGGTTGTGGTTACATGTACATTTGCTGCTTTCTTTCTTGCTTACCAGGGTGCCTAGCCTTCAGTAAAAAAGGTGTATCGTCCGTGTGTTTTGTTTCCATTCATCTACTCAGCCAATATTCCTCCTCTTTGTCATTCCATAGTTTTTTGTTTACGATACTTCTTGGTGAGCTCACTGTCATCATTTCTAACTTAAATTTTTAAAGGTGAAATCGGTTACTCTAAAAGCAATCTTTTCATCATTTTGCAACCAACTAATAGCTGACAGTAAATACATTTAGACATGTGGGTATATAACGGATGAAAATACGGAAATTTAACCGTGGCAGTGCTTGAAGCACCAAGTCTGTTGTGTTGGCAGTCGTGGCTGCCGAGCATGAGTTTGCTGGAGTTCCTGCAAAGGGAGAGTGGCCAGCGAAAGATCCCGAAGCCAGTGATTGGTGCCAACAGGACACCATCTCACAGGTAACCTATCAAGGTTGAAATGTGTTAGTGACTTATATCTACCTGGATCTGAGACATCCTTGAATGTAAATACAGTAGAACCTTGTTTTTAAATATTTCAAGGGATCGGGAAAAAATATGTAAAAACTGGGAAAACTTAAAGAGGGAAATGTTTAAAAACATTTTTACTCTCACTATGATGGAAACAATAAGCAAATGTACACCACAGTAAATAAAATGTCAAAGATGCTTACGTTTTTATGTATTAACTAGAATTTCATTATATCAAATAGTGAAAACAGTTATCCATCCAATGTTGTATTAATTCACAATTGTTGCAAGTTCAACATGACTAAATACATGGCAATAAAAATTGTAATATGTATGCAAAATAGAGATGTACACTTTTAGACGAAACCATCGTCTTTGATCCAAGTACCTATGTACCAGGCGTGCCATTTCCACAGATTTGAATAGGTTTCTCGGATTTTACCCAATTATAATGGATTTTTTTTTCAAATGTAATTTCCATAACATCTGCACATACAGTCAAACCTCTATCTATCGTTTTTCAGGGGACCAACAAAAAAATTCAGTAGATGCGGACATTCAATAGATGTGGACTTCACTCTAAGAATTTTTAAAAAATAATATTTCAACCCAAAATTAGTGTCAGAAATATATCAGTTACTTGTCATTAAAGTTAAATCAGTTGAAAAATAAATAAAAATGGAAGTATTTTACTTAATTCAATTTACACTTGCAAAAAAAAAAAAAAACATACGCACAATAAATCTACATGGAAATTAAAGACTTTTTCAATATCCTGAAGTCTGAAATATGTTTACTCATGTCATCAAATGTAGAGCTGTACTGAAGAAGCCGATTTTACCAATATTTAGTTGAATCGGCATTTCTGTCGACTTCCGATACGTTTGTTAATTTTCGGCCGAAACTACTGAAAAACGAGAGATACTGCCATAACCTAAAAATCCACGAGTACCCTTTTCACTTTTCGTAGTAGTACTGCATTCTTTCAGATCGCATTATTTCTTCGCAACATGTGCCAAACGTACATATAAAAATTTAACATCCTTTTTTTTCAATAAAGTTCTTTAATTTTAATGTCATAAATAAATACATTACCGTCACGGTAAATATACATCTCGGTTGTTACGGTAACTGTAGTGCAAATGTGGTAGCTATCGTGCTTCTGTAGTAATTATGGTATCGACAAAGAATCTTTAGTTCTTTTTATCTAATTGTATCTAAGGATAACAATTGGGTTTGTACTGTAGTTATGGTACATCATCCATTTTTCTTCGTAAGTTGTTGTTCATTTTTCTTTTCATATTTACGTGCTCCATTACTTGGCTGCAGATTTAAGGTGATTTTTACTTCTGTATACTATCGTTACTGTTTTTATGACGGTTTCTTTCTAAGAAATGGTTATTTCTGCAAAATCTTTATGGTTAAACGATCATCTATTATAATTTATAGTGACGGGACCACATATTTTGTACGATCAATGCGGACAAAACGGTAATTCTAACATCGGCACAAGCGGACTTTTTTAACCTTAGTTGTATGTCAATTTTGCCGGGACCGTAGAAAGTATACGATAAACACGGACAATCGATACATGCGAGTTCGATAGATAGAGGTTTGACTGTACTTTGTTGTTTGTAAATAAAATATTGTAAATGGTGGAGGAACATATCAGTACAGTCAAACCTCTATCTATCGAACTCATATGTATCAATTGTCCGTGTTTATCATATACTTTCTACGGTCCCGGCAAAATTGGCATACAACTAAGGTTAAAAAAGTCCGCTTGTACCGATGTTCGAATTATCGTTTTGTCCGCATTGATCGTACAAAATATGTGGTCCCGTCACTATAAATTATAATAGATGATCGTTTAACCATAAAGATTTTGCAGAAATAACCATATATTAGACAGAAAACGTCATAAAATCAGTAACGATTGTATACAGAAGTAGTAAAAATCACCTTAAATCTGCAGCCAAGTAATGGAGCACGTAAACATGAAGAAAAGACAAATGAACAACAACTTAAGAAGAAATATGGATGATGTACCATAACTACAGTACAAACCCAATTGTTATCTTACGATAATTACCGTGAAAAGAACTAAAGATTCTTTGTAGATACCATAATACTACAGAAGCACGATAGCTACCACATTTGCACTATAGTTACCGTAACAACCGAGATGATGTTTTTTATTTACCGTGATGGTAATGTATTTATTTATGACATTAAAATTAAAGAATATTATTGAAAGAAAAAAAAGGATGTTAAATTTTGATATGTACGGTTGGCACATGTTGCTAAGAAATAATGTGATCTGAAAGAATGCAGTACTACTACGAAAAGTGAAAATGGTACTCGTGGATTTTTAGGTTATGGCAGTTTGTTTCGTTTTTCTGTAATATCGGCCGAAAATTAACAAGCGTATCGGAAGTTGGCAGAAATGCCGATTCAACTAAATATTGGCAAAATCGGCTTCTTCAGTACAGCTCTACATTTGATGACATGAGTAAACATATTTCAGACTTCAGGATATTGACAAAGACTAATTTCCATGTAGGTTTATTGTGCATATGTTTTTTTTTTTGCAAGTGTAAATTGAATTAAGTAAAATGCTTCAAATTGTATTTTTTTTCAACCGATTAATCTTTAATGACAAGTAACTGATATATTTCTGACACTAATTTTGAGGTTGTAATATTTTTTTTTCAAAATCTAAAAGTGAAGTCCACATCTATTGAATGTCGGCATCTACTGAATTTTTTTGTTGGTCCCCTGAAAAACGATAGATAGAGGTTTGACTGTATTTGGAAACTCATGTGCTGCGAACTGCCTTTCCAAAATATTTCTAATATGGTAAAACAAGCATTGCTAAACATGCATGAATTTCCAGGAATTTGAGCCCAGTACTGCACTGTTTATTTTTGCAAATCACATTTACAACTCTTTTCGTGCATAATTCATGATAGTCTAAATGGGAAAGATGTAAAACTGAACTTAATTTTTACGTTCACATCACCAAAGATTTGGTTCGAGGCATGGCACGTAGAGAAAAAAAAAAGTTGGCTTACAATGGCAAAGGAAGCTGCCATGACCATACGCTATAACGTAGAATATGGGTCCTTGGACCGAAGCGGGGTGATGCTGGCTCTCAGGACTGCGCGAGAACCTCAGTCTCGACCCTCAGCGATATCTGCTGGCTGCTGCCAATAGTCTTTCTTCTGTGACATTTCGTAGTTTCCCGTGATGTGGAACTTCAATCATTTCTGTCAGCATGCTGGTATGAAAATATTGCTCCACCTATTTTAACATCAATTTCCGTCATGTGATTCGTATCCTTCGTCATATCCACTTCGGCTTCTTCAATTATTGCAATTTGGTATCCCAAGTGCCATTTCTATAATTTAAATTTTCTTCTAATGAACCATTCTTTCATAAATATTTCGAATCACCATTATGGATCTGTAAGAAATTCTTGTAATCGCTCTCTGAAGACTAATCGCAAACTCCTCATTGAAATCAGAATTTAGTCGCCTATCTGCCAATGTATATCAATGTATATCTGCCAACCAATCACAACTCTTACTTAATAGCATCAACTATCTTATTGCATTACAAAACACAAATGATGTAATTTTTACGTGTCTTAACAGCATTAACATATTCTATAATCAAAATGGGACTATTGGTTCACGACCAAAAATAATGAATCTTCTTTTCTGAATTTATGTTCAACGGAAATGAGCATTCTATTGGTCTTGTAGTGTAACAACAAATTCTTAATAAGCAAAGAGTATACCTGAATATAAGATATACCAAGCAAAAGTTAGGTAAGCTTAGAGAACAAAACACTATTTCTGTAGCAAGTGAACATAATAAAATGCTTCAAAGATAAAATAAACATATTGTTATGATTTACCGCGGGTTCGTAAAGGATAGCCCAATTAATAGATTTTACTACACACTACACAGTTTTATTGATGGCCATTCATTACTTATGTCACAATTAATCTTATAAAATTTCCAAATAATCAATTGCACTTAAAAATGTTGCTTCACCAGTCACTCATTTCTTACAATCCACACACCTCGTTGGGCCGCACCTCTGGCGCAACTCTCGCCGCAGCACCCCTCGTGGTCCTCCGTCGCAGGACTCCGCCGCCGCCGCCGCCGACGCACTTGCCTTCAGAGATCCCACTCGACGCCTCGCTCGGAACTTGACTTGGAACTCCGCCACGCCTGCGACACTATAACCCGGAACTGAACTATCTGCCCTGGAACCCGCGGCACTATCGCCCCGGAAACTCCGCCGCGGGAAAGCTCCCGCCTGAACTCCACTGACTCTGGAGGCAGCCGTCCTCGTTTTATCTATCGGCCGCAATTTCCAGTACTCGCGAGCGCGGCCGGGGCCAGTCACGTCATTCCGCGCCGACCCGACGGCAGAAATCTCTCGAAACACGTGTCGGCGGATCGCGTAACTCCACAGCTGTCCTGTGTCAGTTACGTGTCAAAGGCAGGGCGCCGCGCTGGGAGTGTTGGGAAGGAGGGGGGAAAGTGACATTCCTTGTCATCTTCCAGGCGCGTGCGGCGCGTCTCATGTTGTGGCAGCCGCCAGCCAGCTCTGCACATGCATGTGTCCCGGCCTTGCTCACGTTCTAAACAATATTAAATTGGTACCATGAATAGTTCTATGACAGAATTATTCACATAATTTTTTAGATCAATTCTTTGGCCCTTGAACACCAAAGCATAACAAGAAAAATATGACCCTTTTTCTCTTGTATTTTTTTTTGCTCTGGAAAAACATTAAGCTAAACTGTGTTACATAGGCCACCTTAAATAAGTGTTGTTTCACACAATGAGTGACATTTCAGCATAGAGTTTTTGCATGGGCGTGTTGTTTTTCAGAGCAATGGATGTCCTGCCCATGAAGTATTCGCAGGCACAAGCTTCATCCTTGTACAAGAAGTAACGGATGAGAAAATACGGCTAGGTGATAGTATTTTTAATGGTGCTGTAGCCTTTGTATACGTATTCTGAAAGCATCCACTATGATCTTGGATAGTTTGATACTGCATGTAATATGATTAAAGATTATGAAAGAAAGAAATACTCACCTGCGGTACCTGGCTCCCACCAATAAAATTATGCATTAATTACCCTTGGTTTTGTTCAGTTTGTTGATCAAGTGTGCCAGAAATCATTTCTTTATCAAGTGAAGGAAGTTATTTTTGGTATAATTTTGTGAAACATTTTTATTTGATAATTAAATTTTTTGTCATTTGTTAGTTAGTTTAAGTTTTGTTACATGCATTAAATTTACATTGTTTTTCTCTGTGTACTGCAATAGATATAATTTTGTTTGGAAGAGGCATTGTTTGTAATAAAATGACTGCCAAAGTTGTAATGAATAATATTATTGCTATGGAATGTGCCTCACAAAAGATTAACATCTGTATACCATTTTACAATGGTTAGTTTAAAATCTGAAATGGGCATTTTGATGACCCAGTTGCATATATTACAGGGTTTTGTTCGGTCTGTGATGTACGGTACTGATCATGAATAAAGTATTGCTTTCAAGGTTTCAGAAGAAAATATTGTTTTACTAATTCTTCCCAATTATAAAACAAGACATTATACCAAATTACAGTTCAAGGCAGTGTTTCTACTTTCAAGTTATTGTGATATTGTTTAAATGTGCTCACAATGATTTACATTTGTATATATGATTTCCCCCCCCCCCTCCTCACTGAATATAAACTAACTTAAGATATATTGAAATGAAAAGGATTAATTTTTATTCAGTTATACATTAAATTACCAATATACCATAGTTACTGGTGTAAAAGACAAAAAATTTTACATCATTTTTAAGATAGTAAAGTTATAGGTCATCTTATGTTATTATTCTACAGTCTGGTGAAGATCTATTTCTATAATTAGGAGTCAGTGGGAAAATACTAGTAATTTCTAATCGAGTTGAAAGTACATAATGTGCTGAGCTTAAACCAACTCAGTCCTGAATATTCTCTCACATGGGAATAAAATAAACACTCCTCCGCTCCCCCTCATTTCTGCTTCATAAAACTGTTGGATCAACAAGTTCCAGGGAACATCCTGCTTGGATGAATTAATTGACTCGCCTTCACCCTTCTCCTGAGCATGGCCTTTTAGGCCTAGGCCCTAGATCCTTAACTAAGCATGAGCAAAACTTAAGTCTTATGTGAAGATACAAATTTATTTACAAGATTTCATTACTGAAAAAGTGGTATTGCACACCCCCTTTCCTGCCCATATTAAATAAATCTGCAATAGAAAATTTGTGCATAATTAGTCACACACACACAATTATAATTCAAACACAATTTGAAAATTTTTTACTGTGGGTGGAAAGAGGTGAGAGATTATAACATGTTGTCATTAAATGATAAACTACTACTATTGTTCTATGTAAAAAAAACATTCTTATAAAATTATCATCTTAAATTATTCTATTACTACCTGAAATATATGTAGTTTTACAGCTTCTCTTAGTCTAAATGGCATTTCATGGTGGCCACTCACAGTCACCAAAAATATTCCTTGATTTTTCCCTGATTTCCCTGATTAAAAATTCAAAATTTCCCTGATATTTACAATTACAAAAAACATACTTTTGATGAAAAAATATAATATTATAGAAAGAGATTACTCATATTTTAGCACGCTGCTGTATTTTCTTCATTATATACATACGGAAGTTAGTTAAATAACAAATACATTTTAAATATGTCACTTTACATTATAGCGTCCCGTTCAATGACCTGCAGTCTGTGTTTTGTTTTATGTAATGGGGTATTTCAGTGGCGAGCGCTCAAACATTTTTTCACACAACTTTTGATAACTGTTCTTTAATTCATTTTTGAAGTGTAACATTTCTAGTTGTGAAATGTTCTTAGTCTTAGTACTCTCAACAAGGGATAACAGTACAGTGCAAATTTTACCTTGTGTTTGATTTAAAAATGAAACAACTAATGGATAAATATTCACTGCATTACAATCAGTACTCCCATCTGTAGCTAAAGCAAATGGTCCACTTACTAAAGATTCAACAGTTTCAATTTAGTTTCACCAGCCATATACTCCACTAAGGCAGATGTTTTTGCTCTCGCACAGCTGTATTTCTGTGCAATTTTTGAGTCCGGAAACATAGCTCTATACAAATTACCCGAATGATCGGCTACTGCTATCGGTAAATTGTGTTCTACCAAAAAACTTGTAAACAATAACTCTGCGTTTGTTACTTTCGTTTCTTCAGATGTAACGAAAAACGACGATATAGATTTATTGCTCGTCACGGCTTTAAAATGTTCTGCATGTTTCTTTGATTCAATATGCCGTCCTCAGTCATCCCTTCCACCATGCACAATCGAAAAGTCACACGTGCATACATTACAAAAAGCGTGGCGTTCCAAAACATTTGAAGATGACAAGCATGGCCATTCTTTTATATAGTTTGGTCGAAAGATCTGAAGAATAACGTTCTTTTATTTTTTGCCCCAGATACACATTGTTCTGTCACACGCTTCATTTCTACAACCGGCACTGAAGAACACAACACTATCGAACAACATAAAAAGGTTTCACGTCTGTACACACGACAAAAACACTTTGATGAAAAAAATGGCTTTCAAGAAAGTAAATAACACAAGACAGGTTAGCCAAAGTACCGTACAAAAATTATCGTGATGTAAGTAGCTAACAAACGAAAAGACCAAGAATATGTACTAGTTGTATCGTACAACGGACAAAACACAACAATTAATCTACTTATTTCGACAGTACATGCGCACATTTATCAGTTCCGTTATCTGCGCAACCTTGTGATGTATTCGAACTGCGTTCACGAAACACGCACACCAGAAACTGAATTTTTTTCCGTTACCCAGCAGCACAAAGCCTCGTTTCCGTAATAAACCAGCGATGTTCCGTAATTCCGTAATATTGTGTTAAATCCGTAATAATTACGGAAAATCCGTAATGGTTGGCAGCTCTGCGGAAATATACATGACACAAAAAATTCCCGGTTATTAAAAAAATTCCCTGACATTTCCCTGATAATTCCCGATCAACGTGATTTCCCTGATAAATCCCGGTTTTCCCGGTTTTCCCGGTGAGTGGCCACCCTGCATTTACTGTTATCAGGTTGATACTACCCGAATTAATAAAAAAAAATATACTTTCTGCAGACTAAGGATGAGTCATGCTGCAGGTTATAATATGGATTATTTTAATAAAATCTGTAGTACATATTTAACACAAGTTTCAAAAGTTTGGATAAAAATACAACTTTTATTTTATAATTTAACAAAACTGGTGTGTAAAATCTAACTAAGGGAAAATCCTTGGTAATGGCTTTAGCAGCATTGCTCTTAAAGAGGTTGTTGTCTTCTATTCTTCTGAAATAATGACCAACTTGTAATAAATATAAATAATTTTTTTATATATATTTTTTTCCAGTTACACTAAACAAAATATTTGGTTGGCACAAATATACACTACTATATACACAACATACGTCATGCATGGAACAGGCAACAACAGTTGAACACTTAAAATCATTTCTGTGTCTGTGCCCAAGGGTGTTAGATGAGCCAGTCACTGTCTCGGGCACTCGCTCTCATCACTGTGCGAAAACTGCACGTTATCACATTACCTTCATGGGTTACCAGTTAGTTGTCTTCATAAACCAGTCCAATGCCATTATCAACCACATATTATACAATTTAAACACACACACACACAATGAAAATTGTATTAAAAACTGGAAGTTATTTATCAAATTATATACAACCGTAAAAAATCAAATCATAAAATGTCCTAATCTGCTCTGAATAATTTCCTATACTGAAAGGTATGATTAAATGATCTTCTGAAACAAGCTGTTTGGTACGTCTTTGTATTATTTAGACTGTTCAATCAAAACTGACTTAAGGGTAACGAAATTCATTTAAAATTCATTTGTCGCTTATTTCCTGCTGATGTGATGGTCTTCATTATCCGAAAAACAATTTATCAAGGCCCTGAATTGATCAATTTTAGAAAATTAAACACTGACCTTTTACTGTCACACAAAAAATCAAAAGTATTCAAACAAAATGTGAACACGGCTAGTGAATAACTGTGAATACTCAGACATGAAACATTTAACATCCCTCGATATGCGGTACACCAAGCGATTACATAGTAGCAGCGTCAAAACAATGAATTCTGAACATTTGATAAACCTTCTGCTGTCAATCGAGAACATTTTTATAACATGTGGAATGTGTTCACCCCAGGATGCTTCCAGCCTCCCGTCACACATTAACTCCAGCGGTACAACAAACGACAATGGTTCTGACAGACCAAATTCGATTAAACCATGCTGCAACAAGAATTGGTCTTTCTCGCAGTCTTGTAGAACGCCTTCGACTGCATGCTTAGCCCTTCTGATTTTGCTACCAGGTCGTCCAACTTTTCACCTCGCTGCAATACTGCTTCTATGGTGTTATGCTGTAAAGTAAATAATTATGTGTTACTGCAAAAATATAAAAAACATAAATATTGCATATGCACTAAAATATCATGAAAAAATCTGGTGGCAGATAATTTCTCAACACAACACACAATAAAACACTGAAATAAAAGTTAAAAAAAAAAAAACACCTCTAAATTACACCTACAATTATTCATCATTTAAGAACAAACACTGTATTAGGAGTTCCTCTGTTTAATATTGGAAAGAATATGTCAACTTTTAGTTAAAATGAAACTTTAAATTACCAAAGAAATTCTGGCAGCTCTAAGTTAGTAAACACCAGTTTTCTATAGCTTTGTTAATCTACTGTAGTGCCAGTTGTTCAATAACTTACAGTTTCTACCTTAACAAAAGACTTCATGGAATCCATAAATATATTAAATAAACAAACAGTTTCTAGAACTGTGCTTATGTTTATGTGGAGGTGGTAATTTTTATTTTTACTGTTGTATAAATATTTTCTGTTAATTCGTGAAATATTGACCACCAGGACAAAATTCTCATGGAATATTCTTGACTCTTCAAGATTTCATACTAATATGATAGGTGATGCAAATTACAATCATCATTAATGAAACTCACTAAAATTATTTTTGTTTCATCTAGTTCTTCCTGTATCTTGGTCATTGCATCAGCTTCTCTAGGATTCTGATATTTGGCCAGGTAGGCATTCAACTGAGGAAATACAATGCTTTCTTCGGATCCCGTCGACCATGACGACGGAGGAATGCGAGCAGCAAAGTCATCAAGAACCTACACACAAGTTCCACATAATTAGTTCAACTAACAATTCTCACTGCTTACCAATTCCCCTGCAAGATCAATGACACTGAAAACCATCACTGATTAAGATAGCACTTGAAAAAAGGGTAGTGCCAAAATTACTATTCTTTAACGAAATGAAAATGATATGAGAGAATCATGTGAATATGAAACATGAGAATTAATTCCTTAACATTCCCTACCACCAATTAATTTTATTACCCTTTGTTCCTGAACATCCTGTAGTATGTATAAAAAATAATTACTCTACATCCTACTATGCCATTAGAAATATTTTGGTGACAAAAAATATGTTCACAAATTTTGATAAATATTATAAAATTTTGTAATTATTATTCATAGTATTAAATCAAATAAGTATAACTTCTAACAAGCGAACATAAAACTCAGGATTTATTATTCTGACTGTTTCAAAAACCTTCTGACTTTTTGTTTTCAATAAGGCCTGTTCCACAATGACACGGAAACGGAACAGACGGAAACGGAGACGAAAACGGAGTATTGTTCCGTTCCGTCCGTATTTTTCTCGTTCTACAATACACGGACCCGTAAGAAATCTTGGCCAATAAGAAAGAGCGAGCGTGACGTAACTGAAAACTACGAGTATCAAGTAAACTACCTGTTAAATCAAAATGTATGGTTGTTAACTTGGTAATGTATAGGGGGAAAAGTTAAATCTGAACCGTCTGTTATCGCTGTGCGCATGGGCTGCCTTCCCCTTTACCGCCCCTAGCGCAATGACAGTGTCTGGGGGGGAAGGCGTGGCGACCCCTCCAAATCAAGGCGATGGAGTGTCAGCCCGTCTTACACGAACGCGACACAAGGGTTATAACACATGAACTGCATGATGTAATCACTACTGGAAAATACACTACATCGTTAACCCATGTCCAGATCATTCAAACACATACATATTTACAAAAATAAATCAAGTTAACAGAATATCAGCATGCTAATAATCACGCTATTTGTTTGCAGTCATAAAAAACCTCTCTGAGAAGAAACTATATTATCATAAACAAAAATTCTGCATGTGTTAAAATAACTTTTTCTTTGAAGGCTTGGTTATCAAATTATCATTTGGTTAAGGGTTCTGTAAAAATATCATTTTCTTAAAGGTAAAATACATAACATTTGCGTTTTGTCACTACTTTTTCGTCACTAATGTTCGACTCAAAAACGCGTGTTGATTATAGATACATAATTTTAAGATGCCAACGTAATATTTTAATAGTTAGATAGTTATTATATTATGTTATTTACCTAATCTGAGTCTGATGTGAAGCTGGCATTTTCCGTTTCACTAGAGGAATCTTCGTCTGTAGATTCTTCAAGATTAACAATAATCTTATCTATTTCAGTATCTAATAACCTATCACTGTTCCAGTATTCATTCTCAATTTTTTCCACATGCCGGCAGCATTCTTTCCATTGCTCTTTAGAGTATCTACTAAACAGCTGTTCACATAATGTCTTCGAGTGAGGATGATATTTCTTCACACACTTTTCCTTTAATATATCCCCACACTAACTCAATCGGATTGAGGTCAGGATGATAGGGTGGAAGCCTGATTACTTTGTGGGAGTTCATTTTAATGATTTCATCAATTTTGTAAGTTTTCGAAGTGGGCACTTGTTTCGCAAGTAATAGTAGGTTGGCTTTTGTTAGGTCAGAGGAGAAAGTTACATAGTTTATTTTTAGCCACTCTTGAATCACTTGTTTGGTGTTAGCGGAAGTCGGCTTCTTATTTGTCTGTACATTGTGATAACTTGCATTGTCGAGAACAATGACGGAGTTTTCAGGCAAATTTGGAAGCAATTTATGTGTAACCCATTTCGAAAAGTTTTCGGAATTCATGTCATTATGATAATCTCCCGTTGTTTGTTTTGACCGTAATAACGATGCATTCTGTACAAATCCCTCCTCTCCTCCTGAATTCACAATTATTAAACGCTGGCCTTTCCCGATTGGCTCTGTAACACCCAGCTCATTGTCCGATCGCCAACAAGAACTAACGCTGTGGGTAGGTAGCATGGATGTACGTTTCATCTACATAAACGATTGAACGACCATCGTTTTGAAACTTGCGCATTTCTTGTAGGAAACGCCCTTTCCATGCTGCTATATCAGGCTTCTAAATCAAAATCCTTCTCCTCGACTGACACTTCCTCCAACGGAATCCCAGTCTCTTTAACAGTTTTCTCAAAAATTCTTTACTGCAGTCCAAAACACCATCATCTCGCAAAGCCGTCTTTAATTTATTTAAAGTTGGAACAGTTTTCCTGACAGTGTAAAATTCATGCACTTTTCTCCTCACAGCACCACACGTAAAATCGTTGACTTCTAACTGTTTTTTGCGTTCTTTTTTTTTGCCAGTAGGTGTTGAAAAGTTCAGACCAATTTTACTTTTTACTTTCTCCTCAGCCAAAATCCTTTTTACCGTTGATTTAGACACACCTGTCGCAGCACTTGTCGCTTCAGTAGCATTTACCACGTTTCCATGTCGGGTTTAAAACGTTTTAAGAACACTTACCGATTCGAAAACGTCCATGGAAACGGGTTCCAAAACGTTATGAGTTTCAAGGTCGATACACCAAAATTGTGGGATGGAATGGGATTGAGCAGAGGGAAAATGGCATGGAAACGGTTATCGTATTGGAAACGGATAGAAAGTAAATACACACAGCATTTGTTACCAACGGCAGTTGTTTATAACACTTAAAGTGTGTTGTTGGTGGTTGTTCAAAAATGACGAGTGTTAGTAGGAATGTGTGGACAACAGAAGAAGTGTTAGTTTTGTTGGAAATTGTAAGGGAACGAGAAATAATAAACCTGTTTGGCGGGAGGAGGTACAAAAATGCGGAAATATATGTTAGTACATGCATTTCGGACGTACGTAGCAGAATGACAAATCACCTGTTTGTGTTTATTTACTTACGTCTTTATTTATTTCGTGTGAGCCAACATAAATTTCAATTACGCCACCCTTATAACAAGCAAATATATCGATCGAATCAAAGTCGTTTTTAATTGGATCGAATTATTGCATGGAAATGGGTATCATACACAAACTAAATTGGATACCCGAAACGTTTTAAACCAGACATGGAAACGTGGTAATTGTATTTTAAACCATACAGCAACTTTTCTTTCAGATGCGTCGCAACGTTGTATACGATTGCACGCGCCTGTCCTCGCAAGGGTCGTCCTGGAATAAGGTTCGACTTAATTCCAGAGGTTGATGGGATAGGCTCGCTAGTTGTACCGTGTAACCCAGGTCCCGTCATGACGCGCTGACGCAATCCTTACGCAGCCGAGTCAAGCGCGGAACTGATCCCCTCCACTTCCCCTGGCGGCTATCACGTGACGGTAGTGTGCGTCACGCCACGAATTGGGGTCTGCGCAGGTTCACAAGTATCTTGCCGGGCTATAGTAAGTCGATTTGTTATTTTTTTTTTGCGTTGTGGCGGTGGTAAGTAGTCCTTCTCCGTCTAGTCATATATAGCAGGTATATCTGTAACCATGAAAATTAAAAGTTTATCAAAATTCGTCATGATGAAACCCACGTGCACAATTAAAATTTCAAAGCAAATCTTGTTTTGTTGTTCACGCATAAAAAAAAGTAGTCGAGAAATACGGAAACCAACATTAGTCAAAACTAATATCTTAATTAACATGAACGTGCAACTGTAGCTTGACAACTACAGTGAATAAATAACGTGCTCCTATTGGTCTAACGGAGTAACGTAAACGGAAGACTTCAGCACTGATGAGCAGGTCCGTACGGGTCCGTCTCCGTTTGCGTGCTATTGTAGAAGCTCTGTTCCGT
Organism: Bacillus rossius redtenbacheri; assembly: GCF_032445375.1. Classification (NCBI taxonomy): domain Eukaryota; kingdom Metazoa; phylum Arthropoda; class Insecta; order Phasmatodea; family Bacillidae; genus Bacillus; species Bacillus rossius. Next base: position 37,130,343 of record NW_026962011.1, read on the forward strand.
GAGATCCGTCTTCATTTCCGTGTTCCATCTCCGTTTCCGTGTCATTGTGGAACGGGTCTAATAGTTTTGCTTTGATTGACTAACAGAATTTAAAAAAAATAAAATAATAATAACCTTTTCAACAGGTGTAAACCAGACACACTGATTTTTGTTGTTTTACATTATTCTCAACAAATGTAAATTAACAAATGCTGTGTAAAGGCATGACAAGTAGCGTGCTTGTTCCGCGACAATCAACTAATGTTTAAAGTTAATGGTGTGTCACACTTATCGTTACTTAGCACTTCAATGGATATCTAATCTCTCTTCACAATGGACAGTCTCTGCCGTTATTGCTGCCCTTGTTTCAGCATGCGCTGTTGGCAGATACTATATACTACATAGCACCTGAGTTTCAGAAACACATTTGTAATATTTAAGTAAGGTTACGAAACATTTTTGAAATATTTTTGTTACCTTGAATGATATAAGAAAAGATTTTAAAAATGACTTTAAAAAATTCCTTACGATGATAAATGTTTACTTCTTAAGACTTTGTAAGGGTGTAAAAAATTTAAAAAACTTAAATTTTGCACATGGTATATTTTTGGTATACCTTTAAATTAAATGTATCACATCACAGCTGCTTATGCAATGACCAAACAGCATTGCAATATTTTTGATTTCTGGATGCTACCAAAAAAAATTAAGTTTTAACTCTGCTTTCTGCAAAAGAAAAGTTATTTTTGTATCAAGGGATGTTTGGTGACATGATATTCTATCCCTTCTGAATATCAAATCACTCTAATAATAACAGATAAAACAATCTTACACTGAAATTCCTTTTCAGCATTTCTCTAACCTAACCAAACTTTTTGGGCATTTTAAATTTAATCAGTAATAAACCAAAACATTTTTTTTTCTCTTCAAAACGTTATAGATATTAAAATAAGTTTTAATTTATAGCTTCTTTTAAACTTTATGATTCTAAGTACGGTACATAATGAACTATGGAACTGTAAATGAAGCGCACACAAGACACAGTAAGTAAGTTCAGCTGTGAGAAAAGAACAAACAACAATGTTTCATGTCTAAGAGTTTCTTTTATAATAAAGCATGAATATAAGCAAAAAATCAGTAGCAACATGCTGCATTCTAAATACTAACGAAACAAACTGTGTTTATTTTACATGAATAACATGTAAATATGGCAAATACTGTGTTTAGTATCAGTAAACATTGCTTCTAGAACATGGGAAAGTTTTTTCAGTAAAAGAAAGGCAGGTGGGTGACATTGTGGCACTGAAACGATAGACAATATCATTGCATCCTGTGTTAGATACAGCCGTAAGTACCGTAGTAGTTATTGTAAGAAAAATATTTATAGCCAATAGAAAATCAGCTTTTACAGGGAGGTCCCCATTTTGTCCTCTTGTGTGTGTGTTTTATACTCTTGTGTGTGTTTTGTACTGTGCTTTGTTAGGCTAGTCATCGCTCTGATATTGCAATGTGAGTTTGGCCGCTGATGAATATTTTTCCATGTGAGTTTGAAATGATTTTAACGATTGATGAGCTGTACCAAGAAAAAAACTCTTTCGGAATATTTATTTCAAAATTTCACTGACCACAGTGGTCGGCAGGAGCCAATAGTGAACTTTTGCATCGTCCCTAGAACATCATGTTTCCTTGGTAGTACAGTATGTTCAGAAGCAACCGTGTTACATTTTCGTTGATAAAGAAATACAAATACATAATATTTGGAATAATTTCACCATCCTATTGACATGAAACACAATTTTTTGTCTTGAGTGATGAGTCGCCATAAACTATGTTAATTTAGTGTAATTGTGAGCAGTGCAAAAAGTTTTACCACCCGCTATAGTTAGATGCATATATTTATGACACAAAGAATTTTACTGAATTGTACAGGTACAATGGATGCCAGTACTGAAAATATTTATAAATTTAGTAATACTCTTTAGGCAAGATTAAAGAATGCTGCAAAAAAATAACTGCAGAACCAAGAATGGTACAGTTTTACATAAAATGTAAGAGAGGTAATTCATAATTTTGAATAATTACATAATTCCACAATAAATAAAAGTTTGATGCAAAGCTTTTTCTGAACATCAAATGCACGAGAGGTATAGGCCCTGAAATAATAGCAATGGAGAAAATGAAATAACCAACTAAGTGAGTGTGAACAAGTTTTAAAAAGTTACTGGATATAATAGCGTACCTTAGTTATTAACGTGTGTGATACTCTGTGCGGGTAATCATGGTCACTTATGAGGACACCTGCCAAGTTGTCTTCACGGACGTAAACATGGCACATGTATTCTGTAACATATTGCAACATTATTATCTAATGCCGGTACTTTACCCAAAGTCACGTTACATAATGTATTGTACAGTGCTAGAAAAAAAACCATTACTTACAAAAGAAGTATTACAATTACTTCAAGAAACGTTCTTATCTGTCTGTATATAATTTTTAAATAAAAGACTAAGGTTCAAGCCCAAGTATTAGAAGTTAGGTTCAGTCCAAGTAGACGTTAGGACATGCAAAGGTACAATGGATGCCAATCTGAAAGACATGTAACCTAATGACAGTGTTCACCACCCTGTCTCCTGCAAAAATCCAAGTCATCTGAAATGAAATCTGCGCATGAAAATTGAGCATCTAAAAATTTACTAAGATGAACTTGGATGTTGAGGTTCAGGGCGCTGTAATTAACAATAAAAAATGACGTCCTCTAGCAACCCCTAAAGAAAACTATACATAGGTGCTGTTATTTTGTAGTTAATACTATGAGCATACTGGAGGAAGGGCAAAAAGGCAGGCCAGTGGACCTGCTAGCGGACAGCTGGCCCATTGGCAGCCAGATGGAGACGGATCCCGAACCACTGACGCAGCGCATTCCTTTTTGGATTAGTGGGATCCTCGCGCTACAACCCCCCCCGAACCTTTTCAACTTTCTTCAGTGCTTTGTCATTGATCCCTCAGTCCCGCTGGAGAATTCTGTCGGCTCCCAGAGGCCGCTGCGAGGAGTGGCGTAACCAATGTTCTGGGAGCTTCAGGTGTCAAATTGACCCTGATATGACACGACATGTCAAAGGGGTGCGAGACCATTCCAAAAGAAGGGAGATGAGGCATATAAAAATGGCGATACCAGCCTCTGAGGCAAAGTGAAGTGAAGAGGAAAAATGACCTCTTGGCGAGCGAACGCAAACTACAAGCGACGGAACCCATGTGCACAGACTGGTAATTCAGGACTGTGCTGTGTGCGACAGAAGAGTGAGTGGTATGAAGCAGTGTGTCGGAACAGAGGCGTGCGGTAAGAGACGAACGGTAGGGAGAGTTCCAGCGGGGAGAGTGCACTGTGAATTGAATGAAAAAGAGAGTGGACAGATGTTTTAAGTGCTGTAATTTAATTAATAGTGTAAATAGTAGTTAATAAATAAAACTGTATTTCATTAATTGGGATATCCTTTTCGAACCTGTTTTCTTTCTTGTAACAATACTCAACACATGTAGTCTTTTTTCTATTACAAAGAGGCCTTGGAACAATGCTAATGTCACATGATGCAGAAGAGAGAAAAAATATTTCCAAGTTGACAAAAACTACTGTAAAACATCATACAAAAATACAAATAGATAAGGAGACCAGACAAAGACTACAAGGTGTCTATTCACTGACTTTTTAAGGTGACCTTCTCAAAGTTAAGGTCAGTAGCCACCCTACTGTTGTTAATTGATGTCCTTTATCGCCCATCCTACTGTCCTCAACTTAATGGCTGACTCGAAGGTGTTGTAACTCACTACTGACCTTGTCTATCGAGATAAAATAGCAGACTTATGAAATAAAAAGGATGAAACTGAGGTTAAATGTGGCGTAAAATATAAAATAATAAGCAAAGGTTACTAACACCTTCTTCAAGAGTGACAGTAGAGGATGAAATTTAAATAAAACATTTAATTGAGTGGGATCTCATGATAATATTATTGCGGTGATTAAATTTTTTATCATATTATTATTTTCGTGCACTGTTATTTTATATTTTATCACATGATCAATTTGTTGCCAAGTCCTCTGAACTTAACTTTTATTTTGTTAACAACAATGCTCAAAGAATTCCAAGTTATGGATAGTGATGTTCAAAGAAGATGAAGTTGAGACTAGTGTTGTTAACTGGTGAAAGTTAGTGAATAGTCCCCAGGTGTGTATCTGAGCTAACAAATCTCAAATTTGCATTATTTTTAACTACAGTAGCATTAATTTAGACAAGACTTTAACACTTAGGTCATACCTCCTTCTTTGACAGACTGTCGAGCAGCAGTCTGTGTTCTCTCGACTATGGTTTTGCTGACAAATGCCATAAACTCCTGAATACTGCTTCTTTGAAAAAAATTAAATGATGTTAGGTCATAAGCTGTCTTCAACCAAACAGCACTGTTTGGCCCCTTATATAAAACATTCAGAGCAAATATCTTCACCATCTCTAAGTAAGATTTTAAAAATCTGGAACAAAACAACATTAACAAAACAGTATCAACAACACTATAAAAAAGTAGAAATATTATATATTGCAGAACACAATGTGCATGAATTTTTTTTTTTTTCATTTATGGTCTGTTGTGTAATTTCCTACAGAAGAGACTTTTTAATGTAAAAAATCTAAAGAAGTATTTTTGTGTACTTAATACTTGTCCAGAAAAATGCAGTAAGTATTTCAAATGTCACTAACCTAACCTGACCAATCATTCACACCATTTTACAGCACATATTTAAAAAATACTAACCTTATCAACCATTCAATTTAACAGCAGCTGTAACAGAACACATAGGGATGCATCCATAGCACACACATCCCTACACCCCTTAGAAAATGCAATCACAATGTATAGGATCCATTTATAAGGAATGATTGGTATCCAAATACTTTTACTGCTAGCACCACCTAGTGATAGTTGGTCGTACTATGTGCAATAGCCACCTCAAGTCGTGATATCTACGAATATTCAGCAAAATTTAATTAATAATGGCAACATTAAAATACTTAAAAATAGTATTACAGTTATAGATGTCAGCAATGAATATAAAAGTTTTGTTATGAGCCTCAATTATTAAAAATACTTATAATGAGAATTAAATACCCCTGTAAGTTAAAGTTTACTTTTCAGTAAATTTTATTAAGGTTTTTGTGTGTCTCTATGAGTTATCCCTTATGCTTATAATTTCTTAAACCTATCTTATTCCAAAAATCTAAAGTAATATTACATAAAAACAAAATAAAACACATTTCCGAAGCTAGTGGATGTAGGAACACATTAGTGGATGGGAGTCGCATCCCTGGAAACCTGGATTTTAGTGGAACCATGTAGGGATGCCGATGCATCCCTAATGAGAATTAGGTAGCAACAAAAAGATGGTAACGTCCACTACGATGCACTTCTACTGGATCCCTAAGCTAAAGGATCAATTAGGCTAGTATTCGGATGCAGCTAGTATTTAAAATGTCACTAACATAACCTAAACAACTGTTCAAAACAGTAGACTACTTGAAATATCACAAGTCTGATTTACAGGATCATCATAAATTATGAGAACTCAAAAATACCATTTACAGAATTGTATTTTTATTATTCCAGAGGAGTACACAATTTTGGGTATTTATTTACTTGGGCGGTATTTCCGAAAAAAAATGTTAAAAATCCGAAAATACCTTTATTTTATGCTCTTCAACTTCCTCTTTTCATTAAAAGCGGCGGAGATTAGAAATTCGAAATACTTTAGGAGATAACGAATTTTTAAATTTCTTCATATGTAGTTGAGCGGTATTTGCGAAAAAAAATGTTAAAAATCCGAAAATACCTTTATTATATGCTCTTCAACTTTCTCTTTTCATTAAAAGCGGCGGAGATTAGAAATTCCAAATACTTTAGGAGATATCGAATTTTTAAATTTCAGCACAAAACCAGCGCATTCCTGTGGCGTGGGTGCACCATTGTTTCTTGTTTACGTACGAGTACGAGTATCTGTTTTTTTTTATTGGATAATGATTACGAGTATCTGTTTTTTTTTATTGGATAATGATGTCACGTGATTGTTCGTGATAGGCCAGAATTCAAATGAACTAATACGTGATTATTTAGTTCAATTATTGTTTAAAACGGTGTTTAATTACCGCCTCCAACTTAGGTGAGTTTTTAACGTTTCTAATTTTAAAGTCTTATTTGTTATTTTGATATTGTTGCGCAAGTAATAAGTAACAAAAAAATTTACGTCAGTTGTTACTGTACATCCTTTGTTACGGGTTTGTTAGGTAAGGTCAGTTACATTATAAATAATTAAAACTAAAGAATAATTAAAATTAATTCACATTATTTTTAATATCACCTTAGTTTGAAAGTATTTATAATGTAACTGACCTGACCTAATCGACCATTTTAGTTTACTGTTCACACTCTGTCCGGGTTTGTTTGGTCAGGTCAGTTACATTATAAATATTTTAAAACTAAACAGCCATTAAAATTAATTCACAAAATAATTTTTAATGTCGGCTTTGTTTGAAAGTATTAATAATGTAACTGACCTGACCTAATCAACCATTTTATTAATTACGCATTCACGATTCACGTATTCACGAACACGGAAAAATAACAAAAATGGCGCCGCTCGAATGTTTCCACAGGTCTTGTATTGCAAAAATAAAAAATTCGATATCTCCTAAAGTATTTGGAATTTCTTATCTCCGCCGCTTTTAATGAAAAGAGGAAGTTGAAGAGCATATGATAAAGGTATTTTCGGATTTTTAACATTTTTTTTGCAAATACCGCTCAACTACATATCGATGGTGTTATGCAGTAAGGGCCCTATCAACAAAATGTAATTTATTCAGGAGAACAGAAAAACTTCCTCAAAAATCACAATTTCATGATAAAAATCTCAAAATATTTCATTATGAAATTTAATTTTATTGTATTTTTATAAGACATGACATATTCCACACACAATTTCTAATGTCAAAAAAATAATAGAAACAAACTATATAATGTCGATAAAGCCCTTACTGCTTGCAAGATTACCTTGAATAGTTGATAGTGACCAAAATATTTTTTTACATGGCCCTTTCTGCACGAAAGGTTTTTTTAACTTTGTTAAAAGTTTATGAATTACCCCACTGTATTTTCTAAAAAATTAAGAACAATAACATTTCGAATATTGGAAATTTTAAGAACAGGCACTTAAATTTACATCAACATTCCTTTATCAATGAAACAATGTTCTTTTAATTAAATAGATTAAAAACATTCACATTTGCATAATTAAACTATCATCTGTTTTACAATATTGAATCACTCAAGAAACATACAATTATTATGAACACAGTTTGAGATTCGCTGCCTTCTTGGAATGAATATTTGATGTCAACTGTTTCAAACGTCTTCATAAATTTCACTTGACGTATCTCCTGAAACTTTATCTTGTCTCCTGATGTATGTTCTTTCCTTTGTGTAAGGGAAAAACTTCTTTTCAATTGGTTTCCAATCTTTGAAGTCTGAGTACTTCATGACATACACAGTGTATGGTCCATGTGATGTTCTAGCATTTTCTATCCATGTAGGCCATTCGGATGGAGCCCATACCACTTTGTGTTTTAGGCTGCGTTCTATTACACCGTGAACTGAATCTACAGGCATATATGTGTGTCCTGGGAGAAGGTAATTTATTGTTATGCTTGTGAGTGTAGGTGCATTTTGCAAAGTATAAGCTATCATACTCAATATAACATGATTCTTGTTTTGCCCCGGACAACTGTCACAGTAGAGTGACAGTGTGTTCACACTTTTTTCCAAGTAGACTTTGTTTATGTACATGTGGAGCATAGATGCTATTTCATTTGCAACCTCGGTTGCCATCGCTTTCCCCCCACACATAGCAATAAACCTTTCTGGTATGGTTTTCATACACAGTAAAGTTGTATACAGAATACTTTCTACTGTAATATAGCAACATATTGTCACCATGTGGTGTGTTTAACAACTTTTGCAAGTCAAAACTAGCACATAAAAATCCTTCAGTGCCACTTAATTTCTGATCGTTCGTAAAATGCACTTTTGTTGCCTCTTTTTCTTTAATGTGGTCTTCAAACTTTTCAGTAGAAATACCACCGTGTTCCAAACGTCCTTGTTCTTCTGCCAAACATACAACACATTTGTCCTTTTTCGGAATGTGTATTCCAATGTTGTAGAATTCCTTCCAAACATTCTTAAACACCCTAGCTTTAGCAAATGGGATCATTTTTTCCTGACAGTCTTTCTTATAAAGCCTATACACATTTTCTAGGCTCTTGTACTCAATTGGTATGTAGGTTTTTGTGGAAGAACTACGACAGTAGTGTGATGGCACTGCTGGCAATTTCTGAATGAATGTGTGTATGTCTTTTGTAATAGTAGTAGGTGTTTTGTTTGCAGGTTCTTTCTTGCCCCGTTCATCTGGTTTAGCTCTGTTTATGCCAGTCTTGTTTTCCCATGCATAGCGCAAAGTTTTTGCAGAGATGTTCAATGTTTTCACGAAAAATTTCAAACAAACATTTATTCGTTTTCCCTTAGATGGGAAAGAATAACACCTTGTTTCCCTTTGCTTTGATTTGTCAGAAGTCCACCTCCTTTTATTTTGTACCTGAGCTGCACAAGACAGTATCCAATCCCTTTGCTTACTCCTGTCGCGAAGACTCCAATACTGTTGAAATAACTGTTGTCTCTCATCTTCGGTAAAGCTTTCTGAACATTTATTGGGACATTTTCCTTTAGAACAGGGATTGGGTTGCATGTTTTTTCCACTCACAAACAATCCTTTGTCATTCGCATAGGGCTCACCACTGTTTCGTTGCCTTTTTCGTCTCTCACGTCCCCTTTCTTCTTTACTTTGCCTTTTTCTGCCAATAGCTATTTCACTTTCCATGTCATTGTGATTACTAGCATTTCCATCAGAATCTG